>NC_064921.1:940817362-941442362 GCF_023897955.1 Schistocerca gregaria | reverse complement strand
TCTTTCTCAACTGCTTCGTGATTGATCTTAACTTCGTAGACGATCCCCAACACGTATCTCTCTTGTGAGTATATATGACTTGGGCAGAAATGAGAGTTTCAACGAAATCAAATAATACGAGCACTATAAAGAAAAAGGCCTCTAACAAGCAGGGAGTTAAAATCGAAGACAACACAAGCTTCAGGTGCAAGCTGTAAGTAAAGGAATCGTACACACTGTTGTTGTTGTTGTTGTTGTTGTGGTCTTCAGTCCTGGGACTGGTTTGATGCCGCTCTCCATGCTACTCTATCTTGTGCAAGCTACATCTCCCAGTACCTACTGCAACCTACATCCTTTTGAATCTGCTTAGTGTATTCATCTCTTGGTCTCCCTCTACTATTTTTACCCTCCACGCTGCCCTCCAGTATTAAATTGGTGATCCGTTGATGCCGCAACACATGTCCTACCAACCGATCCCTTCTTCTAGTCAAGTTGTGCCTCAAACTTCTCTTCTCCCCAATCCCATTCAAGACCTCCTCATTAGTTATGTGATCTACCTGTCTAATCTTCAGCATTCTTCTGTAGCACCACATTTCGATAGCTTCTATTCTCTTCTTGTCCAAACTATTAATCGTCCATGTTTCACTTCCATACATGGCTACACTCCATACAAATACTTTCAGAAAAGACTTCCTGACACTTAAATCTATACTCGATGTTAACAAATTTCTCTTCCTCAGAAACGCTTCCCTTGCCATTGCCAGTTTACATTTTATATCTTCTCTACTTCGACCATCATCGGTTATTTTGGTCCCCAAGTACCAAAACTCCTTGACTACTTTAGGTGTCTCAATTCCTAATCTAATGACCTCAGCATCACCCGACTTAATTCGACTACGTTCCATTATCCTCGTTTTGCTTTTCTCGCTGTTCATCTTATATTCTCCTTTCAAGACACTGTCCACTTCGTTCACCTGCTCTTCCAAGTCCTTCGCTGTCTCTGACAGAATGACAATGTCTTCGGTGAACCTCAAAGTTTTAATTTCCTCTCCATGGATTTTAATACCTACTCCGAATTTTTCTTTTGTTTCTTTCACTGCTTGCTCCATATAAAGATTGAATAACATCAAGGAAAGGCTACAATCCTGTCTCACTCCCTTCCTAACCACTGCTTCCCTTTCATGTCCCTCGACTCTTATAACTGCCATCTGGTTTCTGTACGAATTGTAAATAGCCTTTCGCTCTCTGTATTTTACTCCTGCCACCTTCAGTATTTGAAAGAGAGTATTCCAGTCAACATTGTCAAACTCTTTCTCTAAGTCTACAAAAGCAAGAAACGTAGGTTTGCCTTTCCTTAATCTAGCTTCTAAGATGAGTCGTAGGATCAGTATTGCCTCAAGCGTTCCAATATTTCTACGGAATCCAGCGTACACACCATTGGAAGATTGTTCGGCCATCGGCATGTTTTTCTTTACCAGTGGGACGTCGATACACAGCAAGACCATGCGGTATATTCCGACTGGTTCTCCGCTGGTCTATCGTGTGACACGTAAGTCGCAATGGAGGTGAAAGGTTTAGGGAAATCACGGCAAAGGTAAATCACAGCGGGCGGATGAGGCTTTCAACCCTTCTCCACCCACACAGCAGATAGCATCGTAACTAGCGCGCCAGCTCTACCTGCCAACTGAAGCCGAGCTCGAAGGAAGAGCAATTGCGATCTGTCACGTGGTGGGCGGTGTGCACAGCAGATAGCAGTGGCGAAAGTGGCGTCTTGCGGCTGGTAGTGGCTAGTGGATAGCGGGTAGCGGCGCAGGCGTGTGGCCGCCCTTGACGCCCGCGAGGGGTCACGGACGCCGCCGGGCACAACACAACACAACACAACGGAGCGTGACCGCCGCGTGTCTGCTCTGCCTGCTGACCGTCAAGAAATGGGACGTCAGCTTTCTATATGACTGCTCATTGGCGGTATGCTGATTCTTTATATATTTTTAATTTATATTGAACCTGTGTGCTCATCTCCTCGCGTTACCTTAGAGAATTATACTCGACTTTGCGACCTGACTGGTAATATACCAGGCCCATAAGAAATGGTGTCTATATTGTGACCCTTATTTGAATAACGTGGTAAACAAATTAATTATTTTAGAAATGTGCGCAACGGAAACTGGTGCGAGTTTCTCTAAGATAACATGTTATGGGGGTGGTTAAACTCAAAGCCGTCACTATAGCAGCTGGTAACCTATCTAAATTCAAATTGGAGATTATTTCTATCTTTCATTAACTTTAGAAGATTAAACTGAAATGGATTGCCAGGTTTAATTGAACTGAATAAGATACATCCTATCCATTTCATGTATCAGGTGACTGGGGGGAATATATCTTAATTGAAATGCTCACTCTCAGTTAATACATTTATTTTCTATTTTAGAAGACGACACATTAGATTTTTTCTTTAGTTACAAAACTAGTGTCTGAATGAACGTTAAACCTCTCGTGGGTAGGACAATAACAAAACGAAAACACTACACGAATAATTTCATCATTGTCTCATTACACAAAAAATACGTGAGTGGGCCACACCGTGTTTAGCGGGATAATCATCATTCGTTCCTTAAAACTCAGGTTTCATCATTAATGAATTACACAATAGAAATTTAAGGTGAGCCATTGCTGAAGGTAGGAAACCTCAACCAAAGAAAAGATTCTGGGTAAAATGTTACTAATAATTTTGTAGATTTTACAATAATTTATACGCCACTGTCTGTTTCAATTGAAAGCACTATGCAATGAGCACAGGTAACTTCGGTTTTAGCATATGCTACACTGAGGACGCAAACACGTGGTCGATCATATGAGATCGAAGAAACTACATCAAATTCTTAAAATATTTAGGCAAAAGCACAGTAATAACGGCTAAATATGTCACTGAAAACAACTGTAAGCATACTGAAACTCGAGAATTGACCACATTATATGACTTTGTACTATTGGCGCCAAAATGAAGTACGAACTAAACTCGCAAAGAAAGCACCAAAAGTAATTAAATTTGACGACAGAAATCTCTCGATGTACCATCAGATACGCAATCTGCACTCATTGAGCTAAAAGTGAAGCTTATAACTCGGGAAATAGCTACATGAACTGATGGTTCCTTTTGCATGCTCACTATCACAAAGCAAAATTTTACAAACAAATTTCAGAGACAACTATTGGAAATAAATTAAAATCGTAACATGTACCGATGAATATATGTTGAATGTCGTGAATTTTGAGCCACATTAGGTCACGTTTATCTCACCAAAGCTGCGAGCTGCTGTGCTCCCGCGTCCGGTCAATCTCATGGCTAGCCCCACAGTGCGCTCCACGCGCCAAAATCTGCCCAACGTTCCTATTCAAACGCGGTGGTGGGGAGACTCACCTCACCCCCGGATCAACTTTGTAAGCTACCCTCGTGCCTGTTTTCATCTTTGCTTGCTACTCTGGCCTACCTGCCGTTATTCTTGTAATGTTGGCAGTGACTGCTATTCCCTTAAATTGTTCCCTTTGGTCCATGCTCCCGCTACATTTAACTTCCATTCACACTCATGCACACTCATACAGGATGGAGCAAGGAGTAAACATATAAACGGCGTGTAACCCCTTTGTGAAATGATGAAAATAAATAAACAAATGCGTCAAATATTCCTTTCACCCAGCGAAATATTGAAGCTACTAGCAATCAAAGAAAAACTTGTATCTCGCTATAGAAAACATAATTACTTCCTACTGTAATCTGAGGCAAGCTGTTCATTTCATTAGTGACACACGAAAACTTGTGCCGGACCGAGACTAGGACGCGGATTTCACGCTTTTCTTGAGCGGTCGTCTGAACCACTTCGACGGTCCGTCCACGCCTCCCAGACCGATCTGAACTTGGATTTGTTTATACCCTGAAAAGCCAAAGAAACTGGTACACCTGCCGAATATTGTGCAAGGCCCCCGCGAGCACGCACAAGTGCGGCAACAGGGCGTGGCAAGGACACGACTGATGTTTGAATTGGTGCTGGAGGGAACTGAAACCATGAATCCTTCAGGGCTCTCCATAAATCCGTTAAGAGTACGAGGGGCTGGAGATCTCTTGTAAACAGCACTTCAAAGGCATTCCAGATATGCTCAATAATGTTATTGTCTGGAGAGTTTGGTGTCCAGCGGAAGTGTTTAAAATCTGAAGTGTGTTGCTGGAGCCACTCAGTAGCACTTATTGACCTGTGGGGTATCGCATTGTTCTGCTGGAATTGTCCAAGTCCATTGGAATGCACAATGGGCATGAATGGATGCAGGCAATCAGACAGGATGCTGACATACGTGTCACCTGTCAGAGTCGTATCTAGACTTGTCAGACGTCCTGTATCACTCAAGCTCCACAGGTCCCACACAATTATAGAGCCACCAACAGCTTGAACAGTCCCCTGCTGTCATGTAGGGTCCATGGTTTCATGAGGTAGTCTCCACACTTGCACACATCCATCCGCTTGAAACAAGAGTCGTCTGTCGAGGCAACATGTTTACAGTCATCAACAGTGGAGCCGGCCATGGTGGCCGAGCGGTTCTAGGCGCTACAGCCGGAACCGCGCTACTGCTACTGTCACAGGTTCGAATCATGCCTCGGGTATGGATGTGTGTGATATCCTTAGGTTAGTTAAGTTTAAGTAGTTCTGAGTTCTAGGGGACTGATGACCTCAGAAGTTAAGTTCCGTAGTGCTCAGAGCCGTTTTAACCATCAAAAGTGCAATGTCGGTATTGACCTGGCGAGACGTTCAAATTCAAATGGCTCTGAGCACTATGGGACTTAACATCTGAGGTCATCAGTCCCCTAGGACTTAGAACTACTTAAACCTAACTAACCTAAGGACATCACACACATCCATGCCCGAGGCAGGATTCGAACCTGCGACCGTAGCGGTCGCGCGGTTCGACTGTAGCACCTAGAACCGCCCGGCCGGCTGAAGAGACGAGGTATAAAGCTTTATGTCCTGCAGTCATCATTGGTACACGAGTCGGCCATCGGCTCGAAAAGCTCATATCGATGATATTTCGTTGAGTGGTTCACACGCTGACACTTGTTGATGGCCCACCATTGAAATCTGCAGCAATTTGCCGAAGGGTTGCATTTCTGTCACGTTGAACGATTCTCTTCACTCGTCGTTGGTCCCATTCTCGCAGTATCTTTTTCCGGCCGCTGCGATGTCGGAGATATGTTTTGCCGGATTCCTGATATTCACGGTACACTCCTGAAACGGTCCTACTGGAAAATCCCCACTCCATTGCTGCCCCGGAGATGCTACGTCCCGTCACTCGTCGGGTATAGCACCACATTCAGACTCAACTAAATCTTGGTAACCTGCCATTGTAGCAGCAGTAACCGATCTAAAAACTGCGCCAGACACTTGTCTTATTTAGGCATTGCCGACTGCAGCACTGCATTCTCTCTGTTAGCATATTATTTTGGTGCTTCAGTGTATGTCCGTATACGGACATGACATACGGATGTCTGGGTCGGTCTCGGAGACGTGCACAGATAGCCGAAGTGATTAAAAGCCACTACTCGCGACAACCGAGAAATTCTGGTTCTAATCCCGGTCCAGCATAGATTTTTATGGGTCAGTAATAAAATATAAAGCTGACGTCAAACCGTATTCGCAGTTTTCGACTCCATTTCGTAATGCTTCCAAGAGCTGTGAAACGTCAGTGTCTTTTCCTTCAGGCATCCTTGAATGTCTAAATGACATTGTAATGTAACAGACACACTGTGGCCGGCCGGGGTGGTGGAGCCGTTCTAGGCGCTACAGTCTGGAACCGCGCGATTGCTACTGTCGCAGGTTCGCATCCTCCCGCGGGCATGGATGTGTGTGATGTCCTTAGGTTAGCTCGGTTTAAGTAGTTTAAAGTTCTATGGGACTGATGACCTCAGATGTTAAGTCCCATAGTTCTCAAAGCCATTTGAACCAGACAGAGACACTGTAAACATAGACATTGTGTAAATCATGAATTGCTGTACTTCGCAAAAGTCTTCGTACTCTTCGTAGCATGGAAAACCTTCGCCATTCTCAATGGAGGGCGTTCTGAATCAGATCAAAATGGCTAGAATATTATTTTTCGACCATCTAGTTTTTGCATCGAGTTTTCACTCAAGTTAAACGTGAGCACAGAACGTATAAATTCGATGACGGATGCGATAATTTTATCTTAATACCCGCCTACTAACATCCTGTGGACGATATAAACGAACTTACGAAGTTCAATAAAATAATGTCTGAAAACGCCCCGATGTACAGCTCACACTCGCAACTACTGAAATGCGTCGCAACAGCTTCTAGCCTGCCGAATATGCACCACAGTCCTGGATCCGCGGATGAATCACGAAAATCCGCCGGTTCACGGCACAGGCCTAAGGAAAAGGCCTCCGACACAACTGAGACTAGATCCAACGGGCACAGTCTTCATTTTAGTAGAAGAATGTGGGCCTGAGACTGGCAGGCTAGAATAGTCAAAAATATCCGCTGCACTGCCTCGTTCCAGAAACCTGCACGTCTGTGGCAATCTATTGCTCTTGTAATGAGAGTGGTAGTTCGGAGTGTAAATCTTGACCACTCCTGATGTAAAACATATGGGCTTGTGAAAGCCGATGAAATGTTTAGTAAAAAATACACTACTGGCCATTAAAATTTCTACACCACGAAGATGACGTGCTACAGACGCGAAACTAAACCGACAGGAAGAAGATGCTTTGAAATGCAAATGATTAGCTTTACAGAGCATTCACACAAGCTTGGCGCCGGTGGCGACACCTACAACGTGCTGACCTGAGGAAAGTTTCCAAGCGATTTCTCATACACAAACAGCAGTTGACCGGCGTTGCCTGGTGAAACGTTGTGATGCCTCGTGCAATGAGGAGATATGCGTACCATCACGTTTCCGACTTTGATAAAGGTCGGACTGTAGCCTATTGCGATTGCGGTTTATCGTATCGCGACATTGCTGCTCGCGTTGGTGGAGATCCAAGGACTGCTACCAGAATATGGAATCGGTGGGTTCAGGAGGGTAATACGGAACGCCGTGCTGGATCCCAGCGGCTTCGTATCACTGTCACTCGAGATGACAGGCATCTTATCCCCATGGCTGTCACGGATCGTGCAGCCACGTCTCGATCCCTGAGTCAGCAGATGGGGACGTTTGCAAGCAACAACCATCTGCACGAACAGTTCGACGACGTTTGCAGCAGCATGGACTATTAGCTCGCAGACCATGGCTGCGGTTACCCTTGACGCTGCATCACAGACAGGAGCGCCTGCGGTGGTGTACTCAACGACGAACCTGGGTGCACGAATGGCAAAACGTCATTTTTTCGGATGGGTCCAGGTTCTGTTTACAGCATCATGATGGTCGCATCCGTGTTCGGCGACATCGCGGTGAACTCACATTGGAAGCGTGTATTCGTGATCGCCATACTGGCGTATCACGCTGCGTGACGGTGTGGGGTGCCACTGGTTACACGTCTTGGTCACCTCTTGTTCGCAGTGACGGCACTTAGAACAGTGGATGTTACATTTCAGATGTGTTACGACCCGTGGCTCTAACCATTATTCGATCCCTGCGAAACCCTACACTTCAGCAGGATAATGCACGACCGCATGTTGCATGTCCTTTACAGGCCTTTCTGGATGCAGAAAATGTTCGACTGCTGCCCTGGCCAGCACATCCTCCAGATCTCTCACCAACTGAAAACGTCTGGTCAATGGTGTCGTCACAATACGCCAGTCACAACTCTTGATGAACTGTGGTATCGTGTTGAAGCCGGATGGGCAGCTGTACCTGTACACACCATCCAAGCTCTGTCTGACTCAATGCCCAGGCGTATGAAGGCCGTTATTACGGCCAGAGGTGGTTGTCCTGGGTACTGATTTCTCAGGATCTATGCACCCAAATTGCGTGAAGATGTAATCACATGTCAGTTCTAGTATAATATATTTGTCAAACGAATACCCGTTTATCATCTCCATTCCTTTTTGGTTTAACAATTTTAATGGCCAGTAGTGTACTGTGTACTTCGAAAATGGATGACTGTTATGTCGCTGAAAGGAGACCAGAGAAGTAAACTGGCCCAGAAAATTGCAGAGTGAGCACGCTTAACGCTTGGGAAGCAGTGCGAGCCCCGCGATCGTGCCGCGTGTAACGGCTCGGCGCGCAGGCCGTGGCATTCGGGCCGCCGCCGTTTGCCATTGCCGTCGGCGCCACTTCGTGACCCGTCGGCCTGCCAGCCATTCTAATTGCGCGAACTACTTACAGCGGCGCGGGCGCGCTTAACTTTCCAGCCGCAACGCTTCATTACTAACTAGTCGCTGCCGCGCAGCCGCTGACGACGGCCCGTATCCCGGCAGCGGCTGCGGGCACCCAGCTGCCATGGCCAAGCTCCGTGCAGACTGTCAGTTTGTGTGGAGCCAACGCCGGTCTGCAGTGGCGCGTAACTTGTAGTGCAGCATCGCAGACAGTCTTACAGTTAACAATTTCATTACGGTATGAACTGGATAACAAAAGACATAACGAATTTAACTGATGAGAGGAGAAAATATAAAAATGTAGCAAACGAAGCAGGCGAAAGTGAATACAAACGTTAAAAAATGAGTCTGACAGCAAGTGCAAAATGGTTAAGCAGGGATGGCTAGACGACAAATATAAAGGTTTAGAAACGTATTTCTGTAGGAGAAAGACATACCGCCTACAGAAAAATTAAGTGGGCTGAGGCGAATATGAATATTAAGAGCTTAGCTGGATAACTGGTTCTTACCAAAGAGGGAAAGATAAAATCTGGAAGCAATGTATAGAGAGTCTGTACAATGGAGATGGACCAATATTACATTAACGGTAGATGATGAGATGGGAGATATGATACTGGGAGAAGAATTTGACAGAGCACTGAAAGACCTAAGACGAAACAAGGCCCCTGGAATTGACGGTATTCCGTCAGAACTACAGATCCCCTTGGTGAAGAGTGAATATTACCGAACTGTTAGTTTAATAAGTAGTGGTAGCAAAATACTAATTCTTTACAGAAGAATAGAAAAACTGGTAGAATCAGACCTCAGGAAAGGTCTGTTCGGGTTCCAAAGAAACATAGGAACACAGGAGGCAATAACGGCTGTACGAGTTGTCTTAGAAGATAGGTTAAGGAAAGGCAAACCTACGTTTATTGCATTTGTAGGCTTAGAAAAAGCTTTTGACATTGTTGAGTGGAAGAGTCTCTTCGAAATTCTGAAGGTAGCGTGAGTAAAATACAGGGAGCGAAAGGCTATTTACAACTTGCCTAGAAACCAGACGGCACTCATAAGAGTCGAGGGACGTGAAAGGGAAGCTATGGTTGAGAAGAGTGAGACAGGGTTGTAGCCTAGCCCTGATGTTGTTCAATATGTACATTGAACAAGGAAACCAAATAAAAATTTGGAATGAGAATAAAGTTCAGGGAAAATAAATAATAACTTTGAGGATTGCCGATGATGTAATTGTGTCAGAGACAGCAAAGGGCTTGGAAGAGCAGTTGAACGTACTCGACAATGTTTTGAAAGGAGGATATGAGATGAATATCAACGAAATCAAAGCAAAGATAATGGAATGTAGTCTGATCAGGTGATGCTAAGAGCATCAGACTAAGATCGAAGCACTTTAAAGTAGAGATGCGTTTTTCCGGCCTTAGTGACCGAGCGGTTCTAGGCGCTACAGTCTGGAATAGCGCGATCGCTACAATCGCAGGTTCGAATCCTGCCTCGGGCATGGATGTCTGTGATGTCCTTAGGTTAGTTAGGTTTAAGTAGTTCTAAGTTCTAGGGGACTGATGACCTCAGATGTTAAATCCCATAATACTCAAAGCCATTTGAACCGTTTGGAGATGCTTTTTGTTATTTGGGCAGCAAAATAGCTGATGATGGATGAAATAGAGGACATAAAATGTAGGCTGGCTACAGCAAGGAAAGTATTTCTGATAAAGAGGAATTTATTAACATTGAATGTAGATTTAAGTGTTAGGAAATGTTTTTGAAGGTATTTGTCTGGAGTTAAGCCTTCTATGAAAGTTAAACATGGACGATAACTACTTTAGACAAAAAGAGAGAGAGAGAGAGAGAGAATAGTGCCTTTCGAAATTTGGTGCTAACAAAGAACGTTGAAGATTAAATGGGCAGATCACGTAACTAATGAGGAGGTACTGCATAGAATTAGAGAGACAAATTTGCGGCACAACTTGACCAAAAGGGGGCCTCAGTTGATACGACACATTGTGAGACATCAAGGGATTACCAATTTAGTACTGGAGAGAACGCTGTGGAGTAGAAATCGTAGAGGGAGACCAAGAGATGAATACAGTTGGCAGATTCATAAGTATGTGCGTTCCAGCATTCTGTCTGAGATGAAGAGGATAGCACAGGATAGAATATCACGAAGAGCTGCATCATAGCGGTCTTCCGACTGAAGAGCTCAACAGCAGTATGGATTAAAGGAGGACTGGAAGAAGCCTGTCTCGGGGATCATCACTTCGAGTTCTGGGAAATCTCCGAACACGCGAGGCAATGACATCAAAGCGAATAAATAGGAAATACTGCGCACTGTATGACACGTAGCACAGTGTTTCGTACGAGAGCGCCTTGTAGTGGATATCACATCAGTGGAATGTAATCTGTAGTTAGATTGCATCATGTCAAGTCAGAAAATGTCAGGTAATGTTGTTTGAATTTGAAGCACTGTTTCGTAGTAAAGCACTTGAGTGCATCTGTAATTTGATTAGCATGTCTAGTTCGTAAATTACCTCAGATAATGATGTTCGGATCTCCGGGCGGGGACTACTCAAGAGGATGTCGTTATCAGGAGAAAGAAAACTGGCGTTCTACGGATCGGAGCGTGGAATGTCAGATCCCTTAATTGGGCAGGTAGGTTAGAAAATTTAAAAAGGGAAATGGATAGGTTAAAGTTAGATGTAGTGGGAATTAGTGAAGTTCGGTGGCAGGAGGAACAAAACTTCTGGTCAGGTGATTACAGGGTTATAAACACAAAATCAAATATGGGTAATGCAGGAGTAGGTTTAATAATGAATAGGAAAATAGGAATGCGGGTAAGCTACTACAAACAACATAGTGAACGCATTATTGTGTCCAAGATAGATACGAAGCCCACACCTACTACAGTAGTACAAGTTTATATGCTAAGTAGCTCTGCAGATAACGAAGAAATTGAAGAAATGTACGATCAAATAAAAGAAATTATTCAGATAGTGAAGGGTGACGAAAATTTAATAGTCATGGGTGACTGGAATTTGGTATTAGGAAAAGGCAGAGAAGGAAACGTAGTAGGTGAATATGGACTGGGGCTAAGAAATGAAAGAGGAAGCCGCCTGGTAGAATTTTGCACAGAGCACAACTTAATCATAGCTAACACTTGGTTCAAGAATCATAAAAGAAGGCTGTATACATGGAAGAAGCCTGGAGATACTGACAGGTTTCAGATAGAATATATAATGGTACGACAGAGATTTAGGAACCAGGTTTTAAATTGTAAGACATTTCCAGGGGCAGGTGTGGACTCTGACCACAATCTATTGGTTATGACCAGTAGATTAAAACTGAAGAAACTGCAAAAAGTTGGGAATTTAAGGAGTTGGGACCTGGATAAACTAAAAGAACCAGAGGTTGTACGGAGTTTCAAGGAGAGCATAAGGGAGCAATTGAGAGGAATGGGGGAAAGAAATACAATAGAAGAAGAATGGGTAGCTTTAAGGGATGAAGTAGTGAAGGCAGCAGAGGATTAAGTAGGTAAAAAGACAAGGGCTAGTAGAAATCCTTGGGTAACAGAAGAAATATTGAATTTAATTGATGAAAGGAGAAAATATAAAAATGCAGTAAATGAAGCAGACAAAAAGGAATACAGACGTCTCAAAAATGAGATCGACAGGAAGTGCAAAATGGCTAAGCAGGGATGGCTAGAGGACAAATGTAAGGATGTAAAGACTTACCTCACTAGGGGTAAGATAGATACTGCCTACAGGAAAATTAGAGAGACCTTTGGAGAAAAGAGAATCACTTGTATGAACATCAAGAGCTCAGATGGAAACCCAGTTCTAAGCAAAGAAGGGAAAGCAGAAAGGTGGAAGGAGTATATAGTGGGTCTATACAAGGGCGATGTACTTGAGGACAATATTATGGAAATGGAAGAGGACGTAGATGAAGATAATTGGGAGATATGATACCGTGTGAAGAGTTTGACAGAGCACTGAAAGACCTGAGTCGCAACAAAGCTACGGGTGTAGACAACATTCCATTAGAACTACTGACGGCCTTGGGAGAGCCAGTCATGACAAAACTCTACCAGCTGGTGAGCAAGACGTATGAGACAGGCAAAATAACCTCAGACTTCAAGAAGAATATAATAATTACAATCCCAAAGAAAGCAGGTTTAGACAGATGTGAAAATTACCGAACAATCAGTTTAATAAGCTATAGCTGCAAAATACTAACACGAATTCTTTACAGACGACTGGAAAAACTAGTAGAAGCCGACCTCGGGGAAGATCAGTTTGGATTCCGTAGGAATATTGGAACACGACAGGCAATACTGACCCTACGACTTATCTTAGAAGCTAGATTAAGGAAGGGCAAACCTACGTTTCTAGCATTTGTAGACTTGGAGAAAGCTTTTGACAATGTTGACTGGAATACTCTCTTTCAAATTCTAAAGGTGGCAGGGGTAAAATACAGGGAGCGAAAGGCTATTTACAATTTGTACAGAAACCAAATGGCAGTTATAAGAGTCGAGGGACATGAAAGGGAAGCAGTTGTTGGGAAGGGAGTAAGACAGGGTTGCAGCCTCTCCCCGATGTTATTAGATCTGTATATTGAGCAAACAGTAAAGGAAACAAAAGAAAAATTCGGAGTAGGTATTAAAATCCATGGAGAAGAAATAAAAATGTTGAGGTTCGCCGATGACATCGTAATACTGTCAGAGACAGCGAAGGACTTGGAAGAGCAGTTGAACGGAATGGATAGTGTCTTGAAAGGAGAATATAAGATGAACATCGACAAAAGCAAAACGAGGATAATGGAACGTAATCGAATTAAGTCGGGTGATGCTGAGGGAATTAGATTAGGACCTGAGACACTTAAAGTAGTCAAGGAGTTTATCTACTTGGGGACCAAAATAACCGATGATGGTCGAAGTAGAGAGGATATAAAATGTAGACTGGCAATGGCAAGGGAAGCGTTTCTGAGGAAGAGAAATTTGTTAACGTCGAGTATAAATTTAAGTGTCAGGACGTCATTTCTCAAAGTATTTGTATGGTGTGTAGCCATGTATGGAAGTGAAACATGGACGATTAATAGTTTGGACAAGAAGAGAATAGAAGCTTTCGAAATGTGGTGCTACAGAAGAATGCTGAAGATTAGATGGGTAGATCACATAACTAATGAGGAAGTATTGAATAGGATTGGGGAGAAGAGAAGTTTGTGGCACAACTTGACCAGAAGAAGGGATCGGTTGGTAGAACATGTGTTGCGGCATCAACGGATCACCAATTTAGTACTGGAGGACAGCGTGGAGGGTAAAAATCTCAGAGGGAAACCAAGAGATGAATAAACTAAGCAGATTTAGAAGGATGTAGGTTGCAGTAGGTGCTGGAAGATGAAGAAGTTTGCACAGGATAGAGTAGCATGGACAGCTGCATCAAAGTAGTCTCAGGACTGAAGACAACAACAACAACAACAACAACAACATGATGTTTCTAGCTTTCGGGTGCAATAATTAGTACGGGTCGTATTAAAATGATTGTTTAAGTGGCTTGTATGACCAGTAACGCAAAATTGTTTAAAATTATGTAAAATGCTTGAATATTCGCATTTTGGTATTTGGCTTCTGTAATGTAAAACAATAAGACTCGCGCAAATGCATTCGCATTATGAGTATAGGACAAGGCGATTTCAATGTGTGGGCATATAACGAGATGCCATAATGATTATGTGCAGTGAGACGCTGTTTTAATAGGACTGTAACTGTTTTTTACGAAACTTATTGGCCAAACAAATAATATTTATTGCTCTTTAAATGTTTTATGCGTGTAAACTATGTATGTACTGCTGGTCTCTGTACAATTTTTAGATGGGTTTCGTTCCCTCATTTTATCTGCTGGAAAACAACCACATGTATGCATGACGCAAAAGTTGTAATGGAGCAAAAAATTTGAATTATTATTTATTTGTATTGTACTTTCTATTAATTTTGAGTGGTTAATGAAGGCACTGCGACGCTATTTTAATCAGATGCACCCATTGGCTGTGGACGCACACCTCAAAAAGAAACCGTTGTCTCATGTTCAGATATGTTACATGCACGCGCGGCGCTAGTATTTATGGTTGTGCAATATTTCTACATACGTTATGGTCATTGGCTGTAATGATGCCAATGTTACAGAAGATGCTGAAACACATCTACATTTAATACGCGACACGTCCATTGGCTTCGGGCGTGCGCTTGTTTGTACGTAAAGTTTGACACTAGCGCCATCAAAGTGTTCCTGGTGCTGTTGGCTATGTTGAGCTCTAGTTTCATTTTGACTTGATTAGAGGCACATTTGGATTGTCAGTCATACTGCGAACACTTTGTAAAGCCTGTTCCCATTCTGATATTTATTATTACGATCTGGGATTTCCAGTGCAGGTATCTTCGAATTCAAGTAATTTCTGTTACATTTGAACTATTTATTGAAATTCTATCTTTGTATTCAGTGTTCACTGACAGATGTGTACTGCTTTCAATTTTCATTTATATTTTTTATTTATTTATTTTTCATGTGAATTGCAGCTGTTGACAGATGAGTTAATAAACGCTTGATGAAGTACCGACTCTGTAACTTACCTTAAGACAGTGAAGAAACGCAGTCACACGTTGATAGCATTGGTAGATTTAAGGGAAGCGTTGAACGATGTTTATGTCTTTGAGATTCTGAATTTCGCAGAGATAAAATGAGGGAACGAAACCCATCTAAAAATTGTACAGAGACCAGATTATAGCAAAAATAGTTGAGAAGAGAATGAAACAAGATTGTAGCCTACCACCGATGTTATTCAATCTTTGTACTGAGTAAGTAGTAAAGGAAAAACCAAAGAGTGGAGAAGAAAAAGTTAGAGTTTCAGCACTGATAGTGTAATTTCTGTCTGGGACAGCAAAGGACTTCGAAGATCGGTCGAAAGGAATGGAGAGCGTTTTGAGACGATGTTGTAAAACGGATATAAACAAAAACAAAAGCAAGGATAATGGAATGTGGTCGAATCCAATCAGACAATGCTGAGGATTTAAATTATGAAATGAGCAAATAAAAGTAGATTGGCTGTTTAGGAAGCAAAATAACTGCACTAATAACAAAACTTCAGTTCCTTGTTCCGCAATCTAATACCCACAGCATAGCCTGATTTAATTACGTTACGTTCCATTAACTTTGTTTTGCTTTATACGGTACGTCTTTATTAAGCAAGCTGAAATACTTAGAACAAGAATGAACTTCCAAATTCTCACACGTAGTAGTAACAGAGCGGAACCAACTGTGTGTTTCATTTTATTCGAGTTTCACTATTTGGTTTCTTAAATAAGATTGTTTAAGATTTTACTCACATTCTTATGCAGAATCTGCTGGGAGGCGGCCTGTAAAATTAAAGTGCTGTCGCTGGAAAGAGAGATCCAAACGAAGTGAATAAAAGGAATCGTACACGTTGTGTGACGTTTGCAACAGCATACGTGCTTGGAAAAGCCATTAATATATTGCGCGCGTAGTCCACCCACATACGGAGTCCTGCCCCGACTATGGAGGCGTTGGTCATATTTTATTCGTGTTTTTCCGTTGGCAACACAGACTCGTGAGGCATACAAATTACATATCCAAAAGAAGGGACATTTTCAAACGATTTTCATTTTTCCCTTGCCCTTACCGATGAAAGCAACTTACATACCAGATGCGTCTCGTGGGCGGTGTTTTGCGATAAGCTCGACATGCCCGGAATAAACGCAAGAGGCCGCTTTAGTTTTCAACACACGCAACATCACGAAGTCGAACATCAGAGGAAACAGGACGTTTTTGATTTGCGCAGCCATATTAACTCATATAATCATCAGAGGAAAAAACAAGGTGTACAACCAACGTTGCTTTACAGTTTAAACAGTCTGCTGTGAAGCAACAGCAGCTGCCCCCCCCCCCCCCCCCCACACCACTCTCTCTATTGGCTACCAGTGAAAAATTATCTCCCATCTATCCCTTAACAGTTAAATGGTACGAAATCAAAAAATATGTTTTAGTGAAATGAGTTCCGCTTTCGCTTTAGGAACGTATAATCAAGATGAAAATACTAAGATACTCGGATGAAAAAAAAAAAGAATTATTAACTTAGAGTAGCAGACAAAGTACAGGAGACACAAAATTGGAATCCCTGTCCTCGTCTGCGAAGAAAAACAAAAATAATCGTCATTCTGCCCCTGTTTTACATCACTTGGCATTGTTGCAGTAAATTAGTAACACTGATACACGTAAAGAAGGGAAACTCCATTCCCATGATATAACAATGTTGCACGACGAGCCATTATTAGTCGGTCCAAGCAATGTCGCGCGTTCTAAAATTTTTTTCCGTTTTAATTTAAGTTCTCATCTTATGCATTTTACATCTCGCATGTTAACGCTATCTTACTGAATAGTGCCCATAATTTAATTAGAGGAAGCCTTCCGCAAGACCGCGTAATGGAATATAGTACCGCTGAAGTCAGGTGGCGTTGCGTCGCTACTTCATTATCGACACTGTCTCACACTACAAGGAATGATAAAAAATAATAGAAAGAGTAGTTAAAACTTACTGGGCAACAGCTTTGTTAACCGGTTTTGCCCTCCTCCTCCCCTGTTCCCGTACCCCATGGCACCACCCGTCCAACCTCCCTGCAGGCTCTTCAGGTAAATAGCATCGATTTCTTATCTCGTCGGTGCCCACCTTATTTATTACCCTATCTAAAACGTCTTCGTGTTTGAACAGAAACGTAAACATGTATAGTATGGATTTCAATCCACTTTATAGTCATAAAGCGTAATCGCTGCAAGTAATTGCTGTAAGTACGGAAGGTCGTCTTTCAGTATATCTAGCGCTTCGAGTTGACGCAGACGGTAGTTAGACTGCCGGAAGAACCACGTATTGTGTATTATGATGTTGCCTACATTTTCGCTAGCCAAATTTCTTCACTTGTTCACTCAAGTTACCCTATAATTTCAAAGTTTCGCAGTAAAAAAAATCTAAGTTGAAGGGATTTGTTCATTTAAGTGATGAAATTTAGCTGAAAATGAGTATTCAGTAGTTGAATAACCGTGTTCACATTACGCGAACTTAATTTCAATTTGTGAAGCACTTTGTTTCCATCTCGCACTCCACGAGATGTTTTACAGATTTATAACATTATAGCTTGAGGACTGGTGCAGATTCAGTAGGACATGTTCTCCAATCTGGACCATGACTACCATGCGATAATAGACTGGTGCGTAAGTTCGTAATGTTTTTCCGTAAGTTTAATATGCAATTATACATAAGAGACTTAAGTCATTAATATTATATTCTTCTTTACTATTCACAACAGTCTGCCAACACTCGAATAATTTTTCGATTCTGTGAGTGTAGGAATCTTGTGTTTTTGAGGCGAACAACTCGTCTAGCCATGTTCAGAGCGCATTTTCATACGGAAAGGAAGTTCCTTGAAGGCTGTTCGATAGAGCGGCACAAGTGAGAATCTGAGGGCACAGAATCAGGCGAGAAAGGTGGACGTGGAATGACTTACTCACTCCTTACCGTATAGTGTTTTTTTTGTCAGTCTAGCAAAATGCTGGAATCGTGGAGTAGCATTACTTCACGGGGTCCCTTTTCTAGGACTGCTTCTCCAGGACATCTCAGTTGTCAACAGCAAATACTAACAATGATGATTACACCTCAGGGAACCAATTCGTAGTACACTACACCGTCGGTGTTCTACCAGATGCATAACATAATCTTGTGTGGATGCGCGCAGGTCTTTCCACGGAGAGTTGCTTGTTTGTTTGGGCCCAGCCATTTTTTTCTTTTCCTGATGTTAGCACAAAGACACTATTTCTCGTCGCAAGTAACGGTACAGGATAGGAATAGTCGGTGCTGTTCACGAGCCAATTAATGACGAATAAGCAGAGATGCACATATGATAACCCGTTGATTTTTGTGATTTATGCTTAAAGCATGCGGTACCCATACACTCAATTTTTGGACCTTACCCTTTGCATGTAAATGCTGCACGATGTTGGAATGATCACAGTTCATCACACCTGCCAGTTCTCGAGTACACCGACTTGGATCATTGTGGATTAATGCGTGTAAACTATCATCAAACCCTGAATGTTTTCCTGAACTTGAGGGGTCACTAATTTCAAAATGATCCTCCTTAAAACGAGAAAACAAATTTTTGCCGTGCTCTGTCCAATGGCATTATCCCCGTACACAGCGCAGTTGTTGCTGGTGGGCTCCGCTACTGTCACCCTGTATTAAACTCGAACAGATGTCGGAAAAGCTCCGATTTCTGCACTTGGCACTCAATTATATAGTGTCCACAACGCCACTATCTCGAAATCACAGTGTGACTAGACGTATACTCAAATAGCAACAGTGAACAACAAATGAAAAATCTATCAATAGGACCGTAGCAACCGGAATACAAACATGCAAAACAAAAACACTTCGAAGTTAAGCAACAACCTAATAGGTACTCACACGCTACGGTATCTTTTTTTCTTGTCTTTTTTGGAAGACAACAGAAAAGTAGTCTAACGACGGTGAGTTTCGCTTGTTTCAAAGTGAGCATGAGAGGCCGCAGTCAGCGAATCGCCAGATACACTACTGGCCATTACAATTGCTACACCACGAAGATGACGTGCTACAGACGCGAAACTAAACCGACAGGAAGAAGATGCTTTGAAATGCAAATGATTAGCTTTACAGAGCATTCACACAAGCTTGGCGCCGGTGGCGACACCTACAACGTGCTGACCTGAGGAAAGTTTCCAAGCGATTTCTCATACACAAACAGCAGTTGACCGGCGTTGCCTGGTGAAACGTTGTGATGCCTCGTGCAATGAGGAGAAATGCGGACCATCACGTTTCCGACTTTGATAATGATCGGATTGTAGCCTATCGCGATTGAGGTTTATCGTATCGCGACATTGCTGCTCGCGTTGGTCGAGATCCTGTGACTTAGAAGAATATGGAATCGGTGCGTTCAGGAGGGTAACACAGAACGCCGTGCAAGATCCCAACGGCCTCGTATCACTATTAGTCGAGATGACTTGACACCTTATCCGCATGGCTGTAACGGATCGTGCAGCCACGTCTCGATCCCTGAGTCAACAGATGGGGACGTTTGCAAGACAACAACCAACAGTTCGACGACGTTTCCAGCAGCATGGACTATCAGCTCGGAGACCACGGCTGCGGTTACTCTTGACGCTACATCACAGGCAGGAGCGCCTGCGATGGTGTACTCGACGACGAACCTGGGTGCACGAATGGCAAAACGTAATTTTTTCGGACGAATCCAGGTTCTGTTTACAGCATCGTAATGGTCACATCCGTGTTTGGCGACATCGCGGTGAACGCACATTGGAAGCGTGTATTCGTCATCGCCATATTGGCGTATCACCCGGCGTGATGGTATGGGGTGCCATTGGTTACACGTCTCGGTCACCTCCTGTTGGCATTGACGGCAGTTTGAACAGTGCACGTTACATTTCAGATGTGTTACGACCCGTGGCTCTACCCTTCATTCGATCCTTGCGAAACACTACATTTCAACAGGATAATGCACGACCGCATGATGAATGTCCTGTACGGGCCTCTCTGCACACAGAAAATGTTCGACTGCTGCCCTGGCCAGCACATTCTCCAGATCTCTCACCAATTGTGGCCGAGCAACTGGCTCGTCACAATACGCCAGTCACTACTCTTGATGAACTGTGGCATCGTGTTGAAGCTGCATGGGCAGCTGTACCTGTACACGCCATCCAAGCTCTGTCTGACTCAATGCCCGGGCGTATCAAGGCCGTTATTACGGCCAGAAGTGGTTGTTCTGGGTACTGATTCCTCAGGATCTATGCACACAAATTGCGTGAGAATGTAATCACATGTCAGTTCTAGTGGAATACATTTGTCCAATGAATACCCGTTTATCATCTGCATTTCTTCTTGGTGTAGCAGTTTTAATGGCCAGTAGTGTATAATACGCGCCGTACCGGAACTCTGGCTGTGACGCAGTGGGCAGTCGCCGTGGGCGGCGGTCACCGCCCCTGGCCATGTCGCGGCCGCATTCTCCACAAGGACGGTACGCGTGTGGGCGATCCCAACTGCCCCACGCGTCTCCGTCCCACACTGGGCATTCTTTTGCAAGCGAAGCACTTACCTTCACGCGTGTACCGCGCGCTAGTAGTTTTCTCGGGACTAGTGTGCTCACGCTGTTCATCCATTCAGGTGTTAGGGGCCGAGTAATTGCGAGGCTACAAATTTGCTTCCATTGTTGTGCAATTGTTTATGTAACCGTATACCAGTAATCAGCTGGGGTTTCTGGATTCATCAGTAACTTCAAACATTTAGTCGTACAGTTACTAACTTTCCTTTACTTTTGCTTCACTTCAGACTTATTATAAGACCACCTAAGTGAAACATAGCCCAGTTTTAGATACAGTGACGGTAACTTCAAAAATCACACACTATTTCCGAACAAATTGTTTTTCTTGTGGACATACGCTTGCGCATCAATGTCGACGACGCGCATCGGTGCCACAGACCTTAGCGAGGGCTCACACTTAGGTCAGTATAGTATTGAGCTTGCGAGAGCTCAGCCCAGTTCGAGACTTCAGCCACAGCAGTCAACATCATCGTCTAGGACCAATGAGTAGTTAGTTTCATCTGAACTTCCAGTGTTGTTAATGCTGAATGTTGTACCTCAAGAGAACAGTTTGTTACTTGGCGCATAAAGTGATGCTTTGCCAATCCAAGACAGTTGTAAAATATTAAAGAATCTTCTGGTAAAGGTGAGCGTCAAAGTAAAGCTAATCTTTCATTCATTTATGTAAAAAGTGAACTAATATTTCATGTGCTCTAGTATGATGACCTCCCAGAGTAGGTTCGCATGGTCGCAACATATATTACAACTGTTAATGAACTGTTAACATAAGAAATAGTTCTTTAGTGTACTATTCAAGGTGCATGTTTATCGTACTTCCTGTTGCAGTAAGCGTGGCATTATTTTCATACGATATTCGAGGCGAGAGAAGCTGTATTAGTCTAAATCTTTCCGACGTTTATCGCCGAAATGAACACGTGGACGTCCATTCTGATACAGTCCTAAATTTCATGTGTAAAGCATCTGTAGAAAGTAGCAAATAATTAGTAATCAACCAATAATCTCATCTCCGATTCTCTATAAAGTCTAGAACTCCCATGTATAAAACAGCTCCGTTTTAATAAGAGTTAGTTCATGTTCATGATGTCGTATCTTGTGAACTATATTTCGTACAATGATACGATTATTTTGCAGGTAATTTGTTTGGTACGTGTGGGTACCGTCTGCAGAATGTTTTCGAATGGAGTTAATAGTGATGAAATAATAAATTAAAAAATCGTGCCTGATGCTGAAGTCTTACCTCTTGCACAGCGTAAATGTAGTATGCGATAAACTGTCTTCTTTTCATTGTTTTGAGGCGGGTGTCACCCAGAAAAAGTTCGAAAAGGTTTGTAACTATATTTAAAGTTTGTTGGAAGCCTCTGTGTGGTGTCATTTCCAAATACTGGATGAATATAATCATAGCAATCTGCGAGCCTGATCTAACTTTAATATATACGTTATTGTATTTATTGCATAAACGTAAAAATGGCAGTGAACTAACGTTCGTGATAGTTTATAACTTTTAGCACATACGCTACTATTCGTGATTGTTTACACTCGTTTATTGATAAATTTATGATTGCGATACCCTCTGCGATGAAGATTTGATGATATTTTAAACATTTACATTAGAAAGCTACGACGTGTGCCCTAATAACTGTTTAATGAAGTATGTGGACATTAAGTCGTCAATAGAGTATTTGTTATTTCTATGATTTTATGGGTCGCTGAAACAGAAGCGATGAAGCAAGCATCAGTCGGCGACGTGACGTCACACGGTAGGAATCGTTGCAAACGTTCACGGAGAGCTACCGGATGTTGCGGCGTATTAAAATATGGGCAAGGCAGCGGATCTCGTAGCCATCCCAAATAAACGAGTATTCTGCAACTTGCACGAAAGAGAGGACATGACACATTTAATACGTGTACTGGATAACACTGTTGGTTACTTTAATGGAAAAAAAATGCGCGAGAATATTGCTACACAAAACCTGTCAATGTTCGGAGAGAGTCTGCACAAATTACAGACTGTTGACAAACCTTGGTTCCATCATGACACTGTACATACAAAGAAACAGTGAAGGAATCTTGAGAGAAATCACTGAAGAAGAGCTTCATGACATTTGGAAATGTAATGTTAGCAGTTTTTTGAGGTTCTGATACACTGACCCTGAAAAAGAAAATTAGAAATTGCGAGTAGTCGCACTCGTTCACAGTATAAAACTATTGTGATTGCGTCAGATAAAATACTAGAGTACAAATGGCCATGTTGTTTAAAAATTTTTAAGTTTTTTATACAGAAACATTACCTGGAATTTGAAGATTAATTTTATGTGCAATTTACTAAATTTTGTTGACTGGAAGTGTATTTAATGGAATTATCTGCATAGAACATTTTTAGGATTTCACTAACCACTGCTCAGTTAAAAATTAATACCTCCAAAACCACAAGGTCTAGAAGGCTGTGCCGGCCGGGGTGGCCGAGTGGTTCTAGGCGCTACAGTCTGGAACCATGCGACCGCTACGGTCGCAGGTTCGAATCCTGCATCGGGCATGTGTGTTTAAGATGTCCTCAGGTTAGTTAGGCTTAAGTAGTTCTAAGTTCTAGGGGGCTGATGGCCTCAGAATTTAAGTCCCATAGTGCTCAGAGCCATTTTTTTCTAGAAGGCTGTGATATGATGCAAGCTCTGGTAGAAACGTTGCTGCATAACTTGGTCGGACTAGCATAACAGTTGTGGTTCTTGTTTACCTAGAGCATGCGATTTTCTTGGTATAACGGCGAAAGCACGGCTGTTGATGACACCACTGGTTGATAGCAAGACCATTAGTCGTCTACTGGACAAGACCATCAGTCAACTGTCAGAATACTATGCTCAAACCCAAACAGCAAACGAAAATAACCTAGATGGTATGAAACAGACTGTGTCGGCAAACGTTTTCCATAAAATATCAACAGGTGAACAGATGACAAGCGGATTCACAACCTTCGTTCAGGGGAGTGGTATAAATACAAAAAAAGCAGAATCAGCTGTAACTTTAGATCAGCTTACTCGCAATAACCATGTTGATGATGGAGACCGCAGTGCTACTACAGTTTCACGTTTCTGTTGAAACGTGAGTCTTAATTTGAATTTATTTGTTTTGTGTTAGCAGAAGAGCCAACACCGTGTTACAAGTGGAGGCCGAAATGCACGCGTTTTAGCTCAAGCAGGCTAGCGTGAGGAGGGAAGAACTATACTGACGTGAGGTCTGGAACCTGACAAGGAATGAGAATTCAGAAAGCGGGCGTAATTAGTTTTATACTTAACTTTTAATCCATTAATGATGAACGTCGCTCTTGACGGTACATGATTCACAATATTGTCTGTTCAGAATACATTCTAGAAGATGGTACTTATAGTAACTGAATATGGCGCCTTGCTAGATCGTAGCAAATGGCGTAGCTGAAGGCTATGCTAAACTGTCGTCTCTGCAAATGAGAGCGTATGTAGACAGTGAACCATCGCTAGCAAAGTCGGCTGTACAACTGGGGCGAGTGCTAGGAAGTCTCTCTAGACCTGCCGTGTGGCGGCGCTCGGTCTGCAATCACTGATAGTGGCGAAACGCGGGTCCGACGTATACTAACGGACCGCGGCCGATTTAAAGGCTACCACCTAGCAAGTGTGGTGTCTGGCGGTGACACGACAATTTGTAACTAATTTCTGAAAAACAAACTTTTCTCAGACAATTGACCCTTTTCCTCAAGAACAGCAGCGTTCGAGGGACCCAGGATTACAATCTCGTCACTTGATATAGATGTAGATGTAGAACTATAGAAACTACTGTTTTTTTTACAGTTGCTTTAGAATATCTTGTGATACTAAACCTGTAGAATGGTAGAGACCACCTTATTCTTCCAGTAAAATGCACAATAATTTAAAGAAAAATGTAACAAAAAAATATCCAACAAATTTTGCCATAGCTTCTGGAACACATACTTCAATCAGACCGGAGGACGAAGTAAACGAATCACATACTTGTAGAAGTAACATGCGAAAGCTTCATTAAGTTACAGTAAGTAGTTCTTGAGAAAATGGGTCGTGTCTTCCAAGGTGCATCTCCACATAGTCGTCAAAGTATAAAAAAACTCTCAAATGTTGTCGCCTAAAGACACTGCTGCAACAAGGAACGTAGCCACGATGTTTTAATTTCGTTATCAATTTTATTGTGCCTGGTGCATGTTCCATTTCAGCGAGTTTAAACAGGTTTTTTTAACTTTTTATAATTCTGATGATTGAAGCTTGACTTCCGAAAGGCGTCAATCTTAGTGTTTTACACTATAAACAAGTGGTTGAGCCAATATATTTTTTAACATTGACAATCACAACCACGACCTCTCATCCAGTATGGATAAAATCATAGCTATTTTACGATTGCAGGATACGCCGTCCATACTACCCTACCCTACCCTACCCTAACTGTACGGTATGCACTCTTCGTTGAAATGTTATGGCAGCCGGTAGAAACAGCCCCCCCCCCCCCCCCATTCGCTACACTGCGCGGTCGCAGCGAAAGCCGCGACAAGAAGACTCTGCGTCGGCCCGTTGTGCGCTGACCAGCAGGAAGCGACGGTCGGTGACGTCACAAAGGCTGCGCCCAGCGGCTGTTGGCTCGCCACGCCTGCCTCTTCCAGGGCTTCCAGCAGTTGTGTCCCGGCTGCCGGCAACACGGCCATCAGCGGGGGCGGTTCCCACAATGAGTAGGGAAGCGGCACAGCAGCGTCCCAGGGACCCAGGACGACAGTCTCGCCACTTAATTCTTCTTTTATTTCTCCACATACTAAGAAAGTCATACGAAGAAAATAACTCTAAGAGAATTAGATGTTTACAGTTATGGTCTTTGACTTTGTAATATTAAAGAGTAAAGGCTTTCACGGCAGGTGTTCAATCTCTCCTGAACTTCCTAAATGTGATTGTAATCAAACAAGAGGACGGTTCATAGGGTCATAAGGTTTTCAGAAAAGACACTCACACTGATGGTTACCTGCAGAAAGAGTCTAACCACCACCCAAGACATAAAAGAGCGCTGATTAAAACATTAATAGACAAGGCGCACAAAATATGTGAACCAGCTCACTTAGATGAGACTCAACACCTTAGAGCGACCTTCAAGAAGAATGGGTATTCCAACACAGAGACAGATCGTGCAGTACGCCCTAGACTGACAACCAGGACGGACAAGGATCGACACCAACCCAAGGGGAAAGTGTTCTTACCATTCATCAGTAAAGTCACTGACCGCATTGGAAAAAATTTAAGCAAGTACGACGTGGAAACGGTTTTCAGACCCACCACGAATATAAGACTGTTTAAGATCAACAAAAGATAAACGACTTCCCCTAGCTACACCAGGTGTCTATAAAATTCCGTGCAGTTGTGGAAAGGTCTATATAGGCACAACAAAAAAAGCTCCACACCCGTTTGGGTGAACATAAAAGGAACTGACGCCTCGGACATATTGATAAATCGGCTGTAGCGGAACCTGTGTTTCAGGGAGGCGATCATGAAATAAAGTTTAGCGAGACGACCGTCATAGCAAAGACGTCGCATTATTATGCGCGAATGTACAGAGAGGCCAAGGAAATTGCCAAACACTACAATAATTTTAATAGAAAAGATGAAGGCATTAAGCTGGATAAGATACGGATGTCAACATTGCAGCAACAGCGTGACAATCGATTAGTTTCAGTTGAGAAAGTTGGCAATATCAGAGTTCATAGCACAGCTGACGTCACGTGATCGACTGCGGCGCCCTCTGGATGGCTTATATATACGGCGCTCACTCGTGCTCTCGTTGCAGTTCGCTGATTGTCCTCAGAGGATGCCTTCCGCAGTCGAAGGAGAAATGTCAGTTGGAGAGTCTTATGTATGGACCACGGCATCACAGCCCGGAAATGTTAAGTGATGTAATATCAAAGTTGGGTGTATTTGTATATCTGGAGACCAAACAAATAAATTAAGGGAACCCCAAGATGAACAAAAATCCACCCCATCGTGCCGGCTATGTTAACTAAAATGTGGCTGTAACGTATGAGACGAATCTAATTTTGTGGCCCACAGACTGCATAGCTCTAAGGAGTAACGCTCAAATAACAGTGGTGCAGCATTCCCGCAGGTTTGTTCAACCGCCCTAGGTGAATGCTGCATGGTTTCTTCACAAAAACTTCTGCCCTCACGGGCAGTACAAGGGTTCCTTATAATTGTGGTCGACGCCATTCTTGTTTGACAGTGTCTGCCTACTGTAAATTAGTTGGCATCTGAAGTTTAACGTCCAATGTTACGACATCGTTGCGATAAGTACTGTGCTCAGGCAGACGCCACAATGCTCCGTTCTCCTCGGCGATAGAACATAAAGATCTCTCGAAGTAGGTCAAAAATCTTTCCTCGGTTTCCTCAGTGTAACGACTGTTACGTTAATTTTGTTTTGCATAAGATCAAACTGCAAACTCACCATATCTCGAAAACCTACATTCAAGCTCATCAATTAAGAATAATTGCAGAGTGTGGTGCCACACAACGTCGCACTACACAAAACTGGCGCTGATAGCATAGGCACATAGGGAACACACACGACACAAATCTGTAAGTCCACGGTATTGGTGATAAGTTGAGAAACCGTCCCGAAACACATGTGCTACAAGTCTCCACTGTTTCCTGCGCATGTACCCCGACATCAATATGGAATATGATCACCATGCACACGTACACAGGCCTCAGAGGGGGTTGGCATACTCAGAAATCAGGTGGTCGAGCAACTGCTGGGATGTGGCCTCCCTTTCTTGCACCAGTGCCTGTCGGAGCTCCTGAAGGGTCATAGTGGTTTGAAGACGTGAAGCAATGCGTCGACCGAGAGCATCCCAGACGTGCTCGATGGGGTTTAGGTCTGGAGAAGAGGCAGGCCACTCCATTCGCCTGATATCTTCTGTTTCAAGGTACTCCTCCACGATGGCAGCTCGGTTGTGCCGTGCGTTATCATCCATCAGGAGGAAGGTGTGACCCACTGCACCCCTGAAAAGGCGGACATACTGGTGCAAAAATGACGTCGCGATACACCTGACCTGTTACAGTTACTCTGTCAAAGACATGCAGGGGTGTACGTGGCACCAATCATAATCCCACCCCACACCATCAAACCACAACCTCCATACAGGTCAATTTCAAGAACATTAAGTGGTTGGTATTTGGTTCTTGGTTCACGCCAGATGAAAACCTGGCGAGAATCACTGTTAGAATGTACCTGATAGAACCTGGGACCACTGTTGCAGTGACCATGTACTGTGTTCTTGACACCAGGCTTTACGGGTTTTCCTGTGACCAGGAGTCAGTGGAATGCACCTTGCAGGTCTCCGGGCGAATAAACCATGTCTGGTCAGTCGTGTGTAGACTGTGTGTCTGGAGAAAACTGTTCCAGTGGCTACGGTAAGATCCCGAGCAAGGCTACCCGCAGTACTTCGTGGCCGTCTGCGGGCACTGATGGTGAGGTATCGGTCTTCTTGTGGTGTTGTACACTGTAGACGTCGCGTACTGTAGCGCCTGGATACGTTTCCTGTCTGCTGGAATCGTTGCCATAATTTTGAGATCAGACTTTGTGGCGCAAGGAGGGTCCGTGCTACGACTTGCTGTTGTAGACCAGCGTCCAGTCGCCCTTGTATTCTACCCCTCATAACGTCATCAATGTGTTCTTTGAGCCATTTTCAACAGTCACCATTAGCACATCTGGAAACGTTTGCACACTCACTCGCTGCACCGCAGTCTAACATGCACCAACACAGCTGTGCGTATGTGGACTGCTGCCAGCGCCACCGTGCGACGACCGCAAGTCAGATGCACCGCATCACCCTGAGGTGATTTAAACGCACAAACCGCCCACCACAGCGTTGTTTCACCATGCATCAGCATTATCCTTAATTTATGAGCATGAGTGGCGGTGGTTCTCTTTTTTCCGCGAATGTAAACCGCTGGACATTGCATTTTAAATGCATAGCCTCGGAACAACGGTGTTTATTTCTAGTGTTAATATTTAACTTGTAATGAGTATGAAGTTCAAAGTCGGTATCTTCTACGAAAGTCACACAAAAATTCTGAACTTTGTGTGTTATTGTTCTTTATCATGTCTCTAAGAATATCAGAAATAGTATCAGAAAGGATTATGACTATAGAACTGGCAACCACAGTTCTCACGGAGAGGGTAGCAACACAGGGGAGCTGAGAGTGCCAGGCTCCCATTGATGTATTGCTGGTGGGGGCAGTCGTGCCCGGTCAGTCCATAATCAAGATCTCATGGTTTTGAATGCTTCAGTTATATACATCACACGTATTTAAGTTAAGTTATTGTTTAACGGTAGTAATCAGAGTACATGAATCCGCATTTGAAGTATGTATGTAATTTGGCCAAACAGTACTCATATAATCCTCTGGATTAATTGAGCATTGATATCAATTCTACAAGTTCGATGTGCGGAATTTTTGATTGGTTTTTAGTAATTTTGGGTGAAAACTCAAACTTGTAGAGGAAACCATTAACGACAGGACCATATTCCTCGAGAGAACTCAGGACAAGAAATTGAGCCTGGGGATATTACTCAAAAACAAGGAAAAAGGAGAAGCACACATACGAAATTCGTTAATTTGTTCATTTTTGGTAAGAGAGGGTACATCAAGCGTAGAACGCAAATAAATTCACCCGAACTGTACACCTGACGCCCGCAAGGCGAACCCGTGCTGCATTCATATCCTCTAATCACTTGAACCAAACGAACTCAGCTGTTACTGCCCAGTTAACTGGTTTTATAGCCATGTAGTTCACTCATTTCCGAGTCTCGTGAGGAGAGGGCAATAAAGATGTGTAATGGCCTCGTTGCCTACGAGATACGAAACCTTAACGACAACAATAACAACGAAATACTGCGGCGCCCCGAGGCACAATGGCTGCTAGAAGTAGAGCGGTGCGCCTGGGAGGTAGACCTCGCTGCAAAGCAGAGTTTGCGCAGGCCAGATGAATGGCAGCGCAGAGAGCGACGGGTTCCTGGCATTTCCCACATCCTAAATCTCCCTCACTTACTGGGCACGCAGAACTATAACCGGTTTCGGAGGGAGGCGATCGTGACCGCCAGAGTGCATATTGCTGCTTGCTGGTGCCGTACTGTAAGTCAGAATCCTAAATTACTGCCGCTAATGTTATACCGAATTTTGTTTTGTGTAACAGGCAGAAATGATTAAAGGTTTTCTATGCAATGTAGTATTTCTTTCTTAGACATACGACAGAACTAGATTCATTTCAAAGCTTTCTTACATTATCCTTTATTACCGATACATGAATATGTTTCGACTACAGCTAATATTCCAAAATGGTATCCAAACCAATATGTAACGAACTATGCCTCAGCATTGGGTCGACTTGCTGATATTCAGCTACACAGAGAACCTTAAGGACATTGAAACGTGCAGCTGTAGCGCAGTACTTAAGAAACTGGACTTGTATTCAGGAGGATCCTTGTTCAAATCATCGTCGGGTTATCTAGTTGGATTTTCCGTAGTTTCTCTAAGTCATTTGTGGTGAATGCTCAGATAGTTGTTTCGAAATAAACACAGTACATTTGCTTCTGTGTCCTAGCCCTGTCTAAGATTCTCTCTAATGATCCAACAGTCTGCGGGGTGTTGAACTGTTACTACATTTCTTGCTTCCTTTCCTCTATACTTTGACGAGTTGTAACGTGAGAGAAGAGGCAAACTGCAAACATTGCCATTAGTACTCCTCCCGCAAAAAATTATTCTTTGATTAAATTTGTATAATTACTGTAACCTGTGTAATTAAGGTAGGACTTCAAGTCGCTGTTCCGTCACTCAATACACTTCAAAACTTACTTTTGCATAATATTTGTAGAATGGGATTATATAAGAGGTGAACCAGAACTCCGCCAGAAAACTTTGAGGTTGTTGAGGACACCACCTCAGTATTTTGGCGTAAGGGAACGACGTATTCCTGCTGCTCGATCCAAATTATAATGTAATTTCGAAATATTCGATTTTTACCGTAACCATCCTTGTTTCTGTGAAAATACGTTCACAACAGTGAAGAAGCGTGTAACGTGCAGTGACCAAACCGTACGACTCACAACACAGTGTAATAAAACAACCGTCAGACGAAACACGTACTCTCTAACGCAATGTGTTGAATCTATTGTCAGTGTTCACTAAAGCACCCAACAAATTTAGAGTTGATCCTAACAGGTATTGTTCAAAATTTCGACCAGAAGACGACGTACATTTGTGTGATGTCCGACGACAGAGATGGCAGTGGAACACCCGCGCGGGATTAGCGGAGCGTTTTAAGGCGCTGCAGTCATGGACTGTGCGGCTTGTCCCGGCGGAGGTTCGAGTCCTCCCTCGGGCATGGGTGTGTGTGTGTGTGTGTGTTTGTCCTCAGGATAATTTAGGTTAAGTAGTGTGTAAGCTTAGGGACTGGTGACCTTAGCAGTTAAGTCCCATACGATGTGACACACATTTGAACAGTTTTGAAGTGGAACAGGACTACCGCGGCCATTGCATCGTCGTCAGACGAAATGTAATAACGATGTAACGAGCCTTAGGCGACCGTGTGTCTCTTAAACCAAAATATTGGGAAGGTATCGCGGATTTCTAATGTTGGCACTTGCCACTACGCGCTCCCATTGGCCGTGGTATTGCCCTGTTGTTCGTCGGTTGACGGGCAGCGCTGTGTTTGCCGGTTCACACATACAGACGTCCCTGGCACAGCACACGTGTCGAATAGGTGTTGTTGTTTGTCTCCACCTCACGTCAGAGGCATTCACACGTAAGCTTCACTTCGGAGCGCACACACGTCACCTGCGATTTAGTCATAGAGTAAGCACGGCGGCACAGTATTCGTTCGAAGAACGGGATGTGGTTTTTGTTTATGGATTAGCCGACGGTAATGCACATGAAGCTCGACGGTTGTGTGAGGAACGGTACGCAGCAAGACGCCACCCACACCCGCAAACGTTTATAGCAATTCACCGACGACTTGGCGAAACAGACTCGTTAGCGGGATATCGTGGTGACGCTGTAAGACGTCGAATACGACGGGATGCTGCATTTAAAGAAACTGCTCTAGAGCGCTTCGAGGAAACATCTACGACAAGTACTCCAGCGGTTGGACACGACATGGGGTCACTCATCGGTTAGTATGGGAGGTTTTGAGGGATGGCGGCCATCATCCATTTAGTTTCCACCCTGACCGAGACCTAAATCCCGTGGAGGACTATGAACACAGGCTGCGATTTTTCCGGTGGTTGCTGTAACGTGTTGCAGAGATCCATACTGGAAACGTTCATTATTGGGCAAGGGGAAATTCTCTCGTCACGGACACCAGAAACTATTTTCGCTCAACATCCTGGCAGGCATTGTGGGTGACCATCTTATTGGGCCGGTCCGTCTAGCTCCTCGACTTACTGGGGCAAATTACCTTCACTTTTTACAAGAAACTCAACCCGGCCTGCTGGAAGATGTTCCCCTGGACATAACGGGTATGCATGTGGTTGCAGCATTATGGGGCACCCGCACATAAGTCGTGCTGTCCGCGGATATTTGAATGAACTCTTCGACGGCTGGGTAATTGGTAGAGGTGCTCCCGCGATCGCGACAGGACAAAGTCCGGTGACGTTTCTTCAAGGTACTAGTTCACCCACCCGGACGCGAATCACCTGCAAAAGAAGAGGAATAAGCGATCGCATTCAGCATGCCCCAATCACATCAGGGCAGTCCCAGGAATCTTTGAAAGAGTTCGGCAAAACACCGTTCTAAGTTACCAAGTTTGTCGTGTCAGAGGGTCGCCAGTTCGAGAACCTGCTTTAAGTAAACAACGTCCTAGCTACAAAAAAAGGCCCTTTTCAGGGCCGACACAATTTGTAAAAGTATGTCTGTACGCTGACAAACAGCTGTCGACGGGTTTGTTCCTGGTACGTCTGATCATGAAACTACAATGGATGCGTCGGGACCGCGTCGGATTCGCCCACAGGCCCCCAGAGTATGCGATCGTCTAAGGGGCTGTGTAAAAATTAAGCATATCACTGTTCCTAACTTATCTAAAAAACAATTGTAAAGCATATTGGAAAAACCTCGGTTACTCATTCGTAAACAGTAGTTCATGCCCCCCCCCCCCCCCCAAAAAAAAATAAAGTATAAAACTATTTTGAGGCTTAGCACGAAACTGACAAACTTAAACAAGTCTGAGTAGCGTGTGGTACCTAAACAGCTTAATCGGCAGAAAGTAACTCGGATGACAAGAGCTGCTTATACCATCGCAAGCGCGCATTGGTTGTGTACTAACAGGCGGCGTGTCAAGACGGAACTGCGGGACAGCCATATAGCGACATGGAGAGGAGGTTAATGTGGACCACGCACGTGCATCCGCTGATAACTTGTCATATAAAGCAATGACTGGGCTGAGGGGATAGCTGGGTTACTGAAAAAAGAGAAAGATATAGGAACGAGTGAGCTTAAAAATCTTTAAAACGATGGTTAAAGGAAGAGTACAGTTAAAATCTGTGCACTGAAATTTAGGTAATATCTCGGTCGCAAATTTTTTTTATGGGGGAGGACGTCAAACGGACCGACTTGGAGCAGGAGATGCACCACAGGACATTTTAATTTCCACTGTCTATACTTTTACAAATAAATTCATAAAACTTTGTCAGCATGACCAGGAAGGACTCAGGATTCATACTCGTAGCAGCGGAAGTGCAGGAACATAACAAAATAATTTTTTTACATGTGAAATTTCATCATTTTTCACTTACTATCGGCTGCAATTGTTGCTATATGTACACTTCTCTTCATAAGTAAGAGAGACTGTTCGATGAATTTTGCACAGCATACAAACCATACTTACAGGTGTCTGAAACTCTAGAATCTATTTAATTTATGATAAAATGAATGAGCTATTACGTTTTAAACTTGATGTTTAGAAAAAATCAAATTTTATAGTTAATTATCTCAATTTTTACCACAGATTTTAATAGATTTGGAAAATTCTAGAGTTTCATACACCTGCAAGTATGGTTTGTATGCTGTGCAAAATTCATCAAAGAATCTCTCTTACTTGTAGAGAAAAATGTACCTATAGCAACAAATGCAGCAAACAGTAAGTGAAAAAATGATGAAATTTCATATCTAAAAAAAAAATTGTTACGTTTTTGCACTTCCTCCGCTATGAGTGTGAATCCTGAATCCTTTCTGGCCATGCTGACAAAGTGTTATGAAATTATTTGTAAAAGTATAGACAGTAGAAAATAAAATGTCCTGTGGTGCCTCTCCTGCTCCAAGTCGGCTCGTTTGACGTCCTACTCCCCCTAAATCCATTTACACTCGTACAGTCATCATGTAAAACAGGAATTAAGCGTACAGTTAACTGCAGGGATGGCCTCGCATCAGTAAATAAAATACAATCACCTGAAATGTGGGGTACTGTCAGTGGTACGCCACAGGCACTGCAGACTGGTGGATTCCCTCTGAGGAAGAGACAGTGTCACATGCCCTTATTTTCGCTGTACCCTGTGGGGAGTTTCTGTGTTTAACCCAGGAAAGTAGTGCAGCAGTGCGTGTCCAGGAGCCGGACAGCCATTCCTAGAACTCGCGCTTCAGTTGCCGCGTCCGCCTTACGTAGCAAGAAGCAACATACGGGTAACGGAAGCTCGTCCACCTACCACAGTTACCGGGTCTGTGTTATGTCTGGCCAAGTGCCACTCTTGACAGGGAAGCTGGCGCTGTCAGAAATAGCAGAGTGGCGGGCGAGACAGGAAAGTTGCGGCACGGTCGGCGGAGGCTTTGGCCAGCAATTAGCGGCGGCGCTGTCTGTCGTTTCGCGGGCTTGGCGCCGTCTCCCGTGCTGTTGCACTTCGCCGGGAACATTTGTAAATGTCCGCCGCTTAATTAGGCCCGCACTCGCACTACAATGCGGCCTCCCTGAGGCGGACGGGAGGTTTATTTACGCCAGCGACACAGCCCACAGTTGCTTTCAGCCATTTAAAGAGTGGCCGACGTTAAATTGTGAGGCCTTCCACCAGCATATAAATCACAAATTGTCACTTAATAACGTGTAAGGTCAGTCTACAGGGTGAAAAGTATTTAAACCGACAAACTCTGGGAGGTTGTAGGAGACATCAAAACAAATATTTTTCCCTAAAGTCATTTTTTCCTATGAGGAGTATTTAAACCGGTAGAGGAATATTTCTCTGGCGGCAAATTAATTAAACCAACAAACACTTTTCCATTTTTTTTTATGACCAAGAGACAACTAGGTAGCAGAGACGGCCCAGTTAAACAGTCCCCAACAACACCGACCCACACATTAACGAAGAACCGCACTTGATGAGCGCTAGTAACTGCGGAATGTGATTATCCTCACTCCAAACATGCGAATTGTGCATGTTGAAGACTCCATCACCCGCGAACGTTGCTTCATCGGTAAACAACACAGAGGATGGAAATGTAGGATGCATTTCACACTGTTCCAGATAAAACTGCGAAGACTCTGCTCTGGGTGGATAATCAACTGGTTTCAGGTTCTGGACACGCTGTAAGTGAAACGGACGTAACAATTGCTCTCGAAGGACTGTTCTTACATTCGTCTGATTCGTCCCAATGTTACGTGCAATTGCACGAGTGCTGATTGAAGGATCCCACTCCACATGCTGCAAGACAGCTTCCTCAAATCGCATTGTTGTTACCGTGCGACAGCGTCCCTGTCCAGGTAATCTGCAAAATGACCCGGTCTCATGCAGAAGTTGGTACACAGCAGCAAAGGTCGTATGATGCGGGATACGGCGATTAGTCCGTTGTGCTGCGTTACGTAGTACGCACCAACCATATCAGTGTACTCACTCCAGGTGTATCGCTACATTATTAAACAGAGACAATGCAATACTACGCTGGTGGACAGCAGCTGTCTACAATTGAAGAGCGTAATACGCCCTCTAACAACCGAAGATCGTAATACGTCCCCTAACTACAGAAGCGCGTAATAAGGCCTCCACCGGTTTAAATAATCTTCATAAGAAAACATGACATTAGGGAAAAATATTTGTTTTGATGTCCCCTACAGCCTCCCAGAGTTTGTCGATTTAAATACTGTCCACTCTGTATACGTAGGTCGATCGAAATAATGGGAGCAACTAAATAATATAACTAATACGCCGGTACAATACATCTTAGAGCTACTATTACACGCTAAATGAATTTGGATACTCCTTTACACGTATGCTCCTCTAGCCAATTTTGTGTGTGTCGGAGGGTATCTGTTCCATTCACGAATGGTACGTGGGAGGAATGACTGTTGATAAACCTCGGAATGAGCTGTTTTTTTTTTCTTATTTTACATTTCATGGGGCCTATGTGAGAAGAATTAGTATGTTACTCCAGTTTTCTTACTGTGTTAAACTTCTAACATTATAGTTCTTGTGTTGCCTGAGGCTTTCCCGACGGACTGGTTGCAAATATGGTTGTCGGGCGAGGCATCGGATGTCGTTGCGAAATTTCCACAATATTTCGTCGGTGCAACTGACAGATATCTTCAGGTGCAGCGAACACACTACTGAGGCTGAGACCGAAGCCACCTGTTTATGCAATCTAAGAAGAAACTGCGCAGTTGAGGACGCCTTATTTGGTGAACAATAGCGCAGATATTCTAATCGGTAGCGAGAGACAGCTACGCCAATGGTCGGACGATGTACCACCTACTTCATCGCACGCGCAGAGACTGTCATACTCTGCGCTGGAAGATTTCGAAGAGATAACACACCTAAGAAGGGAGTTGAAACCTACGTGCTTTAGGCGATATGTGGCTGACACCTTTATCTGACCCCCATGGCATCGTATCGCTGGATTAATTTTTACAACACCTAAATTTTACATGAAATAGAGGATGGGGAAAGAAAGGGAAGGGATGCGTGGCAATTCGTTGCTCGCACCTGCTCAAGGCACTGTGATAATGTAATGGCGAAAGTTGGAAATTTATGTCGGGCCGAGACTCGAATCAGGATTTACCGCTTCTTATAAGTTATGAGGCGTTGCCTTTACATTTTCGGCCATCCGGACACTGTCCCCGACTTACTAAAATTTCCGTCGCCCATTGACGCCTACTTGCAAATTACTGATTCCCGAAGAAGTTCGGACGATATTGTGCATCCGCACTGAAATAAACGTCAAAGAGCCATCGCACTGTTACAAAAATGCATTTCTTTGAGTGATGTCAATTCTGTCGGACACGTTCTACAGAACAGATACCACTCAAATATATGCTTTTAAATTCTCTTCATTTTAACTTCAAGTTTACGATGGAGAAGGAGAAAAACAGCACACTAACTTTCCTGGACGTGTTGGTGCGGAGAAAAAGAACCGGCAGCTTGGGTCACGCTGGGCACCGTAAACATACACGCACGGACTTACATTTACAGGCCACCAGCTGTCACCATCCTGTACAACCAAGTGGCGTTTTTAGGAAGTTGGTCCAGAGAACACGAGCCATATCAGATTCAGGCAGCTCGTCGACGAGCTACGCCACCTCCGTACCGTGTTTTTAGAGACTGTTGCCTGTTGGACAAAGTGAGGACCTGGAAGAAAGTGAAGGACAAAGAATAATGGTCGGCGGTGTTTCTTCGACTATAGGAAGGTTATTGGAGAAACAAAGTTAAATACGTCTTTCGTCCACAAAGGCACAGTGAAAGATGATCTTTAAGAAGGCCTGATTTGTAAAAGATGTCCTGTAACTGTGGAAGGTCATACATTGGACACACCGTGGAGGACAGATGCATCGAACATTGCCGACACAGGTCTGGATCAGCCAGAGAAATCAGCAGTGGGTGAGCGTTGTGACAGTACACAACACAAAAGCACAAAAATTCACTCGTCAATGTCTTCGTATAGAGACAGCCTTATTAAAAAAGCAGTGGAAGTTCGCAACTCGGCCAATCTGGTGAATAGGAAGACAGGGTAACAACTTAGGGCAGCAAGGGATCCAGCAATGGCCATGTTAAAATTACATCGACCACAAAGAGGAACTTTCGGTCGTACAAACGAGGACGCTGCGGTGGCGACAAAGATACTATGTAATAAAATGGAACACCTACAGCCGTCCTTTCGATGTTAGATATTATATGGCTACCGGTTTCGGTGATCCATTACACAATCTTCAGGCTTTAACTGATGCAGAGGTGGTTATCTCCAGTTGTGTACAGTGTTCCATCAGTGGTAAACATTCACGTGCCGCATCTGCTTAAGAAAGGCGTTTAAAGGCGAAAATAAATTACTCTTCATCAACAATGTATATTTTCAGAATCATAGAATTTTATTAAATAAAAATCCATTTTGGACCCTCATGACGTCCAGGTCTCCAAAATAGACGTGTCTTTATTGTTGAGTACGGTATAAGACTGCATCAAACGCAGGTATCGCCAACAAGGGACACAGCGAACGTTGTAGTTAATGTGCAGGAAAACAGTCATTAGAGCGATACCTAGTAAATTTTAGGATTACCTGTTGTACTGGTAGGGAGAGAAACATAAATAAATGTGTCAAAAAAACTGGGAACGGAAAACTTATCTTTGTTTTTGTTTGTTTTTTTTTGCTTTGCACATAATCAGAATGGCACTCGTTCAGTATTAGTCCACTGTGTATTTCACGTCCTTTCGAAATATAAATTGCATTTTACACATGATTAAAATTAGTGGATCGCATAACTTTCATAACCAAAGCAATTAATCTTCATGCAAGTACAGTTTACACACACACACACACACACACACACACACACACACACACACACACACACACACAACAAATATCACTGTAATTGTCGTGGTTATTTTTTTACTCAATAGAACACCCTTCATTAGCTATTTCAAGTTTCCTGTTATTATTGATATTTGATAAGGATGTTTATGAATAACAGTAACTTGGTTTATATAAGCTCGAGGAAGTATTGAGGTGCTGTTTGATAGTTTTTGTTTTGCAGAATTTTGCTTCTGACATTCTTGAGAAAATAGCGTTTTCTAACGCTATAATATATATATTATTTTGACCACTACATCCCTCTCTTTTATATTACAAATCGACAATTTTCAAAAACTACTTGAATTAACATCGAAAAATTTCAGTTTTGCTATACATAGTTACTTTTTTTTCGTAACAGACAGAGGGATTACAATGTAAGGCACGAATGTTCCTTTCGTACCGCAGCTTATGTATCGTCACTCAGTTTCTAGAAAGATCACCACTTCCAGTTTCTAGGGGAATCTAGTCAGTCACTTATCGCATATGCAAACAAAGTGATCGAAATGAATCCCTGGTATATATGCCACACACCTAACATACAGGTAACCCTGGGACAACCTTAACTGTCAAAAATGTTCAAATGTGTGTGAAATCTTATGGGACTTAACTGCTAAGGTCATCAGTCCCTAAGCTTACACACTACTTAACGTAAATTATCCTAAGGACAAACACACACACACACACACACATCTCGGCGGGACCATCCGCACAGTCCATGACTGCAGCGGCTAGACCGCTCGGCTAATCCCGCGCGGCCCTTAAATGTCAAAAGGTGTTCGAAAATTTCCGTAGCCTACAGTTACGTATGGTATTCTACGGTAGGTACGGTAGTTTAACAACTCTAGTTATAGCTAATTGCAGTTTATTTGCGTTTCAACCGGACTGAGATGACATATCCTCGCCGACGCTCGTAGCGTACAGATATTTTGTGAGCTTCGTTTCCCATTAGGCGCGTTGGCTGCAGGCTGGTCCCTGCGCGGGAAGCTAGGCCACGCGGCGCGAGAACAACGGCAGGCGTCCGCTTCTCGGAAGGATCGAGGTTCCAGTCACGTGTGGTGGCCGGCGATTTACAAACAAGAGGCGCCTCTCTTCCGTAGCCGGCGTGGCGGTGTGGTCGGCCGCTCCTTTGCAGCAGTCCGCAGCGGCGGCGGTACCGCTCTGTCATGCATGCGGGACAGCACGTGCCCACACACGCCGACCCGGCCTCAGAGTAACGGCAGCGGACTCGGCACAGGTTTGTGGGGCGGTTGGAGGGGGAGGGGTGTGTGTGTGAGGTATTTGTGCGCCTCACCTAGCGTCATGATGGACACACATTTCGAACTCGACGGTATCTTCTGGAGCACAACATAAGAAATAAAATCTGTAGGAAGAAAACGACGAGGCCGGCCGTTGTGGTCGAGAGGTTCTAGGCGCTTCAGTCCGGAACCGCGCGACTCCTACGGTCGCGGGTTCGAATCCTGCCTCGGGCATGCATGTGTGTGATGTCCTTAGGTTAGTTAGGTTTAAGTAGTTCTAAGTTCCAGGGGACTGATGACCTGAGCTGTTAAGTCCCATAGTGCTCAGAGCCATTTGAACCATTTAAAGAAACCGATGATAACGCACTGATTATAACGCAAGAGAGAACATTTGCTGATTCCTCCTAAAGCAGCGCGTTGTTATATTGGGTATTAAAAAAATAGTGTACCGTATTCTTAAAATGGATAATTCAGTGATAGTCTCCTGGTGATACACCGGGTGATCAAAAAGCCAGTATAAATTTGAAAACTGAATAAATCACGTAATAATCTAGATAGAGAGGTACAAATTGACACACATGCTTGGAATGACATGGGCGTTTATTAGAACAAAAAAAAATGCATACAAAAATTCAAAAAAATGTCCGACAGATGGCGCTTCATGTGATCAGAATAGCAATAATTAGCATGACAAAGTAAAGATGATTTTCTTTACAGGAAATGCTCAATATGTCCACCGTCGTTCCTCAACAATAGCTGTGGTCGAGGAATAAAGTTGTGAACAGCACTGTAAAGCATGTCTGGAGTTATGGTGAGGCACTGACGTCGGGTGTTGTCTTTCAGCGTCGCTAGAGATGTCGGTCGATCACGATACGATTGCGACTTCAGGTAACCCCAAAGCCAATAATCACACGGTCTGAGGTCTGAGGACCTGGGAGGCCAAGCATGATGAATGTGGCGGCTGAGCACACGATCATCACCAAACGACGCGCGCAAGAGATCTTTCACGCGTCTAGCAATATTATTATTATTTTTTTATTCTATTACAACCCGATGTCACTCCAAGCATGTGTGTCAATATTTACCTCTGTCTATATTATTCCGTGGTTTATTAAGTTTTAAAATTTATACAGACTTTTAGATCAGCCGGTATATTGTTACTAATATTTTTTCGTTTATTGTGTAATTAAAACCAGTTACACACTGTATAAAAAAAGTTCGTACCTTTCCCAATTTTCATCGAATAATAGCTTGTACGTTTCCATGTTATTAGGTTGTTGCACGAGTTCGTAGCGTTTTTCCTTACATGTCGGTGTTCCGGTTGCTATAGGTTTATTTTTGGACCGTCATTTTTTATTTGTAGTTCACTGTTGCTGTTTGGGTAATTTCCGAGAATGATTTCCTATCGAAGTCACGGGATCCAAACGATACATATGTCGGCCCCCGGTAGCTGAATGGTCAGCGTGACGGATTGTCAATCCTCTGGGCCCGGGTTCGATTCCCGGCTGGGTCGGGGAATGTTCTCTGTCCAGGGACTGGGTGTTGTGCTGTCCTAATCATCCTTTTATCCTCATCGACTGCAGGTCGCCGAAGTGGCGTCAAATTAGAAGACCGGCACCCGACGAACGGTCTGCCGGGCGGAGCGCCCTAGCCATACGATAAAATAAAATAAACTATACCTATCGAACGTGCGATCGTAAATCGATAATGCGACTTTGTTGGCCGGCGTCATAGGTAGGTTAACGGTGGTCGCTAACGCAACGACAAAAGAAGAGCTTTACAAAAATACTCGTAATCGCAAAGGAAACGACTTGCCTTACCTTATCCGTCCTCGGTGTTTTTATAATGTGAAAGTTCATTACGGTGGTCTAGATGGATAATTTGGAAGAGTTGAACCATGTATTCTTGCTGATACTCGTCGTTTTCCGCTCTGCCCGCAATGAAATTGTAAACGCTATTTCAGCATCGAAACTGTTCTTAAGAAGTTTTACACACTTCGCACCACCACATTCTACACGGTCCTTTCTTTCCTCGTCCGGTAAAACGCCATATTTGCGACAAAAAGTCGAACAATTTTCAACGCTGGATAAACATGGAATGAGATTTTTCCATGTGTGAGAGTCCGCCGAAGAAACGTAAAGAAAACCAGACATCCCACTCACTAACGACATAAACCGTCTGGGATTCCCTAGCAACTCGCAAATAGTTCGCGGAGGTATGTAATTTAGAGCAACTACGGGAACAACGGGAAACAGATAAAAATGACGATCACAAATAACTGATCACAACGCCCACTACCAGAGTCGTACGATCCATTTACGATCGCACGTTCGATATGTATCGTTTCGACCCCGCGCCTTAGATAGGCAATCATTCTTGGAAATTACCGCTCTTTGTTTACATATTGTCATTTTGTCATGTGGAGATAGTGAGTGTAGTTGTGGACGCTAGAAAATGGAGCGTTAAGTGGAGAAATCGGAACATTTCAGACATAAGTCCGCTGTTAAATACATACAACGTTATAACACGAACAGTCACAACCGTTGAAATTCACGGTAGATCGAACCTCAGTAAACCGCAAACAGCTGTTAAGTGATGACTCATTAACGACCGGTTTCGCTGCGTTAAAACAGTATGTTCAGGTTGTTCGTTGGGACGATTGTGAGGGGGTGAGGGGGGGGGGCGGGGGGTGTCAACGCCTCCATGTGCCCAACTACGTGACACTACTAACAAACTGAAGAAACTGTTTTATCGCAGCAGAACGGGTCGTTAATAATTCATCACTTACAAGTTGTGTGCGTTTTATTAAAGTTAAGTTTACCATCTTGTGTTTCAGTTCAGTGCAGGGGTGAAAGCGGTGGAGGTAGCCAGAAGCATTTGTCTGGGGATAATGCCGTTGGACAGAGCACAAAATCGTTCTGATAACAGTGACTGTCCAACGTCCAGGAAGACCTTCACGGTTCGATGAAGATCGTTTAAACGCATTACTCGACAGCGACCCACGTCATTGTATTAGAGAACTGGCAGATGTGATGGACTGTGATCATTCCACCATCGTGTGACATTTGTATCCAAGGGGACGCTTCAAAAATCGGAGTATGGTTACCGCCTGTCCTAAGCCAAAATCACGAAAAATCGGTGGGTGAACGTGTGTGCATCTCTGCTTGTTCTGAGAAACGGTGTCTTCATGCTAACATCAGGAAAAGGAGGGAATGGTTGAGCCCAAACAAAGCAGCAACTCCTCGTACAAATACACGCGGACATCCACGAAAGATGTTACGCACCTGGTGGAACAGCGACAATGTGGTGTACGAAGAAGAATTGCTTCCCCGAGGGTGTAGACATCACTGCTGACATTCCCTGTTAACTGAGACGTCTTGCAGACGCAGTCCAAGAACAACGACGAGAAAGACTGCGAGAAGTGATGCTACTACACGATAACGCCTGTCCGCATTCTGTTAGACTGACAAAGAGCACTAAACAGAAATTGGGTGGGGAAGTCATTCCGCAGCCGCCTCTCGTAGCTGATATTACGCCTCACATTTTCGCGTTTTGCGCTTTCTGTCGAACAACCTTCAAGGAACTTCCTTTACGAATGAAAATGCGCTCCGAACACGGCTCGACGAGTCGAAAAGTTACCTTAGTGTTGACAGACTGTAGTAAATAGGGAAGGCGAATATATTAGCGATGACTCAAGTGTCTGTTATGTGTATCTCTTGCGTGTACTAAACTTACCGAAAAGGGGTAAGAACGTATGCACCGTCCTGATACAATCCAATAGTACCGGGTGATCAAAAAGTCAGTATAAATTTGAAAACTGAATAAATCACGGAATAATGTAGATAGAGAGGTACAAATTGACACATATGCTTGGAATGACATGGGGTTTTATTAGAACCAACAAAATACAAAAGTTCAAAAAATGTCCGACAGATGGCGCTTCATCTGATCAGAACAGCAATAATTAGCATAACAAAGTAAGACAAAGCAAAGATGATGTTTTTTACAGGAAATGCTCAATATATCCACCATCATTCCATCGCAAGAGATCTTTCACGCGTCTAGCAATACTTTCTTTTTTTCTGATAAAACCCCAAGTCATTCCAAGCATGTGTGTCAATTTTTACCTCTCTATATACATTATTCCGTGGTTTATTCAGTTTTCAAATTTATACAGACTTTTTGATCAGCCGGTATTTTAAGCATAGAAAATTGAAGTAAAAGTAATAGGTACAACCTAACACTAAACTGTAAGCTCCAAATTAGTTTCAGGAATAAAAAAGTGATAGAGAACATTGCTCCCGCACCATCTATGATCGGAGCCCAAAGCCATGGAATTGCATCGAGCAATTTACTTTGTTTGACATTTCATGTTTAATATGTAATTGGAGTGAATATTACGGATATTATTTGCTATTATAGGTGCTGAGTTGTGTTGGTTGACTGTACTGTTAGGTTCCTAAATCAAAATTTTTAAGTGACTCTTCGGCAACAACAGCGATTCACTTTCTGCAAGTTATACACAAGGTGTGATGAATGTTGCTAAATAATTAAGATTCAATGTGATCTTCAGGCAACAATATCCGATTACTGTTTACAGTGTATTACGAAAAATATTTCAGAAACAGTTATTCTACTAGTTGCTGCCTTTAATTCTTTATGGTGCTCGTCATGAAAGCAGACCTCTGAATGTGGTCACTAAGTTAGGCATTTCTGGCCAGCATTTCGTTACCTTTATTCGTCATTACTTTTGTATGTATTTCTGTCTTTAATATTGCTACTACTATGGTCATACGCGTTCCAGCTTCCTATTTTGATCGTGAATAAGGCATCAGCTTCCCCTCGTATTTGCGGGCTACATAATCCTTGGCCTATCTGTGATTGTGATCATGCTAAAAGTAGCTATTTGAGACAGGAGAGGAGATGACTGCGTTGCACAAATAAGCGTCGTAGACAGGCTGAAATAACCAGATGTATTGAATAAAACGCTCAGTTACAGATACAAGAAGCTGCTTTAAACTTTTAATGTGATAGCAATGAAAAACTTAGGAAAGCGTGTCTCAACTTTCCAACTTGTACAGGGTATTGGACAGGGCGTGCCTGATTAGTCAACAGCAAAAATCTGTACACAAGGAAATGAGATATTTTGCCATATGATGATATGGCGATAGCAGAACATTTAGGATTAAGTGAGCGGCAGTATGGACGACTTAGAGGTTCAGTTGCCGTGGTACTTTCGATTTATCATAAAGATGTCGAAAAAAGACTAGCAAACAAAATGGCGCCTATGTGCTTTGCTTGTCGAAAGTCGGCAGGCTTCGCGAAACATCTGAGGTGTCAGCAGTCAGTCAGGAACCCCGTTACAACATGGCGCCAAAACTGCAGGTCTGTGTTGTCCGGAGGCTGACTGTACCTATCGCAGCGGTTCATGGTGACCTACCCTAGGCGATCCAAAAATTGTGAGTGAATCATGGGTGCTACTTGAAACCTATGCACCTGAAAAAAAAAGTTGAAAGTTCAATGATATTATGGCCAACCTGTCTTTTTGCAGCGTTACTGGAAAAGCCACTCTGGATCTTAAACGTATTGGAGTCTTCCAAGGGCCATCTTACCCGTGTATGTGTATCCCTACGCTTAAAAGCGGAAATGTTCATTATTTGGTGATAATTAGTAACTTTTAATACGTCTGTGCAACGATTTACTAAAACAATCTCTATACCTATGTATCATCATCTGTTTATCACACAGAATCAATACTCAAATTTGCAGGCCCATTAATTACCACAGATTCTTAATTAATTATAGTCCCAATAGACTTTTTCTTCAAGTAATTGTTAAATTTTTGTCGTTTGACGCCATCTCTCGCGAATGTGACATCACAAGACTAGTGGACGAAACTATAACAAATTCCTATAAACGAATGTCCGGAAAAATATTTAAGACATCGATCATTGTCTCCTAAGATAACAATATATTTGACACTGTACGCGCCGACCGGTGTGGCCGAGCGGTTCTAGGCGCTTCACCTTGGAACCGCGCGACGACTACTGTCGCAGCTTCGAATCCTGCGTCGGGAATGGATGTGTGTGATGTCCTTAGGTTAGTTACGTTTAAGTAGTTCTAAGTTCTGGGGGACTGATCATCTCAGATGTTGAGTCTCATAGTGCTCAGAGCCATTTGAACCATTTTTGAACTCCATTATTGAAGAATGCGTAGAAATACTCCTGACGGAAAATCTGTTGAACCGTAGCAGCGGCTACCAGCTGGACAGTGCACGGAATCCCATCATCTCAACGATTTGCTCAAATCGAAGACGACAGAGTGCGCCGACGTCCGCTGCAAACAGCAACGCAGAGGGCGACTGAGTTCCGAGGGCGCTACTGGCGGGCAGTGTGGTCCATCTATCAACTTTTCTACGCATGCGCAGAATAGTTACAGCGCGCTATATATTACGGAACGGATGACGTTTTCACCAGTATGCGACGGCTCACCTGAAGATGATCGGCAGGTGCCCAGTTGAAATATCGTGCGAGGTATTGAACTACGACCGGCTGCAAGGCCGAAATTTGTTTGAACAGTCAATTCGCCGGGAAAAATTTAAAATTCACATAGAAAAGTACTGTGTCTAACACCTGCTGCGGGAAGCAGTAAGAGGACTCTCTGTTACTGTTTACGATGTTCAAACTACACGAAATCAAAGCGGTACATACGAAATGGCTGACGCAAGAGACAGTGCTATGTCTGACAAAAATGTCGCAGTCTGAGGACTAAGTAGGGAGACAAAGCGCTATCTATTACAAATGAACGAAGAACGTCAATAAGAAGATAGCACACGCCACTTAGTTCTGATCATTTTCGACAAAAGTAAAATGACTCAACACGAATTTTTGTTTAAACGACGTTTTCCTGCTTTTAGTCAGTACTATCGCTTGTGCCAACTTTTTAACATTTTATAGCCGAGCTCATTTACACGTTCCTGAAAGCGTGTGATAAATCTAAAGGGCGAAATTTCGCGCCAGTCGCATAAGACTGGTGCTTGCAGCGCTACTATGATAATGCAAATCAAGTTTGCATTACACACATGCTGTAAATGTCGCGTGCGTTCGTTGGCCTTAAGATTTGACGTGCTGTGTTGGTTAGTCAAGAAAGACTTTAAGGCGACAAAAAACACCATTATAAACACATCACTGAGTTCGAATGGGGTCATGTACTCGCATGAAGACCGGACTCTGGCGCGTCATACGGCATCTGCAGCAGCAATTGGCACCATAGTCACACAACGAACTGTCACAAATCGGTTGCCGCCAATTGCGGAATCAGTGGTGTCAAGCGAGATCTCACTGGAGGCCAGGGTGGAGATACGTTGTGTTTTCTGACGAAAGCTGATTCTGCCTCTTTGCCATTGATGGCCGTGTGTTGATTAGGAGGCGGCCAGTTGAGAGCCTGGAACCAGCCTGTCTGCGTGCTACACACACTGGACCTACTTCTGGAGTTGGGGTTTGGGGCGCGATTTCGTATGACCGCAGAAGTTCTCCCGTGGTTACTCCCACGCTCCTAGTCAGCAAATTTGTACGTCAGTCTGGTGATTCGACCTGCTGTGCTGACATTCACAAACAGCACTCCAGGGGGTGTTTTCCAAGAGGATAACGCTCACCCACATACTGCTGTCTTAACACAACAAACTATACTGAGTGTCGACATGTTGCCTTGGCCTGCTCGATCACCAGATTCGTCTGCAATCGAGCACATATATCAGCGGTTGAGAACTCCAGTGTCATCCAGAAGCAGCATTAACTGTCCCTGTACTGACCGGACCAAATTTAGCTCTAAGGGTCTGCAGTCATGGACTGTGCGCTTGGTCCCGGCGGAGGTTCGAGTCCTCCCTCGGGCATGGGTGTGTGTGTGTGTTTGTGCTGAAGATAATTTAGATTAAGTAGTGTGTAAGCTTAGGAACTGATGACATTAGCAGTTACGTCCCATAAGATTTCACACTCACCAAATTTAGCACCACGTATGGAATCTGACCCCACAAACTTACATCAGACACCTGTGCAACACAACATAATGCGTGCACGTTTGGATGCTTGCATTCAACATGCTTGTGGTTACAGCGGTTATTAATGTATCTGCATTTCACATCCGCAATGGCTTGTCTCGTGCTTACATTAACCTGTGATCTCGCCGTGTTAAATATGTAGCATAGACAACTGTATTCTGGAAATTTCATTACTCTACACTGGTTTTTGGTGTTGCGATTTTTTTGCATCAATGAATTTAGCAACTGAAAAGCATTGCAGCCGCGTTCGTTAGTTGATTGAGCGGAGTGGATTTGAAGTGACGGGTATTCAGATGGAAATTGTCGGGAGGCGGTTATTGCTGGTCTTTCATTGCCCTTTGGCACAGCATTGAGTGTCTTATCTCGTAAGTGACATAAGCAGACACACTTGTATCCACCCATTAGCTGCTGGCACCGGCAGAAAGACTGCGAGGCGAGTGTAGCACCAGCAGAAACGCGCACGTCAGTTTGCCAGCTTGCGTGTCGTGCCGAGTTCTCGCGTTTCCTCGGCTCGCACGTGCTGTCCGCCTTCCGCACCGCGCCTCGCAGCTTGGCAACAACTCTGCGCAGACCGGTCCAGTATTTATAGGAATTGCGCGCTGGCGCGGGAACAGTGGAAGCTCTGTGCGGCTGGCCACCTACTAATGACCCTGCTCCATACGCTGCTTTTATTCCGATCCACTTACCGAGCCAGCAACACCGTAAGGTCCGTCTGTTGCCTTAATGTTAATGTGACGTTGTAGTGACGGGATCTGTTGAATGACGTAGTTGGTGGATGAGCAGCGGAGTACGGACATGGTCCAAGAGTTCCTTGTTTTAAAGTCATGAACTATGGTAAAGAGTGGAAGGATAGTTGCGTGGACCGCTGTCAGTCACAAGGGGATTGAGTACCTGGCCGCTGATGGCGTATAACCAACGACCGGTCGAGGAAGCTAGTAACGCCAAAGAGACATTATTGACGGCCACCTTCGAAAATGAATACAAAATATAAAATAGAAAGTTAGTCCTGTTACATCATTATTCCTGTATTGATCTAACAGAACCGTGGCATTTCCTTTGGCTGAACTTTGATTGTGGGTGATGATTTTGAGTAGCCCGGGTCGGGTTGAGTGGCCGAGCGGTTCTAGGCGCCACAGTCTGGAACTGAGCGGGCGCTACGGTCGCAGGCTCGAATCCTGCCTCGGGCATGGATGTGTGTGCCGTCCTTAGGTTAGTTACGTTTTAGTATTTCAAAGTTCTAGGGGACTGATGACCTCAACATTTAAGTCCCATAGTGCTTAGAGCCATTTGAACCATTTGCTCAGACGTTGCTGACTGGACTAGCTGAGTCGCGCGTTTTTTCAGGTGAGGCTTTTTCAGTGAGATTGTGATAAAATCATTTATGAGAAAAGAATTAGTCATTGCAAGTTACATGTGATGTATTCCGAGTAAATTAATTATTCCTCGACTCTTGCCAAATTTTCTTTCTCTCGTATGGTCAAAATAGTAAGGTCTCTGATTTGACTTTTCTGATTAGTTCTACTTAGTCAGGGGGTGCTCAGGGTTAATATTTTTGCAGTTAGGCTCTGATTTGTGTGGATTCAGTGTGACGAGGTAATTTAAAGCTAGAAGCCCTCAGATGTCAAATAGATCGGATAAAACTAGAAGCCCTCAGATTTAAAGTAGATCGGAAGGTGCATAGGACAATTACTACCGAAGCAAATAAGAGACCGACAACTCGTGCACTACTCAAGCGTCAGAAGCTCCCGGGTTTTTTATAGAAAGTAATGAGCCCTATTTGTTTGTGAGGTGACGGTATGTCGCAGCAAACTCGTTCCATACAGGTTCGATGGAGGCGTAAAGTCGCTTTCAAAACGCGTCTGACGTCAATTGCCTACGAGATTACGTGCTATCCGTATCCTGGTTTGTGACTCTTGCCAACAGGCTCGGTAGAAAATTAACATACAGCAGTCTGTCGAACAGAACTACGGTGTGTGTGTGTGGGACGAGGAATATCGGCTCTGCAGAGGTTGGCTGTGATCCAGAAACCGTTCGGAAGAGAACGCGTATCACAGGCTGCCGTCTTGAGTTGGTACAAGTGCTTCAAAGACGGAAGAGAGCGTCCAGAAGACGAACCATTAGCAGGGGTCCCTTCAACGTCCAGAAAGGAGGCATGTGAACGTGTACGTGACGTTTGAGCAACAACGGCGGTTAAGTGTTCAAATGGCCGCAGACCACGTGGGAATCGATAAAGTGACTGTGCAAAAGGTCAGCCTAGTGGGGACAGGCATTGCCACCTGCTGGAAGCTGCGTAACGACAACCCACCAATCCACACGTACTTTGTGGCCAACGACAGCTTGGCATCGCAAAACTTCTCCCGCCCCATGCAGTCTTGATTTAGCCTTGGCTGGCGTCATTCTGAAGACAGCACTCGATGGACGTCATGAGACCGTAGAGGTCATTGTCGTTTCGATGAGTCGCTTGAAAGACGTTCCGAAAATGAACTTCCAGGGCATGTTCCAAGCTTGGAGAACTCTTAGGCAGAAGTGTATTCAACATAAAACCAGTTGACCCTTGGGCATTGATACAGTTCTTGTCGAATTTATACTAATTATTTTATGTACAAAACCATGTAACTATTGGTTAAACATCGTATCTCAGAACGGAATACAGGTGCATTAAAATATTCAACAGTAGCTGCCTCGCAGTCGTGATTCTTTAAAGAATCGAAGCCCCATGTGTAAAACTGCGTCAAAAGTCTGATTACTTTTTTAAGTCTGTTGGAAGTAATTAAGTGCTCTCTTTCTCAAATATTGGATGAATATAATGTCGGTAAATTGCGCATCATGAGCTATGCTGTCTAAAGACATACACAAAGTTTATGGGTTAAATACGTGGCTTGTTGTGTTAAATCTTTAACGTAAGCTTATACCTTTCAATGAGTAGGTTCAGAGCATTTTAAATTGGGTCGGTAATTAATGAAATACTGAAAATTCTTTCTTGCCCCTGGAAGCCGTTAGCTAGGTACCCTGCAACTGGTCTCGGGTGACTGATTTAGCCATGTAGTTGTATGGGTTGACAGGTGTCTGATACCACTTCTATCATTGGTCGGCAGCCCACGAGCCGTCAAACCATTTCGTGCGGCCCACATAGGCATCAGTGTTTGGCTTACAATGTCTGCCAAAGAGAACCGGTGAGGACGACAACACAGTCCCGTTTACGCCTGAGAAACTGCAACATTATTGTAAGTGGTCCGCTGCCGCACACGCCTGCGTAGTATCAACCTGGCTACTCCCAAAAGTATAGAAGTAATTTTTTAATAATTAGTGATTAAATACTCACTTAAATAAAGTATCCCCTGTTAGGCCTGTTTGCCACGGGTACCACACACTTGAACAACATTCTAAGATGGATCGCACGACCGCTTTGTAAGCAAAGTTTCTCTAGTATTCTACCAGTGAACCCAAAATTTTCCATCTGCTTTACCTACGACTGACCCTATGTGATTGTTCCAGTTCACATCCCTACAAATTTTTGGACACTGATATTTGTGTGAATTGGCCGATTTCAACTGAGAGTTTAACAATATTCGGCCCGCGAATACTGAAAGGTTGCCGACCTCAGGACTACACAGGACGTCTCCCCTAAGAGTCGTCAGCCGCATTTTCTGTGGTGTTTCAGCAAATGCTTGCCCTTTCGTTTTTGCACTGTGTAGCTGGAGTCACCCCAGACCAATAGTGCTGATCATGTTCTTCATGCGACGTCCAGTGTCGACGAAAATCGTCGGTATAATTCCCGTTACAGACAAAATGGCTTTCAAAGCGGAATTTTACTTGCCCATTCGATAAAGCTGTCCCAGATTTGTGTAGTCCGATACTCACTTTGTCGAAACGAATATCGGACTAGGATAATTTGGGAGTGCTTTATCGAATAGCTACGTAAAATGCCGGTTTAAAAATAATTTGGTTTGTAACTGGAAAGAAATCGGCGGTTTCTGTTGACACAGGCCGTTGCGTGACAGACGTGACGAGCAGTAATTGTTTCTGCTGGCCCCAGCTACACAATGCAGAAACGAAACTGCAGATATCTGCCGAAATACCACATACCAGGTGTAGGCTCTCGAAATACACATCATAAAATGCGGCTACATACTGGCTAAATAAGGAAAGTCTAGAAATTTTTCCAGAAGGTAACTGCATTCACGATCACCAAGAAATTTCAGTTAAAAATATGGAAGTAAGATACCCAGTACCGTCAGTGGGACAGCATTGATACGTGCCGAAGTGTTGATTCCGGAGAAGGTTGAAAATGCATCGTTCTAGATTCGATTGGAGTATGGTGCTTATTTTGACAGGACACGATCCCACACTCAGGTCTCAAGAAGTAGTGCAGTTCCCACTTGAGGTACAGGCTAAACACCGAAACTTAGACTATTACTAGCATTAGATTAGTGTTATACTATTACTTTTGAGATTTATTCAGTGTGAAACGTAACTTCCTTCAGTTTGCTTGACGCCCTTTTGTCAGTACTAATAACGGTCGATCTAAGTACAGCACTGGCTGTTACATTATCAGGGCCTGAGCCACACCTAGAGCCGCATAAAATTTGAAATATTCGTAGCATACAGATAAGGAGTTAAGGGACACAATACTCGTGGTTTCCAAGTGTACGAACCTCGACAACGACAGCGGACACTCAATCCACTTATCCTCCCTCTATCTCATCTCTCTTGTTTTGATTATCTTTCAGTTAAATTTTAGTGTTATTAACAAAGTGACTAACTTTACTATACCATGCAGAAGTAACATCAAGGTCCCATTACACCAAAAATACTTCTAAATTTTTGTATGTATATTAGATTCGGTGGCAATAGGCTGCTTAGTAAACAAGTGAAGTTGTTACTAGAATACTTTATTGTACACTTAAAACTAGGTTGTGTAATCGAATTGTAGTTCTATGCTATGCTTGTATTAAATATTATGGACTCAGATTGTACATTTGACTCTCATTAACGGAGCAACATTCCATTGTAGCCTATGGGAAGAAGATTTTTTTTGGCAGGAAATAAAGAAATTTAAAAATCGCCAGTCTTGAACAGTTAGGCGTCAAACATTACCAGTTTAACAGCACCTGCGGAAAGTCATCATCACAAAAATATTCTTTGTCTTGTAAAGACAGACAACGGTCGTACTTGTTCTCAGCGTTGTCACGGGTTCATTTTTCTATTCCACGATTTGGCAGTTATCTCATTGTAGCTTTTGTGTCGGAAATTTTTAGGCCGCAACAGCTGTCAGTTCGCTTCAGAGAGAAACTCGCGTGCTCCATCAGTTTGACTCTTGTTAATTTTGTTCGGGTTTTATATTGTTTTCGCTAACCGTGTGTCGTGCTTTCTGAGGAGGCGGCGCCGGCTAAGAAACAGCTCGACATTTGCTTAAACGAGCTTGAAAGCCGCCTGTAGAAAGGGACTGAGCCGACCGATATACTAAACGAGTGGCTGTTAATTCGAGGCACGAAGTCGATCTGGATCTGCGCTTTAAGCTTCACCAGGAAGTGTAAACTGGTGTCCTCCATATATACAGTAATCTACACTGCAATCTATGTAAAATACAGCTCATATATATTACTTGTTTAACGCTTGTCACCATGAACGCGTAAACGAAACAGCTGCAGTAGCTATTCACTTGAAGGGTAAGCTACTGTAACTCATCTCACCACTTCCTAAAAATGTACGTCTACTCTGTACATTGATTAGCACGCTGCTAAATAGGAGCATAGGTCTTACTTCATTACAGGAAGTTCGCACAGTTTTCCTTTATATGTACTTTTTTCTTTCGTAACATCAAAATCCTTAATTGAAAATTGATTGGTAGTTACTTTCACAGCAAGTCACAAGTTTGTTACCGTGTAACTGCTTTCTGTGGAAGTTTCTAGCGTTGACTACATCGCACCTATGATTTCTTTGTATCTCGAATCGTTATTACGAGCAAGGATGCGACTTCAGAAGCGTATTTTATCGTTGTCGTATGTGAAAAGATCACACGGATGTTGAAGCTTTTGTTTATTTCACTTGAGACATAAAGTAAAGTCCATTTTGCCAATTATCCTCGAAGTGCCCCCCCCCCCCCCGCCCCTCACTTTTTTTAGGCTTATGGGATTTAACTGCTAAAGTCATCAGTCCCTAAGCTTACACGCTACATAACCTAAATTATCCTAAGCAAAACACACACACACACACACACACACACACACACACACACACACACACACACACACACACACACACACACACACCCGAGGGAGGTCTCGAACCTCCGCCGGGACCAGCCGCACAGTCCATGACTGCAGCGCCTGAGACCACTCGGCTACTCCCGCGTGGCTGTGCCATTTCGATCCCATTCAGTGTCTACTTAATTTCCTCATTACTATGGAGAATGCGGTATGGAGCGAGCTGAACGCCTTATTAATATTATTTCAAGTACTATTTGCAGAACTACGCCGCTATTAACTTACGAACTAATTACGACATTGGTTGTCTGTGTGTGTGTGCAGGCACTGGTACGTTCGGGCGCGTCTGCCTGTGTCGTGAGAAGTCGACCGGCAAGTACGGCGCCATGAAGATCCTCGCCATCGGCGACGTCATTCGGCTGAAGCAGGTGGAGCACGTCAAGAACGAGAAGAACATCCTGCAGGAGGTCCGCCACCCCTTCATCATCAGCCTGTGAGTAACACAGCGTGCATTTTCCGTATACATACGATATGATCCTTCAGTCAACATTTAGAATCTCTATAAACTCACCTCTGGGGTTGATTCTGATTTTTGTTGCCAGTATCATTATGTTTATGTGTGAACCGTAGATTTACTTTCAAAATCTTTTCTTAAAGAATTTACTTTATTTACTTTTATTCATCAAGAACATTAACACATTTAATCACACTGTGAGCGTGGAAGTAGTTGCCAGGGGGTAACTGATGAAAACATTTTTCTTTCAACAAATAAAAATTTTATTCCTAAAAACACTTTTTTTTTAAACAAAAGATTTAAAAATTATCAGAAAGCACCCTCTAAATATAAGTTAAAATTTATGTAGAGGCAGAAACAACTTTTTTTTTTTTTCCAGTATGAGCTGTCGGGCTGAGAACCTTGCCACTCCCTTTCAACACGGCCGTAGTAACGACCGCTCACAACCACCTCTTGCAGACTACACTCGTGCAAATCTGCAACACACCAGATTACTTTAAGCTAAAAATTTTTAACAACTTGTACTAAGACACAAACTATGCACCCCGTGGGAAGGACGGAAATCGTACAAAACACTCACATTAAAAAACATTACTTGCCACCGAAAATGCAACTTGTTTTTAAGAGAAAAACTCTTACGGTGGAAGGGTGGTAACTTTACATACTAAAATGACCATTTAAATAAAAACCGATGAAATGCAGTCTTACATAAAATGTACAAACATGCTCTACATGACACATATACCACCTCTCAAGATGATAGGCAAGATAAAAATATATTTCAGGAATTCTGCCTTTACACCTTAAGCAATAAATTCGTTAAGACCGAATCCGACAAACATGACAGAGGCAGCTATTAACGCATGGCAGATTGACAGGGCGATTACTGAACAACCCGAACCGCAGATTGCTCTAACCCGCCCCCTACTCCACAAGGGAAAAACGGACCACCCAATTCATAAATAAGCACCTTCCCGCGGGTGGGCAAACGGGGAAGAATGGTGGGACGACCGTAAAACAAAGCGTCTTGTGGCCTCACCAACAAAACAAGTAGAATTTAACAAGTTCAAATGGCTCTGAGCACTATGCGACTTAACTTCTGAGGTCATCAGTGGCCTAGAACTTAGAACTACTTAAACCTAACTAACCTAAGGACATCACACACATCCATGCCCGAGCAGGATTCGAACCTGGGACCGTAGCCGTCGATCGGTCCCAGACTGTAGCGCCTAGAACCGCACGGCCACTCCGGCCGGCGAATTTAAGAAGTAAATGAAACAACATCACTTCTAATAAACTGCGATTTCTGGCGAAGACATGGCGCAGCACCCCCAACGCTCTCCCGAACCGTCCGCTACCAGCCGCTTCAACGGACGCAGGAAGGCGCGCCGATCTCCCGTCTCACGGCGTCGCAGCTCGCAACGGCCAGCCCGATGTCTTGGTTTGATTCCTGTTGGTCTCGTGTTGATCGCGATGCCACTACCACTTTCTATGCGGCACGGCCCACTGGACTCACGTGGGGACCTAAAGTGCGCCGACGCTCAAGGCGGACAAGTCATCTTGTGTCTCAGTGCGCGACCGACCAACGGATCAATCCAACCGTCAATGACCGTTGCCCGACCAACTCGAGCAGACTGGCGGCCTAACGCGCAGACTCAGATGCAGGAACTCAGCCTCGATCGGGCGACCACTAGCTGAGTTCTGTTAGTGGTGGAGTGGCAACACTCTCATTTTCTTGCTTTAAAGTTTGATCCAAAAGACAGACATACTAGCACTCTGACGACAGGCAGACACTAACTGCCGCACAAATGCGAACGAGAGACTGGCCCCCCTCAGTCCGACTGACCAACTGCCACTGGCGAGCTCATAGCGCCCCTTAAATGCACGTGAACAGGCAACCTTTCCCCGTTCCCACCAGAGGGAGACACCAAAGCTGCGATTGCTAGAGGCACCACCGCCAGAAACGGAGGGCGAATGCTTCACACTACGTGCTGCGACGCGCTCTTCAAAACAGCAAATTTTACCACGGCTCAACGTGGTGAATAATGCTGCCCCAATTGATGTTTCATTCCCCCTTTTTTCCTGCGTTATTCACGTATTCAATTGATTGTCGCCAGTAGTTAGTGTTGTAGAAGTATCTGAAAAGATCATATTTTTGTTTTGTTATGCTGAAGTTGCTGTTTCGAGTTTTACGTTTGTATTTCATTGGTAATTGTACTCACATGATGTAGTCAAAATGTTCAGCTTCTTGAAGAGATCTCTACAGTGAGGTCGTTTACTCTGTCTTCCTTATTATTTATGCGGCCCTAATCTGTAGTTTGGCAACGCCCTTGCCGCAGTGGATACGCCGGTTCCCGTCAGATCACCGAAGTTAAGCTCTGTCGGGCGTGGCCGGCATTTGGATGGGTGACCATCCAGTCCCCTTGCGCTGTTGCCATTTTTCGGGTGGCACTCAGCCTCATGATGCCAGTTGAGGAGCTACTCGACCGAATAGTATATCCTCCTGTCAAAGAAAACCGTCATAACGACCGGGAGTGCGGTGTGCTGCCCACACGCCCCACCTCTCCGCATCCTCACCTGAGGATGATACGGCGGTCGGATGGTCACAATGGGCCTCTTGTGGCCTGAAGACGGAATGCTTTTTATCTGTAGTTTGAAAACTCCGTTCATGTTCTGTAAATTTATTACACACAAAAGAATTCCATTGCTAATAACGGGCCTACGTACAGGTTTTCTGGTGGCTACATATTAAGTTTTTATATAAAATGAAACAGTAAGATTCCCCTACCAATCGTCATATTGTTTCTCAAAATATTCACCTTTAAACTTTATTCAGTTTTGCATGCTGTTGTGGAAACATTTTTCCACACGATGTTCGTGCCTCAGAAGCATGTTTTCAAAGGATTGAACAGGTGCTTGAAGTGATGCGCACTATCTGACTGGAAGTATCGGGACACCAGTTGGTGCACATTAACATAGGGCGTTCTCATCTTTCTCCGTCGTGACGCCTTGGAAACGGCTTTGGGCACTTTCAATGCGGTCTCTTCATGGCTACGGAGGAGCGGCACCCCATTCGTGATAAAGAGCCGAAGGTAGTGAAGTTGGTCGCTGAGATCAGGAGGGAAGTCGACTCTCCGACTCTGCCCAAAAGTGTGCCATTGGGGTCAAGTTGGGACTCTATGGAGAACAACATTCCTGGAATGGACTGGCGTCTCCAGACTGTATACTCACAGGTGCTGCTTCATGAGAAGATATGTTGTCATGCTGATACAATCATCGACTCCAAACAGTTCTTCTGCTGTATGCAATGCGCTGTACTGCGGAATGTGTTCATATCCTTTCCCCTTTACCTTTCTTCAACGCAACAAGAGGACCACACCCTAACTTCGAAAAATACTCCCATACCGCGACACCATCTCCTCTGTACTTCACTATTACCAAGGCAGCAGACGGCGTACTCGTTTGCCGTGATGGCAGATGACATTCTTCAGGCATTCGCCGAACCAGAACCCTGCTCGACTGATGTACCCATTCTTTTTGACTCACTATGGACATTCATTGTGCTAACTGGACTGCTATTAGTACTTCGGGACTCGAGTGATTCCTTCCGCTGATTGCATGCGAGTTTCTACGACAGCTCCCGTGATGCTGGAGGTCCCTGTCCGTCATTACATGAGGTCTGTCTGGCGTGGGATTAGCTGTGATTGTTCCTTCGTGTTCTCATTTCACTATCACATACCGACAGTCGACTTGGGAAGATTTGTAAGGGCTGAATTATCCTTGATGGATGTGTTACTCGGGTGGTATAAAATCACTCGTCCATGTTCGAAGTTACTGAGCTCTCCTGTCGGACTCGTTCTGCGGTTATTGCTTCTCTAACGACAGCACAGTACTCCCTACGTTCTTTTATACTGCCGGGTCCGCCTCTCGTGGCTTCTAGCGGCCTGTTCCGCATTACATAGGGGTGCCCAGATACATCTGGTCGCATAGTCTCTCTCTCTCTCTCTCTCTCTCTCTCTCTCTCTCTCTCTCTCCCTCCCTCCCTCTCCGCCCCCTTCTCCAACCCTCCCCTCCCCTCCCCCTTCCCTTCCCTTCGATCTTCCCTCAGTGCATTTGTTACTTGACATTACGGAAAAAACCTCTCAGTGGCCGCAAGACATTATTCATGTGTTTTTTCTTCGTCAAATAATGAATTTCGTGACGCGCCATGTGAGAGCTGGCATTGTCATTATGAAGGATGCAACGCTTTAGGTTTTTTTTGCCGGATTTCAACGGAGATTTGCAACAAAGAAGTGGTTCTAAGCCATTCAGAATTAACTGTTATTCGAACCTCTAAGTGAAGGCGTCCACCGAGGTGACGATGGCAAAAAATCTGACACGTGGCGTGACAAAAGGTGCGCATCTAACTGTCGCTTCAGATGCAACAAATTCAGTCGATCCTGAGTTAAATACTCATTTTTTTGGTCTTATGGAGAAATGTCCATCTATTTACCATCACAGCTTTGATGAATACAGCGAAACTAGAAATATATAGGGTGGTTTTCTCTAAAACAAGTTTACTAATGTTTTTACTGATTTGCTGCATTTAATGAAATACCACATTTCGGAATGCAGCAACATAAACACTTAGTTTTGCCAAGACAGTGTTTTACTTGGACTAAGAAAGAAGGTACAGAACAGATTTCTGAAATCCATAGTATGTCGCTTTTTGTTTTTCTGGGTTCTGATGTGAGTTCTCTACAGCGTGAACCATATTGTGCTGCACAGATGACTTTGAGCATTCACCATTATGAAACACACAAAGAGCTTGACGTATCACATAGATTTCATTCCTATCACAATTAACTGAACTATCCAAGGTCCGGAACTTCGACACCAATATACCAAAATAAAATTAGTGAGACCTACCTCTACATGATTCGTAATTAAATCTGCACCTTTCAAGAGCTAATTGTCTGCAAGTATATGGTGTTCATTCGCAGCAAAATGATGAGATTTCGCCAGAAACGTTGTTACGGTATGGGGCGAGCTCATTCAAATTACCAAAAGAACTTACTTGCAACACTCTTCCAGCGTTCTTGCGGCCATTCTCTGTACGGAAGGAAAACCACTATAATTACAAAATGTTGAACCAGATTCATCAGGAGCTTTAACTCTGATGTGCTTTCCATCTAAGCTATGGATCATTTCGGTAGATTCCATAGTTCCTAGTAACGATCAGCTATTTTCTTCCAGATTACTTGAGTTGTGGTTGGTAAATTTACAGGCTGCAAATATTCTCAAATTAACTTTGACGGTTGAGCCACAGTCACCTCCAACAGCAGTGTATCCTCAGAAAAAAGCTAGGAAAACGGGATACACATTCAACTCTTGTAAAAACTTACGGACACAGCGTTCGTACACATTAGTATGCCAGTAAGGGTATTCCCAACAACTACTTTCAGGCTTTTCTTGATTAACATTAATTACGTGTACTGAAGCTAGAACCCATTCATCGTTCGAAGGAGGGAGGGTGCTGCGTTGCTAACAACTGATCACTTCTGTTGATGTCGAGCCACACGCATTCGGCGCCACTGCCTTTTACCTGCCATGCCATGCATCACATCACTTCACACGTCACGTCGGAGTCGCTACAAGTCTGGAGTAACCTACCGAACAATCCATCCTTCTCCTGGAAACGCTTGGGTTCACGTTTTAACCACCAGACTGTTGACAGCTTCTTAGAATTCAGCTTGTACCAATACACTGCCTCATAAAACAGTGAAGTCCCCAGAAGAAATGATAAGTAGAGCAGTCACCAGACTGCATTAATGTCGTCCGTGTTCGGTGTCGTCCGTGCTAGGTGTTGTTAGCAGACCTGGTGTGGTATATAAGGGGAGTGAACGGCGTCAGATGTTGAGTGATCACTTAGGACATGGAGATGTTGCATACTCAATGAGACATTATTGTCAGCATGTGACAGTGTTTCTAAGTTGACCCATTGTAGGTCTCCATTTTTCTGGCTGGTCGTATCACGCAATATCAAGACTTGAGGCATTTGGCCAGATATTGGGATGCATGGGAACATCAGGAAGGGCATACTCATCCTCAAGGGTTCAGTCGATCACAGGAGTAACAGCAGTACTGTGCACTAAGCACCTTCATTATCCCTCCACATCTGCGCCGTCATCTGAGAACAAGTAATCGACTCCACAATATGTGAAATCCTGCACCATTAGACGGAGACTTGAAGCAACCGGACTAGGGAATTAACGCCCAATGCTTACGCTGCCGTTAACACCACAACACACTCGGTTGCGTTTGGAATGGTGCATTACTGGGAAACATAGACTACTGATGAATGTCGTCGCATTGTATTCAGTAAAGAACCGCGGTTCTACATTCCCCCCAGATGTCTACCATCAGAGAGTATGGCGGCGACCTGGGGAGAGGTCCCATCTTTCCAACATTATGGGGAGGCACAGCAGCGTTACTCCATGCGTAATGGTGTGGGTATAACTTCAGATCAAAGATTATCATAATTGACGAAATTATGAGGGCACTACTGTACGTTAGGCACATCCTTAGGCATATCTACTGGTAAACCTTCCGGGATGTAAGGTCGTGGTCCATGAAACTCTTCAGTTCCTAACGTTTCGTCCAGAGCTGCGCTGGACATCTTCAGAGGGGTGTTGCTCCTCCGGTGATTCTTGCCGACTGACGGGTCGGACGTCTGAGAGCGACTTACATATCGTAGAAAGTGGGCGTGGCCAGAGTTACACGTGATATGCAGAGATAATCTTTGTCAGAGATAAAACTTAACTATCGATCGTAATCTCGTCACAGATAAAACTGTCTAGCAATTCCGTAGTGCTACTGTCCAAATATCACAAGTTTCATGGTCTCTTCTTTCCGGTTAAATGTATCCCTATGTTTATATATTTCAATTGCTTCTCTACAAAGCCGTGGGTAATAGTTAATGATAATAAATTCCGTGTGCATGTGGTAAAGTGTATATTGGAACAACGAAGAGAAGCGTAAATACACGGTTAAAAGAACACCGAAGTCTTTGCCGATTAGGAAAAACAGACAAATCGGCTGTAGCAGAACACGCTTTTCAGTCAGGAAATCATCAAGCGAAGTTTCTCGAAACAAAATTTTTATCTACGACGACGAACTATTGCCCACGGCTTTGTAGAGAAGCAATTGAAATATATAAACATAGGGATAGTTTTAATCGGAAAGAGACCATGAAACTTAGTGATATTTGGACAGTAGCACTACAGAATTGCTAGACAGTTTTATCTGTGACGAGATTACGATCTATAGTTAAGTTTTATCTCTGACAAAGATTATTTCTGCATATGACGTGTTACTCTGGCCACGCCCACTTTCTACGATATATAAGTCGCTCTCAGACGTCCGACCCGTCAGTCGGCAAGACTCACCCCTTTATCCATCTCCTCTTACACCCTCAGTCAGTCCATCTTCACTTCCTCTTTTCTCCTTCTGTCCATCTCCTACTCTTATCTTCATCTGTCCATTTCCTACTACGCCCCTCCCTGTCCGTCTCCTCCTCTTCATGTTTATCTCCTCCTCCTCCTCCTCCTCCTCCTCCTCCTCCTCCTCCTCCTCCTCTCTTCACAGTACCACCCCCAACCCCAATAGGTGGTCACTGCTTCTTGCCCCCACAGTATTTCTTTCCACATAGTAAGTAGTATGTATACCAAGTTTGGTCGAAATCGAAAAAACTGTTCAAATGTGTGTGAAATCTTATGGGACTTAACTACTAAGGTCATTAGTCCCTAAGCTTAGACACTACTTAACCTAAATCATCCTAACGACAAACACATACACCCATGCCCGAGAGAGGACTCGAACCTCCGCCGGGACCAGCCGCACAGTCCATGACTGCAGCGCCCAAGACAGTTCGGCTAATCCCGCGCGGCGGTCGAAATCGATTCAGGGATGTAGTAGTAGTAGTAGTAGTAGTACTAGTAGTCTACCGTTGCTTTGACCGCACATACACATCTCACATATACACTGAATAACAACACTCACGGGATACCTCCTAATATTGTGTCTGACCTCCTTTTGCCCTGCGTAGTGCAACAACTCGACGTGAGATTGGCTCAACAAGTCATTGGAATTCCCCTGCAGAAATATTGAGCTATCCGTAATTGCGTAAGTGTTGCTGTGCGATGTGCATTGACCGAGCTCTCCATTACTCCCATAAATTTTCGATGGGACTTACGTCGGGCGATCTAGGCGATTATTTGCTAGAATGGTCAAGAATGTCCTTCAAACCAGTTGCGAACAATTGTGGCCCAGTGACATGGCGCATTGTCATTCATAAAAATTCCATCGTTGTTTGGGATCATGGAGTCCATGAGTCGCTGCAAAAAAAAAAAAAATAAATAAATAAATAAATAAATAAATAAATAAATAAATAAATAAAATAAAAATAAAATAAAAATAAATGGCTCTGAGCAGTATGGGACTTAACATCTGAGGTCGTCAGTCCCCTAAACTTAGAACTACTTAAACATAACTAACCTAAGGATATCACACACATCCATGCCAGAGGCAGGATTCGAGCCTGCGATCGTAGCAGCAGCGCGGTTCCGGACTGAAGCGCCTAGAACGGCTCGGCCGGTGCCTGCAAATGGTCTCCCAGTAGCCGGACATAGCCATTTGCAGTCGGTGATCGGTTCAGTTGGACCAGAGGATGCACTTCATTACATGTAAACACATCCGACACCATTCTGGAGCCACCACCAGATTTCTCAGTGCCTTGTTGACAACGTAGGTCCGTGACTTAGTGGGATCTGCACCACACTCGAACACTACCATCAGCTCTCACCAACTAGAATCTGGACTCGTCTGATTAGGCCAAGGTATTCCAGTCGTGTATGGTCCAACCGATATACTCACGAACCTAGGAGAGGTGCTGCAGGCGATCTTGTGCCGCTAGCAAAGGCATTCGCGTCCGTCGTCTGCTGACATACTATAGCCCATTAATGGCAAGTTACGCGGCACTGTCCTAACGGATACGTTCGTTTTACGGCCAACATTGCTTTCTGCGACTGGTTTGTGCATAGTTGTTTGTCTGCTGGCACTGACAACTCTACGCAAACAGTGCTGCTCTTAATCGTTAAGTGAAGGCCGTCGGCCCCTTAATTCTCCGTGGTGAGAGGTAACGCCCGAAATCTAATATTCTCGACGCACTCTTGACGCTGTGGGTCACAGAATATTGAGTTCTTACAGACTTCCGATACTGAATGTCCCGTGTCTGTTTCAGACTACCGTTCCGTGTCAGTCTGTTAATTCCCGCCGTGGGTCCATAATCACGTTGGGTACCTTTTCACATGAGTACTAATAACAGCTCCACCAATACCACTGCCATCTGTAAATTTATGTGGATATCGCTATCCTATGACTTCTGGCACCTCAGTTTGTTTCGTATACTGTATGTTTAATGTACTAGCTGACAAACTCGCATGGTCCAGATAGTCATTTTCCCGAGTTTCTATTAGAAACGAAAACAAAAAATGAACTGTGTATGTAGTGTAATATCAAAATAATTTCATTTGTATGGATTCGTGAAAACACCTTCGAAATTACGAAACAATCGTACAAGGAAATATATTTCTGCATATGATGCCTAAGTATAGTACGCAAAACAAGAAACAGTTTGCAAAATACAAATTCTCTGCAACGTTCATTTAACTAAGAACTTAATTACAAGCAGTATTTCTAAAACGATGCGTGCAGCTGCTTCGCCTATCTACAATGCGATTTTGTTAAGGTCTCAGTAGCAACATATGTTCATAGCTCTATACACAGCTGTTATTTGCGCTACGCCGTTGAAAACTGCCAGGTGTCAGGGATTTCCTCCAGTTCACTAGAGTTGCAGGAGTATCTTAGAAGTGTGGTAACACGATATAATTTTGAAGGTGCGTTTAGCTACATATGTGGATGTTTACTCTGAAATTTATTACGAATAGTTAGTAGCAGAGAAGTAATAAATTAAGTCATTACTGAAGCGGCACTTTCACTGCATGAGCAGCGAAAATGTAGTAAGCGTTAAACTTTTTACATTTTATAATATTGTGGGGGTTGCCAGCGAGAAAAACTTTGGTTTGAAATTAGATATAAAGTTAGTTCCATGTTAAGTTCTCTCATTCTCAAATACTGGATGAATAAATTGTGAGAATTCGCGCATTGTTGACTACGCTTCTGCCCCTTTGATAGGTAGATGGATTTTACTTCCATGGCGATTTTTCTAGGCAGTAAGTGATGTATAGCAAGTTTGGTTGAAATAGGTCCAGTGGTTGAGGAATAGGTGCAGAACATGTATACATAAATGTTTAAAATATGTGTAGATTACGATGTATACAGATTTTGCGTCTCCTCAGTCGAATTTTTTAAGCACTTTCTTACACTTAAGTAAAGTGAACATATTTTTTATCCGGGGTCAGACTATACATTATCAATCAAGAACAGATGCTTTCCACAGCTGTATGTTCATGGAAAATCGAATGTAATGTAATCTTCGATCAGCCTAACTATGCCTTTTGTCTTACGATGGGTCGAAAGTCCGTCCTCTTCGATCATGTTGCTCATAAAATCGATGTTTTTTAGGACATAATTCTGGTCGACCTTCCCGAAATTCACCGTTGGCGGAAGCACGATCAGAGTGCAGTCTTGTAAACCAATTGTAGACAGTCTTTCGTGATTAGTAAAAGAATAACGAAGCTATTTGAGGCTTTATTGTAGAATTAAGTTTATATGAAAATAGTAAAAAATCATCTAGTAAAAACCTTTACTTGAAGTTTCAACATTTTAACTTACACGCTATTTTTAAACGCACGCAACAAACAAAATACTCACTACATTTATGAGACGGCCTTATTTTAACAGTAACAAACGTCAAATTTTAGAACGATGGCAATGTCACATTGCAATAGCGCCGTGTCGTTGTCATTCGTGAAAACTTAGAAGGTACGCTTCCTAATTAATTAAAAAGGGGTTTGCCGTTAAACATTGATGCATAGCTCGTAAGGGCATAAAATCGTGATACGAGGGTAATCCCGAAAGAAAGGTCTCTTTTTTTTTTTATAAGTACATAGACCAGTTTATTTCTACAATGGTTTACATCAATTTACAGCTTGAACATTTAGCTATTTTTCGAAATATTCACCATTTCTGTCGATGCATTTTTGTAGATGCTGTTTCAGTTTTTGTATGCACATGTCATACCAGCTCGCCGCCACGCTGTTCAGAATGTTATGAACTGACGTGATTGTTGCTCGGTCTCAGGTGTAAAGAGGTCTGCCCAGGTTTCGTCACCCGTGACAATTGAGTCCAGAAAGTTGTCCTGTTCGGCTGCAAGGCGGTGAAGAAATGCGCTGAAAGCATCAACTCGTTGCCGCATGTGGTCCTCAGTCAGCATGCGTGGCACCCATCTCGCGCTCACCTTCCGGTAGTTCAATGTTTCCGTTAAAATTATGTGAACGGTGCTTCGGGAAACCTCAGGAACCAACGTGCAGATATCATCCAGGGTGATCCGCCGATCTTCACTCATGATTTGCTCAACGTTCAACACTGTCTACTCACAAACCGACGGTCTCCCGCTCCTTTGTTCGTCGTGAATTTGGATCCGACATGCTGCAAACTCTCTACACCACTTACGAACATTTTTGACATCCATCCACGACTCACCATATACTTCCGTCAATTGCAGATGGATTTAAAACGGCGCAGTACCCTTTGTGCTCAAAAACCGAATAAGTGCGCGCAATTCGCACTTGGGGGTAACATCCAACGGGAGCTCCATTCTCAACGGCTGCCAAGCCAAGACTGAGCGCCTCAGCGCGGCGTGCGCATGTCTACACACAGCGCGTGAAGCACTCTTCATAACAGTGTGACCAACTACCACACAGAGTTCTGTACTTATAAAAAAAATAGGAGACCTTACTTTTGGGATTATCCTCTTAGTTGATCTGTCTCGTTCAGTAAACTTGACATTTTTTTTATTTTTATCCAATTAACCCCACTTGTCATACAACAAGAAAGAAAAGAAAAAAGTCTCTTTGATTGTTACACTAGAATTTAAATTTAAAAAATGACAAATGATGCATTCGTAGAACGAGGAGTATTACACAATTTGCATTAGAAGTTTTTCAACTCCTGTTTGAGATGATCATCGCTCTCTCTGTAAGAGATGACATTTCTATGTCTCCTTTCTCTTTCTGAGCGCCCAAACCCTATTTCACCATTCTGTATTAGCTGCGTTTCTCTGTGATTGTGGTCGGGAAACAGTGTGAACAGAAAAAGTCTCAAACTGCAATTATCAGACGTTTCCTGATTAAATGCTTCAGCCTTCAGAGTCATCTAGTACGTATCGGATTTCCTACTTTATCTTTGATAGCACACATGAGACAGTTGCCCGTGATCTGACGTGCTCGCGTTGCTGTTGCAGGAGGTGGCACTACCGGGACGACACGTGCCTGTACATGCTGTTCGACTACGTGTGCGGCGGGGAGCTGTTCTCCTACTTGAGGAACGCGGGCCGCTTCAGCAACAGCACAGGTTGGTACTGGTACAGTACGAGCCCAGCGGATGTGGCCGTGTTGACAAGGTGTCCCGGCCACCTGCCGTTGGACGTATTGTCACCCGGGATGGTATTTCAGTGGTGGCGTTGTGCAGGGCAGCTGCATACATAATTCTGTGTCGTCCCATGTGACAGGTGGACGAATCAAGTCCTTTTCTCAGTTCCCTTATTTTCGCCAACATCTGCACCCGATGTCGCTAAAAGTTGCTCCACTGGAAGGTAGCCCTTTAGAATACTGCCAGCAGAAGAAATCTTCACCACCAATAGTTAGCTGGCTGGGGGTGGGAACGGGGGGGGGGGGGGGGGGGGGGTGGACGTTGGCGGCCTACTGTTGCTTATCACCAGACTTTGCGTCAGTCTTGTATTAAATTCCAAACCTCCCGACAGGATTTCATCAAATAAGGACTTTACACACCCTTGATAGGGATCCATTCGTCATACTGGGAGGTTAAGGCCGGCAATGTCCTCGATGCTATTAGAGTGGAACCAGCACTGGGTTTGACTCTCTCCCTTCCCTCACCACCGTACAACATAATATCACAGTTTAATCTCATCCAGTGCATACCGAGGCGTGAAGCAATTGTGAATTTGGTAATAGAAAGAAGTGTGGGGAGTAGACACAGCTTAAAGTTCAAATGGTGCAAATGGCTCTGAGAACTATGGGACTTAACATCTGAGGTCATCAGTCCCGTAGACATAGAACTACTTAAACCTAACTAACCTAAGGACACCACACACTTCAATACCCGAGGCAGGATTCGAACCTGCTACTGTCGTAGCAGCGCGATTCGTGACTGAAGCGCCTAGAACCGCTCGGCCACATGGTCCGGCACAGCTTAAGGCTAGAGGGTCGTCCAGCAAATAAGGCAATACGTTTCTCTTCTCGACCAAATTCGGTTGATAAAATGCGGAATTTCTTGCGGGACATCGCGTAATAGACTCCACAGTTATATGTAGATCCGATGGATGGCAGCGCTATACCTAGCCTTCAAACTGGCATCTGTAACCTAGGAGCTTTTCAAGCAGAGAGCAGTCGTTGAGTTTATATTGGCGGAAAACCAGAACGTCGCAGATTCCCATAAGCGCTTGCAGATTGTCTATGGCGGCCTGGCAGTGGACAAAGGCACAGTGCGTTATTAGCTAAGAACTCTGCCTTAATCGCAACAAGATCGCTCATAGCGGTCAGCTGGAGTGGCCGAGCGGTTCTAGGTGCTACAGTCTAGAACCGCGCGACCACTCCGGTCGCAGGCTCGAATCCTGCCTCGGGCATGGATGTGTGTGATGTCCTTAGGTTAGTTAGGTTTAAGTAGTTCTAGGGGACTGACGACCTTAGAAGTTACGTCCCTTGGTGCTAAGAGCCATTTGAACCATACCTGTCAGCTCTCACGCGTACTGGCCAGCCACACAAAGCTGCGACTCCTGCGATATTGGAACAAGCGGACAGTCTCATTCGAGGTGATGGCCGGAGCACAAACACACACATTATGTGCAACTTGATGTCTGTGTTACTACTGATGACACACGCGTCCACCAGTTGAGGTACTCAAAGGTATGTGCTCGATGGGTTCCTCGTTGTGCAACAAAAAAGCATGAAAAACAACGCAGAATGCTTGCGCGTTAGTAGGCAGATAGTGAAAGTTTGATGTCTAACATCGTCACAGGCGATGAAACATTGGTTCGTCGCCTCGAACCGGAACCCAAACGGCAATCTATAGAGTGGCGCCACGCCACATCTCCTCCGAAGAAAAAGTTGAATGTCGTACCTTCAGCCGGTAAAGTCACGTCGATGGTCTCCTGGGACTCTGAAGGGGTACTCCGTTTGATGTCCTCCATCATGGTGCAATGATCGACTCTGAAGTGTACTGTGCTACCCTCAAGATATTGAAGAAACTACTTGAGCGTGTTCGTCGCCGTGACAACACAAGGCTTCACGTAAGTCTGCACACCCGAGAGGAGCTCACAGGACTTCATTGGACTGTTCTTCCTCATCCATCCTACACCGCCGATCTCGCACTTTCCGATTTTCATCTCAATGAAGGATGAACTCGGCGGGAAGCCGTACGTAGGTGATGGGAAAATCATTGATGCAGCGACACGTTGGCTCCAACGAGTAGAGTGGTACCGTGAGTGCTTACAGGCTCTCCCAGTAAGGTTTCCTAAGTCTGTCGCATTGAACGGAGATTACGCTGAAAAACATGGGTGTATAGCCAAAAGAGTGGGGAAGAATATGGTGTATTGTAATCATGAATAAAACAAACCCGCTTTCAGAAAAAAAAGAAATGTGTTGTTTTACGTACTATGCGAGCTGCAGTAACTATGCCGAGAGGAAGAAACATGGTACAGGATACAATATTGTGGAGAGTTGCATCAGACCAGACTGACGGCGGCGGCAGCTACTATTCCTGCTGCCGCTACTGCTACTAAAACCACTTGGAAAGGGATCTTTTGTGCTCCGACAGCACCGTAGCCAACTGAACAATCCCTAGGGATCTCCTAACCACCAGTGCCATAAGCTCTTTCTTTTTCATGTGCGCTGTCTCATTTTAGTCTCTCAGTACGCAGTTCTTCACAACATTGAAACAGCGTGTCATCTTTTGTTTCTGGCAATCACCAAGTAGACAAATTGAATTCTGATGCCTTGCAAGCAGAATTACGCAAGGAGGGTACAAAAAAAAAAAATTACACGGGCAAAGAAGAGCTTTCTGGCCAAGAGAAGCTACTGGTATAGAACAGTAGCCCTTAATCTGAGAAGAAAATTTCTGAGAATGTACATTTGGACCACAGCATCATATGGAAGTAAATAATAGACTATGGGAAAAATGGAAAAGAAGAGGACCGAAGCGTTTTGTATGTGTTGTTACAGAAAGATGTTGAAAATTTGATGGACTGCAAAGAGAGAGATGAAGAGGTTCTCTGCAGAATCTAATGTGGCAAGCAGTCGTTTACGGTCCTTCCTTTATTGCCGAACCAACTGTACTTGGCATATCGTATCTGTTCACACTTGAGCATGATGTACTGCCTCAATTGCAACGGGATACGCACCACTACATTATCGTCAGTTTGTGACGTGTAGGCTACCACGACCACTATATTCAAGCCCAGGGGATTTGTGTGTGTCGGATTACATTGAGGACAGTGTGTTGGTTCCTCCTCGTCCGGTAAGCGTTGACTAGCGGCGACAATAGATAACACAGGCATTTCCACTGTCCGTCGAGACTTGTATTATAGGATTTCGTGAAAAATTGATGACAGATGGAACGTTTGTCGTGTTGCAAAAACTAGCCACACTGAAAAACATTAGTAATAGAAATTGAAGAGATACTTCATTCAGTGCTGTATCAGACATTCCTGTAAGCTTTTTATCTTTTTCATATTTAATGGTTACTTTTATACAAATAATTTGTAAACAACTTGTATTTTGACTGAACGCATCTCACCCTTCAGCGAGCTTCAATGCTTCTAATAGTATCTGCTTCACTGCTTTCTGCGAGTGATTCGAGCTCTTCTACTTTATTTCCACAACACACCTACTACAATTTTCCGCTGTAAAACAATATTTCGTAAATCTACCACCACACTGTTTTTTTTCTGCCGGCCGGTGTGGCCGAGCGGTTCTAGGCGCTTCAGTCTGCTACCGCGCGACCGCTACGGTCGCAGGTTCGAATCCTGCCTCGGGCATGGATGTGTGTGTGATGTCCTAAGGTTGGTTAGGTTTAAGTAGTTCTAAGTTCTAGGGGACTGATGACCTCACAAGTCCCATAGTGCTCAGAGCCATTTGAACCATTTTTGTGTTTTTCCTGCTCACTTAGAGACTATGTCCCTGTTGATACTGTACAGAGACCCTCTAACCCAATGAGCCATTCTGTCTACTACACACAGTCCCCATCAGCCATCTAGCCACCTGCTTAGACTAATGTGCCTTTATACTGCTAACGTTCCCGAGACTGGAGTATGAAACGCATCGCTTTTCCGTCTGTTTTGGCAGCCAACTTCTACACGGCGGAGATCGTGCTGGCGCTGGAGTACCTGCACAGCCAGTCGGTGGTGTACAGGGACCTCAAGCCGGAGAACCTGCTGCTTGACAGGGACGGTCACCTCAAGATCACAGACTTTGGTTTCGCGAAGAAACTCACCGACAGGTAAGCTGGCAACTCGCAGAATTTAGTGACCACAGTACGAAGACAGGAAATACAGTGCGTCGACAAAAGTGCCGCTATCATTCCAAATAATCTTTCGAAACTATTAGCGATGGAGGATCGTGGTTTGTTGTAAATCGTTTAGCATCTGTTTTCTCCTGTTTTAATGATTGTTCCCTTGTTACTTGTAGAACATAAAAGCAATAATAGTTGTTCCCATCTGGGGGGGGGGGGGCGGCAGCATCAATGGTTCTCATTGGTCCATTCATCCGTGCACGGAAGATTGGTTCATTCATCCGTACTCGGAGGGTAGTAGTGTCGTTAATTGGCATTATGTACATGCGATCCTTGACATAGCCAGACAGAAGGAAGGTTAATGGCGTGACATCGATAGTGCATGGTCCATGTAGGTGGGATCATGGCAACCCATCCACCTCTCCATTCTGGCGTAGATAATTCCCCAGTACCGTTATCACAGATTTATATCCTACTTACCAGATTGCATCCTGCTCTGTCACCATTTTGATACACGCTAATTGAAATCTAGAGGAAGAAGAAGGAAAACGGAAAAAAGACATAGAAAGCTGCTTCTGCTTTATGTTTTACAACAAATCAAGATTGTCAGTAATAGTTTCCAAGTTACGATGTTTTGAAACGATTGTGGGACATTATGGACACCCTGGCTGCTTCAATGTGTAAGGTCGGACTGGTTGTCTAAACAGAATTTCTTCGTTGGCCACTGATCTCCGTTATGCCATCTAGGGGTTTTATTATTTCTGATCATACTTTCCCCATTGTACTGTTTGTTTGATAGTATCGTGATACACTGAGTGGCCAAACGTCTTTTTTACTCTGTAAACGTTATACTATCACCATCTGCATATGTGCGTAGCGCTAACCCTTGCCACCTCAGCGTATGAGCAACACAGTTTTCAGTAAACGTTATGGCAGTGTACAACAATTAGAGTAAATCATCGTGTAATTTTTGGCAAACACTCAAGTTCTCTGTAGTTGTTGAATGTTACTATTTTGTTTTGGTCGACGAAGACTGGCATGATCTTTGTCGTTGCGGTTTGTGTTCTGAACGGAAGTAATGTAATACTGAAGTACAGCACCTAACGATTTCCGAAAATAGGAAAAAGCGTCATCACATGTCGCCAAAGAAAGAGTAAAAGCTCATACCAAAGAAAGAGTAAAAGCTCATATTATTCAATACATCAAAAAACACAAATGCGGACTAAGGAAAGGCAAAGGATGGAAAGAATTTTTAGTAACACTATGTATTTCGGAATCCAGTGAAATAAATGTAAAAGATACATTGTTTCAAAAATTATACTCGTATTACTAAGTATTACTTTGTCAAAACTATCGATCGCTGCGCCAATGCTCGGTTATTGAGGGAACGAATGCATTGTCTCGTTTTTATTCATTGCTGCTTGATGTCGGCTGTCTTGTGTTTTATTACCGTCACTTGTTGGAACATGGCGTACTCAGCAGAGAAATCGTTGTGTGTTCTCGAGTTTGCGAAGTTTAATTCCACTATTAGAGTGAAAATACGTTTCAGGTTGAGGTGCCAAACTGATCCACCGAGTGGATGGAACATTTGCAAGCGGTATCGACAGTTTGTAGACACAGGGTGTGTATGTAAAGGAAAGAGTCCTTGCCGCTCTCGTGTTTCCGACGAAAATGTCTCACGAATTCAAATCGCTTTCCAAGGTAGTCTTACAAAATTATCTCGTTATACCAGTCGGGAGTCTGTCTACAACAGCAATTTGATGTGTTCCGAGACGTCGGTTGGTTATGAAGTCGTACGAGCTGTTAAAAGATCTGCGTCTTTACGATAAGCCCATACGTGTGGCATTTTCTGCTGAGCTTCAGAATAATATTGGCAGAGATAACACTTCCGCACAACTCGTCGTTTTCGGTTATGAAGCGGCTTTCCACCTTAGTGGGAAAGCAAAGAAAAACAACGTTCGAATTTACAGCGTACAGAATCCACATGCACACACTGAACATGTAAGAGATTCACCCCCAATCCGTGTTTTGTGCAATATCTCACTGACCTATTAACAGTCGACTCTTCTTTGATGGAAATACTGTTAATGGGCAACAGTATCTTGCTATGTTACGAAACTGTTGTTTCCGAGGTTGAACGGGGACAACTTCATTTTTTAGAAAAACCGGGGTCCCCGCTCACTAGAATGCGCGAATACCTGAATGAAACTCTACCTAGCCGTTGCATTGGTCGTCAAACAGACGGCGACTTAGCATGTCTCAGATGGCCTCTGCGGTACGGGATTTGACGCCCTGTTACTTCTTCCTATGGGGTTTCATTAAGGTAAACGTTTGTGCAACAGCAATACCACAGAACCTAGAAGAGTTGTAGAATCTAATCCGTACTGCCATAAGATCAATGACGAATATTACCCGAGTATGGGAGGAATTTGAGTATCGATGTGATATTTTTCGTGTCGCTGGTGCACACATTAAGCCGGCGGGTGCGGCCGAGCGGTTCTAGGCGCTTCAGTCTAGAGCCGCGCGACCGCTACTGTCGCAGGTTCGAATCCTGCCTCGGGCATGGATGTTTGTGATGTCATTAGGTTGGTTAGGTTTAAGTAGTTATAAATTCTAGCGGATTGATGACCTCAGATGTTAAGACCCATAGTGCTCAGCCATTTGAACTGTAATTCGGTAATTTAGTCTGTCATTTTATTCTTCTTGAAGGTGAACAACCCCATCTACATAAATACGTAGGTCAGGTTGAGAGCGTACCACAGCAGAATGCATGGGTTAGACGATAATACGGAAACACCGCAATAAATACATGCTTCAGTATACATGTAAATGTTAGCCAAGACTGTAGATTGCACTGTTGTTACCTGACTAGGAACACATTTGTGTAGGGTTCTCAATGCATTGCGAATGTCAGTCCTGGTCACACTGTACTTTGTAGCTGTGGGTTCATTATGTCTGAGCTAAGTGAACGCGAACGTGAACAAATTGTTGGTGCTGGTACGGTGGGAGCTTCCGTAACGAAGGGAGACGAAGTGTTCAATGTTTCAAGAAGCACCATTTTGGGGATTCATCCCGCAAACAAGGAAAGCGACAAACATCATCCGCTAAGTCACAAAGCGGACGAAAATGTGCATAAGTTGCCGTAATGGACGGTGATTCAAGAGGATTGAGACGAAATATAAGCGGACGACAGTTGCATAAGTCAATGCAGAACTGATCGTCGCACTTGCGAACCCTATCAGTATCAAACCTACGCCTACGCTCCACAAGCAGCGAATTGAAAAGAGAGCTGGAATTCCAAAACCTGCTTATCAGTGATGCCAATGTCCGTAACTGGAAAACGTGGTGCCAAAGCCGTAAAACCTGGACTGTTGATCAATGGGAGAAAATCATTTGGTCGGACGAGTCTTCTTTGAAAGTTTCCAATTTCTCTCAAAATTCACGCGCTCGGTGATTGCTGTGCAAGGTCGAATTACTGCCAAGGCTTATGCGATTATTTTGACAGATCAAGTCTATGCCATGGTACAGTATTTGTTCCCCAGTGGTGAGGCCGTGTTCCAATACAACAGCTGGCATCTTCCACAACTGATTTTGTGAGCACTACGGTGAGTTGTCGCTTCTCCCCTGGTCACTACACTCACTAGATCTCAGTATTAATGAGCCTTTGTGGTCTACTTCGGAGAGAAAGGTCCATCATCTCTCTCCCCTCCATCGCCGATACGATTTTGCAGGAGGAATGGCATAAGCTTCCTTCTAAAGCCAAACAGGACCCGCATTTATCAGTTGCATGACGACTGGAAGCTATTCTGAATACCAACGGATTTCTTACATCGTATTAGACATCTTGGTAATGTTTGGTGTTGTTTTTGGTGTTCCCATATTTTTGTCCAACCTCTATAGAGTTTACTAGTTGAATGGTGAGGACTGACTGTTCATTAACAACGTGATTTTTGTTGATTCTGTTTAAGAAGAAAGCACCTTTCCTACAATGTTTACAAGGTTACAGAGTGATTTTTATACTAAACCAAGAGCGTGTCAGGCTAAGATAATAGCCCAGACGAGGTACATCCAACGCAAGTGATGCTGGTAGGCAGTGCTAGTTGCCACCAGTGCACTCCTACATTGCTAACACACAAGTTACTTCTTACAGTGTCGATACAAATGAAAATGCTCTCCTGTGCTACAATACTATCATTGAGATGAAGCTACAAATATTACAAAGCCTAAGGGAATTTCGTCAGTCACATATGTCCTATAAATTAGATGAGATAATTTTGTTTTTGCTGACTCTGCGTAGGATGTCAGTAATTTTGAGAAAAATGTCACCTCCTCCACTAGCCTTATTTCCATTATTTCAGCGCTCTGTCAAATTATTGTCACAGAGTCGTATCTCCCATCTCATCTTCAGCTTCTTCTATTATTATAAAATTATTCTCAAGTTTATTTCCCTTATATGGATACACCGTATATTCCTTCCACCTTTCAGCTTCCATTTCTTAGCTTAGTACTGGTTTTCCATCTGAGCTCTTGATATTCACACAATTGCTTCTCTTTTCCCCGAAGGTAACTTTAATTTTCCTATAGGTTGCAACTATCATTCCCATAGCTGCGCATGCATCTACTGCCTGAAATTTGTTTTCTAGCCATTTCTCGTAAGCCATTTTGCACTTTGTCAATTTCATTTTCTACATGGGTGTATTCACATTATTTGTAAGTAAAATTGCCTTGATAGTAAATTATGTAACCTAGCATGGCGTTGCTTACGAGGAGAAAACGGCAAGTGCTATCACTCGAGTTCCCAAGAACTGCGCTCAGTAAAGAGGGGTCAAAATAAGCGAACACGTGTCTCGGCGTATCCTTAGATACTCGACCGTTTCAGAAAAAATGTCGGTCAAAGTTTGCGATGTATTCTCGAGGTACTTTATATGCCTTTTAACGCGTGATATCCGCAGATGAAATGGTGCCTCATTGGCTAGAGTCGCGATTTCTTAATTCTATTTAATTTGAAATCCTATGATTTTTATTGTTTTCATTAATTACCTATGTCCGTAGAAGGTTATGACACGAATCTTTATCAACTTAGAGGACACAAGAGCTTTATATTAGTTGGAAAAATTACAACTGGATTTCACACACACACACACACACACACACACACACACACACACACACACACAATGTGTTTGTGTATGGTATGTTAAGGGGTATAATCTTTTAAAATCTCATATTCTGATGTTTCATTCGCATATCAATTTTTACATTAATTTTATATTTTATTCATTTTTTATTCTTCAAGAAGATTTGATGCATTTTACTGGATGATTTCGAAGCACAGATATTCTCAACAGCATGAAGTCGGATTTGCCAGAGTTAAGTTTCTGCTTATGGATCGTTAACGTTGGTGAAGAGTTCCAGCGTTGACAATTTCGCGGCAAACCATGCATAACTGACCACTTTTCCGAAAAATGGCGCTTGCAATTGATTAGGAATGAATCAAGATACACTACGGAATTTCACGTAAATCAGTTTCGAATAAAATTCTCTCTTATAGTTCATTCATCTGAAATGCAGTTAGTAGACGAATAACGACACCGTCGTATCAATAAACACTGGAAAACCTTCTACAGACATGGGTATACAAATGAAAAACAAAAATAAAAATAATAATCGGATTTCGGACACGGAGCGCAAAATTAAGTAGCCGCGACGCTACCACTGTGCCACCATTTCGACTGAGGATGTAGCGCCGTGAAGGCACATGAAGCACCTCGAAAACTTTGACAGTCGTTTTTTTCAGAAACGGTTGCGTATCTACGAATAAACACAGACGCATGCCTTCAGTTAAAACTTCTGGGCTGAGAGGCCGTGGCCGATGTATAAAATTTCCACCTATCGTTTCGTCTCCATCTGCGTCATGAAAACCTTGAATGACAGAGCCAACAAAATCTGCGAGCCGGCTTACTTGCGAGATGAATTAAACCACTTACGGTCATCCGCCATGAAAAACGGATATACCGGCAAGGAAATTGATCGAGCCCTCCATCAAAGAAGAAAAGAAGCCAGAAGTCAGGAGCAACAACGGTCACCTACTGTAAATGTTTTCCTGCCATTCATTAATAAAGTTACGGACCGTATCGGGAAAGTTCTGCCCAAGTATGGGATCGTTACAGGCTTCAGACTCACCAAGAAGTTTAAGTAATATTTAAGAACTGCAAAAGACGCCCACCACCCCCTAGCAACACCTGGGGTATATAAAATTCCATGCATTTGTGGACAAGTATATATTGCAACAACGAAAAGAAGTGTAAACACCCGCTTAGCCGAACATACAAGAAACTGTCGCTTAGGACACATCGAAAAATCGGCCGTAGCTGAGCATTTTTTTCGAGATGGGAACCACGAAATTAAATTTAATGAGACAAGGGTTCTAGCACGAACATCCCATTATCATGCGCCTATGTATAGAGAAGCGATAGAAATTCACAAACACCATAATAATTTTAATAGGAAAGAGGAAGTTTTAAAGTTGGACAAAATACGGATGTCTACGTTGCACCAGCAGAATGACAGATCACTCTTAATCGAGAATAATGACGCCTTCCAAAGATAGGCATGCCGTCGGCATCACGTGACGAATGGTGGTGCCCTCTATGGGCTCTAGAAATGAGAGAGTACCTGCAGCCTCAGTGGCGGTTGCCGGACGAACTCGGAAGATGTCTGCCGCAGATGGAGACGAAACGTTAGGTGGAAATTTTATACATCGACCACGGCCTCTCAGCCCGGAAGTTTTAACTGAAGACAACGCCGGCCGTGAAAGCCTACATTGTGTTATTAGAGACGCATGTCGCTTATTTTCAACCCTCTTCCATTTCTGGGCAACTTGCCGTATTCCCCGCCTTAGATTGGAACGAGAGAAGTGGGGAATGTGACCGAGAAGTGGCTTTGGGTAGCGACGTGGTCTGATTGTTTCTGTCGCAGGACGTGGACGCTGTGCGGCACGCCGGAATACCTCGCCCCAGAGATCATCCAGTCCAAGGGCCACAACAAAGCAGTCGACTGGTGGGCTCTAGGTAAGGTCATCGCTGGCTGTTTGTTACATGGGTGACGGGATGAGTGTCCGGAGGCACGAGGCTGACTGGTCTGATTTTTCTTTCTCAGGAGTGCTCATCTACGAGATGCTGGCAGGCTATCCACCGTTTTTCGACGACAACCCTTTTGGAATATATGAAAAAATTCTTGCTGGTAAAATAGAATGGCCTCGTCACCTAGACCCAGTAGCCAAAGATCTCATTAAGAAGCTGCTAGTCCAAGACAGAACTAAAAGACTGGGAAACATGAAGGTTAGTACCTTACTGTTCTACGTGCAACTACGCAGTACTTCTTACTCGTGTTAGAGCTTTTCATCGTGATACGATCAACCGGGAAATTAAAGATAAAAGGTTCAGATAGTATATTTTACACTTTCTTCCTGACATAACGTCTGTTTATATTATAACGCTAGTTACCTTTTCATATGATCATAAATAATTTAAAAAATTACGTTTGGGTTTCGATACTGCCTTTTTTATGTCAGCGTCTAACATTTATTCGGTATAGACTCTCGGCTACATCATCTCCCCAAGAACTTGGTCTGGGTTTGGAAAGGTCTTTTTTCCCGCTTACGCCTTCAAAGTTGTAAACCATGCAAAGTAACTTACTGTCAGGTATGAACTTAAACGATAGATGCGCCAGGAATTCTAAACTTAAGAACTGCATCAGCTGTTCGCGCTCTCGCAGTTTTTGATCGAGCGCTGTTGAGCAGAGTTAGTTTCCGTGCTTAGCGCTCCTCGAATATTAGTTAGAATCGCATTCAAGTAGGACTCTAGATTAATAAGTATTTTTGAGGTGGAAAACTGGTGTGACGTAGCCTTTCTCACCCGAAAAAAGTTTACCGTAATTCATCTTCGAGAAATTGAAATTTTATCTTTTTTTGTGATGAGCATATGTCGCTCCATTTCATTGACTAGAGTATTCTATCAATTTAAGAAATAGCAGTGACATCAACTAAAATCGTTAGGATTGACTTTACTTTCAAAATAACCGACCTATAGAAAAACGAGCGTAAACATGTGAGTAAAGATTAAATAGTTGCCTTGTGAAGTTTGTGTGTTACTGTCGTACGATTTTAGTGCCCGTCAATAAAGACATACCAATAATATATTCAATTTTACAAAAAAAGAAATCTACAATTTGTTACAGAATGGAGCAGATGATGTAAAGAGGCACAGATGGTTCAAAGGAATTGAGTGGCAAGATGTTTTCTATAGGAAATTGAAGGTAAGTGCGTCTTGCAACATTAGTTGAATTACACATTCTGTCATGGCTATAGGTTTGTACGATGAGCGACAGCAATAGTGCCATGTGGTAGTCTAAGAGTAAGGTTAGTTATGCTTTATTAATTTAATGAATGTGGAATAAATCTAAAAAACGAATTTTCAGTCGCCTTTGAGAGGGTAAAAGTAGATACCTGTGAATAAGACAACTAAGCACCTTGCGAAAATGGGCGTAACAGAATACATCATTCATACAAAATTTTTAGTGTTTCCACAAGGAGGATTGAAAGAGCGTTCTGGGTAGAAAAACAAAACTGATATGTTTTTATCTATGGTAGCTTAATTTAAAGTCAAAATATACAGTACTCCAGTCACGTTCTTAAACTGTACCAGGAGTTCATCATTCTTGTTATTACTTAAAATAAATATGTGTTGCAATTAGATTATATGAAGGGGATGTTAGAGGTGGAGCTGTACTGCTTTGAGAAAGAAGTTTCCATATTATTAAAGGAGCAATATCACTGTGACGCTTGCTAGACTACATGAAAGAAACGCTGATTTGAACATAAAATAGACTTATTAGTCGACCATTTGTGATTGTGTTATCTTTTGTTCTGGTAGTATGTAACGCTATGTGATCAGGTGTAACTTGAGGAGCGCCTTGATCGAACATGGAACACAAATTAAATTTTTAATATGATAACACTAGTTGAAAGTCGCATAATGTACCACAAAAAAAATAAACGTAGCCCTGATCAGCAGTAGAAATCTTTATATTGTTACTCTAGACCCTAGTTGGCGTTGTTTGACCTGTAGTTACGATACATCAGGGAGAATTGTTACGTGATAGGAGTACGTTAATTGGTAATCTACAACAGTAGGGATGAGGTAAACAAGATAACAGAGTGAATGGAGGTTTGTGACTGATAAATGTGTATAGAAGAGGCTAGTTATAAAATTTACTGAGACAAATATTTTTAGAATAATAAGAAAACTATCACATACCACCAAGGCTGTTGTTTATTTGGGTTATTAATGCTGGCGAGTTTTGCATCTCTCAATTTACAAAACTTTACCCAAATATAACGTGAAGGAAAAGGAATTTAATGGTAAGGCCTCAATTAACAATTAAGAGATACTAATTACTGTGAATTGAGTGTTGTTCTAGAAGTTGTGTCTGAGCTACTGTTCTTAGAAGTCATAAATCATTAGTGTATTGCAGTGCAGACACTGTATTGCGGCAGTCAGCTGTGCGCATAAACAAACACGAATTCAGACCACCCAAGGGGGGAGGGGGGAGGTACAGGAGGAATGAGCTCCACCTTCCTCTCATAGGGCTGGCAAGCTACATCCATGAATTGTGCTCCTGTAAAAAGAGCTGACACATGATTACAGGGATCATAGATATATACTAGTGCTTGAAGAGATGTACTTGAACCATATGATGAACCAGGATAAGTCTCCTAACTCATTTCAAATTAGGAAAGTAGAACTAGCAACACACAATTAGAAGTAAAGCAGAGTGCACACAGACACAGATCCAGGTAGGAATTTTGGGGAAGGGGGGGAATTATGTCTTCTCCCCCCCCCCCAAATATAACATACTGTCACACCAATATTTAACATGGTGCAGGTTCCTAGAATTTAATAATAATCATATAATGTAATAAAATATATTCATAAAAATTTGCTTACATCAATAATTAGTACAGGTGCTTATGCTTTTTGGGGATGGTATGAGACTTAGGATTCACTTTAGATCCTCACCTGAGTACACAAAGCATTTGGTAACATCCATTACTTGCTTAAGCTGGCAGCATCATAGTTTACCCCCTGGTGTCTAGCAGTATGTCGTGCAACCATACCTCAAATCACCTTCCACATAAAACTATCATGTTAAAGTGTCCACACAATACAGGGCGTACATTAAGTCTGGGAACACTTTCAATTATTTGTTGCACAAGAACTAAACATTATACAGATATCATACATATTGCAGTTTGGAGAGAAATTCTGAAAGTTTTATAAGCATTTTTATATGCAAGCCATGAGTGATCTGGCAGACGTCAATAGGGTAATCGAATTCTTGCCATACCCGTCCCAGCACGGCATCATCGACTGTGGCAGTTGCTTTGCGTACTCTCTCCTGGAGCAGCAGTACATACACCAGATCTTTAATGTATCCCCACAGAAAAATGTCGCATGCAATGAGATCTGGTGATCGGGGAAGCCATTTCATGAAACAGCTGTCCCCTTCTATAACATGGCCAATCCATTGATGCAGCAGCTCTGTTTCAGGTACCCACAAACTTCATGATGAAAGATGAACAGTGTGTCTGATTGAATTTGAGGCGTCAGCCATTTGCAGCAACGTGTCCAAGTAGGAATATCCAATGACAGTGCTCTGAGCGAAGAAGAACAGCCCTGCAGTTTTCAACCTGTCAAGGCACAAGAAACATTTATGTTTGGGGTATCACGCTCACGCTCAAATTCAGTGCATTCGTGTGGATGTTTTGTACCCCAGTTCGAGAATTATGGCTGATCACGTTCCCAATAGAGTGAAAAGTGGCTTCATTGCTAAAAATTAAGCAATCAGTAATGGCTTCCTCATCCTCATCCAGTTGTTGGAGCTGCAAACAAAACTCAAAATACATCTCCTTGTCGTCATCATTGGGCTTCTGCACAAGCTGCAATTTGAATGGTTTCATAGACAGCTTCTGTCGCAGGACTTTCCACACAGTCGTTGGAGCCATTTCAAGTTCACGGGATGCATGGCACACTAATTTCTTTGGATTCCTTATGAATGTCTCTTGTATGCACTCCAGATTCACTTTACTCACACTGGAATATCCGCTTCTCTTTGTCGGGCACAAGCAACCCCTCATAATGAATTTGTTGTGCCAGTGGTAAATGGCCTTCCTTGTTGGTGGCTTCTTAGCGTACTTGGTTTTAAACATCTGTTGAACAGCTGTAGCACACTTTCTTTTTTGTCAAACTTGCAACACACAGAAAGCTTGCCCGACACCTGAACTCACCATGTCTGCAACTAGCGCTGACTGTCAGCAAACTATGCTGAGGCAGTGTACATGAAAAACCGTTTCAGGGTTTCTCTTCAAAATGTCCTATTTATGATACTTGTACAATGTTTGGTGCTTGTGCAATAAATAATTGAAAGTGTTCCCGCACTTTATGTATGCCGTGTATTGCGATTCCTCTAGTCATCTGACACAGGGGTACTTGGTTTAAGTGTGTGTTTTTGAGAAAGACCCAAATTTGTTTTCAAATCTAGTGATTGATTATCTCATCAGTGGTGATGGAGGGAGTATAGACACCATTTTGATCTCTTCTGTTCCCATCAGATAATAAACATTAATAACAAAAAATGTGTAGTTACGTGTTTAACAATGTTAACTAACTTGTTGCCATATCCTTTCACAGCCACCTATCGTGCCTCGCATCAGCTATGACGGAGACACACGGAATTTTGATGAGTACCCTGAGGCTGACTGGAAAGCAGCGCCCAGTGTAGCCGAGGCTGATCAGAAGCTCTTCGATGACTTCTGAAACTCTGCAGCTACATGCTCGTGTGTGTGTGTGACAATGTGTGTGTAAATTATCTTCAGAACACCAAGACTACTGTGGCACACAAATGTGTGCCTTCAGCTGCTTAAATTATAGGGACGCTGTTATCGCCCCTGAGTCTCTGTTCGTCTCTTTCCTCAAGTGCATCAGTTGTGATAGAGGTGGAGGTGGCTACCACGATGCTGTACCTAATATGTTATATACGTGGCACCTTCCAACTTTAGCTTAGTGGGTATTCCTAGCCAAGATGCAGGAATCAATGAGTTGTTTGTGTTCAGAATTTTATTTATAGAACATATATATATAATTAAAGGGGAGCTATATGCAGCTTCTGCTTGAACCATTGCTTTGCTTGTTCAGAGGTTACTAGCTATTCTCTGAAGTGGTTTTGTGTGCTTTAATGGAGGTATGATACCTGTCATCACAATGGCTGTCTTGATCCAGTATCACATGTCGTGTGATTCATCAGATATTTTTTTCAGCAAAGATAAGAATACTGACAACCAGACCTACTGGCACATTTAGGACACTGACTGCTAGTAAATACTGTTAAAATTCTGTGGTTGCTTTTTTCTGCTAAGGAAATGGGATTAATATGTTTAATGTTTTGTAACATGTTTTGCTGGCTGATTTCAGAATTACAGCTGGTATTCATGCCTGTGACACTAGTTTATATTTTCATCTGCTATGTGTCTTTGAGGATGAAAATGTGTTGCAGTGTTGAAATGGGTTTCATATCAAGCTGAGTACTTACTGTGTTTTTTGACAGGGTTCTAATTAGTTTTTCTACAGATTTGGTGTACTCTTGATGACACTATTAAAGTTCAAGTAGTAAGTATGTGACAAAGATGATTTCTGTAACAGCCAGTTTTACAATACTTTGCTTGACATTCCCAACCCCATTACCCATCTTCTAAGACTTTCACATGGTACTGAAAGAAAATAAGGGAAACAATATCCCATACTTGGTTAGCAGCAATTTCCTGGCAAGAAAGAAAGTTTACCAATCAGTCTGGTTCTCTTAGTCTTCCCTTTTATATGTTCGGTTTCTTTTTCCACTGTAACAATAATTAATTGAGGTACACTTTATTATGAGAACTGTCAGTATCTTGAACATTTTATTGTTTAGTGTATGTTTGGGACAATAACTGCAGAATAATTTTTGGAGGGTTTTGCTTGTAAAATGACAAATTAAGCACTAATTACTGCATATGACAAGAAAATAATTCTAGTCTTTTAAAGTTTAGAGGATATGTCTGACACATTAATGAGAAGAAACAATTCTGTGACTGGACAAACTAGGGAAAAGCAGTTGAAGCCAGAAAAAATTAGAATGCTGTTGTGTTTCCATTATGCAGTGCATAAATCAGTATGTTAGATAATTAATGTTTATAAATTCTAAAGAACAGAAACTAATTTTTTGAAAAAGTACAAAGTTGAGAAAGTAAATTAATTTGAGAGGACATTTATGTAAAAATTATGTAAATAAATGTTGTTTATATATAGAGTTTATTTTATTGTTGCTGCTTTTATGAATGCAATACCTGTGGTTTCACTTTTCCTTAAAACAAAATTGCCAAATCTATATATGTCAATAAAGTACTACATAAAACTTAGCTAATCACTATTCTAAGAGGAGCTGTGAAAATATGAAGTCACTGGAGATTCCCTGTCCATGTATTAATGAAAATAACAGTCTTTTTAATTTTTTTTACAATCTTCGCAATACCTATGAAGAATTTCCTATTTCTGGACCTTACTTTTTTAAATTAATAAAACAAAGTATAGAGATGACAAAAATCAGCTCGCCTAAAATTATCATCACAATATGTTAGAACACTACAGCACTGTTTAATTTCATGGAAATGAAATGAGTTTGGTATCTACAAATGGTACTACAAAATATGAATACAGTGAATTTATCTGTGCCACTTTGTTTGTCAAAAGCAGTTCAGTGACATGCAGTTGTGAAGTTAGGCATCATCTTCAATAAGAACTATAGTGAAAAGTAGGCAAACATATTAACTAGTGATTTTGAATGGTGAAACTAGGGTTCTTTTAGTACAAATACAAATTGGGTTCCATTCTCATCACTTTTTGATCCATAACACTGGCTATGAGAGATACAACTGAGCAAGAGGTGTTTGCAAAGATTGAAGTTGTATAAACTCAAAAAGCACCATTGTAGAGAAGTTGCATTGTAGTTTCATTGAAAGGCAACACCAGATATCAACATTCATAATTTTATGGATTTCACGAACTACACTCCTGGAAATTGAAATAAGAACACCGTGAATTCATTGTCCCAGGAAGGGGAAACTTTGACACATTCCTGGGGTCAGATACATCACATGATCACACTGACAGAACCACAGGCACATAGACACAGGCAACAGAGCATGCACAATGTCGGCACTAGTACAGTGTATATCTACCTTTCGCAGCAATGCAGGCTGCTATTCTCCCATGGAGACGATCGTAGAGATGCTGGATGTAGTCCTGTGGAACAGCTTGCCATGCCATTTCCACCTGGCGCCTCAGTTGGACCAGCGTTCGTGCTGGACGTGCAGACCGCGTGAGACGATGCTTCATCCAGTCCCAAACATGCTCAATGGGGGACAGATCCGGAGATCTTGCTGGCCAGGGTAGTTGACTTAAACCTTCTAGAGCACGTTGGGTGGCACGGGATACATGCGGACGTGCATTGTCCTGTTGGAACAGCAAGTTCCCTTGCCGGTCTAGGAATGGTACAACGATGGGTTCGATGACTGTTTGGATGTACCGTGCACTATTCAGTGTCCCCTCGACGATCACCAGAGGTGTACGGCCAGTGTAGGAGATCTCTCCCCACACCATGAAGCCAGGTGTTGGCCCTGTGTGCCTCAGTCGTATGCAGTCCTGATGGTGGTGCTCACCTGCACGGCGCCAAACACGCATACGACCATCATTGGCACCAAGGCAGAAGCGACTCATCGCTGAAGACGACACGTCTCCATTCGTCCCTCCATTCACGCCTGTCGCGACACCACTGGAGGCGGGCTGCACGATGTTGGGGCGTGAGCGGAAGACGGCCTAACGGTGTGTGGGACCGTAGCCCAGCTTCATGGAGACGGTTGCGAATGGTCCTCGCCGATACCCCCGGAGCAACAGTGTCCCTAATTTGCTGGGAAGTGGCAGTTCAGTCCCCTACGGCACTGCGTAGGATCCTACGGTCTTGGCGTGCATCCGTGCGTCGCTGTGGTCCGGTCCCAGGTCGACGGACACGTGCACCTTCCGCCGACCACTGGCGACAACATCGATGTACTGTGGAGACCTCACGCCCCACATGTTGAGCAATTCGGCGGTACGTCCACCCGGCCTCCCGCTTGCCCACTATACGCCCTCGCTCAAAGTCCGTCAACTACGCATACGGTTCACGTCCACGCTGTTGCGGCATGCTACCAGTGTTGAAGACTGCGATGGAGCTCCGTATGCTACGGCAAACTGGCTGACACTGACGGCGGCGGTGCACAAATGCTGCGCAGCTAGCGCCATTCGACGGCCAACACCGCGGTTCCTGGTGTGTCGGCTGTGCCGTGTGTTTGATCATTGCTTGTACAGCCCTCTCGCAGTGTCTGGAGCAAGTATGGTGGGTCTGACCCACCGGTGTCAATGTGTTCTTTTTTCCATTTCCAGGAGTGTATATTATACTTCGATAATTTTATATCTCACGAAAGTAGTTTTTGTTTCATTAGTTGAATATACACCAAAAGCCACTTTCTGTAAACTGTCAACAGATATTTTTAAATAATAATGTTATTAATCATTGATAATCTGAATTATAATGAAAAAAAATGAGTATTTGGCACAGGTAAATATCTGAAGCTTCATTTTAAACAAAAATGGGGCTTGACACACACTTCATGTACTGCCTTACGGGTATGCCACACAAACTTTTAAAAAGCCTGATCTTCAGATATATGTAAACACCTTTAATGGTGTTTCTGAGCTTACAGTGAGGACACAGCTTCTCAGAAACATGCTCGGAAGAGAAGTTAATACTACAGTCCATAACTGATTACATCATAAATATGTATCCACTAATTTAGTGTTTTACTAGTTGGCAAGAGATGTGTAAGGGATTTCCCACTTAACATGGCTTTAAGTCACCACTGAAGTTTCCAGACAAGGTAAAACAATGCTTTTTTTTTTCAAATCAGAAATTTGCATAATAATGTAATAGAGATTTCTAAGCAACTAAAGTTACAAGTTACATATAAAAAATCGTGATTCAAACTCTTCAAAAAGAACCCATATCAGAGTAACATTTGGTAATAACAGAATTCAGTTTGCGTGTATAGTACTGCAATTCAAGATTTCCAGGGTAATTTATCTAATTTATGTATTACGTAATTATGTATAACCACACATGAAACAATCTTCATACAAGTGTTAAATGTAATTCTAGTTCGCTACTTCAAAAACATAGCTGCTCATGAAACAAAATCGTCATACAGAAGTTAAAAGTAATTGCAGTTTACTTCCCTCAAAAACGTGACCATACATGAAACAAAATCGTCATATGGAATACAACCAATCGTACTCTGGACTACCCTCACATGCATTGTTTTCAAGTTAAAACCAAGAACTTCTGATTTGTTCTTCTCTGCTTTCAGTTGTCCCATCGCACTATCAAACTCTCAATAATTACATGCGAATTGTTTTATTTAGTGTGTCACCTGGTGCTGTAGCAACAAAACTGTGTGTCACTGATGCACAAATGTCTGTTTAAAACTCTACCAATACATACGAGATACAGCTTCTGCTACAATTGCCAGAGTCAATATAACTTTTCTGGTATTGGGTGTCATCACCATTTTGTTGCATACAGGAATGTTTTTCCACTGTTGAAAGTGGCCTATGTGAGGGCAGCATTTTCGCTACTTTCTTAGCATTACTCCAGATTTTATCCACTGTTTTATTATGCCCCTGTCATCAGCAGTTAATAACATTATAGATCTCTCTGTTTGTGTGACTGGAATTCACATCCTTTATTTAGGTCACTGTTATTTAAATTATCCACCCACCCATGAACCATGGACCTTGCTGTTGGTGTGGAGGCTTGCGTGCCTCAGCGATACAGACAGCCATCCCGTAGGTGCAACCACAATGGAGGGGTATCTGTTGAGAGGCCAGACAAACGTGTGGTTCCTGAAGAGGAGCAGCAGCCTTTTCAGTAGTTGCAGGAGCAACAGTCTGGATGATCGACTGATATGGCCTTGTAACAATAACCAAAACAGCCTTGCTGTGGTGGTACTGCGAATGGCTGAAAGCAAGGGGAAACAACGGCCGTAATTTTTCCCGATGGCATGCAGCTTTACTGTATGATTAAATGATGATGGCGTCCTCTTGGGTAAAATATTCTGGTGGTAAAATACTCCCCCATTCGGATCTCTGGCCGGGGACTACTCAAGAGGATGTCGTTATCAGGAGAAAGAAAACTGGCGTTCTACGGATTGGAGCGTGGAATGTCAGATCCCTTAATCGGGCAGGTAGGTTAGAAAATTTAAAAAGGGAAATGGATAGGTTAAAGTTAGATGTAGTGGGAATTAGTGAAGTTCGGTGGCAGGAGGAACAAAACTTCTGGTCAGGTGACTACAGGGTTATAAACACAAAACCAAATAGGGGTAATGCACGAGTAGGTTTAATAATGAATAGGAAAATAGGAATGCGGGTAAGCTACTACAAACAACATAGTGAACGCATTATTGTGTCCAAGATAGATACGAAGCCCTCACCTACTACAGTAGTAAAAGTTTATATGCCAACTAGCTCTGCAGATGACGAAGAAATGTATGATCAAATAAAAGAAATTGTTCAGATAGTGAAGGATGACGAAAATTTAATATTCATGGTTGACTGGAATTCGGTATTAGGAAAAGGGAGAGAAGGAAATGTAGTAGGTGAATATGGACTGGGGCAAAGAAATGAAAGAGGAAGCCGCCTGGTAGAATTTTTGCACAAAGCACAACTTAATCATAGCTAACACTTGGTTCAAGAATCATAAAAGAAGATTGTATACATGGAAGAATCCTGGAGATACTGACAGGTTTCAGGTAGATTATATAATGGTATGACAGATTTAGGAACCAGGTTTTAAATTGTAAGACATTTCCAGGGGCAGATGTGGACTCTGACCACAATCTATTGGTTATGACCTGTAGATTAAAACTGAAGAAACTGCAGAAAGGTGGGAATTTAAGGAGATGGGACCTGGATAAACTAAAAGAACCAGAGGTTGTGCGGAGTTTCAAGGAGAGCATAAGGGAGCAATTGACAGGAATGGGGGAAAGAAAGACAATAGAAGAAGAATGGGTAGCTTCGAGGGATGAAGTAGTGAAGGCAGCAGAGGATCAAGTAGGTTAAAAGACGAGGACTAAAAGAAATCCTTGGGTAACAGAAGAAATATTGAATTTAATTGATGAAAGGAGAAAATATAAAAATGCAGTAAATGAAGCAGGCAAAAAGGAATACAAACGTCTCAAAAATGAGATCGACAGGAAGTGCAAAATGGCTAAGCAGGGATGGCTAGAGGACAAATGTAAGGATGTAGAGGCTTATCTCACTAAGGGTAATATAGATACTGCCTACAGGAAAATTAAAGAGACCTTTGGAGAAAAGAGGACCACTTGTATGAATATTAAGAGCTCAGATGGAAACCCAGTTCTAAGCAAAGAAGGGAAAGCAGAAAGGTGGAAGGAGTATATAGAGGGTCTATGCAAGGGCAATGTACTTGAGGACGATATTATGGAAATGGAAGAGGATGTAGATGAAGATGGAATGGGAGATACGATACTGCGTGAAGAGTTTGACAGAGCACTCAAAGACCAGAGTCGAAACAAGGCCCCCGGAGTAGACAACATTCCATTGGAACTACTGACGGCTTTGGGAGAGCCAGTCCTGACAAAACTCTACCATCTGGTGAGCAAGATGTATGAGACATGCGAAATTCCCTCAGACTTCAAGAAGAATATAATAATACCAATCCCAAAGAACGCAGGTGTTGACAGATGTGAAAATTACCGAACTATCATTTTAATAAGCCACAGCTGCAAAATACTAATGTGCATTCTTTACAGACGAATGGAAAAACTAGTAGAAGCCGACCTCTGGGAAGATCAATTTGGATTCCGTAGAAATATTGGAACACGTGAGGCAATACTGACCTTACGACTTGTCTTAGAAACTAGATTAAGGAAGGGCAAACCTACGTTTCTAGCATTTGTAGACTTAGGAAAAGTTTTTGACAATGTTGACTAGAATATTCTCTTTCAAATTCTAAAGGTGACAGGGGTAAAATGCAGGGAGCGAAAGGCTATTCACAATTTGTACAGAAATCAGATGGCAGTTATAAGAGCCGAGGGACATGAAACGGAATCAGTGGTTGGGAAGGGAGTGAGACAGGTTTGTAGCCTATACCCGATGTTTTTCAATCTGTATATTGAGCAAGCAGTGAAGGAAACAAAAGAAAAGTTCGGAGTAGGTATTAAAATTCATGGAGAAGAAGTAAAAACTTTGAGGTTCGCCGATGACATTGTCATTATGTTAGAGACAGCAAAGGATCTGGAAGAGCATTTGAACGGAATGGACAGTGTCTTGAAAGGAGGATATAAGATGAACATCAACAAAAGCAAAACGAGGATAATGGAATGTAGTCAAATAAAGTTGGGTGATGCTGAGGGAATTACATTAGGAAATGAGACACTTAAAGTAGTAAAGGAGGTATGCTATTTGGGGAGCAAAATAACTGATGATGGTCGAAGTAGAGAGGATATAAAATGTAGACTGGCAATGGCAAGGAAAGCGTTTGTGAAGAAGAGAAATTTGTTAACATCGAGTATAGATTTAAGTGTCAGGAAGTCATTTCTGAAAGTATTTGTATGGAGTGTAGCCATGTATGGAAGTGAATTATGGACGATAAATAGTTTGGACAAGAAGACAATAGAAGCTTTCGAAATGTGGTGCTACAGAAGAATTTTAACCAAATCATATTGATTGATAGCTTACCACTTGAACATTTTGAATCCAAATATTATAAGGTATCGTCATAAGGAATCATACCTAATATATTTTATTGGAAAAAGAAAATATGTTGGAACTACATGTATTTCCATACTGAGCAGGGTAATATGGCCAGTGCCATGACAGCAGGGTTCCATATTGCACAAGTCTCCGGACATATTTTCTAGGCACCTTCACACAGAATCGTGTGTAAGTGTAGCAAGCAGCTGCAGCAGACTATTTTTAGGTTGGATGTTTGTGTTAGGTTATATACAAGAGAAAATTTGTGCCTTTAAATAATACAGTCTAATAATTTCAAAACTGTTATAAACAGGTAGAATGGCCGATGATAGCTTTGTATGTAAATGGGTTTATAAATCAGTTTTATGGATTTTTTTAGAGTGGTTCTTGGAAGTAAGTAACTCTTATTGGGGTAAAAACCTTGTCCATTTTTCTGACGACTAAAATGGCCACTTTTCCCGATCGGACGCCATGTTGGCATTAGTAATCCAAAGAAAAGACCATAGAACTGAAATAAATGACAGGGAACTACAGTTGTAGGTCAAATTATGATGTTTAGACTTTTATATTGTAACAATTATTATTTTCCAAATAAGTGACGTAACCAGAAAATATAAATAACTCATTTTACATCAGACGACTAAAAAATAAAAAGGTTTTCACTAAGAAATAACGTAACAATGTTGCTCCGTCAGACTCACTAACGACAATGGCGAAGTCTGACCACTTGTCGGCAGGCAGCAGCATTGTTCAGGTACAAAAATTGTGAAGTGGCCACTTCCACTGTCATGATAAATTTACCACACCTTCCCTTATCGATGTAACTATTACTTGGTAACTCTCACAAATTAGTACGTTACATTAATTAATTAATTAAAGTAATTGCAGTAAGAGATATGATCTCAAACGTTTACCAAACTTTTTGAATTCTGTTACTCATTTACAGCCTTAATTAGATTCCATATTACTTGCTACAAACTTGTACTACATTTGAAGCATTCACGAATCCGTGTTACCTGCATTTGACATTTATACCAAAGCAGATGTCTTGGTTGCGCTCTTCCGTAAATTTTCGGCACTGGGAGACAAATAACAAAACATTTCCCCTCTCTCTTCTAGTCATCAAGCAGTGATCGCGCTACATACCACTGTGCCCCTGACGTAAGCGCCAAACTTTACTTAGCTCACGGCCGAATTCAACGACGTCAATGAAAATTAGGCACATATTATTTTTGTTTGTTACTGAAGAAAAACAAACTTCCAAGAAGTTTGGTTTGGATGCTGCTGCTGCTGTTAGTCGCTAGAAGCATATTATTATAAAATAAGTCAAGAACCACTTGCCACACGAACACTAGTCGGGCCACTTGCCACAGTTTGACGACCACATTATTTCAGACTGTTACATTTATGTTTTGTGACCGTTCACTCCACGTGTTGGTTCCACTTGCGGGAAGGTAAGTGCAATGAACAGTGACGTCCCTACTTGTTTACGCTGAGAGCGACCAGAAATCAGACAATAACAATGGACATGATTCGATATTGTCGAATCAGCTGCACCCATCAGTCATATCGGCGAGAATATGAATGAAATTACAAGGAAATGAACACCCTCAGCTGCTTACAGGCGTTGAGATACGTCAACGGGGACAGATGAAAATGTGTGCCCAGACTGGGACTCGAACCCGGGATCTCCTGCTTACATGGCAGATGCTCTATCTATTTTTTTCTTTTTAATTATATGGCGAGCAGCCCTCTGACCGAACACTTTTTTTTGCATTTTGTTCGTTATTGATCGTTGTTTGGTCGTTGCGGACGTCACAAGACATCCTGTTCAAGTTCTGTGGTTGATCCTTCCACTCAGTTTTTTATTACAGAGGTCAATCGGCGCTCTGACCGAACACGCTGAGCTACCATGCCGGCTCTATCTAAGCCACCGCCTCCCGCGAAACTCACATTCTCAACGTATTGTCCCGCATTATATTCGTAGTGCCCCCACCCATTATACTCATTACTCGCTACGCGTTGCCAATTCCCGTAAGAGTTCGGGCTCTGCTTGTGCATTCGCACAGAAGAAGATGGTCAAGTGGCCGATGAGCCTTGACTATACAGGGTGAGTCACCTAACATTACCGCTGGATATATTTCGTAAACCACATCAAATACTGAAGAATCGATTCCACAGACCCAACGTGAGGAGAGGGGCTAGTGTAATTGGTTAATGCAAACCATAAAAAAATGCACGGAAGTATGTTTTTTTAACATAAACCTACGTTTCTTCTAGAATGGAACGCCGTTAGTTTTGTTAGCACATCTGAACATAAAAACAAATACGTAATCAGTGCCGTTTGTTGCATTGTAAAATGTTAATTACATCCGGAGATACTGTAACCTAAAGTTGATGCTTGAGTACCACTCCTTCGCTGTTCGATCGTGTGTATCGGAGAGCACCGAATTACGTAGGGATCCAAAGGGAACGGTGATAGACCTTAGGTACAGAAGAGACTGGAACAGCACATTGCGTCCACATGATAACACCTTTTTATTGGTCTTTTTCACTGACGCACATGTACATTACCATGAGGGGCGAGGTACAGGTACACACGTGGTCTCCGTTTTCAATTACGGAGTGGAATAGAGTGTGCCACAACATGTCAGGCTAAGAGATGTTCAATGTGGTGGCCATCATTTGCTGCACACAATTGCAATCTCTGGCGTAATGAATGTCGTACACGCCGCAGTACACCTGGTGTAATGTTGCCGCAGGCTGCCACAATACGTTGTTTCATATCCTCTGGGGGCTGTAGGCACATCACGGTACACATTCTCCCTTAACGTACTCCCCAGAAAGAAGTCCAGAGGTGTAAGATCAGGAGAACGGGCTGGCCAATTTATGCGTCCTCCACGTCCTATGAAACGCCCGTCGAACATCCTGTCATGGGTCAGCCTAGTGTTAATTGCGGAATGTGCAGGTGCACCATCATGCTGATACCACATACGGCGACGCGTTTCCAGTGGGACATTTTCGAGCAACGTTGGCAGATCATTCTGTAGAAACGCGATGCATGTTGCAGCTGTTTGGGCCCCTGCAATGAAGTGAGGACCAATGAGGTGGTCGCCAATGATTCCGCACCATACATGTACAGTCCACGGTCGCTGTCGTTCTACCTGTCTGAGCCAGCGAGGATTGTCCACGGACCAGTAACGCATATTCCGTAGATTCACTGCCCCGTGGTTTGTGAAACCCGCTTCATCGGTAAACAGGTAGAGCTGCAACGCATTCTCTGTTAATGCCCATTGACAGAATTGCACTCGATGATTAAAGTCATCACTATGTAATTGCTGATGTAGCGACACATGAAACGGGTGAAAGCGGTGACGATGCAGTATGCGCATGACACTACTTTGACTCAGTCCACCGGCTCTCGCAATGTCCCGTGTACTCATGTGTGGGTTCATGGCAACAGCAGCTAAAACACCAACTGCACCCGCTTCTCCTGTGACGGGCCTGTTACGGACCCGTTTGCGTGCTACGACCATACCTGTTGCATACAGTTGGCGATAGATGTTTTGCAATGTGCGGCCCGTTGGATGCTCTCTGTCCGGGTACCGTTCTGCATACACCCTGCAGGCTTCAGCTGCATTTCGTCGACACTCGCCATAGAAGAGCATCATCTCTGCCTTTTCAGAGTTCGAATACACCATGGTCACAGTTCTTACAACACTACACTATCACAGACGTCTGGCAACACGGTGTACTACAGTTGGTCTGCGTGCGGAGACGAATGCAGAATAACAATAGCAGCAAGCACTACATGCGGACACTGCGACAGCTAGACCAAACCACAACAGTGCACTACAGCCACACTCGTAAACACGGTCGTCATCGTAAACATGTCCCTGCAGATGATGCTAGCCGACCGTGGCCCGTGTTTGTTACAACACGCAACTGAACGTCGGAGGTTTCAAGCGTCAACTTTAGGTTACAATATCTCCGGATGTAATTAACATTTTACAATGCAACAAACGGCACTGATTACTTATTTGTTTATATGTTCAGATGTACTAACAAAAGTAAGTTGGTTCCATTTTAAAAGACGTAGGTTTGTGTTATCAAACATACTTCCGTGCATTTTTGTTTGGTTTGTATTAGACAATTACACTAGCCCCTCTCCTCACGTTCGGTCTGTGGAATCGGTTCGTCAGTATTTGATGTGGTTTACGAAATATATTCAGCGGTAACGTTAGGTGACTCTGTATACAGGGTGTTACAAAAAGATACAGCCAAACTTTACTCACACACAAAGAAAGAAAATATGTTATGTGGACATGAAACGCTTAATTTCCATGTTAGAGCTCATTTTAGTTTCGTCAGTATGTACTGTACTTCCTCGATTCACCGCCAGTTGGCCCAATTGAAGAAAGGTAATGTTGACTTCGGTGCTTGTGTTTACATGCGACTCATTGCTCTACAGTACTAGTATCAAGCATATCAGTACGTAGCATCAACAGGTTAATGTTCATCACGAACGTGGTTTCGCAGTCAGTACAATGTTTACAAATGCGGAGTTGGCAGATGCCCATTTGATGTATGGATTAGCACGGGGCAATAGCCGTGACACGGTACGTTTGTATCGAGACAGATTTCCAGAACGAGGGTGTCCCGTCAGGAAGACGTTCGAAGCCATTGATCAGCGTCTTAGGGAGCACGGAACATTCCAGTCTATGACTCGCGACTGGGGAAGACCTAGAACGACGAGGACACCTGCAATGGACGAGGCAATTCTTCGCGCGGTTGACGATAACCCTAATGTCAGCGTCAGAGAATTTGCTGCTGTACAAGGTAACGTTGACCACGTCACTCTATTGAGAGTGCTACGGGAGAATCAGTTGTTTCCGTACCATGTACAGCGTGTGCAGGCACTGTCAGCAGCTGATTGGCCTCCACGGGTCCACTTCTGCGAATGGTTCGTCCAACAATGTGTCAATCCTCATTTCAGTGCAAATGTTCTCTTTACGGACGAGGCTTCATTCCAACGTGATCAAATTGTAAACTTTCACAATCAACATGTGTGGGCTGATGAGAAGCAGCACGCAATTGTGCAGTGACGTCATCAGCACAGATTTTCTGTCAACGTTTGGGCAGGCATTGTTGGTGATGTCTTGATTGGGCCCCATGTTCTTCCACCTGCGGTCAATGGAGCACGTTATCATGATTTCTTGCGGGATACTCTACCTGTGCTGCTAGAACATGTGCCTTTACAAGTACGACACAACATGTGGTTCATGCACTGCACATTTCAGTCGAAGTGTTCGTACGCTTCTCAACAACAGGTTCGGTGACCGATGGATTGGTAGAGGCCGACCAATTCCATGGCCTCCACGCTCTCCTGACCTCAACCCTCTTGACTTTCATTCATGCGGGCATTTGAAAGCTCTTCTCTACGCAACCCCGGTACCAAATGTAGAGACTCTTCGTGCTCGCATTGTGGACGGGTGTGATACAATACGCCATTCTCCAGGGCTGAATCAGCGCATCAGGGATTCCATGCGACGGAGGGTGGATGCATGTATCCTCGCTAACGGAGGACATTTTGAACATTTCTTGTAACAAAGTGTTTGAAGTCACGCTGGTACTTTCTGTTGCTGTGTGTTTCCATTCCTTTACAAGTACGACACAACATGTGGTTCATGCACGATGGAGCTCCTGCACATTTCAGTCGAAGTGTTCGTACGCTTCTCAACAACAGGTTCGGTGACCGATGGATTGGCAGAGGCCGACCAATTCCATGGCCTCCATGATTTGAAGAGAAGTAATAAAATGAGCTCTAACATGGAAAGTAAGCGTTTCCGGACACATGTCCACGTAACATATTTTCTTTCTTTGTGTGTGAGGAATGTTTCCTGAAAGTTTGGCCGTACCTTTTTGTAACACCCTGTATATAATCCTAGAATGCGCGTGTGGTATGTGCCTTCGAACGCCTTGTTTACAGTCGCGCGAAATGGAGCAGGCTTGCGACTGCTGTTGGTCCGTAGGGCGCCCAGTGCTAGCAAACTTGACAGCGGTAGCCTGTGATATATGTTGACAAGATACTTATGACCAAAATTGCTTCCCGTACGGAAAGTAAGTGCCATAGCTGTGCAGAAGACGGTTAATCCGTGTTTGACGGAGTTAATTTTTCGAGTGACGGATTAAATTTTACGCTAATTTTAACAACCGATAACGGACACTCTAACTTCAGTTACCTTCCTTTGAGTTCGTAAATCGTTAACTATGTACCTGCTGGTTATGACAAATACACTCCTGGAAATTGAAATAAGAACACCGTGAATTCATTGTCGCAGGAAGGGGAACTTTATTGACACATTCCTGGGATCAGATACATCACATGATCACACTGACAGAACCACAGGCACATAGACACAGCCAACAGAGCATGCACAATGTCGGCACTAGTACAGTGTATATCTACCTTTCGCAGCAATGCAGGCTGCTATTCTCCCATGGAGACGATCGTAGAGATGCTGGATGTAGTCCTGTGGAACGGCTTGCCATGCCATTTCCACCTGGCGCCTCAGTTGGACCAGCGTTCGTGCTGGACGTGCAGACCGCGTGAGACGACGCTTCATCCAGTCCCAAACATGCTCAATGGGGGACAGATCTGGAGATCTTGCTGGCCAGGGTAGTTGACTTACACCTTCTAGAGTACGTTGGGTGGAACGGGATACATGCGGACGTGCATTGTCCTGTTGGAACAGCAAGTTCCCTTGCCGGTCTAGGAATGGTAGAACGATGGGTTCGATGACGGTTTGGATGTACCGTGCACTATTCAGTGTCCCCTCGACGATCACCAGAGGTGTACGGCCAGTGTAGGAGATCGCTCCCCACACCATGATGCCGGGTGTTGGCCCTATGTGCCTCGGTCGTATGCAGTCCTGATTGTGGCGCTCACCTGCACAGCGCCAAACACGCATACGACCATCATTGGCACCAAGGCAGAAGCGACTCTCATCGCTGAAGACGACACGTCTCCGTTCGTCCCTCCATTCACGCCTGTCGCGACACCACTGGAGGCGGGCTGCACGATGTTGGGGCGTGAGCGGAAGACGGCCTAACGGTGTGCGGGACCGTAGCCCAGCTTCATGAAGACGGTTGCGAATGGTCCTCGCCGATACCCCAGGAGCAACAGTGTCCCTAATTTGCTGGGAAGTGGCGGTGCGGTCCCCTACGGCACTGCGTAGGATCCTACAGTCTTGGCGTGCGTGCATCCGTGCGTCGCTGCGGTCCGGTCCCAGGTCGACGGGCACGTGCACCTTCCGCCGACCACTGGCGACAACATCGATGTACTGTGGAGACCTCACGCCCCACGTGTTGAGCAATTCGGCGGTACGTCCACCCGGCCTCCCGCATGCCCATTATACGCCCTCGCTCAAAGTCCGTCAACTGCACATACGGTTCACGTCCACGCTGTCGCGGCAAGCTACCAGTGTTAAAGACTACGATGGAGCTCCGTATGCCACGCCAAACTGGCTGACATTGACGGCGGCGGTGCACAAATGCTGCGCAGCTAGCGCCATTCGACGGCCAACACCGCGGTTCCTGCATGGTGTGTCCGCTGTGCCGTGCGTGTGATCATTGCTTGTACAGCCCTCTCGCAGTGTCCGGAGCAAGTATGGTGGGACTGACACACCGGTGTCAATGTGTTCTTTTTTCCATTTCCAGTAGTGTATGAGGCCGCGCCTCCCTTGGGCGTCATGTTCTGAGATGTTCGGTCATGTAGGCGTGTGGCTACACTGAGGGTGCACTCGATTGATATAAACAAACTAGTACGAACGAGAATAACTAGGCGTTGGCTATTTATTGTTGTTTGTTTACCGAGGTCGTCTAATGTTAAGAGAAGCGTAGCAGTAACACATCTGTAAAAAGTGAAGCCCAGAGTCTAGTCAAAATGAGGCTGGACATGAAATCAAAGTACTCATTCAATGTTGCGTTATTTCTTGGGGAACAGGTTTCAATAAACTTCTTTATTAAATGTAATACCTCTATCCCTCGACTGTTGCGTCGAACGATTCTTTAATGTAGGCGAACACATTTTGCCTCCCAAACAAACCTCGCCCTCGGATGAAAATTTTAACATGTCGGATGTTCAGAAAGGGGCATATGCACCCTTATGTCAGGTACTATGATTCTCCTGTTATTTTAAATAACTAAATAATTGTAAAAATAAATGATTAAACTGATTTTTTTTCTAATTTCTCATCGATGTTCTACCTAAACTTCCCAACCAAAGCATTTCTATTCAAGCAAACGTAATACGTTGATTCACTTGCTCAATTCACTACACCCACAACATACGGTTTATTATTAGGCCTACGAGTTAACCGTTAATTTTTAACTTCTGATAAATCTCCTGTGAAGTAATGCTTTAACGTTTAACGAAGTAAACATTTTTAGTGACGGATTAACGATTAGCGAGGTTAACTTTTTGGGTTGTATTGTCTAGCTGTGGTAAGTGCCTACCCGTTTAGCACTCTAGGGACCAGTAACTTTATTGTCATGGAGTACTCTCTGTGATTTTTCTTGCAGTGCTATCTGTGACCAATACACTGATGAGCCAAAACATTATGACCTCTTCCATAACAGCGAGTCGGTTCACATTTGGAACGCAATACAGGAGCTGTTCTACATGGCATGCATTCGACATGTCGTTCGTAGGTGCCCTGAGGTGCTTGACACCTGATGCGTAAGCACAGGTCACGCAATTCCCGTAAATTACAGGCCGATGGTTTGTGGGCGCAGAACTGGCGTCTGATTGCGCCCAGATCTCTCCCATAAAGTTGAGGTCAGACAGTTCTGATGGCCAAGTTATCGACGTAAGGCCACTATCATGCTCCTGAAACTACTGCTGCTCGATTCTGAGTCTGTGACACGAGTAGTTATCCTGCTGGAACATGCCATTACCATAGCGGAAGACATTAATCACGAAGGGATGCAGGTGACTGACGTAGTCAAAAGGTGTCATTGTTCCTTAGATTACTTCGACAGGTCCCATGGAAGCACATGTGAATACCCCCATAGCACAACACTGGTTGCCCCCATAACGCGGTGTATATTCTAGCAGCCGATTACCTTGATGACGGTGTTTTCGGACACGAACACCGACATGATATAAAAAAAAAAAACCTTTAGAATCAAGTGATGTTTGTATAGATCCACGAGCCAACGTCGATAATCCTACGCCTACTTCAATAGTAAATGATGGTATTTGGTCAACATGGGAACACGTAGGGATCGTTCGCTGCAGAGGTCCATGATTAACATGAGCTGAACGGTAAGCTCCGAAATACTTGTGCCTGCACGAGCACTCTCCCTTCAAATCCCCCACAGATCGCATTGTCTATCGCACTTAAAACAGCGGGCAAACCGCCTACCTCCATGTTTGATGATAAGGCGAAGATGTTCTGCACTTTCCCACCTACTCGTAATTTCAGCGTCCTGGTAAGCTACCCTTTTATGAAAGCCACTCATGTCGTTCATTCTCCACATGTCGCTGGAATTATTTCCATTCGTCTCTGCTCTGTCTCCTTACTGTGTTATGCACCCGCAGCGATACCAAGCTGCATTCAGTCTTTTGATGGGCAGAGTTAAAAGTGTTCCTGTTTATCATCGTATGTGACTGTGTGTTATATTAGGCGTGCATTAAGAGACCGCCTTATCACATCGGTATGTTACTTAGTACTCACTATTGAGTTCATAGTCTCCCAAGCATATGTACCTTTGCAGACCAGAGGGTAGCGGCAGATTTGTCGACAGATCTGCTCTCTGTTTTAAGTAACTTTCCAACGAATGTGCCTAGAGTTTTAAAGCTTCGTGAATTGTCCAATAGAGTACAGAGAACAGGTGCTCCTAGTTGATACTTGTAACAGACTCGTTTTGTTTTGCGCACAGGTGCTCCTAGTTGATACTTGTAACAGACTCGTTTTGTTTTGCATGCATTAGATCGAAAATTCTCCGTGTGATAGACATCCACACACCAGCATATTTAGCTGAATAGCCGGCACGGTAGCTCAGCGTGTTCGGTCAGAGGGTTAGCAGCCCTCTGTAATAAAAAAACTAAGTTAATCGATCAACAACGAACTTAAACGGATGTCTTACGACGTCCGCCCCGAGCAGATACAACCAACGAAAGCGGTCAAAATGAGATTTAACTAAAAAAAAAGTCGCTAACGAATGTCTGTGCGGTGGTGCTTGACTCGGAGGTAAGCTGGTTCGAATCCTGGTGGTGAAATATTTTCACTGCCTGCATTTGGCCAGTAACGGGAGGAATGTGGTGACAAAGTTCCTGATCACCAATATTTGTACCAATGTCTTGGATTACATTTCAAATCCAGCGCCTCATAAAGTGAGGACATGTTGATGGTGATCCATCCGTCCGTCGGATGGGGACGCTTAGTTCGGCTGTGTTCTTGGTGCTATTCGTGAGGAGCAGCCGACGTTCTGCCGCAAGGTTCCACAACCTCTCTTCACTTTATTCAGAACAACAGGAACCCAACTCTCCAGTGTATAAGCACTTATATAGTCATCCACACGACACATACACTCTCGATAATTCATAACAGATTTAAGAAACGCTGTTGAAAACCACTTTCATTAAGACTTTGCCATGAGCTTCGAGGCAGGATTCCTGTATCTGTTCTACATTCATGTCCCGAATGTCGGCCTACTTTGACTTTTGATATACCCACGCAATCCATGCACCCCGCGTCAGTATACCGCCAGACACTCTGACTCCTCAATCCATAACCTTCTGGTGTTTTTTGTATCAGTTTGAGCAGCAAAGCTCATTGGTTCGTACGATCATTGACTTCTGTGTAGAACCGTAACTGTTCCAAGGTATAGCTTATGGGTTCTCCGCTTGTTACGTGATTACCGCGTTATTCAGCCGTGTATCATCATTGGCTCCTCGTCATTTAGCTTCTGAATATCATCAGTCATTGATAACCAAAATCATGTCGTGTATCTGACAGAATAGTGTTGACGCCATCTTTTTCGAATCGCTTCACAGGAATGTAATGATATCTGCTGACATTTTCTACCATCGACACTACGGCTTCAACAGAAATTAAAGAAAATGGACGGAGAAGAAGATGTCAAACACTGCAGGTACACGAAAATGCACACGGGAACCCAACATCACGCAGGCAGCTTCCCGGAACGTAGCTGTCCTCTAGCCAACAATATCTTTCGATATCATATAAGCTTTTAAAAGTCGATTTGACGGGAGCTGTGAGTCGGTAATATTGAGAAACTGCGCCAGCAGCGTAAATATTCATGGAGTATTTATCACTGAATTATTAAATCATGCTGTTGATGTCGAATAAAGCCTTCAGTAAAGGTAAGAGACGTTACAAACTTGTACACCAAAGAGTATGTAGGAGGAACGTATGGACCACTAAAGGATGAACACTGACACATCTTGTAACGCCCACCTCTCTTTCTTTGGCCTGCATCCAGTCTTCCAGTTGGAGGCCGCTACAGCTGATTGGGCTAATGGTGCCTGACAGTCATTTGAGCTGTTTTCAATTGCCAGTCCATTGTACAAGCCACATGTCGGAAGTGTCACGTAACAGGCAAACTCAGCACTCTGAACAGAAGAGTACCTTTTTGACATACGGCAGACAGGAAATGTTATTTTCTGCTGTTGTCCATATCAACATGCAGTTTCTCAAATCCTTTTCGGTGTGCGTTAGACTTCCTTCCTGTGGTATTTTTTACGGCGACAGGAATTCTATTTTTGACCGCGAGGGTAAAATGCATTCATACATTACTTGATTTAGTTCCCATACCAGAGCAGTTTCTGAATTTAATCCAGGTAAGGAGAAAATATTAACTATTCAGCAAGTTAAGTCTTTTGAGGAAAGAGAAGTAGCGAATGTCAAGAGCTCAGGTAATAAGCCACAGCTAAGCAAAGTAGTGAAGGTTGAAAGGTGGAAGAAATTTATAGGAGAGCTTTCAGAAGGAAATAAATTTGGAGGCAGTATTATGGAAAAGGCAGTGGTAGCTCGTGAAGCTGAGATGGCAGATGTCGTACTGCAACAAGAATTTGATGGAGCAGTGGAAGATCTAAATAGATAAAATGCCCCTGAAGCAGACAGCACTCCATTACCGTAGAATTATTGAGGGCCTTACGAGTCATAACCGTGGCCAAAGCAATTCAGTTGGTATGCAAGAAATATAACACAGGGGGGATACTAGTAGACTTTAAGAAGAATTTATGATCCCAGTACCAAAAGAAGGCAGTTGCTGACAGGAGTGAATATTACTGAACTGCCTGTTTAATAAGTTGTGGTTGCGAAATATGGCACGATTTATTTACAGAGGAATGGAAAGGATGGTAGGAAACGACCTTGGGGAAGATCAATAATCTCTTACCTTAGAAGGTTGACTGAAAGAAAGGGAAATGTTTTTTTTTCATTCTTTACATCATTTATAGAAATCGAGAAAGTCTTTTGGAATTCTGTAGGTACTAGGGACAAAATACAGGGAGATAAAGGTTATCTACCGCTGGTACAGGAACCAGACTACAATTACAAGAGCCGAAGGACATAAAAGGGTACCAATAGTGGCGAAAGAAATGAGACTGGGTTGCAGCCTATCCTTGATGTTATACTGAACAAGCGATAACGGAAAGCAAGTTGAAATACAGAAGGAGAATTAAAGATCAGGGCGAAGAAGCAAAAACTTCGAGATTTGTCGATGACATTATAATCCTCTGATGGCAAACGACTATAAAGAGTAATTGAACGGAATGAATGGTGTCTTGAAGACAGGTTATAAGATGAATATCACTGAAAATAAAGAAAGCAAGGGTGACTGAAAGTCGTCGAACTGCACACATCAACATTGTCTAAGGAATAATTTAAAAAATAGAAATATATTTAAAAATTGACCTAGTTACAAAACTGAATGGAAGTGAATATTAAAGCATTAGTCATTTGTCATTGTACCAGGTTACCGCAGTAACAAATGTTTTTATTTTGTACTTTTACACTGGAAACAATTACGTGTGTTTTTAACTGGGTACGTACGTAACTAATAACTCTGTAAAATCGTGATGAGACAGTTTAAAAATGGATTTAATGACGGAAGAACGCCACCCTTTAAACCGTGATGAAAAGTTAAAGGCGACTGGCGTAATTGAAAATGGTGGAACACATGCTGATGCTGCAAGAGCTCTAAACACGGAAGAGATGTAATTTCAAGAGTGTGGAGTCGGTATCAACAATTTGGCAGCCCAGAGGCAAAGGCACTAAGGGACACCAAGCGTTACCACTTTTAAGATAATACATATTTTTATGCCTTAGGGTCCTCAGAGTAAGCACTTCAACTGCCAGAAAGTTAAGAAGTGCCATTCAAAACGTAGGTAACGTAATTGTTTCAACCCAAACTATTAGAAACAGACTACATGAAAGAGGCTTTTCTACCTGTCGACCGTAAAGGTTGCCAGCTATTTGTTATGGAAATCGTACGCCTAATGTTTTGCGGTTCCAACAACATAAAAATTTGATAGAGGATCAATGTGGCAAGTCTTCGACACAGATGCATCACACTTCGGTTTGCATCCATATCCAAGAAGGGTGCCCGCATGGGGGCGACGAGGTGATGCAGGGAGGCTTAGAACCGCCAAAGGAGCTTCTGTCATCGTCTGGGGAGAAATAATGAACAACAGAAAAACCGATATCGTTTTTGTAAGAGGAACACAGTGAGCAAATCCCTATGTTCAAAACATTTTGCAACCTTTTGTGCTTACGATCGCTGAAGACTATTGGCCTGAATTCCTCCACGTGCAATGATAATACCAGACTATATGTTGCCGGACCAGTGTCTGATTCCTCCATGTGCACTGATAATGCCAGACTGTCTGTTGCCGGACCAATGTCTGAATGGTTTGAAAGACACAGTACTGAAGTGTTACTACACTGGCCTGCTCAGTCTCCTTATTTAAACCCCATACAGCACCACCAGGTAACCTTCACGGAAAAGTTTCGCAGGTAGACACATCCAGTGTCTGGATAAGCTGTACGTTCGGTTTAGGCATATCTCTAGATTCCTCAAGACGAGACATCTTATTTCGTCAGTGTCAAGGCGGTGCCTCCACTTACTGATGCCAAAAAAGTACTGACAATTAAGTGATAGTTGAGCTTCACAATTCTCTAAGCGTTTCTTTATAATATTCACGCCGCGTTATTTATTTTGAAAAAAGTGGTTGAATATCGTTAAAAAGTTATGTAACAGTGTGTGCATACGATTAGTTACAAGTACGAGGGCTGTTTTGTTTTATGACCTCCGATCAGACGTGAAATTAAAACCACAGTAGAAATCCGTCGAAGGTTTGTGCATAAGTGATCTGCAGTGTATGTAGTATGCCCGTCGATCGCGTCACGTCGCAGTTTCACTTCTTAGCGCGCAGTGAACAAGTGAAGGTGCTTGGAACAAGAGTGACGTGCTTGCTGAGGAGCTCAGTGTGATTTCACGCAGCCTGTATAAAGTAACTGTGATGCGTGTCCTTCCTAATGACAGTGCTCGGCCGCACACTGCAGGTACAACAACGACGCTTCTGCACCCTTTTTCGTTGGGAAAGAATTGATCATCCGCCGTACAACCCGGACTGGCTCCCTCTGATTTTCATCTCTTCACTCACATGAAATGGGAGAGAGCCCAGGTGGGTGTTCTCTATGACGACGGTATTGGAACCTTGGTACCACAACTTGGGAACTGCGGGCGGACCTATCTTTATTATGTGAACAGTGGACAGATGTAAACTGGGGACATGTGAAGTATGGACAAGAGATTGGTTAGCCAGTTGGCGTTACCTAGGGGACACCAAGAGGAGGTTGGCTGATTGTCCCCCGTATTCGCCACCGAAATTACAGCTGAAACATCAATCAACAAAAACACATCATTGACAAACATCAAATCGTAAAAAATAAGTCGTCCTGTTCCTTCATCTTCGTTTCACGTGTGTGTCTGGCTGGACATCGAGCAGAATCTCCTCAAAAGGGTGGACAGAAGGATGGGCAAAACAAAAGGAACAGCTCAGTTTATAATGGAAAGATTCGCCACTGTTGGTGGAAGCGTTGCGGGTGAGCGTGTGTTCGGCCTAGATAAATGGCGGGAAAAAGGCTTAGGGGGTCAGGATGAAGCGGGAATGTGAAACTCCTACGTGAGTAGTCACTAAAAAAAGTGAATAAGACTGAGGTGTCTGAGGCGTCTTGTCTCGGTCCGTGCAGCTCCCTCCGTCGGAGGTTCGAGTCCTCCCTCGGATATCGGTATGTGTGTTGTCCATAGCGTAAGTTAAAGTTAGATTAAGTAGTGTGTAGTCTTAGGGACCGATGACCTCAGCAGTTTCGACCCATAAGGCCTTACCATAAGTTTCCAAATAAAACTGAGTGGATGAGCAGAACGACGTGCTTCTCGCGTGTGAGTAATGACTTTCCGCAGTTCACAAGCTTCGGCAGCGGCAGTCGAGGAGCGATTTTGGGATTAGCCGCTAAGCCGGTTCGGTCCACTGTTCACATGACAACATCACGAGGTCGGCGAACGCAATTCACAAGCAACCCTTGATACCACTGTACGAAAAATGTCTAACTCGGATACGCCACTATGTAGGTAAATAGCTGGAAAGTGTAACTAAATGAGACAAATAAAACATTTAAAATTGTCACAATGGTTTCCATTTCGCGATCGGTCGGAGGGTGAGGCGCAAAATAACTCTCATATACAGGGTGTTACAAAAAGGTACGGCCAAACTCTTAGGAAACATTCCTCACACACAAAGAAGGAAAATATGTTATGTGGACATGTGTCCGGAAACGCTTACTTTCCATATTAGAGCTCATTTTATAACTGCTCTTCAAATCACATCAATCATGGAATGGAAACACACAGCAACAGAACCTACCAGCGTGACTTCAAACACTTTGTTACAGGAAATGTTCAAAATGTCCTCCGTTAGCGAGGATACATGCATCCACCCTCCGTCGCATGGAATCCCTGATGCGCTGATGTAGCCCTGGAGAATGTATCACAGCCGTCCACAATACGAGCACCAAGAGTCTCTACATTTGGTACCGGGGTTGCGTAGAGAAGAGCTTTCAAATGCCCCCATAAATGAAAGTCAAGAGTGTTGAGGTCAGGAGAGCGTCGAGGCCACGGAATTGGTCCGCCTCTACCAATCCATCGGTCACCGAATCTGTTGTTGAGAAGCGTACGAACACTTCGACTGAAATGTGCAGAAGCTCCATCGTGCATGAACCACATGTTGTGTCGCACTTGTAAAGGCACATGTTCTAGCAGCACAGGTAGAGTATCCCGCATAAAATCATGATACCGTGCTCCATTGAGCGTAGGTGGAAGAACAAACAAAAATGAACTCTAACATGGAAATTAAGCGTTTCCGGACACATGTCCACAGAACATCTTTTCTTTATTTGTGTCTGAGGGGTGTTTCCTGAAAGTTTGGCCGTACCTTTTTCTAACACCGTGTATATGCCGGTACATGCCATACCAAAGAGACTTCCTATGATTTTTCATTAAAAGAAAACTAGTTTGTCCCTTAGACAGTTTTAATGAGTGTAAGTCAGACAATGCCGAGGGAAATAAATTAAGAAATGAGACACTAAAAGTGAATACGAGGGATGTCCAGAAAGTAATTTCAGATCGTTCGCGAAATGGAACAGTGAAAACCAGAAGCGTTTTATTTGCAACAGCTACGTACACCTTTCACCTACTTCTCTACATAGTCGCCACTCCAACTACGAGTTTTGTCGTAGTGTTTCTATCAACTTTCCAACATGCTCGTCATAGAAAGCAGCCCCTGTGCTTTCGGCCAGTTATCTGCACTGGTCTGGAGCTCGTTGTCTGTGGAAAAATCTTGTCTTCATAGACAGCGGTTCATGTGATCAGATATGAGCCTCAGGGGGAGCCAGTTACGGACTATATTGTGGGTGATCAAACACTTCTCATCGGAAAAGCTACAGGAGCGTCTTCATTGTCCCTCCAGTGTGCGGTCCAGAATTGGCATATAGAAGGACCTGCTCGACAGTTGTGTTAAGTGGGCTGCATGACACAGGCGAAATCTCTAACCAGGCGGGAGACGCTATTCCCTACGCATCTTTATGTGCTCACTGTTCACCCAAAGTGAATAGAGCGACGCCACACTATCGATGGTCATACTAAAGACACTGGCCAACACATCTGTGCAAAGCTTTACCGGATTTTTCTATGCGAGCAGCAAAATAACAGACGATAGCTGAGGATAGAGGATCTAAAATGATGACTGCCAACAAATAGGAAAGCGTTTGTAAGAAACAGAAATTTATTAATATCGAATATAAATTTAAGTGTGAGTATGTCTTTAATGAAAGCGTTTAAAATCCATTCTTGAAAAGAAGTGAACGTGGACGATAATGAATCCAGACAAGAAGAGAACAGAAGCTTTTGAAATGTGGTGTTGCAAACGAATAGCAGAGAATTAGATACTTAGATTGGATATCTAGTGAAGTGATCGTGAACTGAATAGGGTACAGAAGGAATTTATGGCTGAACGTGACTAAAAGAAGGGAACAGTTGACAGGACAAACCCCGACGCATCAGAGGATTGTCATTTTGGTAATGGAGGGAAGTGTAGGAGGTAAAACGTTTAGGAGACCGAGGGTTGACTGCAGTAGGCAGTTTCAAAAGGATGTAGTTTGCAACAGTTATAGAGAGCGGAATAAGGATGCACAGATTAGCCTAGCGTGGGGGCAACAGTTATGGAGAGATGAAGAAGGTTTCGCAGATTAGCCTAGCGTGGAGAACTACATCAGACAACTGTTCAGACTCAATGTGGTATCACATCAGGATCAACCCACTGGCGTCCCACAATTGGTAATTGAGTTGCAAGTTTCCATTAGATGCCGACAGTGGCAGACCCAGTGATGTGCAGCCGTTGAGCCACGCCTCCAGCGGCTCTGGACTACGAGCGTCCTCTGCTACTGCAATGGACACTACTGGCCACTAAAATTTCTGCACCAAGAGGAAATGCAGATGATAAACGGGTATTCATTGGACAAATATACTATACTAGAACTGACATGTGATTACATTTTCACGCAGTTTGGGTGCATAGATCCTGAGAAATCAGTACCCAGAACAACCACCTCTGGCCGTAATAACGACCTTGATACGCCTGGGCATTGAGTCGAACAGAGTTTGGATGGCGTGTACAAGTACAGCTGCCCATACAGCTTCGACACGATACCACAGTTCATCAAGAGTAGTGCCTGGCGTATTGTGACGAGCCAGTTGCTCGGCCATCACTGACCAGACGTTTTCAGTTGGTGAGAGATCTGGAGAATGTGCTGGCCAGAGCAGCAGTCGGAAATTTTCTGTATCCAGAAACGCCCATTCAGGACCTGCAGAATGTGGTTGTGGATTATCTTGCTGAAATGTAGGGTTTCGTAGGGATCGAATGAAGGGTACTGTCACGGGTCGTAACATATCTGAAATGTAACGTCCACTGTTCAAAGTGCCGTCAATGCGAACAAGAGTTGACCGAGAAATGTAACCAATGGCACCCCATGCCATCAAGCCGGGTGATATGCCAGTATGGCGATGACGAATACACGCTTCCAATGTGCGTTCACCGCGATGTCGCCTAACACGGATGTAAACAGAACCTGGATTCATCCGAAAAACTGACGTTTTGCCATTCTTGCACCCAGGTTCTTCGTTGAGTACACCATCGCAAGCGTTCCTGTCTGTGACGCAGCGTCAAGGGTAACCGCAGCCATAGTCTCCGAGCTGATCGTCCATGCTGGTTCAAACGTCGTCGAACTGTTCGTGCAGATGGTTGTTGTCTTGCAAACGTCCCCATCTGTTGTCTCAGGCATCGAGACGTGGCTGCACGATCCGTTACAGCCATGCGTATAAGATGCCTGTCATCTCGACTGCTAGTGATACGAGGCCGTTGGGATCCAGTACGGCGTTCCGTATTACCCTCTTGAACCCACCGATTCCATATTCTGCTAACTGCGACCAACGCGAGCAGCAATGTCGCGATACGATAAACCGCAATCGCGATAGGCTACAATCCGACCTTTATCAAAGTCGGAAACGTGATGGTACGCATTTCTCCTCCTTACACGAGGCATCACAACAACGTTTCACCAGGCAACACCGATCAGCTACTGTTTGTGTACGAGAAATCGGTTGGAAACTTTCCTCATGTCAGCACATTGTAGGTGTCACCACCGGCGCCAACCTTGTGTGAATGCTCTGAAAAGCTAGGCATTTGCATATCACAGCATCTTCTTCCTGTCGGTTAAATTGCGCGTCTGTATCACGTCATCTTCATGGTGTAGCAATTTTAATGGCCAGTAATGTAGGATGGTCGGCAGCAACGATTCAACCCACTTACACTTGGAGACACTTTACTTCAAAAATATCGTTCGTGATTAGTACAGCGAGCCTTTTTTTATTTGATATTGTGAGTGCTGGCTTCTATTTCTTGCTATAATATTTGTAATGAGTGTTTGTACATCTTCTGTTGGTTGTGTTAATTTGTTCGATCTTATTTCGCTCCTTACCAGCTTTCCTATGACGACAGTTGCTTCACCACTCTGAAACCCATCTCTCCTGACCGTTGCATACGAAGTCATACACAACACTCAAAACCACATCAACAATAACAGTACCAGCAGCAGTTTACGACAAAGTTCAGTAATGGTGCAATAATTGTATGTTGCATCACCTACCACTTCCGACTTAGTAACTTTTCCATTGCCACATCTAACTGTTGTACTCCATGCAAAACATTGTCCAATGACATTTATCTAAATGGGGTCTCTCGTATTACTAATTAGACTTCAGAAAGCACTCAGCAGACAAACTGTGTATGAATCGATAATGATGTTCACATCCCTCCACTGTTTTCGTATTTTTCGTCGCCAGTTCCCAAAGGCTTGCTAATGATGGACAATTTATCATCTATCCAGCTTTTCTTAATCTTGTGAGTTATTCGAAGGGAAGAATCGTATATTCGTGTGTTGTGTTCGTGAGATGGAGATGGGTAACAGTATGTCATTTGCCTAGACAAGTTTGAGATATCACACTTAGAGAAGCTAATGCAAGAACTTATTTTTCATTTATTAGGCGCATGCTGAATGGATCTGGCGTCCCGTGTTTTGCAAGACAACAAGCAAGTGCATTAGGAAATACTAACACGTATCCTACAGCCCCGCCCCCTCGGCCCCCTTTCCCATGAACCATGGTCTTTGCCGAGGTGGTGTGGCTTGTGTGCCCCAACGATACAGATAATCGTATCGCATGTGCAACCACTACCGAATGGCGTCAGACTAACCCGTGGTTCCTGAAGAGCGGCAGCAGCCTCTTCAGTAGGAGCAAGGGGAACAGTCTGGATGAATGACTGATGTGGTCTAGTAACACTAGCCAGGATGGTATTGCTGGCCTGGTACTGCGAAAGGCTAAAAGCAAGAGGAAAGTAAAACCACTGTTTCTTCCACGAGGGCATGCAGCTCTGTTGCGTGAGGGAATGCTCCTGGGTAAAATGTTGTGGATATAAAATAGTCCACCATTCCGATCTCTCGGCGCAGTGACTGATTAGAAGAATTTCCACGTCATTAAAAACCTAAGCTTGCGCTCTACAGGTTGTAAACTGGATGTTAGGTCCCTCAATGTAGTGAGTAGGCTAGAAAATTTAAAATGAGAAATCGATAGGTTGAAGTGAGATGTAGTGGGAATTAGTGAAGTGCGGTGGCAGAAGGAAGAGGATGTTTAGGTCAGATCAGTATAGGGTTATCAGCACAAAATAAAATAATGGTAATCCAGCAGTAGGCCCAAAAAGGAATAGGAAAATAGGGATGCAGGTAAGCTGCCATGAATATAGTGAATAAATTATCGTAGCCAAGATCGACACAAAGCCAACAACCACTACAGTAATACAAGATTATGTGCAAACTAGTTCCGTGAATGATAAAGGAAACAAAAGAATGTATGTTAAGAGTATAATTCAGATAGTTGAGAGAGACGACAATTTAATTGTAATGGTCGACTGGAATTATGTAATAGGATAATAAGAGAAGGAAAAATATTAGAAGGCGATGTCGAGGAAAATCTCAGTTTGGGTTTTGGATGAATGTAGGAACTCGCAGAGCAGCACTCATCCTACACTCCCGTTATGATTAGTTTGAAGAAAGATTAACTTACGGTTATTGCATTTTTGGATTTAGAGAAAGCTTTTGGTGACGTTGACTGAACCACATACTTTCAAATTCTGAAAGCAACAACAACAAGACACAAGGAGCGAAAAGTTACTTACAACTCCTACAGAAAACCAGGATGTGAGACAGGGTTGTTGACTATTCCAGTGTTATTCAGAATCTACATAGAGTAAACTATGAAGGAAACCCAGGAGAAATTTGGACATGGAATTAAATTTGAGAAAGAAGAAACAAAAACTTCGCATTTGGCCAATTGCGTTGTAATTCTGTCAGAGACGGGCAAGGTCTTGTAGGCGCAATCGAACGGAATGAACAGTGTCTTGAAAAGAGATTATAATATGAACACCAATAAAAGTAAAACAAGAGTAATGGAATGTCGAATTAAGTCAGGGGATGCTGAAGGAAAAGAGACACTGAAAGTAGTATATGGGTTCTGGTATTTGAACAACTGACGATGGCTGAAGTAGAGAGGATATGAAGACAGATTGGCAACAGCACAGAAAGCATTTCTGAAAAATAGGAATTTGTTGACATCTGATACCAATAATTTAAATGTTAGGGAGTCTTTTCCGTAGGTGATTATCTGGTGTGTATCCTTGTATCGAAGCGAAACATGGACCATAAGCAGTACAGACAAGAATAAAATAAAGCTTTCGAAATGTGGTGCTGTAGAAGAATACTGAGGACTGGGTAAATTAAACAACAAACGAGGATGTACTGAACCGACGTCGGAAAAAAAAACATTTGCGGCACAATTTGACTAAAAGATGCGATTCACTGATAGGACACATACTGAGGCGTCAAGGAATTGTCAATTTGGTTGTGGAAGGAAGTGTGGTGGGTAAAAATTGTTGAACGAGGCTCAGGCTTGAATACAGTAAGCGAATTGAAATAGATGTACGTTGTGATGGATTGGCAGAGATTTAAAGGATTGCAAAGGATAGAATATCACGGAGAGCTGCATCAAGCAGTTTCCGTCAGAAGACCACAGCCACAACCACAACAGCCCCCCCCCCCCACACTATCATTTATGCATGTAAGAACATTAACTTGATCTTGCTGTGCGTTTTACAACTCACACCAGTTTCGAAAACCTCAAAAATTATTGAATCCGTCCAAAGTTTTGAACGCTGACTCCACTTCACTTTCCACACACCCTTCACCTCATCAACACGAATCCTTGCACCAACTTATCCCTTTGCCTCCTCGCTTCACCAACCGTTAGAAACCTACGCATGTATAAGACTTCTGTATCACGCCGTTGTTGTCTACTAGTTTCCATTTCCTGTATCCTACAACTGTAACAACATGTCCGTCCAACCCTACAAAATGTAATAAGCCTTCGCTTCTTTCATAAACATTGGGCTGTGACAGGTACATACAATATCTCCGATCCTCTGCACCATATACTTCATAAGTCTCATACCAAAACAAACTACTACTCCACTTACTATACTACATTAATGGTTAGTATACACTTAGTACGTAAACTGTTAATATTTATTTTAATTCAAAACTACGGATTACTTTAAATTTTCCTCTCATATTTTTAAACGATTTAAATCACTTGAGTGAAGATTAGATGTCACAGATCTTCAGACAGCCTCTCTCTTCATACATGTCAAGGGAGTATTTTGGATGCAAAGAGGAGAAATAGTTTATGACCCAACATCAGCACTTGTCTCTCATTATGTTATCCTATAACAGACGTATTTCTTGTCTTCAGTAGCTCGTTTTCACATTCAAGTTTGGTGCTATCGGTATCCTGATCACTCAGTTACCAGAATTTACTTCTTGAATACGAACAAATAATAATAATAATAATAATCTATCTAGAACAAGTACACTGAGGTGACAAAAGCTGGATAGCTACATGCGTATACAGGGAATCCCATTTTAATCTATATCGGTCGATATCTCTGGAGCAGCACAATTCTGCGAAAAAAGTCTGTAGTAAAAGCTGTAAGGATTGAAGGGGGTCATGCAGTGGTTACCTCGAAATGACATTGGACGTTGTTTTCAAGGTCAAACCAAGGTCATGTTCATTTTTGCAAATAGAAACCCCTATTCTTTATTCCATATTCGTATTCTACGTGAAAACAATACGCATTTTTGGTATAGAATATTTTTTTTCAAAAAACCAATGGTTTGCTCCAGGGGGCACTTTGTTTTAAGTTCCCCAGGTCACCAGTATCTCGAGAACGAAGCGAGATTGGGAAAAAAATTCAATGTAAATCTTGTATGGTTGTTGGTAAGTCAATCGAGAGAACTGTGCAGCCGAGCAGCAACGAGAGTGACATACTTCAACTTTTGATTCGACTTGGGATAATTTTGTGAGACGAATTACGTTCTTTTACTTTTCATTAGTGTGCGTCTTCAGGGGCGGTTTTCCGCGACTTCATAATGAATTGTAACGTTGTTTACGTGATTCGAAGCGGCTGAACATTGTATTTGTTCGCTGTAATTGACATTTACATTCGTACGTGATAATGTGCGTGTTTTTGCAACGTTTAGCCAGGAAAATAAACTTCAGTTTACTTTGTAATTGGTAGTAGGAAACTGTTCTTTCGGATTTGTGCCTCCCGTTGACTTCCGCGAATTCTTTTTTTAATATATTGCCTTTCGGGCCGTGCTCACGCAACCATCTCAGTAGTGGAATGTCAATTATGACCATACCAGTGCGACGGCAATACAAAGCCCAGTCTCCGGGCGGGGAAAACCCCGACTCGGCCGTCTCCGGTTAGCAGTTCGTGAATTAATGTCCAGTTAAATGAACTTCACTGGCCAGTGTTCTTCCGTTCGATACTCTGCTGCCACTACATTTATTGTTATTGTTATTATTATTACGTTGTAGCCATCTAGGACCTCGGTAAGTCTTGTTACATTTGACACTGAACTTTGTTTCCTCCGAACCCAGATTTCGTTCATTCTTTGTCAGTGGTCTGGCTTACGGTCCTTCTCCAACGGACACCACGTTTTCTTTTTGATTGATCATCTCGATGCAGCCAGTTCGTCTCTTACATTTTTATTATGTATCGTTCAGTTGCACTACTAAGAATTTTAACTAGTGTACCATATTTTCCAAGTTTGTGATGGAGGAAAACTTTAAAAAGCCAACGACCTCTGAAAAGACATAGCATTTCATCAACTTTATTTTGAAGTCCACTTCTGAAGTACCTTGGGAATATTCCATTCAATTCTTCAAATAATTCACGCGGTGGCGCAAATTTGTCACACATGTGTGTGTCCTGGTGCCTTTATCACCAAAGCGAACAATTTTCAGTAGCTAATGTGCTCCTGTCTTTATCATAGTCATCTATATACGGTTCTTCCCAATAAATTTGACCACAAATCAGATAACGAAATATTGGTGCCCTGGTAAATTCCCATTAGAATTAAAATTCCCAATGGAATTAAAATTCCATTCAAAGCATGTATTTCATAAACGCTAGTAGGAGATACGTTTTTTCTTTGAGCTTCTTAATCTGTATTGTCAACAATTTTCTGTATATTTCCGGAGTGAAAAATTTCTTGAATGATTCACCTGTGCTTGTTACTTTTCCAGCAGTAGTTATTTCCTGATGGTCGCGGACAATGTTGGCAAAATCTCTATTACAATGCCTTGGAGTTTCTGCAAGATATACTCTACCATAACTTGTAACATATTTGTTTGGAGCGTTACCTGGATGGTTTGCTTCTTCATTTTATTCCGCTTCTTCATTTGAATTTTCTTCTACTTCTGTGTGGTCCGACTCAAAACCATTGAAATCCGATAATTCGTCATTACCAAAGTTGAGCAAGAATTTCTTCGTCGTTCAAGCCTTTATAACTCATTTTAGAAAATCTACTTTACAAGAAAGGCGTTTTCTCTACTGTGACAAACTGATAATAATGATATGTAATAAACAATGAAAACAAAACTCAACAATTTAACACCCAACAAAGTACTGTAAAACTCACATTCGAGGAAAAGAAAACTGTACGGGCAGATTTTGTCCCTCCTAATTGGTTTGTTGTTGTTGTGGTCTTCAGTCCTGAGACTGGTTTGATGCAGCTCTCCATGCTACTCTATCCTGTGCAAGCTCCTTCGTCTCCCAGTACCTACTGCAGCCTACATCCTTCTGAATCTACTTAGTGTATTCAGCTCTTGCTCTCCCTCTACGATTTTTACCCTCCACGGTGCCCTCCAATACTAAATTTGTGATCCCTTGATGCCTCAGGACATGTCCTACCAACCGATTCCTTCTTCTAGTCAAGTTGTGCCACAAACTTCTCTTCTTCCCAATCCTATTTAATACCTCCTCATTAGTTACGTGACCTAACCACCTAATCTTCAACATTCTTCTGTAGCACCACATTTCGAAAGCTTCTATTCTCTTCTTGTCCAAACTATTTATCGTCCATGTTTCACTTCCATACATGGCTACACTCCATAAAAATACTTTCAGAAATGTCTTCCTGACACTGAAATCTATACTCGATGTTAACAAATTTCTCTTCTTCAGAAACGCTTTCCTTGCCATTGCCAGTCTACATTTTATATCCTCTCTACTTCGACCATCATCAGTTATTTTGCTCCCCAAATAGCAGAACCCCTTTACTATTTTAAGTGTCTCATTTCCTAATCTAATTCCCTCAGCATCACCCGACTTAAGTCAACTACATTCCATTATCCTCGTTTTGCGTTTGTCGATGTTCATCTTATATCCTCCTTTCAAGACACTGTCTATTCCGTTCAACTGCTCTTCCAAGTCCTTTGCCGTCTCTGACAGAATCACAATGTCATCGGCGAACCTCAAAGTTTTTATTTCTTCTCCCTGGACTTTAATACCTACTCCGAACTTTTCTTTGGTTTCCTTTACTGCTTGCTCAATATACATATTGAATAACATCGGGGATAGGCTACAACCCTGTCTCACTCCCTTCCCAACCACTGCTTCCCTTTCATGCCCCTCGACTCTTATAACTGCCATCTGGTTTCTGTACAAATTGTAAATACCCTTTCGCTCCCTGTATTTTACCCCTGCCACCTTTAAAATATGAAACAGAGTATTCCAGTCAACATTGTCGAATGCTTTCTCTAAATCTACAAATGCTAGAAACGTATGTTTGCCTTTCCTTAATTTTTCTTCTAAGATAAGTCGTAGGGTCAGTATTGCCTCACGTGTTCAAATATTTCTACGGAATCCAAACTGATCTTCACCGAGGTCGGCTTCTACTAGTTTTTCCATTCGTCTGTAAAGAATTCGCGTTAGTATTTTGCAGCCGTGACTTATTAAACAGATAGTTCGGTAATTTTCACATCTGTCAACACCTGCTTTCTTTGGTATTGGAATTATTATATTCTTCTTGAAGTCTGAGGGTATTTTGCCTGTCTCATACATCTTGCTCACCAGATGTAGAGTTTTGTCAGGACTGGCTCTCCCAAGGCCGTCAATAGTTCCAATGGAATGTTGTCCACTCCGGGGGCCTTGTTTCGACTCAGGTCTTTCAGTGCAGTGTCAAACTCTTCACGCAGTATCGTATCTCCCATTTCATCTTCATCTACATCCTCTTCCATTTCCATAATATTGTCCTCGAGTACATCGCCCCTGTATAGACCCTCTATATACTCCTTCCACCTTTCAGCTTTCCCTTCTTTGCTTAGAACTGGGTTTCCATCTGAGCTCTTGATATTCATACAAGTGGCTCTCTTTTCTCCAAAGGTCTCTTTAATTTTCCTGTAGGCAGTATCTATCTTACCCCTAGTGAGATAAGCCTCTACATCCTTACATTTGTCCTCTAGCCATCCCTGCTTAGCCATTTTGCACTTCCTGTCGATCTCATTTTTGAGACGTTTGTATTCCTTTTTGTCTCCTTCATTTACTGCATTTTTATATTTTCTCCTTTCATCAATTAAATTCAATATTTCTTCTGTTACCCAAGGATTTCTAGGAGCCCTCGTCTTTTTACCTACTTGATCCTCTGCTGCCTTCACTACTTCATCCCTCAAAGCTACCCATTCCTCTTCTATTGTATTTCTTTCCCCCATTCCTGTCAATTGCTCCCTTATGCTCTCCTTGAAACTCCGTACAACCTCTGGTTCTTTTAGTTTATCCAGGTCCCAACTCCTTAAATTCCCACCTTTTTGCAGTTTCTTCAGTTTTAATCTACAGGTCATAACCAATAGATTGTGGTCAGAGTCCACATCTGCCCCTGGAAATGTCTTACTATTTAAAATCTGGTTCCTAAATCTCTGTCTTACCATTATATAATCTATCTGATACCTTTTAGTATCTCCAGGATTCTTCCATGTATACAACCTTCTTTTATGATTCTTGAACCAAGTGTTAGCTATGATTAAATTATGCTCTGTGCAAAATTCTACCAGGCGGCTTCCTCTTTCATTTCTTACCCCCAATCCATGGTTGTAGGGGAGATAATAAAAGTCGGCCGGTGTGACCGAGCTGTTCTGGGCGCTTCAGTCTGGAACCGCGCAGTTTCGAATCCTGCCCCGGGCATGGATGTGTGTGATGTCCTTAGGGTTAGTTAGGTTTAAGTAGTTCTAAGTTTTAGGGGACTCATGACCTCAGATGTTAAGTCCCATAGTGCTCAGAGCCATTTTTTTTTAGATAAAGAATAATGGTCGCATGTAGTACCAACCCAGGGGAAAATATGCCCTTGGCCATAAAATATATATTTTTTACTTGCAATTTTTAAAATTTTACCAATATAAATGTACAGTGTAGTACTTTATAAGGTGAAAGGCAAATAGATATAGGCCTATAAACACAGAAGGACATTTGTTATGATTTTTTAATGAAAGAAAAATGTACGGGCAATTTTTGCCCGTGCTTGGTGGTTGTAGGATTGAGATGGACTACTATATACAAAATGCAGTCTGTGTCATCTTTTTATTTTGATTACCGGTTTCACGCTAATAGGTCATTTTTCGACCTAAAATAGAGGAGCACGATAAAGTGTTACATCTTTGTAGTAAAATACGAACAATACTCTCATTAAAGACGGCGGCCTGGAGCTAAGCACAGCTTGGAACCCAGCCATCGGAAAGTTGGAGGGGGTGCTGCAAGTGCGCAATAAAAATATTACCATATAAGGCACTGGAGCGAGCACCAGTGACGTCACTGAAGACAGCACGGCTATATAAGGACGGCAGCAGCGATCATTCGATAGTCACCACTTGACAATCTCCGAGGAGAACTCGGCCGAAAGCTCGTGGATTTCAAACCACTGGACGCGGCTGGAAGCCCGAGAAACTGTTATCAGTTTACCTTTATAGTAGTATGTCCGACGTAATTGATATATGGAAGCTAAACTGGAAAAATGTGTATTGCATCAATATGTTGAATGCACAGAGGTATGAGCCTTTAGCTAGATATTAACTACACAAAAACATTCTTCTTGAAGAGTCTTCCACAATTAATCTGTTACCACCATTGAGATTAAGAAGATTCAGAATATATGCTGTGGCAAGAAGAGCTATTCTTTAAGTCAGTAGTCTACAACACAGTCTTACAAAATGTCAATGATTGGAAAAGAAATAATCAAGTCCCTCGCCGGACGGTGTATCTGACAGGACAAAAATTAAGTTCCAACAAGCTACTGTGAAGCACACTCATCTTGAACGCTAAGTCCGTGCTGAGCATGAGTGATGAAAAAATTAAGGTTCCTAGCTAAAATCGCTGAAACGATGACAAAGTCCAGACGCGCCGAGCTGGCAGGATCTGGTCTCTGGGGGGCACGACGTTCCAGTTTTTGGCGCTGGACCCGTTATTTACATACATGCCACAATTCATGATTATTAAATTATTAAGTTATTGAAGAAGAAAAAAAGAGGTGGCATTGCTTTCTGTTGGGCACTTGTATGTCCAGCAACTCGCGTTACACGATATTCTGGGACGAACATGTGACTGCGTCAGTTGTATGCGAACGTTGTCTGCAGGCATCGCCCGCGTGGTACGATCCGAGAAGACGAGCCCGCGAAGTGAGCTGTGCTCACTGTGCACGGCCGGCCGCGGCCCGCGCGCCCAGCCGCGGCTAATCCATCATGGCCGCTATCAGCCGCCCGTCGGCTCTCCATCCATCACGCTCCCTGGCCTCGGACGCCCGGGCAGGACGCGTCGGCGTTTGGGGCACCCGCCCTCTTCCCCTGTCTGCGGGCCCACGCAACTCAACACGTGGAAACCTCACGTAATGTTGCAATCGAGGAAACAAAACGGATATAAGATCCTTAGAAACAGGCGGTATCGGACAGACTCCTTAAATCTCTTATCACAAAGGCAGAGTGAATGGTTGTAATTAATGTCAGTCGAAACCCAAGATACACCACATAGCCACACGTCCACAAACATAACAGTAACGAGAAGTACCTCAATATACACTCCTGGAAATTGAAATAAGAACACCGTGAATTCATTGTACCAGGAAGGGGAAACTTTATTGACACATTCCTGGGGTCAGATACATCACATGATCACACTGACAGAACCACAGGTACATAGACACAGGTAACAGAGCATGCACAATGTCGGCACTAGTACAGTGTATATCCACCTTTCGCAGCAATGCAGGCTGCTATTCTCCCATGGAGACGATCGTAGAGATGCTGGATGTAGTCCTGTGGAACGGCTTGCCATGCCATTTCCACCTGGCGCCTCAGTTGGACCAGCGTTCGTGCTGGACGTGCAGACCGCGTGAGACGACGATCCATCCAGTCCCAAACATGCTCAATGGGGGACAGATCCGGAGATCTTGCTGGCCAAGGTAGTTGGCTTACACCTTCTAGAGCACGTTGGGTGGCAGAAGCGACTCTCATCGCTGAAGACGACACGTCTCCATTCGTCCCTCCATTCACGCCTGTCGCGACACCACTGGAGGCGGGCTGCACGATGTTGGGCTGTGAGCGGAAGACGGCCTAACAGTGTGCGGGACCGTAGCCCAGCTTCATGGAGACGGTTGCGAATGATCCTCGCCGATACCCCAAGAGCAACAGTGTCCCTAATTTGCTGGGAAGTGGCGGTGCGGTCCCCTACGGCACTGCGTAGGATCCTACGGTCTTGGCGTGCATCCGTGCGTCGCTGCGGTCGGGTCCCAGGCCGACGGGCACGTGCACCTTCCGCCGACCACTGGCGACAACATCGATGTACTGTGGAGACCTCACGCCCCACGTGTTGAGCAATTCGGCGGTACGTCCACCCGGCCTCCCGCATGCCCACTATACGCCCTCGCTCAAAGTCCGTCAGCTGCACATACGGTTCACGTCCACGCTGTCGCGGCATGCTACCAGTGTTAAAGAGTGCGATGGAGCTCCGTATGCCACGGCAAACTGGCTGACACTGACGGCGGCGGTGCAAAAATGCTGCGCAGCTAGCGCCATTCGACGGCGAACACCGCGGTTCCTGGTGTGTCCGCTGTGCCGTGCGTGTGATAATTGCTTGTACAGCCCTCTCGCAGTGTCCGGAGCAAGTATGGTGGGTCTGACACACCGGTGTCAATGTGTTCTTTTTTCCATTTCCAGGAGTGTAGTTGAGCGCTTGCTCTGTGTATGCTGTACTGTTAATGAGTGTTTATGGCAGTGTGAAATATACCGCACTAAAATTTAGCGTATCTTTCGTGCCGGGGACAGAAGTCAGTCACAAGTCCAAACCCATGAAACACCGCAACACACCTTACAGTGCAGCCGTCATCCACCGATCATCCTGTAGAACTACCTTCTTACCGTAACGTAGGGACACTACGACTCACAATATAGACTAACCGTTTCGCCGTCAATATCTGGCACGCTGCCCAAAGGAAAATAATAGCTTGCTATTGCCACATAAAACGTACTATTCGTAATAGCTATAGTTATTCGTATGTAAATGAAGTAAATACTGTCCTCAATTGCCAATAAAAAATATCTGCTCTTATACCCCTGAGACACTGTACATAAAAGTATAACCCGAGGACGAAGATTTCATCTCATGATTTGACCATTGATTTAGGGATATTTCCGTATTATCCGAGGTTTTTGTAATTGGAGGTAGCCCCAGCCCCAATTCGCTCGAATTGCCAGGACTTTGCTGAACTTATACTCTACGAAGAAAGACTAAAGAAAGACAAACACTAGTTCATAGCATCTGCGGACCTAGAGAAAGCTCTCACCAAGATTGAAAATTGGTCCATGGCTTGGATACATTAATGTGATGCATATTTTATAATACAGATATGCTCCTTTGTTGTTGATACTGTGTCAGAATTAAAGTTGTACTCATACCATTGACGTTCTAAGAAATGTTACATATAGTATACTTTAGAACGTAAGATTTAACTATCACTAATTACCCGCCATGTTAGCTGAGAGCGCTAACGCGCTGTCTCCTGGACTCGGGTAGGCGCGCCGGCCCCGGATCGAATCCGCCCGCCGGATTAACGACGAGGACCTGTGTGCCGGCCAGCCTGGATGTGGTTTTGGGCAGTTTTCCACATCCTCTAGGTGAATACTGGGCTGGTCCCCACATCCCGCCTCAGTTACACGACTCACAGACATTTGACAGACATGCGCTCCTTTCCCTGATTTACATTAGACACAGACAAATGGGGCACTCTGATTCCGTCCTGGGGGGGGACGGGGTGTGAAAGTGTGTGTAGTGATATAATAACTGGACATCAAAATGGAGACGGACAGATGGGCACTAACGGAAAAGAGCCGCCCATACTGTCCAGACAGATGGAGACTAACAGAAAAAAGCCACCTGTACTGTACCAGTAAGTAAAAGCTAAATTTACATCCACATCGACAGATAAGCAGTAGTCATGGCGAGACATTAAAGCGTGTTCCATCTTTTCGTCATAGAGCCAGCACTCAGTATTATACTATAAGTAATAATGTAACTTCCAGAAACCATCTGAAGATGAACCTGAAAAGGTTCGAAAACCGAAAACTTATTTACATAAGTTATACTTCAGAGAAATTGTCCACAGTCCATTCTTAAATAAAATAGATACTAATTTTTTTAGCAGCAATGCCCTCCATCTTCTAAGAGGCATGGCGTCAGTTGCAGTAGCTTCCGCTTACTGTTCGATATAGCGCTGGCAAACCTTGGTGAGAGTGATCGATCATTGGTACAAATTCTGCAGACGATTCCTCATCGTCAGTGTCTTCAGCGGGTTCACTAACAATTTCAACAAGTGCAAGATTTCTCACTTCAGACTATCCATCAATTCTGAAACATCGCTCGCATTCGCATTTTCACATCCAGCAATCTTTATCATCAGGTCTGCCAACGGCAGGTCATCTTCGTCCGTACTGTAGGTATCTGTTTCATTCCTGAAATCTGGTTCCAAGACTTTTTTAGTGTCTCCACCTTTATTGCAGACCATGAATCGGCTGTCACACTTGTGACTAGTTTGATGTGGCCCACCACTATTTCCTCTCCTGCGCCAACCTCTTCATCTCAGAGTAACACTTGCAACCTACGTCCTTAATTATTTGCTGCATGTATTCCAATCTCCGTCTTCTTCCACAATCTTTGTCCTCTACAGGTCCACCTATTACCATGGAAGTCATTTTCTGATTGCTTAACGGGTCCTGTCATCTTGTCCCTTCTCCATGTCAGTGTTTTGCACATATTCCCTTTCTCTCCCATTATACGCAGAATGCCCTCGTGCCTCACCTTATCAGTTCACCTTATTTTCTACATTCGTCTGAAGCATACATACATACATACAACACTTTAAAATTGTGACACAGGTGCAATCGCTACAGTACATACAACAATGGTCAGCCAATGTTGTAAAATATGTACAGCAATGTTACTTAGGCGTACTGTATTTTAATGACCACAACAATAGCAACAATAAGGGTACCAATAAAGATGGTATGCACTGTACAACTGATTGTCAGGCGATCACAGTTAGTGAAGCGTCGACAAAAGACAAAGCAAACGTACTTCTCGAAACTTAATGGTACCTGTCTGTCTGGAATAGAAATCCATTAGCAGTCTGAGGCCAAGGTTATTTCAGTGTATTACTAACGAAAAACCTAAGTGGAGCAGTTTTTCCCGTACTGTACATGGAAAATTGAAAGAAAGTTCAAAATGTGACACATTCGAAAGAGCGTAAAACATACTTGTGGGCAACGTATGAAAACAGGTTTTTCCTCTAGTTTTATGAGAAATTAAAATTTTTTTAAAGACCAGCTCGAATTCCAGGGAACCTCGAAATATTTGGGCTCGAATTACCGGGCTCTGCTGTATACAGGGTGGTTCAGGAGGAATGTCACACAATTTTTAAGGTGATTCGACATATGAAAATAAACCAAAAAAAAGTCCTGTGAACATGTGTCCGATTTTCAATCGTTGCAGAACAGGAACAAGTTGAAGACTAGGCACGTCTATGAATGATTATGTAGACAAGTGTGAATATAACTTATCAAAATGCTATGTAGGTGCTCTGGTGAACGGAATAATGGTGGGACAGATGACTGATTCATTTTGCAAGAAGTGTTCAAAGAGTCCCCTCTCCTCGAGGGCGTGTTGTGTTGCACATCGGACATAATCTGGCAGTGTTTAATGCGGGCACCAGCGTTGATGATGCGTGCGACAAGTTCTTCACGTGTATCAAACTTCGTAGCGTACACATCCCCCTTCAAACAGCAGCATGAGGAGTAGTCTGATGGGGTTAGGTCAGGTGATATGGCAGGCCGGTTAATGGGTCTACCATGGCCAATCCACCGTTGAGGAAATATGTTATTCAGATAATAGAATATTTTGCTGCTACAGTTAATCGGTGATCCATCATGTTGCAGGTACATTTGCCGTCGTTGGTCTAACACCACATCTCTCAAACGTGCAGGTAGGTCCTCTATCAGGAAATGTGTGTATGCGGTGGTTATCAGGCAATTTGGCAGGAACGCAGGCCCTGTCACCATGTTATCAGTCATACCACACTTGGAATCTTGTTTCCCTAGTGTCATGGGTGTTCTCCATTTCCCATGTATAAAACTTGTGGATGCTCATGATACCATTGAGTGTAAGTGTAGCCTCACCTGTAAATAAAATGTATTGCATGACACCTATGTGTATAGCCGACCATTCCAAAAATTTTTGTCTCTTTGCTGAGTCACCTGGAACCTGGACGCAGATGTTGCAAGGGTTGCACATGGAATGTGTGCAAGCTCTCGAAATGTAATGTTGGCACACTCGTGTTTGTGGAATATTGTGCTGACAGTTAATGCACCGTGTACTGGTGGTGGGACTTTTCCTCAACTGACTGGGCGGCCTCATCCTCTCATGTTACGTGTACAATGGGCAGTGTTCCGGATACACATAATATTTAAAAAACAACGTGGGAAATAGCCTGGCACAGGGGGTTCTGTGACAGCCGGACTGCTATTACCGTACCCATACACAAACAACATGTCTGCGTATTCTGCATGGGTGAAAGTGTGCGGCATATTGGTATTCACCAACGCAATGGACTTGTTCAATTAAACAACACACAGGCACGACACGAATACAGCGCCACCGACTGGTCACTGATGCAGCTGTAGATTGCACATTGGGTACACTTGTAGCTGTTGCCTTGGTGCGACGTCACAGAGCTACCATCTGCTGAAGAAAGGATGAATCATTCATCTTCTCCAGCATTGTTCTGTACAACACAGCGTCTACACAGCAATTCAGTAAGTAATATTCACACTTGTCTCCGTATTCATTCATGGATATGTGTAATCTTCAACCCACTCCAGTTCTGTAAAGATCAAAAATCGGAGGCTCGTTCACAGTACTTTTTCGGTTTATTTTCACATACAGAATCACCTCACAGATTATGTGACTTTCCTCCTGAATCAACCTGTAGAATTCAAAGCATATCTTTGTTAGAAACTGATTAGATCCTTCGCCTCTAACAACAACCTGTCGTTTGGAGTTAAAACTGTAGCGCCGGCCGGTGTGGCCGTGCGATTCTAGGCGCTTCAGTCTGGAACCGCGTGACCGCTACGGTCGCAGGTTCGAATCTTGCCTCGGGCATGGATGTGTGTGGTGTTCTTAGGTTAGTTAGGTTTAAGTAGTTCTAAGTTCTAGGGGACTGATGACCAAAGATGTTAAGTCCCATAGTGCTTAGAGCCATTTGAACCATTTTTTTTAAACTGTGGCATTAGGGCACAAAAATACACAATAAAAGAAGAACAAAGCACATCGAAATTACTCTACTGATTCAAAACGAAAACTCATCAGTCAAAATTGTGGAGATATTCAAAGCGCCATCAAGGACTGAGTTGATCATCAAGTAAAGATGAGATAAGCCAGTATAACTGTGTCTAGTTAACATAGTTTTATAACAAGACTAATTTCCGCACTTCGCAAACGAGGAAGAATACTGGATTCTTTTTGTTGTGAAGAGTGGTGGAGGAAAGTGACCGCGAGACACTGAGGGACAGCTGACAGCTGTACAGTACGTGTGGGTGCAACTGGCAGTTCTTGGGAGGGCGTGTTGCGAGGACAGGGCGTGGCGTGGTACGTACGTCGGAGGCGAAGTATCGCTTTTCCAGGTCAGGGAGCCTCATTTATAAACATGGGCTCCGGTGGCTCATTTTAATGTCGTGCCTCAAGTGCCTGCGCTGCACTCCAGATGAGCCCAGCAGCAGAGCTTGCCCTAAGGGGAAGGGGGGGGGGGGGGTGGAGGACGTGGTTCGGCGTTTCACTTGTCACACCGCTCCGCAGACCGAGAGCAGAGGCGCCATGCGAAAAGTAACAGCTAGAGAAGTTTACATTCTGTGTCACGTATAGAGCATTTTAATAAGAAATTGTTGAAATGCACTGGTATGCAAAACTTACGAAAGTAACTTTCTCATGATGAGTCACTAGCCGGGCGATGTGACCGAGTGGTTCTAGGCGCTTCAGTCTGGAACCGCTCGACCGCTACGGTCGCAGGTTCGAATTTTGCCTCGGGCATGGATGTGTATGATGTCCTTAGGTTAGTTAGGTTTAAATAGTTCTAAGTTCTAGGGGCCTGATGACCTCAGATGTTAAGACCCATAGTGGTCAGAGCCATTTGAACCATTTTCAACCATGATGTGTCACTGACAAGTAACACAGTCCGAAGAAAGAACTGCTACAGTATAGCACAGAAAATAACTGAAATAAATACGCAATGAGACAAACAGAAATAATACTTCCGTTCAAAGATAATAATAGCACTGAAGTTACCAGGTTCGAATCCTGCCTCGGCATGGATGTGTGTGATGTCCTTAGGTTGGTTAGGTTTAAGTAGTTCTAAGTTCTAGGGGACTGATGACCACAGATGTTAAGTCCCATAGTGCTCAGAGCCATTTGAACCATTTTTTTTTTTTGACGTTACGAGGATTTGTGATGGTCTCTTGGACGTTACGAAAGGCAGGACATGGTTTTTAAAATTTTCCAATGTCAGTAAACTTTACCAACAGCCAAACGATTTAAGATATTTTATTTTATTCTGAAAGCTACCAGTTTCGGCAGTTCATTTTGCCACCTTCACGCTGTTGCTGTCACGTCTTCGTATGAAGAATCTGTACGATTGGAATACATGATATCAAGTCTTATGGCGCCAAAAGATAAGATCTCTGATTTGAAAAAAAAGAAAAAAAAGCGTATGTGGCTTGAAAATGGCAAAATGAATGCCGACACTGGTTGCTTTCAGAAAACAATAAAATACCTTAAAGTAAAGTTCATTGACATTGAAAAGTACGTATCAGCCGATGTCCCCTGGCGGTGATGGATCAAGAGAGACTGGTTCTTAAAAGGCTGTGTGATCACCAAGAACGGCAGTGGATGCTCTTCAAGATTCTCCCATACTGGCCACAAGGTTGGCAGTGAGTTCTTGTGACAGGGCGTTCCATCACTCCACCAGCACGGATGACAACTGATGGATGGTCGTTGGTGCATGTGGATGGGCTACAGTGTGTCTTTCCAGCGCTTCCCACACGTGATCGACGGGATTTAAGACAGAGGAACAGGCAGGCCAGGTCATTCACCAAACATCCTGTCCTTACAAGAGCTCCTTCACCTGTGCTGGTCGATAAGGCCGCGCATTGTCATCCATAAAAATAAAATGACGTCCGAATGCACCCCTGAAATGACGCACGTGGGGAAGGATTTAGTGTTGCTATAATGTTGACCCGAGAGTGTAACGCGTTCAAGGATTTCGTGGTCAATAGGACCATGCAGCGTTATACCTCCCCGCATCATAACACCTGAAACACCATAACGATTATGTTCGTCCATGTTCCTAGGTGCAGACAATCTGTTCTCTTCCGAGAAGAGCACGCGACTCCAGTCCTCGTTGGTCCAGTCGCTGTGCTCCAGATACCATCACAAACGACGCCGCCGAAGTGCAGGTGTGAAAGGAGCACAACGTACTGGTTCAAAAACGGTTCAAATGGCTCTGACCACTATGGGACTTAACATCTGAGGTCATCAGTCCCCCAGAACTTAGAACTACTTAATCCTAACTAACCTAAGGACATCACACACATCCATGTCCGAGGCAGGATTCGAACCTGCGACCGTAGCACTCACGCGGTTCCGGACTGAAGTGCCTAGAACCGTACGGCCACCGCGGCCGGCCACTACGTAATGGTCGTCGGGTATAGACCACCTCTATGCCGTCACCGTGTTACTGTGGAGGCGATTTCAACCGCTGTTTGACGTGGGTCCCTTATTGCCTGTTGCAGACTGTAGCGATCACCTGCTGTTGTTATTGTCCACCTTTTATCCCTTGGGTAGCAGTACCCATTGTTCGAAACGCTCCCGATGCACGTAAAACAATCCAGTTACCAGCACCAAACTCCTGGGTACACTCGTTCATCCATCTTCCACTTTCACTATGATTCTTCCTCGTGAGCGGTAGTTTCTGGACCATGATGTAGTGAAGACCACTACCACAGTGCATCGTAACTGCTTGCCGACTGCCTCACACTATTCTTTCAACTGCCTCGTGTCGCTGGATCAGGTCGGATAATTCGCTTCCTAACATAACATAGTGAGTCCACTATCACGCTCCTCAAATCACTGTAGCACGATACTGGCTTTGTGGCGTGGACAGTTATCCTGTTGGAAGTTGCCATCACTGTCGTACCAGTCATCGAGTGTGAATGGATGCACGTGGTCCGTAATAACGTTTAAGTAGTCCATAGGCATCTGGTGCCTTCGATTATTATCTCAGGTCTCATGGAAGCCCAGATGAATGTTTCCCATAGCATAATACTGCCTCTACCGGTCTGTGTCTGTGATTCGGAACTTGTATTATGCAGTCGTTCGCCAGGACGACAGCGTTACCGGACACCACCATCTGCCTAGTGTAACAATAAACGTTACTTATTTTATCAGACCAGGCGACATGTTTCCCTTGACCATGCTCCAATTTAGATGACCCCATGTCAAATGCAATAGTAACTGTGGTGCCGCATATTGAACAGTGTGCGCCGCTTGGTGTGCTTCGAAATAGGTGTCACTGCACCAGTACTGTTCTCTGTTGTCCGATATGCTACAGATGGCACGGTGGACCTGCCTCCGAACTAAATGTTCTGTGATGAGACATGGGTGTCCAACACCTCGTCGCCTGTTCAAAGTTTCACCTTCCTTCCTAATTTCCATCGACGTTCACGATAGTAGTACTTGAACAGATGACCAGCTTCACCATTTTCTAAATGCTCCTTTCCAGGCGTTGGGTCGTAACTACCTGCCATTACCTAACGCTTCTGTCAGTGGATTTCCCCATTTGCGGCCCATACCGTCCCTAGTATGATTCCCCATTCGTATCTAATTGGTTTGGATGCCCTGTAAGCTTCTAGCTTATGTTTGGTATTCGAGGAGAACGATGTGCGTTCTCTTTTTATTCGATGAGTCACACTCCATACTTGTGTACTGGATATTTCTCAGAGAGAAGTCTTTAACAATCGATATATCAGGCCATAGAGGTTCGGAGTAGAAGCAGTGTGATCTTTGGTTGTCAGAAGTTTTGATGTTGCCTGTGTAGCATTGGTGAATATTTAACATTCTGAGTGGTGTCTGCTTGTTCTATATCGTGTCTCCCCACCACTTTCGCGCAACGACGCTCTGAGCGTGTTTTTTAGGGAATTGACTAGTTTGAACCTGGGACCTGTTGCTGGTAAGGAGACGCCAGACCACACATGACATGTAGAATTCAGAAGAGTTCAGTGAGACTAGCGATGATATAACCAAATACTTAATGATTTCAGCGTCAGCTCCACTGCACTCCCTGTAAAAGAATCTTAATACTAACTAAATTTAGTGGAAGGGGTTCAAGGCCTTCCTATTTTTATTTAGCTGGTAAAATAACCTAGAAAAAGCAGTTAAGTTTCCCATTGGAAATTATATTCTACTACAAAACATTCTTTATAAATTGTACTATTGGTAAAAGGAAGTGTTTTAATACAGGATGGTAAAAACCAACTGCGTTCAACAAAAATGTGAACGAATATTCTCTAAATGGGTTTCCAAGTTCTGCAATGGATCGAAGGATGACCTATGCCATATCACATCTATAATCTAGGTTTAAATTAAGTTTCACAAAAGAGAAAACCATCAAAATGGTCTACAGTGACCCTCAATTATCTTTAATTACTTATCTAACTTGTCGTAAATACAGTGGCTGATGTGGCTCTCAATAACTATGTAACAGAAGAATCATCGCGTTTCAGATTCTTACTTCAAGTGGCAAATGTGAACACCATGAGCTTTAATTGACGGTCGACACTAGTATTACGCAAAAAGGGGGTGTAACAGATGAGACTTCTGCAGTTCTGAGTGAAGTTTTATGCGCTGTTATGCGGCATAGCGTGCGTTCATTACCTTGTTGGTGTTCGTCAGGGGGCGGCGGCCGGCGCAGCAGCCATTCAGCTCGCCGTCTCGGAACTAACTAACCTCTCCTAACTTCTCCTTACTACCATTTACCGAAGTTGGTTTAAAAAAAAGTATCTGGCTGTGTTTTCATCTGACCATTCAGGGTCTCAATGTTAATCTTAAGCTCCGCCTGCAAAAATTATGTCTATCCAATGAGAAACGTTATACTTTTCGTGGTGGGGCAATGTTTTTAACGTTTGCAACGTAACAGAGACGCGAAAAAGTCTCACGCTAAAACCTGCAGCTGGTGTGGTCCTTTTAGCGTTATCGTAAGATCTATACTGTTCTTGTGGAGGGCTCTATCTTTTAACATGGGCTGGGGGGTGGTCCTAACGTAACAGAGACGCGAAAAAGTGTCACGCTAAAACTTGCAGGTGGTGTGGCCCTTTTTGTGTTATCGTAAGATCTATACCGTTTTTCTGGAGGGCTCTGGCTTTTAACATGGGCTGGGGGGGGGGGTTATTGGCGTTACAGAGACGCGAAAAAGTCTCACGCTAAAACTTGCAGCTGGCGTTGTCCTAGTGGTTAGCTGGCGACGTGGGTGTCCAGTCCGTCCCTTATCGTAGGGCCATCTAGCTTAACACGGTTCTGCTCTCGGCTTCTGTTCTCGTTTCTCCCCTTGGAACTCCGTCTGTCTCACGGTGGGAAGGTACGACATACATTTAGGCATTCTTGTTTTAGTCTGTGGTATTCCATTTGCACACTCATTACTCGTATTACTTTGGTTAATTTAATGTCACGATTTATTCGGAGCTATGTGACATACTACTGGATTTGCTTATCATGTCAGGATTTTTATGGAAGGTGTTGGATTTGCCTGACACCTTACAAATATTAAGTGACTGAGTTTGATGTTACTCACGCTACTGAGCGGTATAAAAGTAACTAGCGGAATACAGAGTTGTAAACGCAGAGCATGTTGATTTTTGGAAATATAGTTTTGTAAAGTCTGTTTTCAGATGTGTGAAGATAGTCATATAAATGTTGTCGCTGCATTGCTTGCTCGCACGTAACTTATGATGAGCTTCTGAAAGGCAAATGCTCAGTGTGGTTTTCTTTATTGGTTCGTATTGGTTATCTGCTCACATGGCATGGACTCTGAGTTATTGATTAACCATTCTTTTCCATTTCATTAACGAATTTTATAGCAGAGCTATATTTTTTCATAGGAAGTAATTTTTTAAACATTGTTGTAATAGATAAAAGTCAGTTTCATAATACAGTTTTTAAATGTTAGGTTCTTCTACATCTTTCAGTAAGTACCGTTCCTTTCACTGTCCCTGCATTGCACTTTGCGGAATACTGTTACTTGATGCTTAACGTCTGGAGTGCTTAGCTTAGCTGCTTACCCTTGCATTGCGTTTGGGCAATGTTTTCTTTAGCTGGTTAGCTGCTGCACTGTATTCTAGCTTTCACCATTTCCGAGCAGTACCGAGTTTCCGTTGCTGCAAGCTAAGTCCCGAAAGTTTGTTAGGGCCAGTTCAAGGTCACTGTTAGGACGCAGTAAGATCAATTACAATCATGCACTGCGCTTCAAAAATATCAACAGGGTCAAAAAATGGTTCAAATGGCTCTGAGGACTATGGGACTTAACTGCTGAGGTCATCAGTCCCCTAGAACTTAGAATTACGTAAACCTAACTAACCTACGGACATCACACACATTTATGCCCGAGGCAGGATTCGAACCTGCGACCGTAGCGGTCACGCGGTTCCAGACTGCAGCTCCTAGAGCCGCACGGCCACGCTGGCCGGCTCAACAGGATCAGTTCAGTTAAAGTTCAAAATGGCTCTTAACACTAAGGGACTTAACATCTGAGGTCATCAGTCCCTTGGACTTAAAACTACTTAAACCTATCTAACCTAGGGACATCACACACATCCATGCCCGAGGCAGGATTCGAACCTGCGACCGTAGCTGTCGCGCGGTTCTAGACTGTAGCGCCCAGAACCGCTTGGCCACTCCGGCCGGCAGTTAAAGTTCAGTCCAGGTCATATTGCTTATCAGACATTCTTACTCTCACAGTGCAGTCCTACATGTTGGAGAGTGTTTCATTAAATGTTTAGAATTTTAGTTTGTTTGGGTACGTAAATTTGCAGGGGATTTTAACTGAAGGATTTTGAACATTTATTCTTCCATACTTCTGTTTGTAATGTTATGCAGTATTTTTATGCTGTTAACTTTGTGTGTTGGAACTACGAGACACTTCCTATGACCACACACATTGTGCTATTGTTAGCTACATTACACAACATACAGTTTCACAGGATAGCTTTTTTAGTATACATTTCTAAGTTTTCTAATTATTTGTAGTAGAATTTAACTGGAAAACAACCACACAATTCCAGGCGGATTTGGCGATTCTTGTCATGAGCTAGCGCTTACGTACGCACACAATTGCTCAGTCGACAGCCGTTCACGTTACAGTATATACACACACAAAATTAGGAATAGGAGACCAGTATGCAAAACAAAACAACCAAAATATTTGCAACTTCCCTTATCGCGGCACATGCCCACAACGAAAAATTACTGCAATTAATTTTGCGGGGGTCAGTCATAATATTTCGGTTGATTAGTGTAGTTCAGTGTTTGTTACAAGGTGATACAAATTTTTAGGAAGAACGTGTTCCTTCTCATCAGTGGACGAACTATTATTACTGTTACGTGCTCAGGATTCCCGACCTGTCGACAGTCTCTCATTTCTGAGAGCTGTTTCCCAATTTTAAAAAATATATATATATATTGCGAGTAGGGGCTTCGACAACTTACGCGGTGTATTTTGCCGTGACCTGGATTAAAGGGTTCATCTGCAGTCTTTCCCCGATAATAAGGAACAAGCAATTAACTCTTTTAACTTTGGTAATTTCTTTCTACTAACGTTGCCATTCGTTTATCATCCAGAGTGTTAGCCTGTATCCGTGATTCTGGAACCCGTAATTTCGTAGACGCTGCTAATGTCTTCTCGCCGAAGCCTTTACACAGCAGCCATATATCTCAGTTTATGGACTGGAAATACTCCGAGAATCACAAATCAGGTTTCACCCAGTGTAATACTGAATGCTTCGAAGTGTCTTATTAGTAAACTTCGTTGCATTCAGCTCAGTATGGTGCTGTAACTTTCCAGCCGCAATATATGTGTATATATGCTCTCACCAAAGATATATGCTCTGAAGATGACGTTATAATAAATACAGCTTGACTGGTATTTTGTAAAATGCAGTGCAGACGCTGGCTAGTATACATTGCATGGATTATTTTGATAGTCTTCTGCGACACTTGGTATAGGGACTGGCAGGTGACCCCAAATATAAAAAAGTGAAACTCATTGCGTATACATAAAGACTCTTTAATATATTATTACACGATTTCATAACAGTCACTAGAAACAGTTACTTCCATAAAATGTCTAGGTGTGCATACGGTCCGATTTGAAGCGGAATGACCACATGAAATTAATTGCTGTAAGACAGATGGGAGACTGAGATTCATTGCAAGAATATTCGGGAAATGTAGCCCATTAACAAAGGAAGTAGCTTACAGAACACTTGTTCGACCGAGAACCCGAATACTGATCGTCGGTCTGCGATCTGTAACTAGTAGGATTGATAGAGGAAACGGAGAAAATCCAGAGAAGAGCAGCACGCTTCGTTACAAGTTCATTTAGTAAGGGCAAAAGCGTTATGGAGATACTCAATTAACCCCAGTGGCAGACGATGCAAGACAGGCGTTGTGCTTCACGGTGTGGTCTACTGTAAAAGTTCTGAGATCATACGTTCCTAGAAGAGTAAGCCAATACCTCGTGAAAAGACCATTCAGATAAAATTAGAAAGATTCGAGCCCACACATAAGCGTACCAGCAATAATTGTACAAGCGACTAGAACAACAAAGGGGGAAGGGACAATGCACAAGTCGCCTAGAATAACAATTACTGGTGGTTTCAGTGACGCTTGGCAAGTACACAAGAAAGTGCAGATCGTTCGTCTGCCAAGAAAGTGCTCCAGAAAAGTTCTTCACCTTTTGTGTATCGGCGAGCATGTCAGGGTTTGATGGTAACAGATAATGGATCAATAAGCGTCATGAAATCATTTCATCATTTTCTTGGGGCCTTTGTCCCACTGCAAGACGGGGTCCGCCTTGTTACTATGGATCTGGCAATGTTAATAGCAGAGGATGGTCAGATGACCTTCCTGTCGCCACCCAGAACCCCCCAGGATAGAATCAGTGTACCCCAGCAGTTTGCATCTACTGTAACCAATGAAATAGTGCGAAAGTTTTTCAAATATCCGCGAGTCGTGTAACTGAGGTGGAACGTGGAGACCAGCCCGGTATTCACCTAGCAGGATGTGGAAAACCGCCTAAAAACCACATCCAGGCTGGCCGGCATACTGGCTCTTGTCGGTAACCCGCCGTTCGGTTTCGATCTAGGGCAAACGCACATACCCGAGTCCAGGAAGCAGCGCATTAACGCTCTCTGTTACCCTGGCGGATTCAGCAAGCCTCATGTAACTAAATTATTAAATAACATTACTGTGGAACAAAAACTCAATATCCTAAATAAAAGCAATGTGCCTTAATAAGCCTACCCTTTTAAATTTGTTAAGTAAAGAACTTTAACAGCTCTCGGGTATTCAGCCACGCGTAGGCGTCCAAACAGTGCAGTATTTCGCCAAACTGATTTGTCTGTACCCTCAGGCGGTGGTGCATTAGTACTGCCTGAAGATCACAAGATTGTCGAAATTCTGCACATTTAGACGACGCCTGGATGAATAACCAAGAGCGGTTAGCAATCATTATACCTCAAGAAAACATGAAATAACACAAGTGAAGATCTGAAGCTGGGTAAAAGAGAATGCCATGGTGCTCCACCCCTTAAGTTGTAAGATTCTTGGATCTTTCTTGTCATTCTGGCAGCAATTCCTGTCCTGATTCTACTCAAAAACTGGCGGAGACACTGCTGCTCAAGTGTGTGCCACTAATCGATGACTGTCATTCTGCGGTCGTCTAGAGTGTGAGGAGCGTTGTAGCGGCAACGCATAGCAAGTTTCAACTGGTCCCAAGGACTCACGTTTGGATTCATTTCGCCAGACACTGCAAGACATTCCATTCGGTTATTCCTGCTGGAAGGTGTTCACGTGGCGGCGAGCTTATAACACTACCGTCTTCTACCGCTGTACCATAACCTTAAAGCTGGAAGCAGGTTGTGTGATAAAACTATTTTATTAAAGCAATTATAGTACAACGCAACAGAGCAGTGTTACCCTCTGAGAGGAATTTTGTTGTGTTGACCGTGTTGTACCTAACGGAGGTGGCTTATCGGAAGTGAAAGTCAGAATTACGGAAATATTTGAACAGTAACAAACAAAATTTTTCCTATCTGCACTGTTTAACAGGTAAAGAAAACGGTCGCCTAACTAGGCAAGAGAATGATTAACATTCTCGTTCAAGAAAATAGTTATTAGTAACTTGAATGGATAAACACAACCTATACTTTGTCACACGCGAGTGCAGTGAACTCTTGACACATACATATGTGTACGGTAAGATTGAAACTAACAGTTAAAGCAGCACAAACTATTTGCAAAATTATAACAGATACCGAAACACACTATTACTTTCAGGGCTTACACAAACTGAATGGTCTTTATAACGTTATTATTACTATTAACTGCAGAATCATTAATTGGATATAGGTTAAGTCTCTCTCAGTTAAACACGTTACTATTTAAAATGAAAGTTAATTTGAATCCACTTACAGGTTGCTCCTCACTATCATTTGACTAAAGAAATTAAGGTTTTCTTAATTAGTGGTCTTTCCGTTACTTGTTACCGAGCATTAACCCAACAGAAAAATGGTGGCTCCTGTTATATTATTAATAAGCACTTCTAATACACTGGAGAGACAAACACTGCGCAAACTTGAGTATATAACGTTCCACACTGCAGTTTTCCACTTTTACTACATTGAGACTCAAAATTAACATATATGTACGATACTGACTCACCTTCTGCGATTTACAACAGGCAGTAATCTGATCATTTACTAAGGAAAACTTTATAAGCTTCAGTCTTCAGAACTTTTAATTTGAAGTTGGCAACAACACATTAATAAGCAGTTTTAATAGAAAAATTATTTTCTGCAAGCATCAGTTACTTTAGTTCACTTTCTTGCCACTTTAACTTTCTTTTTACTATGTTCAAGAAGCATCAATTAGCAAAACACAGGGCTTTAATGTTCTTTCAGTAAGGACACTCGGAAATCACTTTAGTTCAAACGGAGAGGAACCTGAGAGGTGATATGATAAGGAGAAAAATCAAGGTAGGTACATAAATGCAGTTATAAATTACCTTATATTAGAGCACACTAACGCATCCATTTAGCTGATCCTTCACTGTACATTATTATAGTACTCCTTTACAGTGATTGCGCAATGTGGTGGCAACTGCAAGTCGGTAGGCGGATTTGCAGACAGAATTGCTGGACTCTGGCCTTTCGTGGTGGCGATGATGAATACCAATTCCAAAGTCGTTCCAGCTATTTATCCATCCATCCAAGGCATTGGAAAGTAGCAGAAATAACCTCTCTGGGAACCAGCACAGTAGGCAACATTTACATGGCAGTGCACAATTTGGTTCTTCGTCCCCGACTGGTGGCTCGTCCCCGCGACTGACTCTTGTTCCACCTTTTCTACATGGGCCAACCACAATCTGCGCGTGCTACACAGTTCCGTTCCCGAGGGGAACCACAACACCTTTTACATACAAACTAACTAAGAACCCTAAGTGAAGATCAGCAGTTTACATAACAGCAACCAAATTCATTCAATAAAACAGAACATTTGCACATATTGACATTTCTACCAAAAATTATTCACACAAAATTACAATTATATACAGTAAGTTTTGTTCCCTCCAAATGGTACAAAGAATTTAAATGACAGAGATACACTACTTTGCCTAGAACCAAACCATGACATCAAAGTTTGTACAAAGAAAGGAGTATACAATTCTGTGTTATCTATTCACTAAAACACATTTACAGAAGCTTAGTGATGTAACATTAAATGAAACAAAAACCAAAATAAATCATTGGATTATTAGAGCTGTGGTGTTACAAGCTGTGCTCGTACATTACCGATGTGAATGATGATGTCATCGCTGAAATGTTCCTTGTGGGGTTGCGCTATGGGTTGGAGGCCCCTGTCCCGATACGACACAGTAGTGTGTCTCGTATATGGCGCTATTTAAAATTTTTGACCATTTTTGGACTGTCCTGGTTCCATTTCATGTAAAAATAAACTATGTGAAATTTGGGTTCTGTGGAATAAGATCATGGATTGCCTGTATGCTTTCAAACTCTGAAACTCTCGAAAACAAAAGCAAACAGTCTTCGAAAAATAATACTTTTGCATGATAAATTCAGTCACTATCTGAAGTACACGGGTTGTTTACTATACTTAGCTGAATGCGCTCTTATTTCGCAAATCACACTGATCAGTTGATGTGACTAGGCGAGAAACATGGCGTGGGTTCGGTGGTGATTTGGGCAGCCATATCGTTGTACTCCATGGGCCCCATAGTCGCATTACTGGCAGCCATTTTTGTTGATCATGCTTATCCCTAGGTGCCAATGTTTATTCCTCAGCGGTGATGCCGTGTTCCAAGTTGACGCGGTCCTTGTTCACACAGTTCGCGTAGTCCGATACTGGTTTTGAGAGCTCAAGAATGAAATGTCGCATTTCCTTCTGGCCGCCACAGTCACTAAATGTCAACATTATTGAGCCTTTCTGATCTATTAGGTCTACAACTTTGCTTCCGCCGTTTCGCAATAGACGGCAGTAGCGGCAAGTTGAGTTCGGGTGGTTGGTGATAGGTATAATACAATAAGCTTAGGCATCTGTAAAAATAATGCCATATAAATATGAGTCAATTTGTGGTTCCATCATAAGTTTATCCTCGATTAAGTACGTCAACTTACGTAACTCATTTCTCACGATTTGCGGGAAGTTTTAATTTTCTGCTTTACCACGAAGAAATCTGCGGCTGTGGCTCTTAAAACGCTGGGTAAGACCAATGGTGAAGGAACTATTAGTGGAAGAACGTGCAGAGAATGTTTTCAACACCTTAACAATGCTGATTTTGACGTCGAAGACCGGCATGGCGGTGGAAGACAGAACGTTTTCGAAGCTACTGAAACAGACGAAGATAGTCACAGGACATCATTATCGAAAGCAATAGCTGCGTTCGAGCCCAGCACTGAAATTCAGACGGCCATAATACAGCGATAGACACGTAAAGGTAATTTTGCAGCAGGCCAGTGCTCGACCCCATGTCGCAAAACTCGTCAAAATATACATGGAAACGTTGAAATGAGAAGTCCTGTCCCTCCCACCATATTCTCCATCCGTTGCTCTCTCTGAATCCCACCTTTTTCTATCAGTGGCATAGAGTCTGGCTGACCAGCACTTCCGATCATATGAACAAGTGCAAAATTGGGTCGTTTCATGGATCACCACAAAGGACGCCCAGTTCTTCCACCACGGGATTCGTATGCTTTCCGAAAGATGGGAGAATGTAGTGGCCAGCGATGGGCAATACTATGAGTCATAATTTTTTTGTAAGTTTTTCACAATAAAGCCGCGAACTTCCATAAAAAAACGGCGGAAGTAGAGTTGTAGACCTAGTACTTCTGAAAGAAGGTTGTGTGATCGCTATCCAACTCCACCATCTTTATCTGAACTTGCCACTATTTGAAAGAAAATGGTATAAGATTTCTTAGAAAACGATACGGGGCCTGTGTTTATCCGTTCCGAGGTGACTGGGAGCTGCTTCAAATGCCATGGTTTTCCTACATAGGGTTAGGTATGGCAATGTGTTTTATTTTTGGTGTTTCCATATTTTGTCCACACCTGTACGTGAAACACTAATTTTTTTGGGAAAAAGCGCGAATTTAGACAAAATCTGAGAAACTGCGTGCCAGAGTTACAAGCTTTCTATTACAATAGAGGCAAATACAGGAGGAAGACTGTCGAGGGTTATAAATGAAAGAAAAGATATATTTAGTTCAAGAACCTCAGGACTTACTTGAAACAGCACATGCTGATGCCTTACTTATCATTACAGTTTTAGGGAATGACTAGTTTCTGATCGACCACGTGATAGCTACAACACATGCATGGAATCTATGTATGTATGTGTGTATTATGTATGTATTAACGCTTCAAAATGAACAGAAGATATTCGAAACGCCTTGCATTATGTTAGATTAAGCATAAAATAAAATAAAAAGTGACCTGCTAGCAGAAATTTGAAATAAATAATTATCCCACACAGTCACGCTCTACAAACATAGCCATTATGGCTGAAAATAATTAGATTCCTATAACCCGTTTGGTTCTGTTCTAATCACCATGTAACACCATAGCTCTAATACTCCAATGATTTATTTTGGTTTTTGTTTCATTTAATCTTACATCACTGAGTTTCTGTAAATGTGTTTGTTTGAATCGATAACGTAAAATTGTATACTCTTTTCTTTGTTTAAAACTCTGATGTCATGATTTGATTCTATGCAATGTAGTGTATCTGTCATTTGAATTCTTTGTCTCATTTGGAGGGAACAAAACTTACTATATATGATTGTAATTTTGTGTGAATAATTTTTGGTAGAAATGTCAATATGTGCAAATGCTTTGTTTTATTTAATGTATTTGATTATTGTTATGTAAACTGCTTATCCTCACTTACGGTTCTTAGTTCTTTAATATATAAAAGGTGTAGTGGTTCCCCTCGGGAACGTAACTGTGTAGCGCGCACAAATTGTGGTTGGCCTAGGTAGAAAAGGTGGAACAAGAGCCAGTCGGGGACGAGCCACCAGTCGGGGACGAAGAACCAAATTGTGCACTGCCATGTAAATGTTGCATACTGTGCTGGTTCCGAGAGAGGTTTTTTCTGCTACTTTCCAATGCCTTGGATGGATGGATAAATAGCTGGAACTATTCTGGAATTTGTATCTATCATCGCCACCAAGAAATGACAGACTCCAGCAATTCTACCTGCAATTCCACCTACCGACATGCAATCGCCACCACATTGCGCAATCACTGTAAAGGAGTACTATAATAATGTACAGTGAAGGATCAGCTTAATGGATGTGTTAGTGTGCTCAAATATAAGGTAATTTATAACTGAGTTTATGTACCTACCTTGATTTTCCTCCTTATTATAACACCTCTCAGGTTCCTCTCCGTTTGAACTAAAGTGATTTCCGAGTGTCCCTACTGAAAGAACTTTAAAGACCAGTGTTTTTGCTAATTAATGACTCTTGAACATAGTAAAAAAAGAAATTTAAAGTTAATGAAAGTAATTTTCCTAATAAAACTGCTTATTAATGTATTGTTGCCAACTTCATATTTAGAGTTCGTAAGACTGAGGCTTATAAAGTTTTCCTTCGTAAATGATTTCATTACCGCCTGTTGTAAATCACAGAAGGTGAGTCAGTATCTTACATATATGTTAATTTTGTGTCTCAATGTACTAAAAGTGGAAAACTGCAGTGTGGAACGTTATATACTCATGTTTGCTAAGTGTTTGTCTCTCTTGTGTATTAGAAGTGCATATGAATAGTATACCGGGAAACACAGTTTGTCTACTTTGTTAATGCTCGATAACAAGTAACGGAAAGACCATTAATTATGAAAACCATAATTTCTTTATTGAAATGATAGTGAGAAGCAACCTGTTATTGGGTTCCAATTAACTTTCATTTTAAGTAGTAAAGCTTTTAACTGAGAGAGACTAAACCTATATCCAATTAATGATTCTGCAGTGAAGAGTAATAATAACGTTGTAAGGACCGTCCATTTTGTGTAAGCCCTGAAAGTAATAGTGTATTTCGGTACCTGCTATAATTTTGCAAATAGTTTGTGCTGCTCCAGTTGTTAGCTTCAATCTTAAAACATACGTATGTGTCAAGAGTTCACTGCACTCGCGTGTGACAAAGTATAGGTTGTGTTTATCCATTAAAGTTTCTTGAACGAGAATGTTAATCATTCTCTTGCTTAGTTAGGCTGGCGACCGTTTTCTTTACCCGTTAAACAGTTCAGATAGGAAACATTTTGTTTGTTACTGTTCAAATATTTCCGTAATTCTGACTTTCACTTCCGATAAGCCACCTCCGTTAGGTACAACCCGGTCAACACAACAAAATTCCTCTCAGAGGGTAACACTGCTCTGTTGCGTTATACCATAATTGCTTTAATAAAATTGTTTTATTGCACAACCTGCTTTAAGGTTTTGGTACAGCAGCAGTAGCAAATTGCAGCAGACAGGAGTGTTATAACCAGTCGTGTTATGGTTGCGAGCCAATGGTCTTCGGTGATCGTCGTCGTAGGGGAAGAGATTGGAACATGTAACGAAGCCAAGAAAACTGTCGAACATGATCCTTTTGGTGGTCCAGGTCTTATGGTGTGGGGTGGCATAATGTTGCATGGGAGCAATGACATCCAAATGTTTGAACACGGTACTGTCATCGGTCAACGTTATTGTGACACTGCACTCCTTTCCCAAATGCGTCTTTTCAGGACAGCATTCGGCCCTGGTTTCATTTTTGTGGATGACAAATGAGCGATCACATCGAACAGTGTGAGTGTAGGACCTCTTGGAACGAGAGGATATTCGGCGAATGGACTGGCCTGCGCGTTTCCCCGACTTATATCCCACTGAGCACGTTTGGGATGCGTTGAAGAGACGTATTTCAACACGTACACATGCATCAACGACCATCCAACATTTTTCATCAGCGCTGGTGGAGGAATGACATGTCCTAACATGAGATCTCGTTGTCGTGGTGTTCACACACTCTGTAATGAATGATGTCCAGCCTTTTGTAATGTCCATGGGACCATTTAAAATCGTGGTGACCTCAATGTAATTATTGTATTTGAATAAGTCAACTCTTGGATTTCTGTGCCAGTATGGGCTTAGTAATCACAAACTCCTTTTTTAAACATAAGAACATTCACCGGTATACTTGGGAAGGCAGGGGAACCAGATCTGTCATTGACTATATAATAACAGATCAGGAATTCAGGAAGGCTGTGAGGGACACACGTGTATTCAGGGGATTCTTTGATGACACTGATAATTATTAATTATCCAGTGAAATTGGTATTGTGATGGGAAGACTTTGGAAACAGGTTGGAGACTATGGGTCAAGCTGCTGGAAAACCATTCGGGAGTGTAATTAGCAGTCTTCGAAAGGGGGGTAAGAAGGAAATGACAAGCATTTTGGACAGGTCAGGAAAACTGCTGGTGAATCCTGTAGATGCCTTGGGCAGATGGAGGGAATATTTTGAAGAGTTGCTCAAAGTAGGTGAAAATACGATCAGTAATGTTTCAGATCTCGAGGTAGAATGGGGTAGGAATGATGATGGAAATAGGATGACATTTGAGGAAGTGGAAAAAATGGTCAATAGATAACAGTGCTATAAAGCAGCTGGGGTGGATGAAATTAAGTCGGAACTCATCAAATACAGTGGAATGTCAGGTCTTAAATGGTTACACAGTATATTTGAAATGGCCTAGGAGTCGGGACAGGTTCCATCAGACTGGACAAAAGCAGTAATCACACCAATCTTTAAACATGGAAACAGAAAAGATTGTAACAACTACAGAGGTATCACACCAATCTTTAAACATGGAAACAGAAAAGATTGTAACAACTACAGAGGTATCACACCAATCTTTAAACATGGAAACAGAAAAAATTGTAACAACTACAGAGGTATCTCTTTAATCAGCGTTGTGGGTAAAATCTTCTCAGGTATTGTTGAAAGGAAAGTGCGAGTATTAGGTGAGGACAAATTGGATGAAAATCAGTGTGGGTTTAGGCCTATTAGAGGATGTCAGGACCAGATCTTTAGCTTACGGCAAATAATGGAGAAGTGTTACGAGTGGAAGAGGGAATTGTATCTATGTTTTATAGATCTAGAAAAGGCATATGGCCGGGTTCCTAGGAGGAAGTTATCTGCTCTATATGATTATGGAACAGGAAGAAAACTTTTGCAAGCAATTAAAGGTCTTTACATGGATAGTCAGGCAGCAGTTAGACTTGACGGTAAATTGAGTTCATGGTTCAGAGTAGTTTCAGGGGTAAGGCAAGGCTGCAACCGGTCTCCAGTGTTGTTCATATTATTTATGGATCATATCTTGAAAACAATAGACTGGCTAGGTGAGATTAACATATGTGAACACAAAAGAAGCAGCCTTGCATATGCGGATGACTTAGTTGTGATGACAGATTCGATTGAAATTTTGCAAAGTAATATTTCAGAGCTAGATCAGAAATGTAAGGACTATGGTATGAAGATTAGCATCTCCAAAACGAAAGTAATGTCAGTGGGAAAGAAATATAAACGGATTGAGTGCCAAATAGGGGGAACAAAGTTAGAACAGGTGGACGGTTTCAAGTACTTAGGATGCATATTCTCACAGGATGGCGACATAGTGAAAGAACTGGAAGCGAGGTGTATCAAAGCTAATTCAGTGAGCGCTCAGCTACGATCTACTCTCTTCTGCAAGAAGGAAGTTAGTACCAAGACTAAGTTATCTGTGCACCGTTCAATCTTTCGACCAACTTTGTTGTATGGGAGCGAAAACAGGGTGGATTCAGGCTACCTTATCAACAAGGTTGAGGTTACGGATATGAAAGTAGCTAGGATAATTGCAGGCACTAGTAGATGGGAACAATGGCAGGAGGGTGTCCACAATGAGGAAATCAAAGCAAAACTGGGAATGAACTCTATAGATGTAGCAGTCAGGGCGAACAGGCTTAGATGGTGGGGTCATGTTACACGCATGGGAGAAGCAAGGTTATCCAAGAGACTCATGGGTTCAGCAGTAGAGGGTAGGAGGAGTCGGGGCAGACCAAGGAGAAGGTACCTGAATTCGGTTAAGAACGATTTTGAAGTAATAGATTTAACAGCAGAAGAGGCACCAATGTTAGCACTGAAGAGGGGATCATGGAGGAATTTTATAAGGGGGCTATGCTCCAGACTGAACGCTGAAAGGCATAATCAGTCTTAAATGATGATGATGAATAACAGTGTCATTTCTATTCGACTCACTGCGTATTTCTTTCATTTACTTGTCGTCACTGTCCCACTGCTTTCGATTTATGGTCCAAGTTTCAGTAAGGTGTCTTGCGAAAGATACTTTCATCCTTAAGTTTCGCACACGAGATTACATTTTTTCTTATTTTTACATTTAGGTTTTCCATATTATTTAAAAAAACAAGAAAATCAATTGTTTGATGGTATGTAAACACCAATGTAATTCATCTCTGAATAGCGAGATGTAGTGCCACTGGCAGCCTACCTTCCACCCATATAGGACGACCGAAATGATATAACAATATTATTTATTTACTTGTCGTATGGCAATACAGACACATAAGAAAGAAACAGACAAATCACTAATATAACAAACGTTAATAATTGCGAACAAACTATATAATATATATAATATAACAAAGTTTAAGGATTACAAACAAACATCAAGTCTATTAATATAATTTATCGAGTCCGGAGCTTCAAGCAGAAAGTCGTCGGGGCTCCCATTATAGGCTCTTCTGGAACACTCTTCAACAATGTGGCTGATGGTCTGATTTTCTCCGCAGTCACACTGAGGATGTGGCATTTCACCCCATTTATGCAGGGAGTAACCACATCTGCCATGACGAGTTCGAATCCTATTTAGAGTGGATCGCTTTTTGCGTGGTACGTCAAAACCAGGTGGCTTTTGTGTGATGCCAGGCATGTTATGGTTTTTCCATGCCTTCCATGTTTCAGACCATGAGTTTTTGATACTGAAACCTTCTTGTACACAGGTCCTTGCTTTTCTTGTTCGCAGGTTCCTAGATCGAAGCCTATTAGTGTTCGCAGCCTCGATGTCTCGGTGTATTGGCAGGCTTCTATTTCCCATGATGTTTTTGTATTCACGTACAAGGTCGTCAGTACGTCGCAGGTGCGGCGGCGGGATGTGGCTCAATATTGGGAGCCATTGCGTTGGAGTTCTTGAAGCAACACTTCAATACTAGCTCGGGCAACAACGATTCCGTGGGTTAATTGCAAGCAAACGTACACGCAGTACATCTAGAAGGCTGTGATACATACTCTTTGGTTTTATAGATCATATGTGACCATGTTCCCTATTTTGGAAACAATAACAAGCCGGAAACCTTGTTTGTGAAAAAGCAGTTTTTATTTTGTCTAGTGCTGCTGATGGAGATTTACGCAAGTGTTCGATTATTTCATCATTCAGTAAATGTCACCATCACAAAGAGTGCATAGAATACCGTATAAACTACGTTTGTAGAAGTTAGTTAATGCAAGACGTGAGAAACAGCAACAAACCAGAAATGATATTAGGTTCGAATTAAGAACGTTTGCTGAAAATGTGAACTTGACTCCGAGCAACAACAGTCTAAAAGTTGGTGACGTGAACAGTGGATACTGCACATGTGACTTTCAGTACTCTGGATTTATTAACTGACCTTGAATTATTAACTGCAGCAGTTTTTTCTTCTGTTTGCAAGGCATGTGGTGGTGATACCACTCAGTTTATAGATGGTGTCAAGGGAAACGTGTTAGTGGTCGATCTGCATGTTGTATACAAAGATTGTGTCGCCGAGAATTCATTCATAACGTCTAAGTATAATAACTGGTATTATGAAGCTAATACGAGGTTTTCCTGTGCTTTGAGGTGTATTGGAGTTCGGAGAGAAGGGATAAATTTATTGTGTGCCATAATGAACATAATAGTGACAAACTGTGATCCGAAAGATATAATTTCAGAAATTTGTGACGACAGCATAATACCAGATACTGTAGAAGGTATTGCAGGAAGTGACTCTTCAGTTAAAAACGATTGTAGTCATATTAGAAGAGACTTTATTGTGTCATATGATGGTTCGTTCATGTCAAGTCTCGTAAATATCGACGCAGGTAAGGTACTTGATGGCCAAGTTATGAGCAAGTTCTGGCATAACTGTGCACTTAGTGAAGAAAGTGTGTAAGTAGGCTGTTTAGGTTCTTATATTGGTAACGCTCTGTATGAAAATCACTGGCTGTGCTGTGTGCAGTCTGTGGCTGGTTGGTATTGTTGTAATACTCGCCATTGTAACGTTGGGCAGTTGACTGTTAACAGCGCGTAGCGTTGTGGAGTTGGAGGTGAGCCGCCAGCAGTGGTGGATGTGGGGAAGTGAGATGGCGGGTTTTTGAGAGCGGATGATCTGGACGAGTGTCCATCAGAAACAGTACATTTGTAAGAATGGATGTCATGAACTGCAATATACACTCCTGGAAATTGAAATAAGAACACCGTGAATTCATTGTCCCAGGAAAGGGAAACTTTATTGACACATTCCTGGGGTCAGATACATCACATGATCACACTGAAAGAGCCACAGGCACATAGACACAGGCAACAGAGCATGCACAATGTCGGCACTAGTACAGTATATATCCACCTTTAGCAGCAATGCAGGCTGCTATTCTCCCATGGAGACGATCGTAGAGATGCTGGATGTAGTCCTGTGGAACGGCTTGCCATGCCATTTCCACCTGGCGCCTCAGTTGGACCAGCGTTCGTGCTGGACGTGTAGACCGCGTGAGACGACGCTTCATCCAGTCCCAAACATGCTCAATGGGGGACAGATCCGGAGATCTTGCTGGCCAGGATAGTTGACTTACACCTTCTAGAGCACGTTGTGTGGCACGGGATACATGCGGACGTGCATTGTCCTGTTGGAACAGCAAGTTCCCTTGCCGGTCTAGGAATGGTAGAACGATGGGTTCGATGACGGTTTGGATGTACCGTGCACTATTCAGTGTCCCCTCGACGATCACCAAAGGTGTACGGCCAGTGTAGGAGATCGCTCCCCACACCATGATGCCGGGTGTTGGCCCTGTGTGCCTCGGTCGTATGCAGTCCTGATTGTGGCGCTCACCTGCACGGCGCCAAACACGCATACGACCATCATTGGCACCAAGGCAGAAGCGACTCTCATCGCTGAAAACGACACGTCTCCATTCGTCTCTCCATTCACGCCTGTCGCGACACCACTGGAGGCGGGCTGCACGATGTTGGGGCGTGAGCGGAAGGCGGCCTAACGGTGTGCGGGACCGTAGCCCAGCTTCATGGAGACGGTTGCGAATGGTCCTCGCCGATACCCCAACAGCAACAGTGTCCCCAATTTGCTGGGAAGTGGCGGTGCGGTCCCCTACGGCACTGCGTAGGATCCTACGGTCTTGGCGTGCATCCGTGCGTCGCTGCGGTCCGCTCCGAGGTCGACGGGCACGTGCACCTTCCGCCAACCACTGGCGACAACATCGATGTACTGTGGAGACCTCACGCCCCACGTGTTGAGCAATTCGGCGGTACGTCCAGCCGGCCTCCCGCATGCCCACTATACGCCCTCGCACAAAGTCCGTCAACTGCACATACGGTTCACGTCCACGCTGTCGCAGCATGCTACCAGTGTTAAAGACTGCGATGGAGCTCCGTATGCCACGGCAAACTGGCTGACACTGACGGCGGCGGTGCAAAAATGCTGCGCAGCTAGCGCCATTCGACGGCCAACACCGCGGTTCCTGGTGTGTCCGCTGTGCCGTGCGTGTGATCATTGCTTGTACAGCCCTCTCGCAGTGTCCGGAGCAAGTATGGTGGGTCTGACACACCGGTGTCAATGTGTTCTTTTTTCCATTTCCAGGAGTGTATATTATTACTTTTGAACACGATTAAGGTAAATACATTGTTTGTTCTCTATCAAAATCTTTCATTTGCTAACTATGCCTATCAGTAGTTAGTGCCTTCAGTAGTTTTAATCTTTTATTTAGCTGGCAGTAGTGGCGCTCGCTGTATTGCATAGTTCGAGTAACGAAGATTTTGTGAGGTAAGCGATTTGTGAAAGGTATAGGTTAATGTTAGTCGGGGCCATTCTGTTGTAGGGATTTTTGAAAGTCAGATTGCGTTGCGCTAAAAATATTGTGTGTCAGTGTAAGCAAAGTCATGTATAATTTTTCTAAGGGGACGTTACAAGTGAAGAAGACGTAAAGAGTCGTAACTGTGGTAAAACATACTCTGGTTCTAATGATGGAAAGGAGGCAGCTGGTGTGCAAATTATTTTTAAGGGATCTCTCAATAAACGTGGTGTCAGATACGTGAAATGTCTTGGGAATGGTGACTCCAGTGCATTTAGGACAGTGAATGAAAGAAAACCTTACGGAGATCTTCCAGTAGAAGAACTTGAATGCAGCGGACACATCCAGAAGCTTACGACCTCGAGATTGAGTGAACTTGTCAGTGATACAAAGGGCAAAAAGTTGGAAACATGGAAAGGGCGTTGGTGCACTAAACAGACTCACAAAGAAGATTCTAGACACTTTTCCAGTATATTATTGCAAGACTATCAGACCGGACCCCAGTATATTATTGCAAGACTATCAGACCGTACCTCATCCAGTGGAAGCGACATGGAAGTGCAATACAGGCTACACTTTTCCACACAGTGTCAACAGATGAATGTTTATTCATCATTTGTGTCTCATAGGCTGGTGTAAATACCTACAGGCTCGGAGGGATAACAGACCCTATATTCACTAGGAGAGGCTTCCAAGCTATATCCTGGATGTCGCCAGGCCGCTTACTGATTTTTGTCCGGTCCTGAGCTTCTCAAAACGTGTGTTCATGGCAAAAGCATGATCCATATGAGTCTCTAAATTCACTCAGATGGAATCGATGCCCTAAAACCACATTTTCATCTGCAAAAATTGTGAGAATTTATGATGTAGTTCTTGTATTTAATGATGTGAAAGTAGAGAGATGAAAGTACTAGAGAGAATTGGCTTTAAGATAGGTAATTTCACTCAAGAAAGCTTAAGAAAAATAAATTTGCAGCTCCTCTCTGCAGATGAAAAGTCAGCTAAAGACCTAGTAGAAGAAAGAAGGCAAAAAATAAAACTCGAAAAGCGAAGCCCTGAAGGAAAAGAAGACCCTGAGTAGAAATCTGGGAGCTTCTGAAGAAGTGACGTAAGAAGAAACGTTAGGTCGAATTTTAAACTCTTTTTCCTGAAAATTGAGGTTTTTAAGGTTTATGTATTTTTTGTGAGAATCTATGAAGGCTAGAATTATGAAATTTTGTACACTTATTTCTATAACCACAATAAATATCTCAAGAGTAAATTTTGAAATTCTGAGTGTAAGCAGTGATATGGGCAGTGTAATTGGAATTTTGTGTGAACTGTATATTATACTAAAATTATAACTTAAAAATTATTAAAATTTTCTTATTCGATATATTCAAAAAACCTCATGAGAGAAGATTGCTATTATCAGATAGATTAAGGTGAGAAAATTTTGTAGAGATCTGTTGAATAGCTTCTGAGGAAAAGGTACAGATGCCACTTTTTGGATATAAAATTTTTGAATTCAATAAAAATTAAAATACATATAATTCAAGTAAATTAACAATGTGTTAATTACATGTAAATCATGGTACATAATTTCACTGCAGTATCTTCGAAATTGCGCATCTGGTGCATCTTTTAAATAGCATGTGTTTTTCATTAACCTATCCCCTTAAAGCAAACATAAAATGTTGTATAAAATGTGGAATCACTAAAGAATGGCATACTTGGCCGAAAGCGGGAGCCTGATGAATAAAAATAGCAAATAGGATTCAAGAGGGAAGAAGCAGTCTCTAGAATACTGCAGGTCGGTGGACACAAGTAAGCAGGAAATTAAGTGTCTCAAAAGTTTTCTCGTTATAAGCGGTAAAAGGAAGAGGATGTCAAGCATTAAAGTCTATTAAATTTGCTGCAGACTTGGATAAAGGCAGTGTCAGTTGCAAGGAATGAGTTCACATTCTGATAGTTACTATCGAAGCTCTAGAGTCTAGATCAAGATATCGGAGATTTTGCCGTCAATTACGGACAAACCTCTGGGAGAAAATGGCCTCTGAAATCAAGAGCCACATTGAAGGATACGAAATGGTACGCTGCTACTGTTCTCTGGAATAGTAACTGTCTCTCATTGTGAACATCTAACGATACGGTGGACCTACTTCCTGTAGTAATTTCAAATCGTAGTAATGAACAATTATCAAAATACGTAAAGGATTCAAGTAAGGACTGAACAGTTTTTGCCTAATAAAATAGAACTATTATCGAATCTAGCTTGAATAACGAGTGCTTAAGCTAGATTTCTCCCTTTGTTGTGAGACTCAATATTTCGTCGACGTTTTGCACCTAGTTAATAATCAGGAAGTTGTAAATGATTCTGCTGAGTGGCGCGTGAAGGTCGTGGAACGTATGTTTCAAGCTAGTTTTTGGTATTCAAAAAGAGTGATATAGGCTCTTTTTTCATTCGATGTGTCATACTTAAAATCTGTGTACGGGATGTTTTTCAAACTCAGTGATATAAGCTTTTTTTCATTCGATGTGTGATACTTAAAATCTGTATACGCGATATTTTTCAAACATTGGTTATCAATGGAATGTACGTTACGCCACAGAGGCTCTGAGTACAAACAAAGTGATCTTTGTTTGTCAGCAGCACTATTGTTACTGCAGCATTCTAAGTGTAGCTGGTAGGCGAGTCGGGTGTTGGTCAGAAAGATACAGAGGATGTTGAATTTTGGGAAGATAATTTGGTAAAGACTGATTGAATAAGTGAAGATTTCCAGGTACTGTTGCTGCTACACTGCTTGCTGGCCCGTAATGTATGATGTTTGGAAAACGGAAAGTTTCAGTGGGATTTTCTTTACTGATTTGGATTAGTTAGTTTCATCGTTCAGAAGCGAATAAATGAAGTCATCAGTTCACATTGGTTGCACTCGTTAGTTGTAGAGTCACCACTCCTTTACTAGTTCAATAATTAAATTTACAGCATTGTCATATTTTAAATAAGAAGAAATTTTGATAAAAATCATTGTAATTGCCAAAGTATGAGTCTCATTGTTCACAACATAGTTCTTTAAAAAGGTTAGCTTCTTTTCAATTCTTCAAGAAGTTTAAATTGTACCACCGACTTCTCACGAATGTTTATATTCTGGTTAAGAGCCTCACGGTGCACCCTGCGTAGCTCACTGGCTAAAGCCAAAGCTTTATCTTTTCAGAACAGTTGCGTGTCTTTACATTGCACTGCGTTTCTGTCCTTTCAACTACTTTGCCGTTGCGCTGTGTTTGTATATTCATCACTTCGAGCAGTACTGAGGATCCGTTGCCACTTGAGTTACAGTGAAGATAATAAGGTCATTCATAGTTAGGTGCTGCATTTCAAAATTAATGTCAGGATCAGATTAGGTGAAGTTCATTTCAGATTTCATTTTTTATACAGACAGTTTTGTTCTCACAGTGCAGTGTTACATTTGCGTGTATATCACGCAGTGTTAGGAAATTTGTTCAGTCAGTTTGCAGTCGTAAAATGACAGGGCATTTTCACAGAAACATATTGGCTTATTTATTCCTTCACAACCAGTTTCTTAGTTTAACGTAGCATTTTTATTCTAGTAATCTTGTGTGTTGAAATTGCAGGTCGCGTAGGATGACATTACACACTGGAGCACTGTTCACTGAACTGCACAATACAGAATTTCACAAAACAGCCTTCTTATTATACAGTTTTACATTTTGGTAAACGTTTATTCAAATGTAGCTAAACAATTTCAGACAGTTTTCGTGACACATCTTTATCAGATAGCGTTTCGTAACTACACCACTTGCGTTGACGGGGCGACAACACAGATACAGGAATTTTAATATAGGAAACCAGTCCAGGTCTAGTTCACAACAAATAAACATTTTTTAAAAAAGGTAATTACAACAAGGAGAAACAGTAGCAGTAAGAGGTTCAGTATCGTTTCTGATACATAAAAGACAGACTTTGCCAAAGAATAATGAATTTTAAACTAAAATATCATATTTTTATTATGTTGTTTCATAAAAAAGCTAGGCAGTAAAACTGCAACATCGGGAAGCATAAAATACAATGAAATTTGGTTTTTTGTTCTTATAGTGGATTGCTGTACAAGTATGTAGCGTGTTCCATAACTTAAATAAACACAGTACGTAACAGAAACTTTACATATCGACAATGTATTCTATTTCACTACTTATGAGTCTGTCAATGCTCGGGTGAATTTCGATTACGCAGCTGAAGCAATCACGTGGTTTTGACGCGAAGAAATCAAAAAATAGCTCTGAGCGCTATGGAACTTAACATCTGAGGTCATCAGTCCCCTAGACTAAGAACTACTGAAACCTGACTAACCTAAGAACATCACGCACATACATTCCCGAGGCAGGATTCGAATCTGCGACCGTAGCAGCAGCGCGGTTCCAGACTGACGCGCCTAGAACCGCTCGGCCACAGCGGCCGGCGAAGAATTCATCGAACATTGTTAGGAGAGAATTTTCGTGCGCAAGGTGTGGTGTGCGTACTGTACAACCTTCGGTACACACACCGTCTGATTATTTGACTTGTCGCTCTAACGAAGTAGGCGAGTGTCAGCAATATGTCTTGTGGCCTTATCGTGGCATCTTTATCTTCTGCCATAAGGTCAGATGATAGAAATACCACTTGCATGAATAGAGTAGCAGATTTACGGTGACCAACTTTAAACAGAACTTGATTAATTTTCACACACATTTATTAAAATAATAACAAGCATAAACATTACGTAACTTGATTCTGGATGCTGTTTACAATTGACAATCTGAAGTTCCTTTGGTCTTGGTACGTTAATCTTATTCTCACATATCTCTGATACTTGGCAAAGAGTCTATTCATTTATCTTCATGGCTATGTACAGGAATATGGTAATCTTATTAGGCGCAGACTGAAACTTTACTATAGACTGGTACAGACTAATGTAGACTGGTACAGGCAGCTGCAGATAAATGCAGACTCGTACAGTCATACAGACTAATGCAGACTGACTAATCGGAGGCCTGTACACTCGTTATAATACCTCGCGCATTCAGGTATCACTGTGCAAGTGTGATCCGCAACGAGAAAAGGTTCTACGTTAGCAGCAATCTCTTTGGCTGCGATACATATTAATACGCGGATCGGCGGAAGCAGAATTTGGTCCGTCTCTAAGGCACCGCAATCTCGTATTGCGGAGATGGACGAGCGCTGCGCCTGCGCTGTTGTGCTTAGCGGGCGCGCTCTAGTGGCAAATTTGTGTACGCGCTGACTATGCGGAACAATGTGCACAACACAAGGGTAGTTCCTTGATGGCTGCTGCATAGAGAGCGGAGAAGGTGATAATCTGAGGGCGCAAGGTAAGGTGAATAAGGTGAGTGTGGAATGGTTTCCCAATCCAACTCCTGTACAGTGTTTTCTTCAGTCTAGTAGAACACAGGCGGGCGTTGTCGCGGAGTAGCATAACTTCAGGCAGTCCTACTGGTAGTTAGTTATTCTTGGATTTCATCTGCAAGACGTCTCAGATGTGACAATAAATATAAGCAGTGACGGTTATACCTCAGGGAAGGGATCCGTAGTACACCACACCGAAGGTATTCCACCAGGTGCATAACATTGTCTTTAGGAGATGCGCGCAGATCTTTACACGGGGAGCTGCTGCTCTGTTTGGGCTCAGCTACCTTATGTTAGCATAATGACACCATTTCTCGTCACCAGTAGCGATGCAGGATAGAAATGATCAGTGTTGTTCACGAGCCAATTGATGACGAGCAATCAGAGATGCACATATGGCCAATCAGTGATTTTTGTGATTTTCCCTGAGAGAGTGGGTATCCATACATCCGATTTTAGAAACTTCCTCATTGCATGCAAATTTCGCACCATAGTAGAATGATCACAGATTATTGCAATTGCCAGTTCTCTCATACACTGATGTCTGTTATTATGTGTCAATCTGTTTAAACGATCTTCATCAAACCCTGAAGGTCTTCGAGAACGTGGAGAGCCACTAATGTCGAAACGATCCTCCTTAAAACGAAAAAACCATTTTCTTACCGTACTCTGACCAACGTCACTATGCCCCTACACGTTGCAAATATTTCTGGCTGCCTCGATGATGTCACCCCTCGGCTTAACTCAGACAGGAGATATGTCAGAAATGTTACGATGTCTCCACTTGGCACTCCATTTTCTAGCGTCGACAGCTCCACTCACTACATCCACATGACTAAATGACAATATGTAAACTCAGATAGCTACAGTGAACTACAAATAAAAAATGAAAGTCGATAAATAAATCTATAGCAACCGGAATACCAACATGCAAAACAAAAACATTACGAAGTCATGCACCAACCTAATACATTATAGTAGGAGGAATACCTGTTTAAAAATGTAGGCGGTTATCAGGTATAGAAGGCGTGAATAGACGAAGCTGCCACCTCCGACAGCAAGAACCAATAAAACCCTGTTGGGCACCAAGTATAAGTGACCTTGGATGAGAGATACAATGATATACGGTTACGTCAGTCGACGTTAGTTCAATTCTCTGCCAGAGTTCATTAATCGTAGTGGCTGTCACTCTCTCGCCAAACGCTGACCGGTTGTTTTTCATGGGTGAGAGGTCTGGAGAGGTGCACGACAGGGCAACTTGCGGTCTTGTGTTGTAATGTTGAATAAGAACACCAAAGATACCTCGAGGTAAAGCACAGCCATCGTCTTAAGACATCGGAAAAATAAAGGCTGCCGTGTCGGCTATGTACCCTATACCACCGCAGCAGGTGCTGATCCCATTTCACAACGAACCTTATTTGATAACATTCGTTCTCATTGGTGCCTCCAAAAACGGATATGTCTACCGTACGCCGGACGCAGAACGTGGACTCATTTGTAGAGTTACGGCTGTGTCAAATGTTACATCGTTGGCCCATACGACCGTCGGCGCAGCTCCCTCGACTGCTGCATCAAGGGAAGCGCATCAGTGGTCTCGGTTTACGGACAGTGGTGCTGAAGACATAGAGGAACTGCCCATGTACAAGGAGGCTAGCGAGATACACGATCCCTGTTGCATGCGTCACAGCGATAGGGTCACGTGGCACTACGTCTTATGAATTTCAGGGAAGCTCTCCAATGGGAGCGAGCTACTCTACTATCTGAGACCAGCTTAATAATTCGTATCTTTCTGTTTAAATACATGCGAGCTCTCGATATGACAATAAGAGAGTTAAAGTCTTTAGTGTTTTTTTTTCAATTTTCAATGGCATAATGATTTATCGTGGCGGTAAAGCTTCAAACGTGCGAAACTATCAAACTGCTTTAAAGTAGAATACATTCATGCTGCAAGTCGTTCATTTTACACTCCATGCAGTTCATGATCTATTATTCTTCCCTTATGAAATGGAAGTTACGGACAACAGTGGCAAAACTTTACAAAAAGAAAATATGTGAATCAGTGAGGTTGCAAAAGCCTCTCCTTTTCAATAATAGCAGCAGAACTTTGTAGAAAGTGTGATAAATTCCTCAGGCATGGATGTGTGTGATGTCCTTAGGTTAGTTAGGTTTAAGTAGTTCTAAGTTCTAGGGGACTGATGACCTTACAAGTTAAGTCCCATAGTGCTCAATGCCATTTTTTGTGATAAATTGTTTGAAAAGGTAGTGAAAGCACGAAACAGCAGTCTCAAAATCTACAGAACTCCAAGCGCCATCGACAACAAATTCCATAACAGGCATTCATTTGTCACCTGTACAGAAAAGAAGTAAATCAAAGTATTCTTTAAAGTTTGTGGAAGCGAGCAAGTAGAAAGCTCACTGATAACAGATTCAGAGTGCTCTGTGGTGGAAATCAACAAAATTATATTTCCTCCCCCCCCCCCCCCCCCCCCTCCTACCAAACACACACACACACACACACACACACACACAAGACTTTTACAAGCTCACCTGGAAGAGTACACAGCTGGCTCTAAAAAATAACTGAGTGAAACAAGAATATTGTCTTTGTGATACCAAAGATTTAACAGAATACTTAAAATAAATCTGCTATGAAAAGAAATGGCACCGCGGATCACTCCTGTCTGTCGGGCCGTATGGCGGACGGTAGTCAGGTCAGCAGCCCTCCACTGTGCCGGGCCTCTCCACACACTTCTTCGCCCGGGTTTAGTTCCAAGCGGGCTCATCGCTGAAGACGATTCTAACCCAGTCAATGAGCTTCCAGGTCGAATGTTCCCGACACCCCATGAAACGGTTCAAATGGCTCTGAGGACTATGGGACTTAACTGCTGTGGTCATCAGTCCCCTAGAACTTAGAACTACTTAAACCTAACTAACCTAAGGACATCACACACATCCATGCCCGAGGCAGGATTCGAACCTGCGACCGTAGCAGTCTCGCGGTTCCGGACTGTGCGCCTTAACCGGTAGACCACCGCGGCCGGCCCCATGAAACGGGTTTGTAGGCATACAGACGTCAATGGCAGATGGTCCAAGGGGCATCATCAGCTCAATCCCCTTTTAGTGGTCCTTGCGGTCACTCAAGAAACAGTTGTAAGTTGGATCGATAATAATGCTGAATTCAGGGCTCTGACTGGTTATCACGTACCGTCGTCTCTCTAGGTCTACCGCTTCCTTCTTCACGCTGCCTTCGGCCATAGGTTACCCGTTCCTGCCAACATCGTCGAACCGTGGCATCACCCCTATACAAATATCGAGCTACTCACCGGTAACTGCAACCGGCCTCATTTTAGCACAACTACACACATCCTCTCTCAAATGCTGACATCTGCCTATATTGTTACCGCTCTTGTCTGCGAGGCATAGTTACTGTCCAACTAATAACACGGAATGAAATTCACAAAGAAATGGTCCCCTGGTATCGACATCTCCCCTGCTTACTGAGATTGGCAGCTGCGAGGTGAAATTGCACTGCAGCGACACACATTCACCCAGTGGCCGCCAAAGTTTACAGTTTCGCGTTTTCTGACGATACCTGTATGAATATCAGTTTGTGTCCAATTTCCAGAACTTCTTCTAGGTGCATCGTTTTTATTACTTGGAATGTATCAGTTGAAAGTGAGTAATGTTTTTGTTTCTTCTACACAACGTTTGATAATACAAGGAACTAAAGGAGATTTATCATTCCTTTCTCAAACTCTACGCAACTCGCTTTTGGGTACGATGTAACCAAACAGGGGATCAGCACAACGAACGTATGTAACTTAGAAAATTACAGTCACTATATTATACATTGTCGTCACAAAGTCTCACAAACCGCAGTGTATTATGTATTACGTAGCTGTTAATAAATTGTTGCTGTGTATTGTTGTGAGTGCTGATATACATATAATTCATGGCTGATGATCCCGCTTACACCATGGAGGAAATATTCAAATGATTTTAGTGTAAGGTTTCAGAAGCCTTCCCTACCAAAATCAGCAATTTTACGGTATAAAAAAAATTCTTTGGTACTGGTTGCATAAAAGAAAAGCAACGCTCAAGATGAACATCAACCCCACTGGAAACGTATGTGGGGGCTGTAGCGTTTGTTGGGCGTTCACCAAAAAAGCCCATTCGTAAGCGGTCGCAGGAAATGGGAGTTCCATGATCTACATTTCAAATGCATTTGAAGAATGATTTGAGGCTAAAGGCATTCAAACCTCCGTCTGTAAACGAAACGAGTGATAATCACATACAAAAACCTAATCAAGGGTGTGGCCGAGTACTCTATGTCTTTCCAGTCTTCATTCGAAAGGAAAATGTTTTTCTCGGTCGTGTGTTCAATATATCGCCGCGCAAAACACGAAACATTTCTGGCGTAAAGAGAACCTACATTTTTACGAAGAAGTTGAACACAATCTACCACATGTCACGATCTTGGCAGCAACGTCTGTAACCCATTTCGTAAGTCCATGTTTTTTTGACGGCGCTGTCAATCAAATTGTGCATGTCACCGTGTTAAGTGATTCCTTTATTTCACATCTGTAAGATCGGTTACTACTCTGTCGTATACGGTTCCAGCAGGATGGAGCGGCAGCCCAATATATAAGTACCTATGCCGTTAGAGAGTATCTAAATGAAGTATTTTGCAATTAATGGATTGGACATGGTTCGGCCCATTTGCCTTCTCCTTTGTAGTGGCCACCTCTAAGTCCTGATTTTTCACCTTGCGACAATGCACTATGGGGTTCATTAAGCACAAGGAAGCTGCCACACTTTACGAGACAGTTGACGAAGTTAAAGATGCTGTTCGGCGTGCATTTGCCGCCATCACCCCAGCAATGCTGAGGACGATTTCACATCATACGTAGATGAGAAACACATTCTGTACACGCGGACGTTATGGAATATATGTATAAATAATAAGGAACAGCCACACTACCTCAGACCACTTCAAAGTTGACCTCTGCCATTATCCCACATCAGTAGAATGCGATCATCTATGAATATGTGAACACGCGAAGGGGGTAATGGGACTCTGTGACCACTCGGTACAATGTTCTTGCATTTAACTGTCATTTGCCATTATTTCCCCCAGACGTTTCGCTCCTGTCACGGGCTCCCATTACATCCCTCAGATCTCTTACTTTGGGCCAGGCTGTTAGTGCGTCATGGATGTGGTAATGAACTGACACGGCGTTTCTCTATAGGTTTGCTGAAATTTGTTCTGATGGTAACACTTATGTGCACATGGCTCGCACAGATCACATTTCCAGATTGCGTAAACTGTTGATCATTTGTTTCCAGCACCTAGTCATGAGCCCAAATGGAATCCACGAACCAAAGCAGCTACTTATATTCTAATATGTCAACTATCCTTGGTAATTTGAACCCGAAAATAATTTTTACAATTATCTACAGTCCTAAAGCGATAATACGGGTAATGCAAATCGGTTTCCGTTATCTCTGTATAACGCCAATTACTTGTAATTATTACCACTTTCTACTGTTAGGATAACGACGTTGCATCAAAATATGTCGTCGACAGTAGTAATAAACCAAGGAACATCACTACACACTGATCAGTCAGAACATTATGAGCACCTACCTAATATTCCGATATGTCCACCTTTGGCACGAATAACAGGGGCGACACGTCGTGGCATGGGGCCTTGGTAGGTCGGTGGCACCACATCTGCACACACATCACCTAATTTCCGTAAATTCCGAAGATGGGGGTGATGAGCTCTGACGCTACGTTCAATCGCCTCACAAATGCCTTGGCCTTCATGGTACCATCACAGAGCTCCGCTATACCCAGAGATGCCAGCGTGAATGTTCTCCAGAGCGTAACAGAAAAACCGCCAGCTTGTCTCCGTCCCGTAGTACAGGGGTCACGGAATTGTTCCCCTGGAAGACGACGGATTCGCGCCATCCCTTTGGCACGATGAAGAGGGTATCGGGATTCATCAGGCCATGCAAAGCTCTGGCGCTACGACAACGTCCAGTGTCGATTTCAGTTGTAGTTGCCATGTCGTGGTAAATAAATGTAAATGTCGTTTCACCAGGGCCTCCCGTCGGATAGACGGTGCGCCGGGTGCAATTCTTTCGATTTGACGCCACTTCGGAGACTTGTACGTTGATGGAGATGAAATGATGATGATTAGAACAACACAACACTCAGTCTCTGAGCGGAGAAAAATCTCCAACCCAGCCGGTAATCGTACCCGCACCCTTAGGATAGACATTCTGTCTCGCTGACCACTCAGCTACCGGGGGCGGACAATGTTGTGATGTTAACGTCGCCACATGCTTGGGTCGTCGGCTCATCGTTAGGAGTGTTCAATGCACTGTGGTGTTCAGATCAATTTGTGCTGTGCGCAGCATTAGGGTCTGGTATGGCCGCGGCCGGCAATTTCCGAACTGTTCATGTCGAGCTATCAGACCGTCTGAAGTTACTCTTAATCGTACACATATAACCCATAAGAGAATTTAGTTGTACAGAGAAAGTAACCTTTATAATACACTGATCATGAGTTAATTCGATAGCTGCCATTCCTTGTTGCATACTTTTGTACTGTCGCGCTAGAAGTTCAACTGCGAGAGATATTATTTCCATTACAATTATCTTTGCCGTTGCGGTTATTAGCCTACGGCCAAACTTTCTGCATGTTTCATGAAACCAAGTATAACGATAGGAAACTCCTCGTTCCTCGCTGAAGAAATACGAACAGTCAAAATACAATTCTGCTTTCCCAGCGCAGAGAAATCTCTGCCGCCATTTCCAAATACTCCCTGATACGACACATAGTCGTAAGAAGCAGTATATAAGTTGTGAGAGTTAATGCTACATGCTTCAGATCTCTATTCTCAGAAAAATTTAAAACAGCGAGGAATTCAGAAAAATGATTAATGTTCCGAATAGGACATGGATAGTTAACGCCCTCCTTTTCTGTAATTCAAGGTTTGTATCAAGAAACATGAGCTACTTCAAATGTCAGTTGTCTAAAATATGACACGACACAAATTTAGAGGATAGTGGCATGTGTTGCAGGAGATAGCAGTGATCCGGTTATCTTCTTCTTCTTACCATTTTGGTGATCTAAGAACCACGTTACTTCGCATCGGCTTCATTTATTCATTTTGTTGTCATACTTTGCCATCTTTTTTCGCTTTGCTCTTCATTATTTTTCCGCTCTTGGAAACTTATGACAACCTGAATTTTTAATTTGAAAGTCACTCTGTTCTGAAACTCCTTTCTTCCACAACTCTTTACACGTCTTGGATCAAGTATACTTGAGTTCTCTTACTCAACGATGGGCTTAATTGTTAGATGTGTCGCGCTTCCCAAGGAAGTGTCCGGAGAGCATAGTCGTTATTTTCCTAGCGGTGCCTGAGATTCTCTCAATCTGAGTATTCAGTTCTTGTTTCGATTGCCATCTGTGTTGATCGTCTCATTTTGATTCAAGTTCCGCTATACTCCTGAGAGTTTTTAACCTATGAAGTATTCCTGTTGTTACAAGGTTCAGTCTTTCTGCTGGTTATAAGGCTTGAGGATGGGCCATTGACTTGTAGAGTTTTGTATTTGCATTGGTCAAAATATTTACTTGATGCAGATGTTCATATCAGCCCAGTTTCTATGCTTTTTCCAAGACCTAGACTTCTTGGTCAGAACTAAGTAAGAAAGGATAATAAAACATAAACAATACCATCTCCTTTGACGTAATTCAGTCGTTTCGTAAGCAAAATACCTTGGAAGAGTTTGAATCTAAAATAAACGAAATTTTATTGTTGGCAGTACGATTCTACAATTTCATCAAACCAGCACGGCTTGTTTCGAAAAATAACGTTAATTTGAAGAATAGACATTAGAAGCCCCTTCTCTAGCGTCTGAAGTGTGTGACCAGTGGCAACAGAGTGTTCATTATGAGTCATCCGACAGCTGAAGACGTTACTATGCTCTGTTGCTCGCGTCACTATCTGTTTTGACTTACAACAGAGTAGAAATTCACCGTTGATGACATTAATGCAAGTGGTAAAGCAATTAGTTCATAGCACAGTTTTCGCAAAGTAACTTGTATTTGGTACTCAGTTATTATTGTATGCTCTGCTGATGAGGGCATGTGGTATGTATAAAGATCGAAGTACATTTGCAAAGAGTTGTATACACTTCGTGCAACTGTATTAACATTTGTATAATACACCTTCTTTGTAGAGAGCTGTAAGGGGAGAAGAAGTAACAAATTGAGAAACGGAAGTTCCATGGAAGAAATCCTTTCTGTGGACAGTGGAAAGTCGGCAGCAACCCATTGTTACGAACATTAATTTTTTTTGGCAAAACCATGTTCATTAACATAATCTACTGATCTTTTAGTCATTTTTCTACATAGCCACCACTTCTTTGATTACATTTTCCCACTGTTCTTTAAGTCTTCTGTGGAATTAAAAAAAAAGAAAATGGTTCAAATGGCTCTGAGCACCATGGGGCTCAACTGCTGCGGTCATTAGTCCCCTAGAACTTAGAACTACTTAAACCTAACTAACCTAAGGACATCACACAGATCCATGCCCGAGGCAGGATTCGAACCTGCGACCGTAGCAGTCTCACGGTTCCGGACTGCGCGCCTAGAACCGCGAGACCACCGCGGCCGGCTGTGGAATTTCGTTCCGGCTGATCGAAGACACTGACGCACCGCTTTTGCACGTCCTCTACCGTTTCATAGTGTTGGTCTTGAAGCTGTTGTTCCATAGATCCGAAACGATGGTAGTCGGACGGTGCCAAGTAAACAAAAGTCCCAACCTTCTAAGCTGTGACACATGTAGTTTAAGGTCGAACTTTGCAGTCCTTATTCCCAGAGCATTAGTCTGCGATGCATGACGGAGTTTCACGAGTTTCTTGATGCAACGCAGAGCATTTTTGTTCTTGTAAGTGAAAATGCAATATTTCATATGTTCTGCTGGATTAATTTATTTAGGTAGTCTATATTTGGGTGACGAGGCCATTATCATATTTTAACTGTAAGCCTTGTAAGCCAAAATCCAGTCAAATAAATAAATTAAAGCCGTAGAACATACACAATTTAGTGCTTTTCATTTATTATTACATTTTGTAACAAGAAGGGTCGGAAGAACGATTTAACATTCACGTTCTGTCCAGGCCCAAGAAAATGAACCAGAATTCAACCCTCTACATCCCGAAGACAGTGCACACACTTTTCCATCAGATCGTACGGTAATTGATTTCTCTTTTGATGGCATGTCCCAATACTGCCTTTGAAGATTTCTATCAGGCTCAAAATGATGGAACCCGGTGTCATCACCTGTCACAATACTTCATTTAGAAATATCTGTAGAGTACTTTGGGTGATGGATCGTCTCCGAACTAAATTCAGACGCTTACGATCTCAACTATTTCGCTCAATAAAGCAATGACGACGACAACCATAACCTCCAAGTTTATTGTCTTTGGTCTTATTGGGCAATAATGTTTCGACAACCCAAGTCTGGCTCATTCCCTGCACTGCCCCGTGTCTTACTACAAGTTTGTTGCGTATTCGTTCACAATGAAAGGCCTGTCTTCTCTACTAAGCCTTCAGCTCTTTCCCTCTTGCGAAACGTGGATGCAGTTCAAGGGCGAGGGCTACAAGGATAATCTTGGGTGCTCGTATTTCCATCTCATCTCAGAAGTGTTTCGGCCATCTCGTAACACTGAAGGCGCCCATGCGTATCTGTACGCATAATGTCTCAATTGAATTGCAGAAGCAGATGTTTCTTCTTTAACAACGCACTCAGTGTCAGCACACTCTCGGAACGAAATATCGATGTCGGCCGTTCTTTAAATACAGTTTTAGCTCATGTGAGAACAGCTAATGACGTCATTGTTTTGGTGGGGTCTGTAGATATCAGTAAAGTAGCCTTATTTGTTATAGCGATTAATTGACCCAATAACCACGTGTTGGTCACAAATTCAGTAATAGCTGTTTCGGCCTTGACAATATAATCATTCTTAATCAATAACCAGAAAACAGTTTTAATATATTGTACACATATATCACATGAAATAATAGCAAAAGAAATAGAGGGAATCCATACCCTACAAATATACGTATAATTTATTTCTCAGTGACAGAAGATACATAAACATGATGATGTTTTGATACAGTTCTTTTTTCTTGTGCACCGTATCATTTAGTTTTTGAAGCCGTGCCGTAAGATATTTTTCATGGTACGCTATCCTTACGCTACTAGTCTTACTAGAGTGCTTAGGTGTATTTTGCTGTCTTCAGATCTAATACTGGTTTGATACAGCTCTCCGCGCTAGACTATTGTGCAAGTCTTTTCATTTCTGCATAACCACTGAAAACTACGTCTACTTGGACCTGCTTACAGTGATCAAGCCGTGATCTTCCTCTACAGGTTTTATCCCCTTCCCGGCTCCTCGATGCTTTAAGAATGTGTTCGTCAACCGATTCCTTCTTTTAGACAAGTTGTGCTGTAAATTTCTTTCCTTCCTGACTAAATTCTGTACCCCTTCGTTGATTACCCGATATACCCACCTAATATTCAGCATACTTTTGTAGCGCCACGTTTCAAAACATCGGATTATCTTGTTGCCTTTACCGTTTATCATTCACCCTTCACTTCAGGACAAGGCTACACTCCATACGAATACGGTAAGTCGTTGTTGACGATGGTTTCTTCAAAGAGATCACGGCGATTTTAGCCCTCTGTCTTGTATATTACTCCCATAGACGGATGATACAGAAACGAAAACGATTGAATCTGCAAACTACATGTTTATTCTTTGCGCAATACACAAGTCACTGTAGAGCATTAAACTGATTTGTGTAACAGCTTTTGTTTCATATTGATGATAATGTTAAATAAAATGCGTTGTTCTTCACTGGATCGTACATTGCTCAAACAAGAAAACTTGAGTAGCACACAAGATAAAAGTTCGGAACCTACAATAGCTTTTTGGAAGATATTCCTTGAATTAATTTAGGGACTATACACACATCAAAAAAAGTTTTTCATCACCCTCGTTCCCAGAACTCATGAAATTAAACGTTGACTGTGGAGATTGTATCACAGACACAGTCCCTTTGGCCTTTCGGAGATGTCACTAAACCCGCCCAAAGCTGCAAACAACCATGCAGGAGCAGCGCTTATTAGACGGAGGGGGTCAGACAGCCGATCAGTTCCAGACATTCCACCAGGAAGGAGGTACACGGCTCGTGTTGTCTGTAGTTCAACCATGCCTAGACGGTCAATACCGCGGTTCGATCGCGTCCGCATTGTTACTTTATGCCAGGAAGAGCTCTCAACAAGGGAAGTGTCCAGGAGTCTCGGAGTGAACCATAGCCATGTTGTTCGAACATGGAGGAGATACAGAGAAACAGAGTCGATGATATGCATCGCTCAGGCCGTCCAAGGACTGCTACTTTAGTGAATGACCGCTACCTACGGATTATGGCTCGGAGGAACCCCGACACCATGCAGTGCAGTGCAGATGAGCCCAACAACATGCCGAATGGACCGCTCAGGATTAGCATCACTTCCTCTTCACCGATCAGAGTCGCATATGCCTTCACCAATCGTCGGAGACGTGTTTGGAGGCAACCCGCTCAGGCTGAACGCCTTAGATACACTGTCCAGTGAGTGCAACAAGGTGGAAGTTACCTGCTGTTTTGGGCCGGCATTATGTGAGGCCGGCGAACGCCGCTGGTGGTCATGGAAGGCGCCGTAACGGCTGTACGATCCTTGAATGCTATCCTCCGACCGGTAGTGCAACCATATCGGCAGCATATTGGCGAGGCATTCGTCTTCATGGGCGACAACTCGCACCCCCACCGTGTACGTCTTGTGAATGACTTCCTTCAGGGTAACGACATCGCTCGACTAGAGTGGCCAGCACGTTCTCCATACATGAACCCTATCGACCATGCCTGGAATAGACTGAAAAGGGCTGTTTATGGACGAAGTGACCACCAACCTTTCTGAGAGATCTGCGCCGAATCGCCGTTGAGGAGGGAGTGGGGCAATCTAAACCAACAGTGCTTTCATGAACTTGTCGCTAGTATGCCACGACGAACACAGGTATGCCTCAACGCAAGAGGACGTGCTACGGTGTGTGAGAGGTACAGGTGTGTGCAGCAATTTGGACCACCACATTATCACAGGAAAAATTATTGTTGCGTGAGACCCGTTAGAGCTCCAAGTGCGGGATTTTGTTTTGGTAGGGGATTACATGTGAAAATAACTGAAAATGAACAGTCTACTCTCTGTGAACGGGGAAAAAACAGAACTGTGTAGCACCTTGCAGAAGGAACTAAATATGGAAGAACCCAATTCTTCCACCCCCCACCCCCCCTTATGTTCTAAGGTCATTCATCTTCCAATATAGAGGTACAAATTCGCATTTGTATATTGGGCGGTTAGGAGAAATGTGAGGTTGTAATTAAGAGGGTAATAAGTTAGCTTCAGTCTCAAATATTATACATACTAGCCTTTTACTAGCGCACGCATGTGTCACATACATTGCACAGATCTGCTCTTTCACCCCTCTCTCTCTGTCCATCTCCTCATCCCATTCTCTGTATCCAACTCCTCTGGCCCCATCATTCCTCCTTCCTGTCTCTGGGGCCAACGTTTTCTCCCCTTTCTCTGTCAATTTCCTTCTCCTCCTCTCTCTGTCCACCTCCTCTTCCTCTCATCCTATGCATCTAATCCTACCTCCCTCTCTCTATCTCAACCTTCTCCCTCTCCCTATCCATATCCTCCCATGTCTCTATTTGTCCATCTCCTCCTCTTCCATCCCTCTTTCCATCACTTTCTGCCCCATCTTTCTCTTTGTCCTTGTTCTCCACCCCATGGTTCTGTTCATCTCCTCCTTTCTCTATCTTTCTCCTCTGCCTCTCTACCCATCTCTCCCCCTCCCCCTATCTTTTTATCTCCTCTTTCTCCCTCTCGCTTTCCATCTCCTGCCCCTCTCTGTCCATCTCCTGCTCCTTCTTCTCTGTCTCCCCATTTCCCTGTCCATCTCTTTCTCCTGCACCTCTCTATTCCCCATTTCGCCTTTCTCTGTCCACCTCCAACTCCCTCTCTGGCCCTATCCACCTCTGGCGCCTCTCTCGCTCTCAGTCTCCTCCTCCTCCCTCTCTTTATCATTCTATTTCTCCCTTTTTATCTGTCCATTTCAACCTTCCCCCTGTCCATATACTCTACCCCTCTGTCCATAATCTCCTCTCCCCCTCCTATTCTGGCCATCTCCTCCTCCCCACTACATCCATCTCCTCCTTCCCCTCTTTTTGTCCTTCCTGTCCTCCATCTCTCTATCCAACTCCTCCCCTTCCCTCTCTCTGTCCATCTTCATCTTTCTTTGCTGATCTCCTTCTTCTCCCTCTCTCTGTCCAACTTCTCTGTCCGTCTCTATCCTCATTCCTCTCTCTGTTCATCTCCTACTTCCTCTCTCTATCTCCTCCTCCTCCTCTCTCTGTCTATCTCCCCCTCTCCCCTCTCCCTCATCATCTACTATGTCACCCCACCGAAATGGGAGCAAGTTGATTCTCACTCTCACAATACTTCTTTCTAGACAGTGAGTGTTACATGTACAAAGTTTGGGTGATATCAAGCCGTGGGTCTAGGAGGAGATGTAGAACATACCTATATACTACACATAGTTGAGGTTTGTATCCCCAGTACACTGTCTTCAAATTCCTGTTGACCCTGTAAGCAGACGATGGGCAGCTTATGCGATTTGTTAGATGTCTTCTTTCTCAGTGGTTACAGAAGACGTAAATTCGAGCAGCATTACTATCAGTTCCTCTCATCCCGCTGGTAACGTCCCTAACTCGTCTGGAAACTACTCAGTTTGTGCGAAAACCCAGGGTTTCGTGCCACATTGCTCACAAACTTAAGATTCAATGGTATTCGGCGTCTCGCATTTCTACCGTTCAGCGTGGTCAGCAACGCGCAGATGGGGCGAGAGAGTTCACATAAAGGAAAAGGTCGCCAGTGATAATGATTCTAACGTGGTTTCATTGTTAAAGGATTCATATTGCAGCACCGCTTAGATAGATAAAACGAAACGAAAGCCATACTCATTCCTTGTTCAAAATGCCCACACAAACTTTCACTTCCTGCCCCGTTGTCCACCCATGCATTGGTTCCCCCTCCACAACCACATCTCCCAGAGGTATTGCTCTCGACTCGCTGGCGATGGAATATATGAAGGATGCTTACATCCCCGTGTGGGACTCATAATGTTCGAAACACTGCAGACTACACTTGGCACTTATTTGGTCGTATTCGAGGCAGGCTATCTCAGCAAGTCACTGTGACAGTGTATTAAATACCGTGGAGTGTGTTGTAGATCACTGCGTTTCTTCCACAGATAGCTTCATATCGACAAGAGTGGGTTCGTCATACAATTAGTGTCTACTTCTTCCTGCGTGGGCACAAAAACGCGTTTATATTCAAGGAAATTGTTATACTGATATTTATGAAAGACTTTGCTTCGTAATGTCTATAAAGTACCAATATTTCTAATAAAATGTTTAGTGCTTGGAATTTACATAGTTGCTAGATTTTATCCCTTTCCATAAGTTTTTAAAGACTGAGATAAATGATCCAAGGAACTGTCGGCCCATCTTTTAATTAATGAAATGAAAGTCAGCAAGTAAATGGGAATACTGTTCAAATTAAGCGACTTACAGGACATTAAAAACTGCACATCATTTAGAAGAGAGAAACGAATCGTTGCGATTTTAATAACCAGTAAGTGGTGGCTTCCATGTCAGAAACTCATATTAAGTAATTCATTACCTATTTTATTTTCAGGCGGTTAATTCATCGTAAATCTTCCTTGTATAATGATTTAAATCTGCTTAACTTCCTGTGAAGTTACTCAATATGAGATACAACCTGAGTGTGAGAAGCGAATGAAACAGCTCCAGAGCAAGTGATAACTGCGATGTCTCGTTCGTGATGGCGGAGGCTGCAGCTAACCGCTGGTGTGTGCGCGCTTCGTTATCAGCGACTCTAGACATGGACCCCGTGTTTGCGCTCCCAGGAACTTCGCACGCTGAGTATTGACTCGAACTGTAGCTAGTTGCGTAATGCCAGCAGGAAGCTGTCAGGTGTATTTTAACTGCGTAATTGTGTGACTTGCCAGTCACTAGGGCAATTACTCGAGTACAACGTGAACAGTGACAGCATTTTTATACTGTGCACATTACTTCAGCGGAACATAAAAAATGGGCAATCGTAAGTAACCAGTAAACCCCAGATTCTGTAAACAATTGAAGTACCGATGTGTAAAATAGCTTCAAATATCTGATTAATGTACAGATGAGTTAATGTGTTAAATGTCTAATGTTGAGTATGTAAACGAGGAAAAGGAGATAAAGTAAATAAAAGCTTTGAAATCACGATTTAAGTTTATTGGAAATTGCTGAGTGCTCTTATTATGAAACACTAGATGAATGGAGTCTGGGTAATTTGCGCTGTATTTTAAGCAAAAACGTGGTTTCACGCATCTCAGTGTTTGTGACGTCATATCTCCTGACCTGTGAGTCGCATAATAATATAATATTAGAGGTACATCCAATGGTATATGTTGATACTGTCTGCATCAGAGAAAAAATTTTCTTTCAGGTTTCAAATTATGCGTATAATTTGTTGGAAGTCGCTATGTGCGGTTATTCTCCGGCTATTTACGAGCCGCCAGTTATGCTGCCTCGAAACAAACACACAGTTTCTGTAACACTTGTCTTTTTCTCTCAGACTTTTATCATAAGGGTTTTCCGTTTAATGTGTAGATTCCGAAAGAATTTTCAGTCTTTACAACTCCCTAATGCTACAACGAAATTTTCCAGCTGTGTTTTGAAACAATCACGGAAAGTTAATAAGTTTTTAGATGATGTAGCTCTTCTTACTTTCTGTAAACAAAAACTATAGAGAAATTCTGCGTTACTGGAGACGCCGTTTGTTTAATATTGCTTTACCCAAACATGCTTCAGCACATTCTGTCAGGACTTCAGGAGTTTTTGTTTATTATTTTGTCCAGTTCTGCCGAGTGCCGTTGGCAAGCGGGGTGCAGTCAGCCCTTGAGAGGTCGGCTGAGGAGCTCCTTGACTGAGAAGTAGTGGCACCGGTCACGAAAACTTACCACCCTCCGTATCCGCATCTAGTGACGCCTAAGGGCTGAGGATGACACGGCGACCGGTCGATACCCTTGGGCTTTCAAGGCCTGTTCGGCCGCTGTTTGTTTGTGTATTTGAATACTATTTTGACATTATAACGTTTCCTGTCAGTTATATCAGTTTTGGGCTGAAACTAGTTGCATATAAAAAGAAGTAATAATTAGGTGATGCATGTTATTGAGGGAGAAAAATGCAGGGAGTTCGAAAATTCCCGGTGCAGACTTCTAGGTCTTGTAGCGTGGCAGTGAGTATATAATACAGGGTGTTTCAAAATTAATGATCCGATTTATAAACTCCATATTTATTGAAAAAAATGTATTACATACATGGCATGGATTGCAAAATACTCAAAACATTCTAAAGTTTTAACTATGCTATTACAAATGCTGCAGGTGTTCACGAATAGCAGCGTGAACAACGTATAGACAATAGCTCAATTTGTCATGAACTTCACATGACGTATATGCCTTTACTGGAGCTAAGAGGGATGTTATTCTGTTCTCCATTTCTTCTACGTTGCGAGATAAAGGGGAAATGAACATACTTTTTTTTACATATCCCCACCAGAACAAAAACGCGTGGGTTCATGTCTGGCGATCTTCGAGGCCAACAATGCAGGACAGTGATTCGTGGTCCTGTGCGCCCTATCCAGCTTTGAGACAGAGCGTCCTTGAGAAACTGAGATACGTTGTTGTGCTAGTGTGGTGGAGCTCCATCCTGTTGGAAAATGAACTCGTCGGAGTCGTCCTGAAGTTGTGGAAAAAGCCAGGTCAGTACCATTTGAAGGTAGCTCATTCCAGTCATTGTGGGTTTCTGTGCGAGGCCGACCTGGAATGTTAACCTTGCATAGGCATCCAGTTTCATCAGACTGACGATACCAACGATGAATGTCTTTGAGTGCAGGCTGATAAATTCCTAAACACCGACAAATAGCACGCTGGACAGAAATGACTGACCACTCTTTCCAAACGGCAGTACACAAAACGGCTTCTGTTGAAAGGACGCCACCTTACTTCTGACTGACTGCAAACTGAGAAGACTCACTGACTGACATCTAAAGGCAAATTTTCTGAAACTCTCTCCCACCCCCCCCCCCCCCCCCATCACCACACCTACGCATTTCCTTGCAGAAACGTCCAATCTTTCGCAATTATTTTCGTCCAAAATCAGGTCATTCCTTTTAAACACCCTGTATTTTGAATAGTAAACCACGTCTGGAAACGTGCTACAACCATTTGAAAACATGCTGGCAACGTTACCACTTTTACAAGCAATTGATTAGGGGTGACCAAGTACATAAATTCTTTTACAGTTCCACTCAATGATAACTAAGGAAACTAAAACTTCCTGGCAGATTAAAACTTTATGCTGGACCCAGAGCCGAACTACGGACCTTTGCCTTTTGCGGGCAAGTCCTCTACCAACTGAGCTACGCAAACACGACTCATGACCCCTCCTCACAGGTTCAATTCTGCCAGTACCTCGTCTCCTATCTCCCAAACGAGGTACTGGCAGAATTGAAACTGTGAGGAGAGGTCGTGAGTCGTGCTTGGGTAGCTCAGTTGGTAGAGCACTTGCCCGCGAAAGGTAAAGGTCCTGAGTTCGAGTCTGGGTCCTGCACACAGTTTTAATCTGCCAAGAAGTTTCATATCAGCGCACACTCCGCTGCAGAGTGAAAATCTCATTCTACTAAGGAAATTGCTCCTGTACTCATTGATGGGTTCTCTTCAACGTAATACAGTACGGCAACTTCCACTTTGGGTATTCGGCGTCTCCTTGGACCACTGCAGTCACCCCTGCTGACGGTGAAGGAACCCCGTTCTCTAAGACGTTGCGTAATTGTGGCGAAAAGAGTATGCAATGGAGTTATTATACGTTGGGAATAACAATCTTGGTAAAGGCGACGAGCAGCTCTTCCATTACTGTGAGCTTCGTCTTACAGAAGGATCGTGCCGGTGTATTCTGCAAATGTATAGTGAACCATGTTGCTGTAACACTCACAGAGATGTGAATGAGACTCCAAACAGATCAGAGAGGTAGGATAGACTTGGAATGATTTAAGCCAAACCGACGTAAGCACCCTTCCCCCTCATGACTACCATGATGCATACCTACCTGACAAATATGTTTTGAAACTGCGGTAGCACGGATCGGGCCGTTTCTGGAGATGGATTCAAATTCAAAATATTACCTGCTCAGTCTCCTCTACAAATTTCAGAGGTCTGTAGTATATATATACAACTAAGGAAGCATATTACAAAGTTGAGGCATGAACTGTACGTTTATGCTATGCTGATGTACTTGTGTAAGACAGTAAAACCAAACGTCGTCCGTACGGGTTTCGACTGGCATAATGGTACCGGCCAACCGCCGTGTCATCCTCAGCCAACAGGCGTCACTCGGTGCATTGATTAAGGGACCTGTGAACAGCACATTGCTCTCCCGGCAGTTGTCAGTTTATGTGGCCGGAGCCGCTGCTTGTTGATCAAGTGGCTCCTCAATTGCGCTGTGTGCACCCCGCTTGCCAATGACTCTTGGCGGACCTGGATGGTGAGCCATCCGCGTGTGAGCCAAGCTCGAAATCTCTAAGTTCGGTGATCTGACGGGAACCTGTGTCACCACTGCGGCAAAGCCGTTTAACTAATATACTAATATGGGAAATGATACAGTTAGATGCTATCAGTTATTCTGTGCTGGTGGTTTTAGAGTTAAAGTTTTATTTATAAAACATACACTACTGGCCATTAAAATTGCTACAATAAGAATAAATGCAGATGGTAAACGGGTATTCATTGGACAAATACATTATACTAGAACTGACATGTGATTACATTTGCGCGCAATTTGGGTGCATAGATCCTGAGAAATCAGTACCCAGAACAACCACCTCTGGCCGTAATAACGGCCTTGATAACCCTGGGCATTGAGTCAAACAAAGCTTGGATGGCGTGTACAGGTACAGCTGCCAATGCAACTTCAATACAATACCACAGTTCATCAAGAGTAGTGACTGGAGTATTGTGACGAGCCAGTTGCTCGGCCACCATTGATCAGACGTTTTCTATTGGTGGGAGATCTGGAGAATGTGCTGGCCAGGGCAGCAGTCGAACATTTTCTGTATCAAGAAAGGCCCGTACAGGACCTGTAGCATGCGGTTGTGCATAGTCCTATTGAAATGTAGGATTTCGCAGGGATCGAATGAAGGGTAGAGCCACGGGTCGTAACACATCTAAAATTTTACGTGCACTGTTCAAAGAGCCGTCAATGCGAACAAGAGGTGACCGAGATGTGTAACTAATGGCACCCCATACCACCACGCCGGGTGATACGCCAGTATGGCGATGACGAATACACACTTCCAATGTGCGTTCACCGTGATGTCGCGAAACATGGATGCGATCATCATGATCATGTAAACAGAACCTGGATTCGTCCATAAAATGACGTTTTGCCATTCGTGCACCCAGGTTCGTGGCTGAGTACACCATCGCAGGCGCTCCTGTCTGTGATGCAGCCATGGTCTCGGAGCTGATAGTCCATGCTGCTGCAAACGTGTCGAACTGTTCGCGTAGATGGTTGTTGTCTTGCAAATGGCCCCATCTCAGAGATTGAGACGTGGCTGTACGATCAGTTACAGCCATGCGGATAAGTTGCCTGTCATCTCGACTGCTAGTGATACGAGGCCGTCGGGATCCAGCACGGCGTTCCGTATTACCCACCTGAACCCACCGATTCTATATTCTGCCAACAATCATTGGATCTCGACCAACACGAGCAGCAATGTCGCGATACGATAAACCGCAATCGCGATGGGCCACAATCCGACCTTTATCAAAGTCGGAAACGTGATGGTACGCATTTCTCCTCCTTACACGAGGCATCACAACAACGTTTCACCAGGCAACGCCGGTCAACTGCTATTTGTGTATGAGAAATCGGTTGGAAACTTTCCTCATATCAGCACGTTGTAGGAGTCGCCTCCAGCGCCAACCTTGTGTGAATGCTCTGGAAAGCTAATAATTTGCATATCACAGCATCTTCTTCCTGTCGATTAAATTTCGCGTCTGTGGCACGTCATCTTCGTGGTGTAGCAATTTTAGTGGCCACTAGTGTAAAACTTAACCTACACAGAATACTGATAACTTAATGCCATGAACTTTCTGCACACAGCCTACCGCGAGACTAAATGCCATTGGTAATGCTGAGTGTACGTCGTGGGGTAAATAAACTGTAGAAGCGGAATATACACACATAGGGATTCATTCTAGCGAAGATGTGGGTCACAAATGGTGAAATCCACTGACATAAGTGACTCTGACAAAAAGTAAATTGCTACGGCCCAGCAATTGGAAAAGAGCATCTACGAAACGGTGAAGAAGGTCGACTGTTTGTATGCTACTGTTGCGAGCATTTATGGAAACTGGTTGAAGCACGGTGAGACCACGAGCAAGCAACAGAGTACTTACTGGGCATCTTCGCTTCATCGCAGAATGTGGAGGTCGGAGGCTTATCCACTATGTAACTCGGGACAGGTGTCAGGTCTGAATACAATGCCGCTGAAGGCAAAAGTGTGTCAGAGCATTCCATTCAGTGCACTTTGTCGAATGTAGGACACTGGAGCAGAGGATCCCTACGTGTTCCCGTGTTGATGGTTCAAATGGCTCTGAGCACTATGCGACTTAATTTCTGAACTTAGAGCTGATTAAACCTAACTAACCTGAGAACACCATACACATCCATGCCCGAGGCAGGATTCGAACCTGCGACCGTAGCGGTCGCCCGGTTCCAGACTGTAGCGCCTAGAACCGCACGGCCACTCCGGCCGGCTCCCATGTTGATGAACACCGTTCAGCACACACCGCGGAACATGGGACACCGCAGCAAACGGTCCCTGCGTTTTTCCCATGTTGGTCCCGCCCGTTACTATTTTACTAGGCACAGGATCATTGAGACTGGACCGTGGATCAATGAAAGCATGTCATCTGGAAGGATGAATCCACGATTCTTGTAACGCGAGGTCGATGGTCTCGTCAGCATAGGCCCTCACGAACCGTGCACTGCGACAAGACTCTGGATAGTGGGGCCAGTGTTATGCTACGTGGGACTTGTACCTGGGTGGCCATGGGAGCTACGGTAGTAATCAAAGAGATCATGGCAGCTGTGAACCGAGTGAACACAACTGAGGACCGTTTTGCATCCTTTCATGCTTGATTGCACCTTTCAGGAAGTTAATTGTCTGTGACACAAGGCCATAATCGTGTTAAAGTGGTGCAACGGGCGTGAAAGAGAACTGACGATGATGTCTTGGCCGCAACGTTCTGCTGATTTGAACCCGACGGAAAGTGTCTGGGTCTGTGTAGGGCGACAGTCGCGCGGCCACAAACCACCGGCTCTTGATGTACAGGAATCGCGTGACGTATGTGCAGACATCTATTGCTGCATACCTCCTGAAATATAGCAAGGACTTGTCGAATGCATGCCGGCCAGAATCGCCGATGTATCGCGTTTCAGAGGTGCACCAAAACGTTGTTAAGCAGGTGGTCATAATGTTTTGGCTCAGTTGCTTTTGGGATAATCGTCAGCCTACCATATATGTACAACGCTTCATACCTCAACAAGAAGTTGAAACGTCCCCTTAGAAAAATTGTACATGACTGTGCTTAAACTGACACACCATATTTTCTTCCGCGAAACGCAATCTGACTTTCAGTAATCCCTACAAGGGAATTGCCCTGACTAAATTAACCTATACGTTTCACAAATCACTTACCTCACAAAAATCTTCGTTACTCAAACTACTGCAATACAGCGAGCTCCACTACTGCCAGCTAAATAAAAGATTCAAACGACGGAAGGCACTAACTACTGATAGGCGTAGTTAGCAAATGAAAGATTTTGATAGAGAACAAACAATATATTTACCTCAATAGTGTTCAAAAGTCATAATGTAAATAGCAGTTCATGACATCCAGTCTTACAAATTTCAAAACCCCGCCATCTCTCTCCCCACATCCACCACCGCTGGCGGCTCACCTCCAACTGCGCAACGCTACGCGCTGTTCACATCCATCTGCCCAACACTACAATGGCAGACAACAATGCAAAACTAGCCCCAGACTGCACACAGCACAGCCAGTGATTTTCATATAGAGCGCTACGTGGCGTTACCAATATAAAAGCCTAAACAGCCTACTTACATAGCCCCCATGCTCCCTACAAAAATTTTACAAATTGTTTTGGGCAGTGGCTAATACATATTTGTTAAAATTTTTCCACAATTACAACAACAAAGAAATAAAATGCACACACTTATTGCTACAATGTTGGTCAAAAGCTAAAATTTTCTCACAGTCCTGATCGTTCATCACAGTAAAATAGTAGAGTTTATTTCAAAGGTTGAGCAGTAAAAGAAAATTCACACGGAAGTAGTGGATTTCCATGCAGTCTTGAGGAAGTAGTGTTGTCCTTCCAACGGAAAGACAGTACTAACTCTTGACATGCAGACAGGTAATGGGCCACAACAGAGCAAACCCACCGCAGAGTCAGTCAAAGTTTTGAAGAATATTGGTAGGTAGGTCATCACAGAGTAGACCCACTGTAGTTCTGGTAGAGATTACGGTATTGGTGAGCCATCAAAGGCGCAGACCCAGTGCAGTCCTTGTAGAAATAATGGTATTGGTGGATCATCAAAGGTGTAGATCCACTGTAGTCCTTGTAGAGACGGCCAGCAGCCATCTGTTGCGACTGTGCAGGTGCACAATCACCATCAAAGAGTCTTGCGGAGAATATAGCAAGCCCACGAACCACCACTTGTGCATTCACTTTTTTTTTTTTTTTTTTTTTTTTTTTGAAATATCCTTAGAACCAGCAATGCTTTTATCCAGTCCCTTGCTGAATTATTAACACACGTGCAAACACTATCAGTCCCTACTTCTCACATATTGTCCCATATACTACGACCAACAGAAAAGTGTGCAGTGAAATGAAACTTAATTTGAAGAACTGGTGTCTATATAGCTATAAATTTACAACATAAGAATACAGTTACAAAGGTACAAAATATATCATTAAAGAACATAATAGTACAGACAACATTTGCAGTAATACAAGCTTTACAAAAGAATAGAAATAAACGTGTACATCAGTGTTACAGGAATTATGACATACATAAATACATAAAATAATGAGAATAGTTTTCGAAACATTAATTTCACACATGAGCATTGAAACAGAACAGGATTAGTAATGTCTAAACATCTTTACAAAGAAAATAACATACTATTTGAAAGATTCTACAACATAAATCTTATTATCTAAACACATAAAGACAGGAAGAAGACAAATACACAAGGGTACACAAACACATAGGGGAATAATACAAAAGGAAAAACAGGGTTCGTGTTTAGTATAACATTTGCTACTGCAGTCCAACCCAAAACTTGATTTCATAGATCTTTCCTCTTATTTCAACATTTGGTTCCACCAAAAAAATCCTATCCAAGCATGCTTTCTGTATTTATATGTTCACATTTTTCGTACCGCATTATTTATTTCCAAGAAAATCCTACCTATGCCTTCTTTCTGTACTTTTTTCGTATAACTTCTCAATGCATTTCTTCCAATTCATTGCAACTCATTCTCTTATATAGTGAAACCCCTCTTAAGCTAACTTAAATCTACTGAGCTCAGATGCTAAACTAAGGGACGAGGCAATGCTGCAGCACAAAACAATTAACACGAAGGCAGCAATGACAAAAAATGGAAATTGGCAAAGCAGGCAGCAGTATATATAAATTAGCAAAGCAAATGCAACATTACAACTATTATAAGGCAATGTGCAGCAAATAAGAAAAATAAATCAATAGTAAAACTAGCTTAACAGAGTAATACAAACTGAAATTCAATAGCACTAAGCCTGGCAAACAGCAGCAGAAAATGCAATAACTAATCTCTAAACATGACAAAGCTCAAGCAGAAAAATATTACACTAAAGACAACAATGCAGATAAGGGAAATGTCTATTCACATCTTAATGTCTATGTAATTAAATGGTGCACCACAACCTATTCTACAAAAGAAATTACAAACTATGTAAAAAGAAAATTGTGTATGCAGTTACTGTTATTAGTCCCTTCTTATTGATCTTTCCTTTCCAAGTACACCTTTTCCGAAGAATGTGGATCATAAAATTATTATTTAATGGATCTTAATAGTGTTCAAAAGTCATAATATATATAGCCGATCATGACATCCAGTCTTACAAATTTCAGAACTCCGACATCTCTCTCTCCACATCCACCACCGCTGGCGGCTCACCTCCAACTGCGCAACGCTACGCGCTGTTCACATCCATCTGCCCAACACTAGAATGGCGGACAACAATGCAAACTAGCCACAGACTGCACACAGCACAGCCAGTGATTTTCATATAGAGCGCTACAGGGCGTTACCAATACAAAAGCCTAAACAGCCTACTTACAAAGTTACTGACCGAAACAGTTTCCCAGGAATTAGTTTCGAGTGACCTCCGAATAGGACGTCAAAATTCGTAAGTCACGATCTCCTTAACCATTGCTTCAGTGGACATCATTATTCACCAACGATACGTAAGACCCACTAAGATGAATAGTGATAAATGGCATTTCACAGGAAGACATCAACGTCGCTCCGTCCTTTATGTGCCCTAATATATCGGTACAACTTTTTAAACCTGATCTTTGGATCTGACAATTGTTGAACTTGACATCTATAGGGTGTGTTTTAACTCAACACAACTAAATATCACAAAAACGACACATCGTACTCAAAAAATATTCTAGCCGAAAAGTTAATGGTTCAAATGGCTCTTTGCACTAAGGGACACAACAGCTATGGTCATCAGTCCCCTAGAGCTTAGAACTACGTAAACCTAACTAATCTAAGGACATCACACAACACCCATTCATCACGAGGCAGAGAAAATCCCTGACCCCGCCGGGAATCGAACCCGGGAACCCGGGCGAGGGAAGCGAGAACGCTACCGCACCGAAAAGTTAATAATAAAGTTAATAATAAAGGGGACATATGTCTGTGCTATATCTGGCCACCACCTAACCATCCCATCCACGTGGGCGGGATTAACTTCGTATTTTCGAGTGGGAGCCCCCCCTCCCCCCTTCCCCCAGTTTTATTCCGCACTGACTGACAAACCCGGCAATGCCCGGGTATTCGTTTTGTCACTTTTCTATTAGAAACAGAAATAAAAAAAAATTAACTGTGTTTGTAGTGTAATATCGAAAAAATTTCATATCCCTGCATTCGTGAAGTCACCTCGGATGTAATAAAACAGTAGTACAAAGGTTGTAAGAGGTCCATAATTAAAGAATTTGTTGCTAGCGCACTCGAGCTGATGTAATTTCGATGTATTGCTCACGCGCTGCCTGCGATATGTAAGCTAGAAGAGAATCTGAGACCAAAGAGCAGTATTGACTGCAGTAAGAACTGTGTGTTAGTAGGAGTAAGTTGTTGCTAGCGAGCAGTCGTGTCTGGTGTATCGTGTTGGCTGGGCCGGTCGTGTGCAGCGATGGCAGAGCCTGAGCGTTGTAGGATAAGGTAAAAGCAGCCTCTCGCATATGTAGTATTGTTACATCAAGTCCCATGTAGATGTTTTTTAAAAAAAAATCTGTTAATAATAATCTTTCTCATAAAAAGTAACTTTTGACATTCATCTCAATTTAAAGAATTCACTAATTTCTCCAATCGTTGGCCATCCCGATTATTGAAAAGAAAAATCAGTTCTTTCCTTTTATATAAGCAAATCTATCGGCCAGCATTGCACTTAACTGCGCCAGGAAAATTTCTTATAGGAGCAGATATATACGCGTTATCCGGCGATGTAATTAAGATAAGATTTTTCAATTTATTCAGAATGATGAATCAGGGCCATGACGCAGCATTGCTGACGTCCAAAATTTACCAGGATAAATTGACTATCAATTATTGAAAGATTATAAGTGACCCACATTTTTTTATTGAGAGATTAGTCACGTTTTTATTATTGATAGGTTACGCAATTTATTTTGTGGGGAGGTTACACTGAATGTGAACGACATAATTATATTTTTTTACTGTTGAGAGGTTTAGGAATTTTTCTGTTTTGAGGTTACACTGAATGAGAATATTATTCATGTTATTTTATTTTGTGGGGAGGTTACAAGGTATATGCACAACGTGCAAATGTATAAGTGGAGCTGCTTCGCATGTCGGCAACACGATATTACAAACATCTCTCTGGCAACGCCTTTTCATAGCTCTACAGACGGCTATTGTTCCGGACCGGAGCGTTTCGCAGTCGAAATCTATCTAAAGCGCTTACAGATATCAGGGTGTTCGTTAAGCTGACTCGACTGCAGCAATGTGTTGCTACTAAAGAGTATGTGTATTCAAAACTTCATGCATCGTACGGCACTTCTTCACACATTTCAGTGTTTAGGACGTCATATCACTTGAACTGTGTGTCGCACAATTATACACTCCTGGAAATTGAAATAAGAACACCGAGAATTCATTGTCCCAGGAAGGGGAAACTTTATTGACACATTCCTGGGGTCAGATACATCACATGATCACACTGACAGAACCACAGGCACATAGACACAGGCAACAGAGCATGCACAATGTCGGCACTAGTACAGTGTATATCCACCTTTCGCAGCAATGCAGGCTGCTATTCTCCCATGGAGACGATCGTAGAGATGCTGGATCTAGTCCTGAGGAACGGCTTGCCATGCCATTTCCACCTGGCGCCTCAGTTGGACCAGCGTTCGTGCTGGACGTGCAGACTGCGTGAGACGACGCTTCATCCAGTCCCAAACATGCTCAATGGGGGACAGATCCGGAGATCTTGCTGACCAGGGTAATTGACTTACACCTTCTAGAGCACGTTGGGTGGCACGGGATACATGCCGACGTGCATTGTCCTGTTGGAACAGCAAGTTCCCTTGCCGGTCTAGGAATGGTTGAACGATGGGTTCGATGACGGTTTGGATGTACCGTGCACTATTCAGTGTCCCCTCGACGATCACCAGAGGTGTACGGCCAGTGTAGGAGATCGCTCCCCACACCATGATGCCGGGTGTTGGCCCTGTGTGTCTCGGTCGTATGCAGTCCTGATTGTGGCGCTCACCTGCACGGCGCCAAACACGCATACGACCATCATTGGCACCAAGGCAGAAGCGACTCTCATCGCTGAAGACGACACGTCTCCATTCGTCCCTCCATTCACGCCTGTCGCGACACCACTGGAGGCGGGCTGCACGATGTTGTGGCGTGAGCGGAAGACGGCCTAACGGTGTGCGGGACCGTAGCCCAGCTTCATGGAGACGGTTGCGAATGGTCCTCGCCGATACCCCAGGAGCAACAGTGTCCCTAATTTGCTGGGAAGTGGCGGTGCGGTCCCCTACGGCACTGCGTAGGATCCTACGGTCTTGGCGTGCATCCGTGTGTCGCTGCGGTTCGGTCCCAGGTCGACGGGTACGTGCACCTTCCGCCGACCACTAGCGACAACATCGATGTACTGTGGAGACCTCACGCCCCACGTGTTGAGCAATTCGGCGGTACGTCCACCCGGCCTCCCGCATGCCCACTATACGCCCTCGCTCAAAGTCCGTCAACTGCACATACGGTTCACGACCACGCTGTCGCGGCATGCTACCAGTGTTAAAGACTGCGATGGAGCTCCGTATGCCATGGCAAACTGGCTGACACTGACGGCGGCGGTGCACAGATGCTGCGCAGCTAGCGCCATTCGACTGCCAACACCGCGGTTCCTGGTGTGTCCGCTGTGCCGTGCGTGTGATCATTGCTTGTACTGCCCTCTCGCAGTGTCCGGAGCAAGTGTGGTGGGTCTGACACACCGGTGTCAATGTGTTCTTTTTTCCATTTCCAGGAGTGTATTTTTGTGTAGATGCATTTAGCGGCATGTATAAATACTGTCTGCGAAATATGTTTCGAACAGAGTTGGTAGGAAAGAAGTAATGAATTTAAAAATCATAAATGATGTCGCAGTTTTTCACGCATCTCACTGTTTATGACGTCATATTTTCTGATCTATGTGTCATATACACTGAAGCGGCAAAGAAACTGGTATACGGCATGCATATTCAAATACAGAGGTATGTAAACAGGCAGAATACGGCGCTGTGGCCCGGCAACGCATAAATAAGACAAGTGTCTGGCACAGTTGCTAGATCGGTTCCTGCTGCTACAATGGCAGGTTATGAAGATTTCAGAGAGTTTCAACGTGGCGTTATAATCGACGCACGAGCGATCATACACAGCATCTCCGGGGTAGCGATGAAGTGGGGATTTTCCCGTACGACCATTTCACGAGTGTATCGTGAATATCAAGAATCCGATAAAACATCAAATCTCCAACATCGTTGGACCAACGACGACTGAAGACAGTAGTTCAACGTGACAGAAGTGCTACCCTTCCGCAAATTGCTGCAGATTTCAATGCCGGACGTCAGCATCAGCTTGCGAACCATTCAGCTAAACGTCATCGATATGGGCTTTCAGAGTCGAAGGGCCACTCGTGTACCCTTAATGACTGCACGGCACAATGATTTACCCCTCGCCTGGGCCCGTCAACACCGACACTGGACTGTTGATGGACTGGAAACATGTTGTCTGGTCGGACAAGTCTCGTTTCAAATTGTATAGAGCGGATGGACTGTCTGGGTATGGAGACAACCTGATGGATCCATGGACCCTGCATGTCAGCAGCGGTCTATTCAAGCTGGTGGAGGCTACGTGATGGTGTGGGGCGTGTGCTGTTAGAGTGATATGGGACCCATGGTACGTCTAGATACGACTCTGACAGGTGACACGTACGTAAGCATCCATTCGTGTCCATTGTGCATTCTGACAGACTTGGGAAATTCCAGTAGGGCACGTCCCGAATTGCTACAGAGTGACGCCAGGAACACTCTCTTGAGCTTAAACACTTCCGCTGGCCACCAAACTCCCCAGAAATTAACATTATTGGGTAATATGGGATGCCTTGCTCTTACTAATCCCTTCGGCAGATCGACATCATCCCGCCAAAAGTTATCTAAACTCACCGGAACCATAAACTGCCCGTTTATGTTCATTACCCGTGATACACTCCTACGAATAAAGCAATGCTTTTCGTCTAAAACCACATTACTCGGTAGTGGCTCTACCAAGAATAACCCCTGCTGTGACACATCGACATCCACCGGTACCCAGATCAACTTCCCTGCACCTGATCGTACTTTGTCACACGAAATCACCTTTAATGCACTTGTACGCAGTTTAGTTGGTATCACCTTAGCTATCGGTGCACCTTGCGACTCTGAAACATTTGGAACGGCTGTACCCATTGAGAACAAGTTCCCATCGAGTTCCAGCGTATGTTGCGAAACGTCAATTTTGGCGTGATGTTTAATCAGAAAGTCCAACCCAAGTATCGCTGAAAATCCCTGTCCCACAGTTGACAACGCCTCCATTTGCTCCCGGAACCACACGTTCCCTATCTTAAACTTGAGCTGTGCTGTTCCTAGTGCATATAATTAATTATTACCTACTGCGCACAATCTGTATCTTGGAGCTTCCAGTCCTTTCTTGCCCAAGAGGTCCACACTGACAACTGATACATGCGCTCCAGTATCCACTAAAACTCTTCGGCACTTATGTTTTATCCAAACCATCAGATTACAATCCACCTCTTCGTCCACTCTCTGAGTACCTCTTTTTGCTGGGACTGCCTCCCAACGGCAGGAACACTTCCTTTTTCGTTTAACTGTTTTACACCTTCTATATCATTAACCCGTTTCCTGGCTTTACACTGCTGTGCCTTATGCCCTATTTTCTGACAATTGAAATACTGTGGTTCCCGACATTGTCCCTTAAAATGACCTTGCTTCCCACAACGGTAACACTCTTTGGAAGACGAAAAAAGTTTCTTGTCGTTGCGACTTCTAGTGGCGCTATCCACTTCCTGCGAATGTGTAGCTACGCGCAATGCTGCTGCTAAGTCACTTGGATTTTCCATCCGTATCCGGCGTGAAAAATCCAGCGAGACCCGACGCAAAAATGCTTCTAAAGCTCTATTCTCTGCTTCTTTCAATAGAACTTCATTTGCACTCGCATCTTGCGTTAACTCATATGTGTGCGCATTCGTTCTCCTAATTCTGTCTGAAAATTGTTCTACCGTTTCACCCGGTTTTTGCATCATGCTCCATAATTTTTCTCTAAAATTCTGGCACTGTTTTGTTTCCTAAACCTTTGCAATAATCCCTCAGCCAACTCTGTGAACGTACTAGCATCCTATATCCCTTCGTGTTATGCCACATAAGTCTTTGCATCACCTACTAACCGTAACCTCGCCATTTGCAAACACATTTCATCTGACCAGTCACACAGTCTAGCCGTACTACGTATGTTACCAATGTAAACATCCACATCCTCTGATGTTTTACCCGAGAAGGAAAGTATCAAATTAGCCGCTGAACAATCTGCCACACCGGAAAAGACAGTACTCTTCCATTATACACTATCGCTTCCCAGGCAACAATTGTTGCTCCATCGTCTGCGTGTGCTGCTTTTGCAACTTATTTTCTTCAATCAGTTTCTTAACTAGTTCTGTCAATTCGACTACGGCGTCACTTGTCCCGGTTGCACATGTCTATGGCATTTACCGTCTGGTATACGTCACCTCACAAAATAAAATTGTATTACCCAGAAGCAAGTTAATTCCTAGGACGTCTAATGGCAAGCCATCTAGACTTGCCACATTGCCCTGTTACATGACCATAGAAGCTACACACATCACAAGTGCTTGGTACAAATTTATCGCAAGAAGCGTTGTGATAAGCTAATCCCCACACTACACATTTAAATGGTACTAACTTAACGTGACTCCTAGGCCTTTCAAATGACACTCTCACATCCCTCAACGTTACCCTATGTCTAGACATACACTCCTGGAAATTGAAATAAAAACACCGTGAATTCATTGTCCCAGGAAGGGGAAACTTTATTGACACATTCCTGGGGTCAGATACATCACATGATCACACTGACAGAACCACAGGCACATAGACACAGGCAACAGAGCATGCACAATGTCGACACTAGTACAGTGTATATCCACCTTTCGCAGCAATGCAGGCTGCTATTCTCCCATGGAGACGATCGTAGAGATGCTGGATGTAGTCCTGTGGAACGGCTTGCCATGCCATTTCCACCTGGCGCCTCAGTTGGACCAGCGTTCGTGCTGGACGTGCAGACCGCGTGAGACGACGCTTCATCCAGTCCCAAACATGCTCAATGGGGGACAGATCCGGAGATCTTGCTGGCCAGGGTAGTTGACTTACACCTTCTAGAGCACGTTGGGTGGCACGGGATACATGCGGACATGCATTGTCCTGTTGGAACAGCAAGTTCCTTTGCCGGTCTAGGAATGGTAGAACGATGGGTTCGATGACGGTTTGGATGTACCGTGCACTATTCAGTGTCCCCTCGACGATCACCAGAGGTGTACGGCCAGTGTAGGAGATCGCTCCCCACACCATGATGCCGGGTGTTGGCCCTGTGTGCCTCGGTCGTATGCAGTCCTGATTGTGGCGCTCACCTGCACGGCGCCAAACACGCATACGACCATCATTGGCACCAAGGCAGAAGCGACTCTCATCGTTGCAGACGACACGTCTCCATTCGTCCCTCCATTCACGCCTGTAGCGACACCACTGGAGGCGGGCTGCACGATGTTGGGGCGTGAGCGGAAGACGGCCTAACGGTGTGCGGGACCGTAGCCCAGTTTCATGGAGACGGTTGTGAATGGTCCTCGCCGATACCCCAGGAGCAACAGTGTCCCTAATTTGCTGGGAAGTGGCGGTGCGGTGCCCTACAGCACTGCGTAGGATCCTACGGTCTTGGCGTGCATCCGTGCGTCGCTGCGGTCCGGTCCCAGGTCGACGGGCACGTGCACCTTCCGCCGACCACTGGCGACAACATCGATGTACTGTGGAGACCTCACGCCCCACGTGTTGAGCAATTCGGCGGTACGTCCACCCGGCCTCCCGCATGCCCACTATACGCCCTTGCTCAAAGTCCGTCAACTGCACATACGGTTCACGTCCACGCTGTCGCGGCATGCTACCAGTGTTAAAGACTGCGATGGAGCTCCGTATGCCACGGCAAACTGGCTGACACTGACGGCGGCGGTGCACAAATGCTGCGCAGCTAGCGCCATTCGACGGCCAACACCGCGGTTCCTGGCGTGTCCGCTGTGCCGTGCGTGTGATCATTGCTTGTACAGCCCTCTCGCAGTGTCCGGAGCAAGTATGGTGGGTCTGACACACCTGTGTCAATGTGCTCTTTTTTCCATTTCCAGGAGTGTAGAAAGAAGGCGGTTGCTGGACTCACCCTATTCGGTGTTTCTCGGTTGCTCCGCACGGCGCCAGTTAAAGTCTTTGTGTGGGTGCGCCTGAGAACACATGTTACGACGTTTGCACCATTTGTAGGCAGCAGACACAGAGGCTGCGCCAAAGACTGAGGCGGCGTGGAGTTTTACAATTATTTATTGAACTTTCTTTACAATTTCTCCCTCGTCGTGGCTGCCCAGCCCTGTGGATCCCTCGGCCTGGCTTCGGCTGTGTAGATTCTCTGACAATGCGCACAGCGTGCGTTGCTGATCGCACTCGGGAGCCTCAGGCCACCAGTGCTCCGCTGAAGCCAGAATGCCCTGTGAACTCATCGCCACTCGGAGCCCCAGTATGGGCACGCCCAAAGAGCCGCATCGCAGTGAGGTCAGCTGCCGACGCCTCCTGCACCGGCGGCTGGGTAACCGTCAGTCGCGATGTCCGCGAGGTCCCGTCATGGACGGAGCACGCGCCGTGGGGCCGGGTTGCCGTGAAGTCCGGGCATCAGTCCCCGGCGGCACCTATGACCGAACGCGCTGCGGCCGGTCCTGGTGGAAGTTCTCGCTGTAGTTAGTCAGCCATGGTGCCGAACGAACTCGGGTCGACCTCCAGAGCTGAATTTGACATCTGGCAGGGAGCAGACGACTCCTGTGAGCTGGAACAGACTTCAGGAATCGTCACGTACAAAGATTAAACATTCGGACATGGACCACATCCATCCTCAGAACCGAACTGCTTCCTTATCACTTCTGTCTGTTGCTGCCTGCGCTCCACTATATATATCCAGCAGGAGGACGTTTTTTACCCTCAGTGGTAGCTTTTTGTTATTACTCCTGCAGTATATTGCAGCGTAACGTAGCGCGATGGACTCACTTCCCCTTACTCAGAACTCTCCAGGCTTCGCTCGGCGCTCGCTCTATGTGCGTCCTTGCGTCAGCCTGTTGGTAGACTGCTGCTATCAGCCAGGCTATCTGTGCGTGCTTACTTCGCAACGCCTCGGTCGCTGGCGTGCCTCTGTTTTGCCATTCTCCACTGAGTGAAGCAACACTTACTACATGTGGCCACAACATGGCCATTAAAATTGCTACACCAAGGAGTAATGCAGATGACAAACGGGTAGTTATTGGGCAAATATACTATAGTAGAACTGACATGTGATTACATTTTCACGCAGTTTAGGTGCATAGATCCTGAGAAATAAGTTCCAAGAACAACTACCTGTGGCCGTAATAACGGCCTTGATATGCCCTGGCATAGAGTCAAACAGAGCTTGGATGGCGTGTAGAAGCACAGCTGCCCATGCAGCTTCAACACGATACCACATTTCATCCCAGAGCGGCCTGAGCTGGCGAGGCGTGCGCATCGCTGCCGTTGCGCGCTACGCTAACTCGGCCGTTGAGAGCTCGTGAAGAGGTTTCTGTGCTGGGGGAGCCGCGCAGAGCAAATTGTCGTGCGTTGTTTTGACAACGCGTGCAGATTGTCGTGTTTCGCGCCTCACAGCATGGGAAAGAAGGGTGCGCAGAGGAAACCTGCCGCTACGAAGGGTCCTTCGGTTGCGCAACTCACTAAGTCTGCCGACCATGCAAGGAACTCCCGAGAAGACGAGTCGCGGCCTGTCCCCCCTTTACACATCAAGTGTAAAGGTGGGTGGACAGCGCTGTTCGACACCATGACGAACTGCGCACGGAACGAAGTGGTCTACGAGTCTGTCGATACAGACTCGCTGATCTGCGTTCGAGCCGCAAACGTGGCCGACCACAGGGCGATCAAGGTCGCAGTGGCCGACCACATCGTCGACGCGCCGCCGGCGCGTGAGAAGGCACCTTCCGCAGGAAGGATGAAGACGACCAAGGCACTCCTCAGGGGGCTACCTTGGTGCTGTGACGAGGCAGCGGTCCGGGAAGGGCTGCTGCGAGCCGGGTTTGGTGGTGTAACCGCAAGGCTGCACAACCGGACCAACAGGAAGAGGGCGCCGCTCTATGCCGTTACCGTGCATACGGTCGACGGCGGGAGCGACATCTTCGACTTGCGGAAGCTGCTGGGCTTCCCGGTGACGTCAGAGGCTCTCCCGACCGCCATGGACCCCCTGCCCCAGTGCTTCAGGTGCCAGGGCGAGGGCCATGTTGAGAAGTATTGCCGCAACGCGGTGCGGTGCGTCAAGTGCTCAGGGGAGCACGACAGCCGCGCCTGCGACCGCGGCAGCAACGTTCTGCCGACCTGTGTCCGGTGTGGCGGCCCGCACGTCGCCAGCTGGCGCGGCTGTGCTGCTTTTGCAAGCCGCAGCCGTGTCGGGGGCGGCGAGGCGGCCGCGGCCGCACCGACACAGCGGAAGATGCGAAGACGACGTCAGAAACGGCGTAGGGCGCAGAACAGCCCGGCGCAGCAGAGGGACGGCGCAGCAGCAGCTCCACCTGCCAGGAGCAGGGAAGACCGCTTGGAAACGGGCGGCCAGGACGCAGCCCGCGCTCCCGAGAAGATACGTGACCTCGAACTCGCCAACGCCGTGAAGGAGGCCACTGCAGCCCTCAGAGCCGTCATTGCGACAGAGAGGGCTGCCTTCGCAGCCGCCGTGGCTGCAGAGAAAGAAGAGGCCTTAAGGCAGCTGCGAGCAGTCTTCGCCCGAGGCCCCGGCGCAGTACTACCTGCGAACACTCCTGCGACCTCGCAGAAGGACGTCCGCGCGCCTGAGCCAGCGGTTGCCCCAGCAGCACCGCAGGTGAGAGGTGCAGTGAAGAAAACCACCGCTCCAGCTGAACCGGTGGCAACGCCGACCGCGACGGGAGCCGGTCCCCCAAGGGATCGAGAAGCCAAAAGGGCAGCCTTTATCGCCCAGGCGCGAGCGAACGGCAAAACTTCCTCGGACGCTGAACTGACGCAGCTCTTCGAACAAACGGAGCTCTTTGAAGCTACATTGCGAACTGCGGCGTGCAGTAGAGGAGGACGCTGAACGGTAGCCGATCGCTGTCGTTCTGCACCAGCCTGATGAAGCTGCACCAAGTCACCGACGACAAGGCGCAGCAGAGGGCCCAACAGCAACGCATGCGTTGCCGCGCCGAACTCTTATGTTACAGGGAGGAAGCCACTGCAGCCGGCCCAGGGGACTACAAGCGAGCCCAGCCGCAGCACTCGGACTGACCCAGCTAACGGACACGCAGCACATAGGTAACGATGCATGATACCTCACGCTAACCGACCTCACCTTGCATGCTCTATCGCAGCTAGCAAGCCGCTACTGCCCTTACTACCCGTCCTACTGTCGCAGAGGTTTTTTTTCCCTTGGCTCTGGCCTTGGCACTTTTTTTTCCTCTGCCCTTACAACCGCTACCCTTCAATCGCTTTCGACCACTTCTATCTCCTGATGGACCATGTAAATGAGTAATCTTACCCAGACGCATGGACAACATCACAGCCTGCATCCTGTGACGCCTGATTCAAAACTAACATGCTTACGGAGGTGACAGTAGAACTTTTGGTTTGGTCACCACGTTGATGCGGGCGTGGAGGGGCCCCCATCCTATAAAAAAAAACCACATTTCATCAAGAGTGGTGACTGGCATGTTGTGACGAGCAATTTTCTCGGCCACCATTGACCAGACGTTTTCAATTGGTGAGAGATCTGGAGAATGTGTTGGCCAGAGCAGCAGTCGAACATTTTCTGTATCCAGAAAGGCCTGTACAGGACCTGCTACATGCGGTCGTGCATTATCCTGCTGAAATGTAGGGTTTCGCAGGGATCGAATGAAGGGTAGAGCCACGGGTCGTAACACATCTGAAATGTAACGTCCACTGTTCAAAGTGCTGTCAATGCGAACAGGAAGTGACATAGACGCGTATCCAATGGCACCCCATACCATCACACCGGGTGATACGCTAGTATGGCGATGACGAATACACGCTTCTAATGTGCGTTCACCGCGATGTCGCCGAACACAGATGCGGCCATCATGATGCTTTAAACAGAACCTGGACCCATCCGAAAAAATGACGTTTTGCCATTCGTGCACCCAGGTCGTCGTTGAGTACACCATCGCTAGCGCTCCTCTCTGTGATGCAGCGTCAAGGGTAATCACAGCCAGAGTCACCGAGCTGATAGTCCATGCTGCTGCTAACGTCGTCGAACCGTTCGTGCAGATGGTTGTTGTCTTGCAAACGTTCCCATCTGTTGACTCAGGAATCGAGACGTGGCTGCATGATCCGTTCCAGCCATGTAGATAAGATGCCTGTCATCTCGACTGCTAGTGATACGAGGCTGTTGGGATCCAGCACGGCGTTCCGTATTACCCTCCTGAACCCACCGATTCCATATTGTGCTAACAGTCATTGGATCCCCACTAATGCGTGCAGCAATGTCACGATACGATAAACCGCCTTTATCAAAGTCGGAAACGTGATTGTACCCGTTTCTCCTCCTTATACGAGGCATCACAACAGCGTTTCACCAGGCAACGCTGGTGTATGGGACATCGACTGGAAACTTTTCGCATGTCAGCACTTTGTAGGTGTCGCCATCGGCGCCAACCTTGTGTGAATGCTCAGAAAAGCTAACCATCTGCATATCACAGCATCTTCTTCCTGTCGGTTAAATTTCGCTTCTGTAGCACGTCATCTTCGTGGTGTAGCAATTTTAATGACCAGCAGTGTAAAAGTAATTGTTGGTTTTTGTTGTAATGGTACTTGCATCACATGTGCCCTTTGAAAGGTTTGAAAATGTTACTCAATTAACGTTGAAAATAATTCTGAGAGTGGCTATATGGGCGGTACCCCATAGCCATCAATAAATTTAAAAAAAGCTTCTACGTGGGCCTGGCGAATGAAGTCTTTGCCACAATTCCCTAACGTCAGAGGAACTCATACTGCTATGAAGTACACACTTCTCCCAAATGGCCTCCGATATATGCTGAGTGCTGTGTAACCAAAGCGTGCTGTATGTTAACTCGTTTTGAACATGTTCTTTGGATGTGTGCAGCGAAAACATTGAATTCTCGGTAGCGTCTACGCGACGACTTCCTGTTTACGCCTCTCGAATACAGCGCGCATAAAGATGAAGGAAAGGCAGAATGTGATAAACTGCGAAACAACGCAACACATGACTAGGCTACCTGAACACCCCCAGATACTCTATGATGAGATATTTATTAACTTGGGCTGGTGCATAAATTCATGGCCTTTTCCCATAAGTTTAATAAACACAACAGGTACATAACAGATAATTTTTACCATGAGTAATATATTCTCCTTCAATATTTGCCACAGTCTACCAATGTTGGGGTAACTTTTCGATTCCTTGACTGTAGAAATCACGCAGTTTAAGGCGAAGAACTCGTTGAGCCTTGTTCGGAGGGCATTTTCATCCTGAAAGGAGGTTCATTGCAGGTTGTTCGGTAGAGATCGGAAAAAGCAAAAATCTGAGAGAGCAAGATCAGGTGAATCAGGTGGGTGTGGAATGACTTCCCAACCCAACTCATGTATAGTGTTTTTTGCCAGTCTAGCAGAACGTAACCTGATGTTATGATGGAATAGTATTACTTCCTACAGTCTCCCTGGTCGTTGTTCTTGTTTCGAGTCTGCAAGACGTCTCAGTTGTTGGCAGTACATATCAGATGTCATTGTTACAGATCGTGGAAGCAATCTATAGTGTTCACACCGTCGCTGTTACACTAGATGCAACACATTATCTTTTGTGGAAGCGCCCATGTTTTTATAGTGGTGGTGGTTAGTGTTTAACGTCCCGCCGAGGCTGCTGTTTTGTTTGGGCTCAACCATTCCTTTCCTTTCCTTATGTTAGCGTAATGACACCATTTCTCGTCACCTGTAACGACACAGAATAAGACTGGTCGGTACTGTTCATGAGACAGTTGATGACTAAAAATCAGAGATTCATATATGGCCACCGGCACATTTTTGTGATTTTGGCTTAGATTATGTGGTAACCATACATCCAATTTTTGAACCTTCCCCATTGCATGCAAATGTCGTACGATGGTGGAATGATCACTGTTCATCACATTTGCCAGTCCTCAATTACAGTGACGTGGATCATTGTAGGTTAAGCGCAGGAGCCACTCAGAGTCTGGGTGTTGTGTTGTGTTGTGCTTACTTTTATATCAAATGGCTCTGAGCACTATGGGACTTAACATCTGTGGTCATCAGTCCCCTAGAACGTAGAACTACTTAAACCTAACTAACCTAAGGACATCACACACATTCATGCCCGAGGCAGGATTCGAACCTGCGACCGTAGCGGTCACGCGGTTCCAGACTGAAGCGCCTAGAACCGCTCGGCCACACCGCTCGGCTACTTTTATATCGTCTTCCTAAATATGTTCTGCTCACTCGGTGATAATTATCAACAATTCTGGTAATCTGTAGCCTTCCATTGTTGTGACATAATTCATCTAGTTGTTTCTGTATACTTTAATCTGCTCATTTAAGTTTTCACTCTCAGTACTTTTCTGATGTCTAAGAGGATTGGAACTTTAATAGTGGCAACTATTTATTTACAGCTTGTACGAAATAGATACATGTTTAAAAGTTTTACTGACCTTCAAAGTAGTCACCAGTATTGTGTATAACACGTTGCCAGCGATGTGGAAGTCGTAGGATACTCTTAGCAGTGCCAGTTGTGTTGACAGGTCGAGAGGGGCGGTCTATGACCTGACGAATTTGTAGCAGTGCTGAAGCGAATGCCATGAAGTGTTTCCTTCAGTTTAAAAATCGAGTTGAACTCACGAGAGCTTAAGACAGGGGAGTGCTGTACATGGTATAGCACTTAACAGCCCCATCAGTCAAACAATGCTTGAGCATTGTCCTGCAAAATGATGGTCAGGTCCTGTAGAAAGTGTCATCACTTCTGTCTCTATGCTGTTTATTTTTGGAACACAACCTACGACCAGCTTAGAGACAGATTAGATGACACTTTCTGCAGGATTTGACACCATTTTGCAGGTCAATGATCACGCACGTACAGTGCAAGCTGTTACTGATTTGTTTGACTGACGAGCCTGCTAAGTGCTATTCCACCTACTGCACTCCTCTTACTTAAGCCCTCGTAAGTTCAACTCGATTTCTAAACTGAAGGAAACACTTCACGGCATTCGCTTCAGAACTGCTACAAATTCGTCGGGCAATAGTCAGCGCCGCTCGAACTGTCAACACATCTGGCACTGCTAAGAGTATACCACGACTTCCACATCGCTGGCAACGAGTTATACACAATGCTGGTGACTAATTTGAAGGTCAGTAAAACTTTGAAATATATTTTGTACGAGCTGTAAACAAATAGTTCCCACTATTAAAGTTCCAATCGTACATTCATTCTGCCGTCAGACGGAATGTACCCAGCTACTCTTCTTAGCAATAGGATCTCTAGTGCTTATATTCTGATGGGAACGAGTGTTTCTGTTGTGTTGTCGAGGCAAAAACTTCATGTCCTAGGGAGCAGTAGTTGTATTGTATTGAACTGGGGACCTAGAAGCGACGGAGAGGCTTCGTCCCGGCCGTAGCCCTCAGTGGTACACAACCCCTCAACAGGCTACAGAAGTCCACCTACCCCACCGCCGCCCCACACAGAACCCAGGGTTATTGTGCGGTTCGGCCCCCAGTGGAGCCCCCTGGGAACGTCTCACACCAGACGAGTGTAACCCCAATGTTTGCGTGGCAGAGTAATTAGGGTGTACGCGGCGTATGTTGAGACAGTGTTTGCGCAGTAATCGCCGACATAGTGTAACTGAGGCAGAATAAGTAGAACCAGCCCGCAATCGCCGAGGCAGATGGAAAACCGCCTAAAAACCATCCGCAGGCTGGCCGGCACACCATACCTCGACACTAATCCGCCGGGTGGATTCGTGCCGGTGAGGGGCACGCCTTCCCGCCCGGAAAGCAGTGCGTTAGACCGCACGGCTAACCGGGCAGGCGAGCAGTAGTTATTATGAGCAATAGTGGACCAACAGTAAGCTTGATCATTTGCACTGCGGCGACGTCCAGTACGGTAGATGTTGAGCCTGAGGATTTTTCGACAGCGTTGTCAGCTCAAGAAAGAATTCTTCGTGACTATCATCATTTTCTTCCGTGAAACAATCAGTAACTCTGTGTTTTGTATACCGTTCAGTAAAGGTTATCGCTATATTCAAGTAATGGTGTAGTTCCTTGGTTGGGGCAATGGGATCAGCAGCAGCTTCTACTTTGCCTACTCTTTCCTAGATCACACAAGCTTTTCCAAAGAGCATCTTGTCTTTATGTTTTATATTAATGTATTGACATGCCTTAGTTATTGTTACTCTCAGATTGATTGACTCTGTTTGCTTTCTGCTCGTAATCAATTTTATTTTCAAGGATAGGAGGTCGTTTATAAATCCGATATCCAACGTACAGTGTCTCTGAGATTCATCAACTGTTTTAGCTCTTTCATTAGCCAAGGCGCAGATTTTATCTTCAGGTTTCTAGTCTTTGGGGGAGCATATTTATTGTGTAATAGTGTTAGTATGGTAGTAAATCCGTGGAGTTGGTCTTCTACGTTTAGAAATGGTATGGAAGTCGTCTTCCAAAGTACCTCTTGTGCCTCCGCTGCAAGTTCAGTTACACTGATACACTTAAAGTCTCTGTATATTGTCGCAGTTTATTCTTGGGATATTTTAGAGAGCGAGTCACTAATGTGATGTTCTGATCTGATATTCCAGGTACGAATTTCTTTGCTTGTGGATTTCGTGGCAAATATATGTATGAAGGCCTGACTATAGACTGCACTATGGATGGATGCAAGCTGAAATACTGTTACATTTGAAGAAGAAACTACACACTTGAATTTTACAGTGAAGGGGTAGAACGTTTATGTCAGTCTTCCTAGCATTATTTGGATGCTCTCAAGTCGAATGGACTTTAGAAAGTTCAGTTTTGAAATAGGCAATGTCGCCTGCTTACGGAGATCTGTAGAGCACATTACACAAATTTTCTTAAGAAATTTGATATTTAAGAACATATTTTTGGCTTGTTTGTCTTCATTATAATTGGATGTAGTAGTAGCACCATCGGTAATAAGTCAAAGCGTTTGTAAGCCACAACTCCACCTCCTCATTTGTACTTGTGTGGCGTATTAGGACACTGGAGTCTATACTTAGGGAACAGTAGAGCGTGCTTGGCTGGAGCGATGGATCTACGTTCGTTAGAAGACAGACATGCATGTTGATACTCTGCGGGGTTCGTCGAAATGAGTCGGAAGTGACTGTCAACTATGTTCAATACAGAGACACTCGTAGAAGTAGTGGCTGCATGAGTAGTAAAGTTCGTAGATCCTAAAGCATAGGCTTTAAGAGTTCATTTGCACTGCTTTTTTGCAGTCTTTATCTTCACCACTATCTGGCATCTCTTGTTCACACGCTGTGCAGCCCAAATTCAGGTAGCACATTATTCAATTTTTCTTTCTTTCAGTAATGAGATCCTCGCATATTGACAGACTTGTCTTTGCAAGTTTCTTAATAACTATGACTGTTTAAGACCTTTTCGTATATGATACAAACTTCACGATTGTGGGTCTAGGTTTCGCAGATCACAACATTCTACATTCTGCTGTATAACTTCCGATTATAGAATGTGCTGCACATGTGTCTGTTCTAACTTTCAGCGTTTAAAATTTAAAATGGCTAAGTTAATAGTAAACATTTTGATTTTACCACCGTACTTTTCAGTGCTGCACAACAATATTCCATCCAAATTGCCTTCGCCTAGAAGAACTACGAGCAGTGTTCGATACCATTTTACCAAAACAAAAGAAAAAGGAAAAGTCCACTACCGTCAGAAGACGAATGCCATGGCTTCTGGCTCATCATCAGATCTGAAGAGACATCTAAAATTTAAGCATCCTACAATACCTCTGCAACGATGTGGGTTCGGAAGCCGATCAAGATCACCATTAATAGATGCAAAAATTCGATAAATCACATCTCGTGAACCGTCCTCACTGATGTTTGCTTCCACCTAGGGTGAAGGTATTCTCCCAAAACGGCGATTAGAGTTTCAAGCTGGATCCAACACATTAGTGTCGTTAGGTTCTGGACTAAGTCTTCATTTATTTCCTTTTCTGGTGTCCTCTCCCTCAAGTGCTTTTCATTTACAACAAACAATAAGTAATTTTTTAAATTATGAAGCCGCTCACATTAAATAAAAGCATGGCATTAGATGTACAGCTTTTAAAAATGATTTACAAATAACACAACTCTTTCTCCACAGCTGAAGACGCATTTTTTGAGTTTTGAAAGTGAGAGCGTTTTCTATGAGGACATCTCTTTTGTTATCTCATCGAAACCTTTCAAAATACGTAAAACCTATTGCATTATCTCCTACTCTGTATCTTTAATGTTTAAGGTGATCGATTTTCCACTCAAATTAATAAAAGAAATTCGTGACTGGTAGCAGAAGGCTCTGCCCACAATTTCTTCATGTCAAAAAGTCGCAGACCACACATACCAAATGTAGTACAGGGAAATACTGAGATCATGACCTAAAATATGTACAGTAACCTGACTGACAATGTTGTTAAAGAGTGGCGTGCCACCTCTCAACGTCATTCGAACATTCTGTCTCTATCATGAGATATAAAAACACTGGAGATCTGCGTTACAGTTGTCGCCCATGGTCATAAACATTTGCAAAATATGGATTTGCTTACATCCATTTTACAATGGTGTCTATGTCTATGTTTTTCTAGTTTTATTTGAGTATATTGACGAAGCATCTGAAGAAATTCACCGATTCACTTTCACGTTTTACATTTAGGATTTTATCTTGGTATTTTCTGTAATGTGTATATACCTTCAGTTCTTCTAACAAATCCATTTCATATCCCTTTTTTTGTCGGTGGAGTATTCTGACATTCTGGTCTACTTTTCCAAATGGGTGTCTTGTATTGTGTATGTATGTAGCTATTGCTGAATGTTGTGTGTCTGTTGAGTGTGTAGACTTTCATGTGCCCTGTGAACCTGGTGTTGAAACTTCGGCCTCTGTGTCCTGGGTAGAACATAGAGCATTCCTGGCATGTTACTTTCAGAACCTGCGTAAGGGTCATGATTACACTTTATATTATGTATCAGTTTTTGTTGTAGTTTATTAGATGTAGAAAACCCAAATTTTAATTTGTGATTTTTGAGAATATTTGCTATCTTCTGCGATTTATTCCCAGTGAATGGGATGCTTCTTCCAAATTTTGCAACTAACTGCATATAAAAATCGATAACTAACTAAAAATTGCGCGTTTTTCACATACTGCAGTAAAGAAAGTAAAACGAAGCAGAATCTCACACATGGAAAATATTATGAAAAAATGGTGTTACAAAGAGATACACACTGGTAAATGGGAATCATTTCCCGAAACGAGTCGTGTAAAACATAAATAAAAGGAAATCTTGACTGGAAGCGAAAGATATTTACAAACAAACCCTCTGTAATTTTATCTTCATGGTCTTTTCGAGGGATATACATAGGAGGAAGCAATATATTTGTTCACTCTTCAAGGAACGTATGCTGTCACAAATTTAACATTAAACAGCACAGTGACGCAGAACGCCTCTTTTGCAGTGTCTCCCACTGGAGTCGGCTGAATGCTTCTTGAATGGCCCTGTAATTAAAAGCGCTGCACTTCTTTGGATCTTCTCTACTTCCTCCATCAATCCTATTGGTATGGATCCATACTGATTAGCATTGTCCAATCATTGTCGAGCGTGGTTTTGTGAGCTACCTCCTATGTTGACAGACTACATTTCTTGTAGATTCGTCCCTTCAATCTCAGTCTGGCAACTGGCCAATCTGTGGTTACTCTTATGTTGTCGTTCCACTACGAATCACTTCACACGCATACTCCTCGATATTTCATGGAAATACTGCTTCCAATGATTGCTTTACAATCGTATAATTATGCAATAATGGGTGTATTTGTCTGTGTGTAAACATTAAGTTACATTTGTTTATGGTCCCCCCACCAAACGTTGAGCCTCTGCAGAAGTGCAGGAACACAGTACCGAGTGTCACCAAATAGCAGATTTTGACTTTACAGATGTGCAAAGTGTGCACATTCGAAAAGACTCCTTTTATTCTGGTTATTCTTATGATTTTATTTTGCAGTAAAGTTCTTTGTTTAGTTTTAGGAGGCTTATTCTTTCTTCCTGCTCTTCTTGAATCTAAGCCAATAAATTTATGGAGGTATGAAAATGGATAAAATTATTTCGAACCAGTTATTTTTCAAACCCTTAGGATAATGTAACCCATTATCTGGCTTGGAGCTAAGCCAAGCACTTCTCAGTCGCAATTATTTCTCGTTAGAAATAAAAGAAACGACTCACTTAAAGGCAGAAGTGCTGAGTCACCGATAGGTACACACATGAAGGTACAAAGCTTTGCTAGCTTTCGAAATTAAACTCCTTTTTCTAGCTTACAGGAGAAACATGCACACAAAAACACACATATTCACTCACATACACACACCTGTCACCCTACATTGTGCTCAGTCGACTGCCACCTCATTCATGGCCCACTGTGAATGTATTAGGTTGAGTTAGGGGTGCAGGGTGGGGAGGGGTGAGAGATGGTAGTAGGTGGGGGTTGAGGGGAAGTGTCTAGCAGCTCATGGGAAAGTGGGGAGCCGTCTGTGGGCCAGCTGGGGGTGCAGAGAGAGGGCACAGGTGGCAGACAGCCGGGCACTCGATTTCACAGACTAGGATGTGGGATGGCAGAACACAACTAGCTGACACAAATTGGGTGGGGGTACTGACACAGGAGATGGCGTGTACACACACACACACACACACACACACACACACACACACACACACACACACTAAGGGTGGGGGTGGAGGGACTGCAAGTTACCATAGGAGTACACCTGGGATGTTGGGGGGGGGGGCAAAGGATGTGCTGCAAGGATAGCTCCCACCTTTACTGCTCCAAATAGCTAGTGGTAGTGGGGAGGATTCAGATGCATGGATTGTGCATCAGCCATTGAAATATCGCATGTTGTGCTCTGCTGCATGTTGTGTCAGTGACGGATCCACCTTGTTTTCCTCAACCTTCGTGACCTAAGCTCAAGGTAAGTCGCTGTACCCCCAACCCCAACCCAATAATGTGTGTGTGTGTGTGTGTGTGTGTGTGTGTGTGTGTGTGCGTGTGTGTGTGTGTGTGTGTACCATCCTCTGCCCTGCCCCAGTACCCCCACCCAATTCGTGTCAGCTAGTTGTGCACTGCCATCTCATGCTCTAGTCTGTGAAATCACATGCCCAGCCAATCTGTCACCTGCCCCCTCTACCTGCACCCCCAGCTGACCTGCAGACGGCTCCCCACTCTCTCGCAAGCAATCAGACACTTCCTCCCAACCCCCTCCCTGCCTTCTCCCTCTCTCCATCCCTCACCCGACCCCACCTAGCACCCCACCTCAGCCCAGCACACTCACAGCGCCTCAGGAAAGAGCTGGCAATCGACTGAGCTCAATGTAAGGAGACAGGCGTATTCATATGTGTGAGTTGTGTATGTTTGTGTGAATGTTTCTCCTACAATCTTGAGAAAGAATTTCATTCGAAAACATAGCAAAGCCCTGTACCTTTCGTTTGTGTACCTATCGACGACACAGCGCTTCTGCTTTTTGGTGAGTCATCTCCTTTATTTCTAAGTAATTCGTATTTCTCTACCAGAACTTTCTGTACATTATTATTTCTCATTAAAGTTTGACACTTAAGACTTTGGCTCTTTAGTGGAGGAAACTGCGTGAACGATACTGTGTTATGTACATCTACATTTATACTCTGCAAAAACCAATGTGAATTGCATGGCATAGGGAATCTTGTAGGACCAGCTACTGGGGGGGGATCTTCCCACTGCATTTGCTTGCAGAGTGCATGAATAATGATATATCAGATTCCTCTGTGCGCGCTTTACATAGTCTAACCTTGTCTTTACTGTGATTACAAGAGTGGTATATAACACTGCTCCCTGGACTTTTAAAGTTAACATCTATCTTCAACCGTCTATGAGTTCAGTTTCTTCAGCTTTTCCATACAACTCTCCCATCAGTAGACTGACTGCAATTCCCCAGTATTTCCCCAACGAACGAGGGTCTACCAATTGTTATACTTACTTCCGAGAGTATTTGATCATTCCACTTCATATCCTCACAAACCGTCCTTGTTGTAAGGGAGAGACGATTTTTAAGTCTGTATTATTGTTGCTCTTACATTTTGGATGGGTAACCTTTCAATGCTTTTAGTCCTCGATTCTAATGTGTAAATTATTGGTTTGCTGTGTTGTATGAGTTGTATCTCGCCAGATCAGTACACTAAAGACTGTGAATATTTGACCAGTAAGCACATAGAGTAATTTCAGTATTACAGCTGTCTCTTAAAATATTATAAGGCTTATTCAACTATTTGTTCAGTAGCCCCGCTTGCTTTTCCGTTTTAGCTCACTATGTATCCATACTAACAGAAGTTTTATGTAATAAATTCGTTCACTCTTACATCTTATATCGTTTCTAATGTTTTGTTGCTCTTCAAGTATCTCTAAATCTCCACCGCATCGTCATTTAGAACTAAACAGTAGAATTTAAACCGTTTTCATAATTATTTCGTTCTTAAAGGGACTTTTTGTTGTAAATGTTAATGTCTCCCTTAATGAAAATTCTGGTATCATCTGAAGAAGACCGGGCTTTGATGCTGAAATGGAAACTGAAATAAAATGTTAGTATGGCAATATTGACTGGGAGACACTGTCCGGTGTTGTTCGGCCGACTGGTGCACGTTTTCCGATTTGGCACCACTTCAGCGATCTGCGCGTCAATGAAGATGGGATGAAATGATTACGATGACACAGAGACCCTGTCTGCGAGCTTAGAGCATCTCCGAACCGACTGGAATTCTAACCCAGGACCCGCGATCTACAGACAGTGATGCTAACCACTAGGCGAACTAACTGCGGACCGATGCTGAGAAATGGTAGGATAAATACTTTACAAAAATTTCCAGTAGTAAAGGATGCAATACACAATCTGGAATACTTCATAGCAGATCTACTTAAGTATTTAGACAGGTTCCCCATAAGTTCATAAATAAAGAAATTCCAAGCAATTCTGCGAGCAGCGTAATGGTATAATGTCTTACACAAGTTGGTTACTTCATTCACTTTTTAACAAAAAAATATTCAATGGATGCAAAGCATGTCTTTGTCATACTTAGGAGAGTGGCGTGAAGTAGTGACTGCTTGAGACAGTTTCGTCCAATTCATCAGGAATAAAGTTCGTATCTCCAGTTATCCTCAGTCTTAGATTTTGTTTTGTTCCCCACTTTTTTTCTGAGCGGCGTTTCGGGAGGATTCTTTCAAAAATATCAATGACAGTGGCGTTTATGTTGTTGACACAACTAAACCATGGTTCTGTGAAATTTTCAATATTCAAATACATTTATCTGTATGTAAAATTTTAAATTTAAAGATGAGGTTTTTGTCGCCAAAGATTTATTTGTGTCATATTATTGCTTCATAATTTTCTTCTAAAAAACATATTTTCGGTACCGGTAACTCTCCTTGTAAATTTTCCGGAAAGATTGTGCCTTTTGCCATGTAGAATACTAATGGAAATTATATCTTTGTGTAATACACTAATTTTGCAAACTTGTTCATAGCCTCCTCTTTTCAGGAATTGGCATCAACACTACTAACTTCGAATTCTGGACACATCCTATCAAAACACTTTCATGAGCATCAGCTACTATTATACGAAAGTAAATTAATCCTCTTCTCTAGCTTTCTCCACTGTTCGTCGTCTTCTTGTTTTTCTTCTATTAAACAAGTAGCCTTTGGGAACGTAGTGGCGTCAACTTTATATTTGTTGGATGCTTCTGGTATGCGGTCTGACACCATTTGTTTTTACTCCTGGGTGATAGCGAATTATGCTTTTATGACTTGTTTTTATGCACAGTTAGAATTATGAGACTATTTTTGAACTAGTTAAGGCAGTGATCTACTCACTATCTGTTGGTTTAGGCAATCATTCATTATACATCCTCTGCACATGTTTCCAACATTTGTGTGAAGTACTGTCTTTTGTTTTAAATTCAAAATTTTTCCTACTACTGAAAAAAATGGTTCAAATGGCTCTAAGCTCTATGGGACTCAACATCTGGGGTCATCAGCCCCTCCTAACTAACCTAACATCACACACATCCATGTCTGAGGCAGGATTCGAACCTGTGACCGCAGCAGCAGCGCAGTTCCGGACTGAAGCGCCTGGAACCGCTCGGCCACAGCGGCTGGCCTTGCTACTGAACATTTCTCATTCTTTCTTTCCTGTGACAACGTGCACGGTCCTTAACAATTTCATTTTTGCTGTCTGGCTCCTATTTCTATTCATATCTTGTAAATCCTATTATTTTCTACCATTTTTAAATGTAGAAAAATGTAAAACTGTATACCTCACAAAACGAAAAAGTGCAGTATCATATGTCTATAATACCAATGAGTGACAGCTGGAATCGTTTAACTCAATACAAATACCTGAGTGACTACTTTTTGGGGAAATAAAAAGGAATGAATACATAGCCTTATTCATTGGTAGAGACTGTGATGCAGTACAGTTTGCACAAAGGTTTTATTGACGTTACCTGCATTTCGGCATTGAGAAGCATCAGTGGCAATAGGCGAATATTTGTGACTAGAAAACGGATTTCCCGCTTTACGCGAGCTGTGGTCTCAACCGCCTCAGTCACCCGAGCACGCTCCCCCCCTCCCCCACCCCTCTGTCCTCCCACCCCGCCTCTCCCAGCGACCTAATTGCCCACCCTATTACATACTACTGACATAGCGCCACGCACTCATAAGCTTCTTACTCGCAATTTCGTGACTCCTGTGAGAGATCGGGCATGGTGTGCATTCGCATTGAAAGAAAGGTGGGTGTCTATCATGCCCGAATCGGGAATCTGCAAGTAAGGGGTTCATGAACATGTGGCGCTGCATCAGCATTGTGTATGTAACATGCTGGGAAACTGAGTCGAGGGGGGGGGGGGGGCGGAGAGGACTGGAGGGGAGAGGAAGTCGCGAGTGGCAAGCGTGTTCGGATAGCCGAGGCGATTAGGCAACCACCCGCGTCAAGCGAGAAGTCTGGGTTGGAGTCCTTGTCCTGCACAAATTTTCACGGGAGAGGAAGTCGCGAGTGGCAAGCGTGTTCGGATAGCCGAGGCGATTAGGCAACCACCCGCGTCAAGCGAGAAGTCTGGGTTGGAGTCCTTGTCCTGCACAAATTTTCACGGGAGAGGAAGTCGCGAGTGGCAAGCGTGTTCGGATAGCCGAGGCGATTAGGCAACCACCCGCGTCAAGCGAGAAGTCTGGGTTGGAGTCCTTGTCCTGCACAAATTTTCACCTCTTGCCTGCCGTTGATACATTTCAGTCCCCAAATGTGGCTCACTTCAACGAAGTCTTTCAACAATTACTTATATGGCCGCTAGACTAAACAAAGTGTGTGTTCTTTCAGACATGTCCGAAAGAACACACACCACGTAATTACTAGTAGATTACTGGGGAAATGCAGTCAGTCTACAAAGGAGAATGCTTACACATCACCCATGCGATCCATTCTAAAATATTTCTCAAGTATGTGTTTGTTTGATTCGTGGCGGAGTGTCACAGAGAAGCTGAAGAAATTGACAGACTTCTGAAGATACACGTAAACTATTCTGAGAAAGCCTACTTAAAAAGATTCAAGAAACAGCTTTTAATGGTGACTCTAGGAATATACTTTAAACACCTGCATATCGCTTCTGTAGGGATCGCAAGAAGAAGATTAGATTCATTAGAGCACGCAGGAAGACATTTAAACAATCATTATTCCTATGATACATACGTGAATGTGACGGTAAAAAACCCTAATATCTAGTATGATGGTGCATACTCTTCTTTGCCATGCACTTTTGAGTGGTTTGCAGAGCACAGATGTAATGTAGATAGCATCCACTGTGTGTAGACTTTTTTTTTATATCTGTCCTAGAGCTTCTGCTCAGAGCTCTTTTTAGTGTTCTACATGTTGATATCCGCCTATATACATTTTCTGGAATTTGATTGAGCCCCCCTGATCTTTAAACAATAAACACAAACTTCACATAATGTTTATTCTCTATTTTCACCACAACAAAAATGTTCAAATGTGTGTGAAATCTTATGGGACTTAACTGCTAAGGTCATCATCAGTCCCTAAGCTTACACACTACTTAAGCTAAATTACCCTAAAGGACAAACAAAAACACACACACCCACACCCGAGGGAGGACTCGAACCTCCGCCGGGACCAGCCGCGGAGTCCATGACTGATGCGCCACCACAACAAAAAGCACTTAACCGATACCCTATAATATGTCTATAGACAGTTTTGCACCACTCCTACACAAATTGGCGTCCATAACTTGCAGCTAATGGAGCAGAAGACTGTTGCCACATTTCTTTGTCAAAAGCTGTAAAGGAGTCAAGCTGACATAGCAGAAGTCTCCACTTGGCACAAACGTGCATCTGTTTTCCACAGGTCTGGTAAGCTGCCTGCTACCTTGGCGGCTCTACGTGTTACGAGAGTCAGATTGCCTAAGTGATGACTGGATTACACCATGTCTGGGTCTGATACAGCTCCGCTTCTATGGTCTAAGTGATTAGAAATGATGTTCTGTCACAACAGGTGGATGGATGGATGGATATGTTGGTATGGGCGCACGACAGCAAGGTCTTCAGCGCCCAAGCGAAAACAGGTTGAGACGACTGTCGGTAAAATACACTAAACAGGAGGGTAAGACAGCACGAAGAACAAAGGTAACAAAACTTGGAAAACCTGCACAGAAGCACGGAACGAAGTATTGTGTCAAATACGTATTAAAACATTAACTACACACCGAGCGAAGTGGCGCAGTGGTTAGCACACTGGACTCGCATTCGGGAGGACGACGGTTCAATCCAGCGTCTGGCCATCCTGATTTAGGTTCTCCGTGATTTCCCGAAATCGGTTCAGGCAAATGCCAGGATGGTTCCTTTGACAGGGGACAGCCGACTTCCTTCCCCATCCTTATCTAATATGATGAGACCGATGACCTCACTGTTTGGTCTCCTCCTCCACATCAACCCGACGTAATTAACTACACAGCAAGAAAGTGGCATAAAGAGCTAAAATAATGGAGCAGATGGATGTGGCTGGCTGACCGCAAGAATAAAAAAAGAGGACCCAGCCGTTGCAACACACTAAAACCTCAAGCCTAAAGGTTTAGGCGAGAGCCCAGACACATACCAAACTTTAAAGCCTAAGTCACACTCGTCTCTTCATCAGCTAAAATAGAGGACAGATTCCCACCAATATTTTCTGTTGCCCTTGCACTTTTTTAAAAAGGTAGCGGATAGAGATGTGCATGCCGCAACCATCACAAAACGGAGGATCCTCTCGCTGTAGTAAAAAGCTATGTGTGAGAGGGCATTGCCCAGTTCTAAGATATCTGAGGGTAACTTCATACCGTCTGAGCAACCACCAGGAGGAACGCCACAGCCAGGTAGTTGACTTCATCAGCCGCAGCTTATTGGCCGTCAGCGCCAGCCATTCCTCACCCCGCAACTGCATGTTCATTTCTCCATATTCCTACATGACCTGGCACCCAGCAGAATGACACCTCCTTACCCAGCCGTTGGAGCAGGTAGAGTTGGTCATATATCAGCTGGGTCAACTTATTAGCTGGGTACATGTTCTGTAACGATTGTAAGACACTAAGGAAATCGGAGCAGATGAGAAACCGTTTGTCCCGATGACGACGCATCTTCACCAGTGCCTTCACGGTCGCATTGAGCTCCGCTACGAAAACGGTATACTCGACAGGAACTCTAATCCTGGTGACATGGTCAGGCAACATTAAAGAGCAGCCAAAGGAGTTCCCTTATTTGGAGCCGTCACTATAATCAGTGATACAAATCTAAAATGTTAAAAAAAGATATTGGCATGTAAAATCTGGTGTACTGTCTTTCTTAAAATTAGTCGAGTCTAAAATAAGTCTGGATTTCTGGAAGAGCCAAGGTGGAAATATGATCCAGTCTTGACCTAAAACATTAAGACCAGCCATACCCGTTTCGAAAAGGCAATCCTGTGCGTGAATCCCATAGGGCCTCGTTGCTCGTTGCCGGTTATGAAAAATCCATGCCAATAGGAGCCGAACAATGGTATGGTATGCAGGTGTGTATGGTTTGGACTGTGTTTTATATGCCTGGTTCACCATAAGTAGCTGTTGCCAGATGTGAAGTGGTGGTTCATCAGCCTCCACACAGAGGCTTGGTATGGGGCTTGTTCTGAATGCTCCAGTGGCCAAACGAATCCCTTCAAGTGCACCACGTCCAACATCTTTAAATAGGAAGGTCTCGCAGACCCATACACTGTCGACCCATAGCCAAGCCGAGATCGCACAAATGCTATGTAAAACAGGAGCAGAGAAGTCCTGTCTGGTCCCCATGTAGTGTGACCAAGACATTTTGAAATACTTAGAGCATTAAAAACCGTTTCGTCAGGTCCTTAAGGTGTGGTACCCATGTACGTTTACAGTCAAATATGAGGCCCATGACACTTACTGTGTCTTTAAAATTAAGAACAATGTCCCCCATACTCATCTCAGAAAAGTTTAAAATCGAACGAGAATGGTTAAAAAGAACACACGCAGACTTCTCGGTTGAAAACTTGAAACCACTCTTCTGCGCCCATTCACCCAAACGTCGAAGAGTTAGTTGCAGCTGACATGTTGTTGCTGTAAGGCTTGAAGAAGAATAAAACACAGAGAAGTCATCTACAAGAAAAGAACAATGGACAGGAATTTTCACTACAGACGTAATGCTATTAATACCTATGGCAAAAACAGTCACACTTAAAACAGTGCCTTTAGGGACACCATTTTCCTGCTCAAAGCTATCACTCAGGTAGTCACCGACTAGGTATCGACAGTACCGTAGCGCGAGAAAGGATTGAATAAAAATGGGAGGACAACCACTAAAACCCCATTCATGAAGCTGCTCGAGGATAAGATACCTCCATGTAGTAATGTAGGCCTTCTTGATGTCTATACCTAGAAGGTGATGCCAGATGCACGAACTGACCTCTCGAGTATGTCCCATAAACGTTCGATGGGATTCATGTCAGGCAAACTGGATGGCCAAATCATTCACTCGAATTGTCCAAAATGTTCTTCAGACCATTCGTGAACATCTGTGCCCAGTGACATGGTGCATTCGCATCCATAAAAACTCCATCATTATTTGGGAATATGAAGTCCATGAATGGCTGGAAATAATCTCCGAGTGGCTGGAAATAATCTCCGAGTGGCTGGAAATAATCTCCGAGTGGCTGAATATAACCATTTCCAGTCAATGATCGGTTCAGAACCAAATGACGCAGTCCATTTCATGTAAACACAGCCCACACCATTATGGAGCCACCACCAGCTTGCAGAGTGCCTTATTGACAATCTGGGCCCATGGCTTCTTGAGGTCTGCGCCACAATGGAACCCCATCATCAGCTCTTACCAACTGAAATCTATACTCATTTGACCAGTCCACGGTTTTCGAGTCTAGGGTCCAAGCGATGTGGTCATGAGCTCAGGAGAGGCGCTGCAGGTGATATCGTGCTGTTAGTAAAGGCACTCGCGTCGGTCGTCTGCTGCCATAGTTCATCAACGCCATATTTAGAAGCACTGTCCTGTCTTACATCCCAAGCAGTGTTGGTTCTCTTGTAGCACTGGCAACTAAACGCAAACGCTGCTGGTGTCGGTCGTTAAGTGAAGGCCGTTGACCACTGCACTGTCCGGTGAGAGGTAATGGTTGAAGTCTGGTATTCTTTCCACACCCTTGACACTGTGGATCTCGGAATACTGGATTCCATAACAATGTCCCAAGCATCTAGATCCTACTACAATTCCGCGTTCAAAATCTAATGATTCCCGGCGTGTGGCCACAATCACGTCGGAAACGTTTTCACTTGATACACGTTAGTGAAAATGACTGCTCCGCCAAAACACAGCCCTTTTTATATGTTGTGTATTCGATGCTACCGCCATCTACGAGGGTAATCCCAAAAGTAAGGTCTCCTATTTTTTTATAAATACGTAGACATGTTTATTTCTACAATGGTTTACATCAGTTTACAGCTTGGACATTTAGCTATTTTTCGACATAATCACCATTTCTGTCGATGCACTTTTGTAGACGCTGTGGCAGTTCTTGTATGCCCATGTCATACCAGCTCGCCATCGTGCTGTTCAGAAAGTTATGAAACTCTTCTTTTACCTCGTCGTCGGAGCTGAATCGCTTTCTGGTCAAATGTTCTTTTAACATGGGTGCCTAGTCAGGGCTATAGGGTGGGTCGGTGATTGTTTTCCAATGTAAGTGTTGCAGGAGAGCAACGGTTTGCCGAGCGATGTGTGGGCGAGCATTGTCATGGAGAATGTGTACGCCCTCGCCCAACATTCCTCTTCTCCGGTTTTGAATTACCCTTTTGAGTTTTTTAAGAGTCTCACTGTACCTGTCAGCGTTAATTGTGGTCCCAGTGGTCATAAAGCCGACCAAAAATACCCCTTTCCGATCCCAAAAAACAGTTGTCATGACTTCACCTGCAGACTGTGTTTGTTTGAATTTCCGCGGCTTTGGCGAAGAAGGATGCGACCACTGGCGTGATTGTTGCTTGGTCTCAGGTGTAAAGTGGTATGCCCAGGTTTCGTCACCCGTGACAATTGTGTCCAGAAAGTTGTACTGTTCGGGTGCAAGTCGGTGAAGAAATGCGCTGGCAGCATCAACTCGTTGCCGCATGTGGTCCTCAGTCAGCATGCGTGGCACCCATCTCGCGCTCACCTTCCGGTAGTTCAATGTTTCCGCTAAAATTCTGTGAGCGGTGCTTCGGGAAACCTCAGCAACCAATGAGCAGAGATCATCCTGGGTGATCCGCCGATCTTCATGCATGCTTTGCCCTTCTCCTCAGAGACTGACGGTCTCCCGCTCCTTTGTTCGTCGTGAATTTCGGTCCGACCAGCTGCAAACTCTCTACACCACTTACGATCATTTTTGACATGCATGCACGACTCACCATACACTTCCCTCAATTGGCGATGAATTTCAATCGGCGCAGTGCCCTTGCGTTCAAAAACCGAATAACTAGGCGCAATTCGCACTTGGGGGTAACATCCAACGGGAGTTCCATTCTCAACGGCTGCCAATCCAAGACTGAGCGCCTCAGCGCGGCGTGCGCATGTTTACCCACAGCGCGTGAAGCACTCTTCATAACAGGGTGACCAACTGCCACACAAAGAGAGTTCTACGCTCATAAAATATAGGAGACCTTACTTTTGGGATTACCCTCGTATATATATGCATATCGCTGCCCCATGACTTTTATCGCCTCAATGTTAAGCACTGCATTAATTACATTTAATCGTATTACGTCGAACACATTAACCAGTAAAAGCGTTTTCACAAAATAATAATAGGGTAAGGTTCAAAATTCAAAGAGTAAGGAGCTATTTGAAAGAGTAAATATTTCCCTAGTTCTTATTATGTTCTTCAAATAAATATATGTCTTGTAACATACAGTTTCTCAAGTAGCCTATGTTCTTCCGCAGCGTTCAGTATATTTGCGTATCAAATTTGATCGAAATTTGTTCAGCTGTTTGGTTGTGAAAACGTAACGTTAATATTGGTATGGCTATAAAGTGATCTTATCCAGCTTGGAGAGCATGTATACTTTTCGGATATAGGATACAAAGCAGTTCAGAAACTTGAGTTATTTGTGTAGTGAACTTGTTCAATAATTCTTTCCGGGAATATGCTTCCATTATACTGATAATAATCCTGTGAAGGACAATAAGATCTGCGATCCTTCCAGATTTTCGTCTGTAATACTTACATGTTAGAAGGCTTACTTCACATTCTTTAAAGATCCGGAACGAGTCTGAGATATGAGAACTCTCATTTAATCGTAGTTAACTGACATGTGTAAATGGTATTCTAATTGAATATGGTGGCTAGAAATACAATTTAATATCTCTGATCGTTCCGTGCGAGAGACGTAGTTAACATTCATTTTGTACCATTTTAACTCAAAGGCCACTTTTCCTCTGCTTTCATACAGGACCAGTAAGCAAATTGGCTAACGAACTTGTTAGACGGTGGGTAACCGACCGTCCTACTACAATTTTTACGAAAAATATCACGTAAGCTGTGAAGAATAATCGGTACGAAATATCTCAGGTTCGCTTTAGTTTCATTCAAAGAATTAAGTAACGAGAGAATGCGATTAGCGTTCGGTCGTTTCCGTTCAACAATTCGTCGCCCACCTCACTTATTTGAAGCCTGAAATAAAAAATCTAAAAATATAATGAAAATTTTTTGCTTAAGAACAAGGCGGATAGGTGATGAAATTGAAATGAGAGACACGGCAATATGGCAGATATTACAATGATTACTTCAGTAATTTAACATACAGAGGAGAACTTACGTGTTTGCTACAATTCATCAGATAACTGAGATAGCGAGCTCGCAGGCTCCAGACAGTAGAAGTGTGCTTCTTCTTTCTTTTCCCGCGATGTTATACGTTCTTCTTCACAAAGTTCGCAGAAATTAAATACTAAAGTGACTGCATACTAATGTTTACACAGAAATGTTTTGTTTTTCATTTAGGAAGGTTCAAGAGTGTACCATTTAGATACGAGTCTCTTCTAAAACGACACAAATTCCAGTTACTTCAAGGAACATGTAAAATTACGATTATCCCATGTCGAGTAATTTTCAACGTGAGGAATGAACTCCCAAGTCTACCCTTACTTCAAGATTAGAGTTGCATTTTTGAACGATAAATTGTTCCCACTAATCTTAATTAGTGGTAATGCAGGAGTAGGTTTAATAATGGGTAAAAAAAAAGGAGTGCGAGTAAGCTACTACAAACAGCATAGTGAACGCATTATTGCGACCAACGTAGACACGAAGCCCACGTCTACTACAGTAGTACAAGTTTATATGCCAACTAGCTCTGCAGATGATGAAGAAATTGATGAAATGTATGATGAGATAAAAGAAATTATGCAGGTAGTGAAGGGGGACGAAAATTTAATAGTCATGGATGACTGGAATTCGAGAGTAGGAAAAGGGAGAGATGGAAACATAGAAGGTGAATATGTATTGGGGGCAAGAAATGAAAGAGGAAGCCGTCTGGTAGCATTTTGCACAAAGCATAACTTAATCGTAGCTAACCCTTGGTTCAAGAATCATAAAAGAAGGTTGCATATAATGAAGAATCCCGGAGACACTAAAAGGTATCAGATAGATTATATAATGGTAAGACAGATTTAGGAACCAGGTTTTAAATAGTAAGCCATTTCCAGGGGCACATGTGGACTCTGACCACAATCTATTGGTTATGAAATATAGATTAAAACTGAATAAACTGCAAAACGGTGGGAATTTAAGAAGATGGGACCTGGATGGTTTCAGGGAGAGCATAAGGGAACAATTGACAGCAATGGGGGAAAGAAGTACAGTAGAAGAAGAATGGGTAGCTCTGAGGGATGAAGTAGTGAAGGCAGCAGAGGATCAAGTAGGTAAAAAGACGAGGGCTAGTAGAACTCCTTGGGTAACAGAAGAAATATTGAATTTAATTGATCCAAGGAGAAAATATAAAAAGGCAGTAAATGAAGCAGGCAAAAAGGAATACAAACGTCTCAAAAAGGAGATCGACAGGAAGTACAAAATGGCTAAGCAGGGATGGCTAGAGAACAAATGTAACGAAGCAGGCAAAAAGGAATACAAACGTCTCAAATATGAGATCGACAGGAACTGCAAAATCGCTAAGCAGGGATGGCTAGAGGACAAATGTAAGGATGTAGAGGCTTATCTCACTAGGGGTAAGATAGATTCTGCCTACAAGAAAATTAAAGAGACCTTTGGAGAAAAGAGAGCCACTTTTATGAATATCAAGAGCTCAGATGGAAACCCAGTTCTAACCAAAGAAGGGAAAGCAGAAAGGTGGATGGAGTATGTAGAGGTTCTATACAAGAGCGATGTACTTGAGGACAATATTATGGAAATGGAAGAGAATGTAGATGAAGATGAAATGGGAGATACGATACTGCATGAAGAGTTCGACAGAGCACTAAAAGACCTAAGACCCCGGGAGTAGACAACATTCCATTAGAACTACTGACAGACTTGGGAGAGCCAGTCCCGACAAAACTCTACCATCTGGTGAGCAAGATGTATGAGACAGGCGAAATACCCTCAGACTTCAAGAAGAATATAATAATTCCAATCCCAAAGCAAGAAGGTGTTGATAGATGTGAAAATTACCGAACTATCAGTTTAACAAGTCACAGTTGCAAAATACTAACACGAATTCTTTACAGACGAATGGAAAAACTGGTAGAAGCCGACCTTGGGGAAGATCAGTTTGGATTCCGTAGAAATGTTGGAACACGTGAGGCAATACTAATCTTACGACAGGGAAGCGAGTGAGACAGGGTTGTAGCCTCTCCCCAATGTTATTCTTTCTGTATATTGAGCAAGCAGTAAAGGAAACAAAAGAAAAATTCGGAGTAGGTATTAAAATCCATGGAGAAGAAATAAAAACTTTGAGGTTCGCCGATGACATTGTAATTCTGTCAGAGACAACAAAGAACTTGGAAGAGCAATTGAACGGAATGGCCAGTGTCTTGAAAGGAGGATGTAAGATGAACACCAACAAAAGCAGAACGAGGATAATGGAATGTAGTCTAATTAAGTCGGGTGATGCTGAGGGAATTAGATTAGGAAATGAGACACTTAAAGTAGTAAAGAAGTTCTGCTATTTGGGGAGCAAAATAACTGATGATGGTCGAAGTAGAGAGGATATAAAATGTAGACTGGCAAAGGCAAGGAAAGCGTTTCTGAAGGCGAGAAATTTGTTAGCATCGAGTATAGATTTAAGTGTCAGGAAGTCATTTCTGAAAGTATTCGTATGGAGTGTAGCCATGTATGGGAGTGAAACATGGACGATAAATAGTTTGGACAGGAAGAGAATAGAACCTTTCGAAATGTGGTGCTACAGAAGAATGCTGAAGATTAGATGGGTAGATCACATAACTGATGAGGAGGTGTTGAACAGCATAGGGGAGAAGAGGAGTTTTTGGCACAACTTGACGAGAAGAAGGGACCGGTTGGTAGGACATTTTCTGAGGCACCAAGGGATCACAAATTTTGCATTGGAGGGCAGTGTGGATGGTAAAAATCGTATAGGGAGACCAAGAGATGAATACACTAAGCAGATTCAGAAGAATGTTGGTTGCAGTAGGTACTGGGAGTTGAAGAAGCTTGCACAGAATAGGGTAACATGGAGAGCTGCATCAAACCAGTTTCAGGACTGAAGACCACAACAACAACAAAAACCACAACAATCTTAATTATGTATAATGAATGTTCACAGAACGCTGTTGCATTTGTTGAATGATACCTGCACATATAGTAGAAATTACAACTTCAGATCAGTACTGCGAGACGTACAAACCACTGCAGCAAGAAGAAAGAGGTATTTCTGGCCCAGGAATAGACAAAGGAGAGAGAGAGAGAGAGAGAGAGAGAGAGAGAGAGAGAGAGAGAGAGAGAGAGAGAGAGAGAGAGACTAAGACAGAGAGAGAGAGAGAGAGAGAGAGAGAGAGAGAGAGAGAGAGAGAGAGAGACAGAGCGAGAGAGAGAGAGAGACAGAGAGAGAGAGAGAGAGAGAGAGAGACAGAGAGAGAGAGAGAGAGAGAGAGACAGAGAGAGAGAGATGGAAAGACTAGAGAGACAGAGAGAGAGAGTGAGTGAGAGGGGGCGGGGGAACTTTCTTGGATGGCGGTTGTAGAGAAGCTATTACGGGAGTGTGTTCTCTTTTATGGGTTGCTGTGCCCACGATGCGATGTGTATCAGCTAGTGGCTGCCGTTGGCTAGGAAAGGCACGAGGCTGTATCGTTCCAGGTCATCTCTGGCGTCGCTAGTCGTGGCTGGCCTTGAGTCCAGTGCAGGCACTTTCTAACGAGCCAAGATTCGAACTGTGATCTCCATAGCACTAACGCCGGCAAACGGTGACGGTTTTACTGCTTTAGAAGGCTTAAAACGTTCAGAGCATGCAACAGATTCTTGATGCAAATAAAAGGCTCATACGTCCACAGTGTAATCCACAAGAGGGCAACATAGTCGATCCGACTACGTGCAAAGCATTTTCAGATGCTGAAGCTTCAGAATCCGCTAATCTGTTCAGCGGAAGTTATGGCGAGCAGACGATCTCTTACACCGTTCGACGATTTGTTTGAAAAATTGAATGAAATGATGACGCATTGGGATGTTGAACAAAACAACGAGCTAGCACCTCGAGATACTAAACTAAAGACTGAGCTGAAAGAAAATTTTTCCCGAAATTGCAAAAGAAAATCCATTACGATGTACAAAATGATTGAAAGTGTAATTAAAGACATAAATAATCAATTACCACCACTTTCGATTCCTTAAAAACTGAAACAGTAGACCTTACAGAAGCATACCGTGAAATGCCCTGTGTACTAAGCCGGTTGTATGACGATGTTATGAAACTAAAAAACACACTATAACGGAGAAAGACACGTCTAAATTGACGCAATAAGTTAACAATTTGTCACTTGAGTACGAACAAAGAATAAACAAAACCCTTTTTGGTCAATGCGAACAAGATATTCAACGAGTGGATTTCAGAGAAAAACACTGACATTCTTGAAGAGGCCGAAAAGGAAATTCGTGCTGCGGTACAGACCGTTGATGCGGAAGTCCTGTTTGAACCAGGGACCTCTGGTGAGTCAATACGAAATGAGCTCCGTCACGTAAAACAGATAATGAGACGTGACTTACCTGGCTGGCGTAACAAGGGATGCCATATTTAGCTAGGACCTTGTCGGGAGACTCTGAGATGGGGTTGTAGAAATGATCTAAAAAATTTATTTAATATAATGGTGAAGCCCTCCGAAGTTGGTATAGCCCTCCGAAGTTGGTATAGGTACAGTCTCCACAAAAAGCGATTATCTTATCTAATGTAATTTGCAGTTGTCTTACAGTGTCTACACAAACCTTTGCAGCTGTCAGCGGTGTTTCGTTATGCAGCGAATCAAACTTCAACAGCTCTTGTTGGAGTCCGTCAGTTTCAGTAAAGTATTGAACAACCAAAGGAAACACCTTTTCAGCATTGTGGTTCGATGCGTGGGTACCTATGCCGCAAATGAAACTTTTTGCGGTTGTTTTATGCATTCGGACACGAAATGTGGTGCTAGAATATTTTAAACAACGATTGTAGCTTCAGTCCTGGCCCTAGACTGCTTTGCAGTGTCTTTGTAGTCAGCATACTTTGCGGCATTGTTTTACGATATAGTCAGGAGAACTTAAGGATTGATGATGCTTGACAACTTTATAAGCTGTTTCCAATTCTGCAGCAGCAATGAGTAATTATTCACGAGTACCTTCTTTAATCATGAAAGTAGAAATAGGCTTTGATGTCGATGCTACCGCGAATATACAGGTATTTGTATGATTTTTCGTACAAATGCGTTGCCTTACTCCTGTCTTACCTGACCTCCGTACGTTACTGAGATGAAACAGTTACAAATCTCACACAACGCTTCCTGATCTGTGCGTCTTTTCATGACAAAAGACCGCTATTTTGTGTTATTTTTTGAATCGTCCGAAAAGTGGCATGTTGTCTTTCCATCCTTAGACATTTTGGTAAGCTATGATAAGTTTATTAGACAGAAAATAGTAGAAAATAACACTTAAGTCTTCGAAGCACACGTCACTATACACTTCACGTCATACAGGGAGTTCCAAAAATGACCGGTATATTTGAAACGGCAATACAAACTAAACGAGCAGCGATAGAAATACACCGTTTTTTGCAATATGCTTGGGACAACAGTACATTTTCAGGCGGACAAACTTTCGAAATTACAGTAGTTACAATTTTCAACAACAGATGGCGCTGCGGTCTGGGAAACTATATAGTACGATATTTTCCACATATCCACCATGCGTAGCAATAATATGGCGTAGTCTCTGAATGAAATTACCCGAAACCTTCGACAACGTGTCTGGCGGAATGGTTTCACATGCAGATGAGATGTACTGCTTCAGCTGTTCAATTGTTTCTGGATTCTGGCGGTACACCTGGTCTTTCAAGTGTCCCCACAGAAAGAAGTCACAGGGGTTCATGTCTGGCGAATAGGGAGGCCAATCCACGCCACCTCCTGTATGTTTCGGATAGCCCAAAGCAATCACACTATCATCGAAATATTCATTCAGGAAATTAAAGACGTCGGCCGAGCGATGTGGCCGGGCACCATCTTGCATAAACCACGAGGTGTTCGCAGTGTCGTCTAAGGCAGTTTGTACCGCCACAAATTCACGAAGAATGACCAAATAGCGTGATGCAGTAATCGTTTCGGATCTGAAAAATGGGCCAATGATTCCTTTGGAAGAAATGGCGGCCCAGACCAGTACTTTTTGAGGATGCAGGGACGATGGGACTGCAACATGGGGCTTTTCAGTTCCTCGTATGCGCCAGTTCTGTTTATTGATGAAGCCGTCCAGGTAAAAATAAGCTTCGTCAGTAAACCAAATGCTGCCCACTTGCATATCGCCGTCATCAATCCTGTGCATTATATCGTTAGCGAATGTCTCTCGTGCAGCAATGGTAGCGGCGCTGAGGGGTTGCCACGTTTGAATTTTGTATGGATAGAGGTGTAAACTCTGGCGCATGAGACGATACGTGGACGTTGGCGTCATTTGGACCGCAGCTGCAACACGGCGAACGGAAACCCGAGGCCGCTGTTGGATCACCTGCTGCACTAGCTGCGCGTTGCCCTCTGTGGTTGCCGTACGCGGTCGTCCTACCTTTCCAGCACGTTCATCCGTCACGTTCCCAGTCTGTTGAAATTTTTCAAACAGATCCTTTATTGTATCGCTTTTCGGTCCTTTGGTTACATTAAACCTCCGTTGAAAACTTCGTCTTGTTGCAACAACACTGTGTTCTAGGCGGTGGAATTCCAACACCAGAAAAATCGTCTGTTCTAAGGAATAAACCATGTTGTCCACAGCACACGCTTACAGCAGAAAGACGACGTACAGAATGGCGCACCCACAGACTGAGTTGTCTTCTATATCTTTCACATCACTTGCAGCACCATCTGTTGTTGAAAATTGTAACTACTGTAATTTCGAAGGTTTGTCCACCTGAAAATGTACTGTTGTCCCAAGCATTTCGCAACAAACGGTGTATTTCTATCGCTGCTCGTTTAGTTTTTATTGCCGTTTCAAATATTCCGGAGATTTTTGAAACACCCTGTATATACCCGCAGTAGCGCTTCACACTTTACTAATTTGCACTCGTTCCCATTACGTATAGAAAGAGTAGTCTTATCAGATCGCTGTTCAAATGGGAACTGCCAGATTCTTCCGCGTGGCGCTGCTTAAGTAGTTCCCGCTCCGTACTACTGGAGAAGTTTGGTATATTCTCGACTGGTGGCGTTAGATCTGGAAGGACTTACATCGCCGACACAGGACACGCAACATGCAACGCCATCTGTGACACGATTTTGTGAACATAAACCTGTTGATATAAATAAAACTAAGTGAGGCTGCGCTACCGGACGGCGTTATTTCAGTGCCCGAGCCAAGCCCATTATAGTATTTTGCAAAATTGGAACCAAGTTAGGTCTTGGTGGGATGTCGGGACGAGAAGGACCATAACGGTGACGGCCCCGATTTATCGGGGCGGATGGCAATCCTAATCGTGACACTGTTATATGCAGGTCCCTGACCTGGAACAGGGACTCGAAATGACATCGATCTCGCAGAATGTGACAGTGCCGACAAGGGCACATGAGAATGAAAAGTATGGGAATATAAGTCAATACATTCAGTCTCTTATTTGTTGTCCTTAGGGTAAATTACTTTACGTTATATTAAGTAGTGTGTAAGCCTAGGGACCGATGACCTCAGCAGTTTGGTCCCATAGTCCTTAGCACAGATTTCCAAATTTCCACAAAACCCTATGAGTCAGTAGGACATTAGTGACACAGACTCTTTTGAACAGCACACTCGCCACTGCTCTGTGTGGTATTCCCACGAAGAGCTGGTTATGAAAAATAGCACCCGACAATATGGGGCTCTGCTAAGCATCTAATTGTTGTCGCGTTGTGTTGAGCCTACGAAGGTGTTTAAACTTCTCGCTGTACGTGGACTATACCCATCTGCTATGAACCCTTGTAGTGTGCGTGGACAAGTATTTAGAGCAAATAATAGAACACCATGGACTCCTGTAGGAGTAAGATAAAACAGTTTACATTTAGTATAAGTAATCTGTAAAGCCAGCAAACACAAATACTAGCGTCAGCATAAAATCAGTGAATAACACAAGTACTCATAGTTGAAGATCGTGAGTGCGTTAAGTAACTGGAAATTTTGTTTAACAGCAATGGGCGACTTGAATAGGGATCTACACAATGGCAGTTTTGCGCTTTCCAGCCTCTGTCGTGCACTGATACTGCCTTCTCACCTTGGTTCATGATAACCGTTGCAAGCTGGTAAGACAGGTTGGCAGCACCCACGATAGTCCGGCTGTCTGTGCACGATCGCCAACTGTCTAAGAAAACCGCTGCACCCAGCGTTGCCAACCGTACGAGCTAGCTCATACATGTATGAAAACTTAAGATAGTGCACGAATATACCATCCACCCTTCGGAACACATGCCTATTGTACGATCATTCGAAACACTTACTATTGTTAATATCCCATCTTTTTTATTATTTTAGTTTTTATAATTTATTAAATTTTTGACATTTTATTTCACATATACGATTTTGAGCAGCCTACATGTCGGATGATGCTGAGGGAATTAGATTAGGAAATGAGACACTTAAAGTAGTAAAGGAGTTTTGCTATTTGGGGAGCAAAATAACTGATGATGGTCGAAGTAGAGAGGATATAAAATGTAGACTGGCAATGGCAAGGAAAGCGTTTCTGAAGAAGAGAAATTTGTTAACATCGAGTATAGATTTAAGTGTGAGGAAGTCGTTTCTGAAAGTATTTGTTTGGAGTGTAGCCATGTATGGAAGTGAAACATGGACGATAAATAGTTTGGACAAGAAGAGAATAGAAGCTTTCGAAATGTGGTGCTACAGAAGAATGCTGAAGATTAGATGGGTAGATCACATAACTAATGAGGTGGTATTGAATAGAATTGGGGAGAAGAGGCGTTTGTGGTACAACTTGACTAGAAGAAGGGATCAGTTGGTAGGACATGTTCTGAGGCATCAAGGGATAACCAATTTAGTATTGGAGGGCAGCGTGGAGGGTAAAAATCGTAGAGGGAGACCAAGAGATGAATACACTAAGCAGATTCAGAAGGATGTAGGTTGCAGTATGTGCTGGGAGATGAAGAAGGTTGCACAGGATAGAGTAGCATGGAGAGCTACATCAAACCAGTCTCAGGACTGAGGACAACAACAATAACATATAACATGTCAGTCTGCTCAGCCGTGGAATTCCATGATTTCATTACACTGCAGCTTCATAAGTCAACATATTCACCGAGATGAATCCTCTGGGGAACTCGCCGTATTGATTAGATTAGATTAGATTCAGTTGACTACTTTGCATCCTGCGCGGTGCTCATTCATAAGTGAAAACGAATGCTGTTAACTTGTAGGCTCAAATGACGCCAGTGAGCGATCTATAAGGTGTTAAGTAGTGAAAAACTGTATAAATAGAAACAGAAGAGAGTGATAGTAGTCCTAGCACTGCCAAAATATCTACGGCGAGCGTGTTTAAATGTAATAGGCGAGACTAAAAGTATAGAAAAGCTGAGAAACTAATCCCGAAGTTAAAGGTTGGTCGTGAGGTGATGAACCGAACTCTGAAAAAGTTAGACGTAGAATCTGTAACATAACTTTTATGTCTGAATTAGAATGTGTTAAAAAATATTCCAAAAATGAAAATCATGTCAAAAAATGAAATTGTCGTCCTCTAAAAGCCATACACATTTGTAAAATCAGGTACAGCTGATGCTTCTTTAAATAATTAGACTCACGTTGCGGAAATTAAATTGGTGTGATTTGTGTTAGAACAATCTTCGTTTCAATGTTGCAGATTGCGTGGAGGACGTTGTTTAATAGTTTCTAAAATCACTGAGGCTGTACATTTTCGTTGCACTAAATGTTACCAGAACGTAAAGACCGTGATAGGAGAGAGCCACAAGAAAGAACCTGCAGGAAAACTGAGACGTATAAAATTCAGTGTTCTTGCAGATGTGCCAACAGACGTAGGATCTGTTAAAATTTCATATGTCGTGGTTGTATATTTCGATAAAGACACAAACAAAACAAAGTAAATATTGGAATCTTTGTGAAGTTTTAAAGAAGGTGAATATGATAAGACAAACTGAGGATCAAACTGTAAAAAACGTTTATTCTAACCTAATGCTTTCATTTCCTGAGTACAATGTTTCTGAAAACAATATTATACGATTTGCTTCTGGTAGTTGTAATTCTATGGTGGGGTTAAGAAGCTCTGTTGGCACTCGGTTAATTGAAAAATGTTCTGGACTAATTCTCAAATTTATAAGTGCCAGCGAAGCTATTAAATGTCTTCTCAGATGTTATGAAGACCTAGCTACGAACAGTCATAACCGTTTTGAAGTTAGTGCTACGAGACAGGCACAACTGCATGACCTTCAAAAGTTTTCAGGTGTCAAAATTCATAAATTGTTGCATCCATTACAGATAAGATGGGAATCTTTGCAGTCCGTTGTAGTGAGAACTTTAGAACAGTGGAATACTTTGCGTCTCTATTTTCATTCTAAATACCTTTTGCGGCAGAAGAAGTTCACCGATCCTTGAGTGACAGTTTTTAAAATTGTTTTATTTACTTTTGGCCTATATTTTGCCGAAAAACACAGATCTAAATACGTATTTTTCAGAGTGATAAAGTTGTTATTATTGACTTACATGAAAAGATGGTAGAAGGGTACAGGTCCAGTAGTAAGCCGCAACCTACACTCCTGGAAATGGAAAAAAGAACACATTGACACCGGTGTGTCAGACCCACCATACTTGCTCCGGACACTGCGAGAGGGCTGTACAAGCAATGATCACACGCACGGCACAGCGGACACACCAGGAACCGCGGTGTTGGCCGTCGAATGGCGCTAGCTGCGCAGCATTTGTGCACCGCCGCCGTCAGTGTCAGCCAGTTTGCCGTGGCATACGGAGCTCCATCGTAGTCTTTAACACTGGTAGCATGCCGCGACAGCGTGGACGTGAACCGTATGTGCAGTTAACGGACTTTGAGCGAGGGCGTATAGTGGGCATGCGGGAGGCCGGGTGGACGTACCGCCGAATTGCTCAACACGTGGGGCGTGAGGTCTCCACAGTACATCGATGTTGTCGCCAGTGGTCGGCGGAAGGTGCACGTGTCCATCGACCTGGGACCGGACCGCAGCGACGCACGGATGCACGCCAAGACCGTAGGATCCTACGCAGTGCCGTAGGGGACCGCACCGCCACTTCCCAGCAAATTAAGGACACTGTTGCTCATGGGGTATGGGCGTGGACCATTCGCAACCGTCTCCATGAAGCTGGACTACGGTCCTGCACACCGTTAGGCCGTCTTCCGCTCACGCCCCAACATCGTGCAGCCCGCCTCCAGTGGTGTCGCGACAGGAGTGAATGGAGGGACGAATGGAGACGTGTCGTCTTCAGCGATGAGAGTCGCTTCTGCCTTGGTGCCAATGATGGTCGTATGCGTGTATGGCGTCATGCAGGTGAGCGCCACAATCAGGACTGCATACGACCGAGGCACACAGGGCCAACACCCGGCATCATGGTGTGGGGAGCGATCTCCTACACTGGCCGTACACCTCTGGTGATCGCCGAGGGGACACTGAATAGTGCACGGTACATCCAAACCGTCATCGAACCCATCGTTCTACCATTCCTAGACCGGCAAGGGAACTTGCTGTTCCAACAGGACAATGCACGTCCGCATGTATCCCGTGCCACCCAACGTGCTCTAGAAGGTGTAAGTCAACTACCCTGGCCAGCAAGATCTCCGGATCTGTCCCCCATTGAGCATGTTTGGGACTGGATGAAGCGTCGTCTCACGCGGTCTGCATGTCCAGCACGAACGCTGGTCCAACTGAGGCGCCAGGTGGAAAAGGCATGGCAAGCCGTTCCACAGGACTACATCCAGCATCTCTACGATCGTCTCCATGGGAGAATAGCAGCCTGCATTGCTGCGAAAGGTGGATATACACTGTACTAGTGCCGACAATGTGCATGCTCTGTTGCCTGTGTCTATGTGCCTGTGGTTCTGTCAGTGTGATCATGTGATGTATCTGATCCCAGGAATGTGTCAAGAAAGTTTCCCCTTCCTGGGACAATGAATTCACGGTGTTCTTATTTAAATTTCTAGGAGTGTATAAATTGATTAACATTGATTCAACCAAGAGGTAAAAGTTTGTTCCTGACAGCCAAATGTTTTTAGTAGTTGTATTTCTGAAGACAATTCAGAAACCATGAATATAAAATGAACGGGATTTCGTGATAGACTTTTCGCTCACATGTAGGGATTTCATGCAGCCCAGATACTGACCACTAGAAAATAACAATAACTCTGATGATGCTTTATTGCCATTGCTTGCAGTTTTGACGCCTAAAAGGGCTCTTTTTAACAAAAACTCCTTGTCTTATACATCTTATGTCGAAATATCCAAGAATAGTAGCTCCAGATGATGATAAGCATCTGGAAAACAAAAGGATTATGACTGTAGGAAACTTCCTATCGTGAAAATAGACTAAAATATTAAGAATTTTATAGAAGTGGGGGAACGTACTCAACATGAAAACTTTGTTTACAGAGATAATTTTCAAAAAATGGTGCAAATGGCTCTGAGCACTATGGGACTTGACAGCCGAGGTAATCAGTCCCTTAGAACTTAGAACTACTTAAACCTAACTAATCTAAGGACATCACACACATCCATGCCCGAGGCAGGATTCGAACCTACGACCGTAGCGGTCGTGCGGTTCCAGACTGAAGCGCCTAGAACCGCACGGCCACTCCGGCCGGCGTTAATTTTCAGTCTTGCCAGAGTTTGCGCTTTCATACGTATCCGTTCCACAGTCAAACGCTGACTGCAAATGAGTTTTTAGTAAGATGAATCTTATGAAAGTAAAAATTACGAATAGGCTCGTTTACTTCTACAGTGAACAGATGTTTGATTGCCAGCCAATATGTGAGGAGCAGCAGCTCATTCAAAAATTTTGTCCCTACTGAACATATGCTCAGGAGCGCGAATAAAACGCACTTATATTCGCGGCCATCCATTCCCATTTTTGCCATTGCTGACCCTCCATAGGAGGAAGATGGTGATGGTGATGATGATGATGATGATGATGATGATATGACAATGATGCATTCCATTTTCAACTCTCCTCCTAAGGTAAGCCAATAACAAAGTAATTTTTTATAGAATTTTATGAACCGTATATTATTTTTATAAATTGTTTCCTAATAGAAAAATGTGAAGAAATTAACGTAAAATAATGGGACACGCATATTTTTATGTGGTACCAGTACAAACCCCCGGCCGAGGCTGGCCACGAGCTCTTACCAATGCTGTCTAAGTCCATTATTCTTGACGGTAGGCATGCAAGTGAGAAAAAGTTGAAAAAGGATTGAAATTATACTTTAAGTTTGCTGGAAGTCGCTATGTGCTTTCATTATCAAATACTGGATAATTGTAGGATAGGTAATATTCGTGCAAACAAAGTTGACACTCGGTGCGGTATCCGATGGGAGCGACTGTAAATGGGAAATACCTTTACGCCACCGCGCCGAGTGTCAACTTTGTTTGAGCGTATAGTAATTTGCGCTCCGTTTTAAGCGGAAGCGTATTTTTGACGCATCTCATTACTTTTGACGTCATACCTGCTGAACCGAGGACGACGAGAAAAACAGGCCACGGCGCATACGTCACGAAAGTAGGTCTCAGATCGCTCGCTCGCTCAGCACACAAACTGCGTTTCTACATTTGTTAACTCGTAACTAGGTGTGTACGTACAAACGAGAATTGCTTCTTCTACTGGAATTCGCTATTATGGAGTCTTACTGTTGTTAGTCTTACAATGATCGGAAGCCCATAGGGCTACTTTTAATTTGTTACGGCTGCACTGGGGTACAATAAAATAAAAATCATGCCAAAATGATTATTAGCTGCATAAGGCACTACTTCTTGCATCAGAAGAGGACTGTTAAGCAGAAGAGACTAAATACTATAAAAAGCCATTATACCATTTATATCGAGTGTTGACCTTAAATTAAATTTTCTTGTAGTACTGTTAGTCAGTAAGACTTCATAATAGCAGATTCCGGCAGATTCCTCGTTAGTACGTACACGCCCAGCTGCGAGTTAACAGGTTTAGAAACGCATTTTGTCTGCTGAACTGAGTGAACGAGCGAGTTCGGGTCTACCTTTGTCATGTGCGCGCCGCGACCTGTTGTTCTCGTGGGCCTCACCCTGAACTATGCGCCGTATAGTGGCATAATTTTGCAGGTGGTCTCAATGATATATGTAGATACTCTCCGCAAAGTGTGCTCCGTACAGCATTAGTAGCAAAGAAGAAAAAAAGTTACAACATCATGGCTGAAGTTTGACCACAAAAACAGCGAAAGTTTAGAAAGCGAAAACCTTTTCTCCCTGCATCATTTTGGGAGGGTTGTCAGGGAGAAAATGTTTCGCAAAGGTTTGAAGTTACATGTGAAGTTCGATAGAAGTCGCTAAGTGTTATTATTTTCGACTAATGGTCGAACAAAGTTGGAATATTTGACGGCCATCAGCTTCAAGACAATTACCTAGTTTCTAACAGTAATACATATTTTATCGGGTTAAACTAAACTTGCTGTTAATGAGAAGAATACGGCAGCATGTCAAATTCTTAAATTCGGTCAACGATCGGGCGAAATATCGAAAATGATCTTTTTGTTGCCCGTGGAAGCTGTCTTAGAAATTCTACCTGCAACGAGATGTCCAGGACTGACACGCAAAAATGGATTTTATGTTGTAGATTGTAGACATGTACGATCCCTTAACGAAATGTACGATAGTTTCGATGCAGGTTCGCGATCTTGTAATACGGAGAGTTTGCCAACGCTGGCTGCAACTGAACTGACCAAGTGCTGGTGCCAACCTGATCTCAGCACCAGAGGGGGTGGGCCCCAGCCTCTTTCTCCAAGCTGAACCCGATGTCGCTGAGTACATGAAGACAACACGTCTACTTTGCTTCGTATTCAGCAAAAATTTTCTGAATTCAAATACTGTTGTCTGTCCATTTGAAGACAATGAACCTACTTTGTGTGTGTATTGTATGTATTGAACCGGGGACCTAGAAACGATGGAGAGGCTTCATCCCGTCGTGGCCCTCAATGGTTCACAACCCTACAACAGGCCAAAGCTGTCGACCTGCCCCACCGCCGCCCCACACCGAACCCAGGGTTATTGTATGGTTCGAGCCCCAGCGGACCCCTCCCCTCCCCCTTCCCCCCGCGGGAACGTCTCACACCAGACGAGTGTAACCCCAAATGTTTGCGATCTAGAGTAATTATGGTGTACGAGTACTGAGAGACAGTGTTTGCGCAGCAATCGCCGACATAGTGTAACTGAGGCGGAATAAGGAGAACCAGCTAGCATTCGACGAGGCAGATGGAAAACCGTCTTAAAACCATCCACAGGCTGGCCGGCACACCGGACCTCGAGATGAATCCGCTGGGCGGATTCGTGTCGGGGACCAGCACGCTTTCCCTCTCGGGAAGCAGCGCGTTTGACCGAGCGGCTAGCCGGGCGGGCATGAATCTACTGTACTTTGTATTCAGTAAAAATTTCCTTGTTTCATGTACCATCGCCTGTACATCTAAAATCAACGAGTTTAGTTTGCTTTGCAATCAGTTTAATTTTCTAAATTCACCTATCGTCATCAAGTCACAGAAGACATTTTAGTCTACTTTGCATCATACTCAGTCAAATATTTCTCAGTTCAGCCTCTGTCACTTGCTTAAAGGCATCAAGGCTGTTTTGTCTTACGTAAGATATAGATTAAAATTTTTCTTTAATGCAATAGAGACATTTTTCAAAAGTACTTAGCCTGGTAACAAGGACCTTTAATCTAAATTACTGAACTCTCATTGGAAAAATGTCACTAAAGCTAGTGAAGAATACTTTGTCACTGACAACTACTCTCTTTAAAGTGTAACACGACTCGGTATATGAATGTTATTTTTAAAGCTAAGCTGAGATGACCAGCAGGGAAAGTAGCCTCTTTAACCTCAGTTATTGCTTTCTGCAAAATTGTCATGTTGCACCACATTCTGGTGCAAGTTCAATTGAACGTCACTTCGGCAACTTCCAGCAGTTTCACTATTCGACGAGTCTTAAAGAAAAAATACATGATGTGAGATAAAAATACAGTTTTGGTTGCGGAGGTTTTTATTTTCAGATTTCAATCACAATCACAACGCAACCAAGACTGTATTTTTTATCTAAAATCTTACAGTGGATGCTGTATCATCTGCAACGATGGAATGGAAGAAATACATATTGCTTTACTTAGGTACGTGTAACCTTATGAAGATGTCATTTCTCATTTTCTACCTCTACCTGTGCTTTTTTTTTTTTTTTTTTTTAATGGATGGAACTTTATACCTTTGTAGTGAGTCTAACCTACGCATTTTCTGCTATTAATTTATATCCATCAAATTGCCTTCTAATAGAATTCAAATTGACGAAAGCATACGATTTTGATAGTCGAAATCTTGAAGTCTATTCGTCTAATAGAATAGCACCAGGCCTTCGAAGGAGCGATAAAGGGTTAATTTTTGGAGAAAAAATACATTTTCGTTAGTGTTTGTAAGGAACCAATCCCACGTACACTATGTTTTTCCTGTACTTAGTCTTCCGCATATAATAATAAATTTATTCTGTGACACCGTAGTGAAGATTTTTCGCTGATCAGATCTACTGAAATGGCCTGTTGCTGAAACAGAATAGAGTCAGTCGTAGCATGCAGACATGCTGTGTAAGTTTTGTTGATATTATTTTCGTTTGTAGATTTAAAGTAATTATATGTGATATCTGTGAAGACCTTGCGAAATTATTTTCAATTTACGTCTTCCCAATTGGGTGATTTACATGATTTTTTTTAACTAATTTGTCACAGATAAGATCGTGTGGAGTCACTAGATCATTGTAAAGAGAAGCAGTGACAGAACAGTTGTTGGTTGCAGTCATTCATTGGGACTTGATTATAGCAATCGGCAGTCTGAAATCAAGGGCCCATCATTCTAATGCACCTTCCAACCATTTCATGCAAGAGATTTTACAAGTGATTCGGTCATTCGTCTCCGCACGATGATGCTGTTGGGCTTTGCTCAAGTCAGACACCGGCCCCATCATTAATAATTAGATGGTTACCCACCTTACAATGATGTGTTATCGTCCTGTCATAAACTAAAACTAAAGTGAAGAGAGTGAACTGCAACGCGTCAACATGACGTGGTGAGATAGACAGAGGACAGTAGCTGTTACATGGACGGAATACCATTAATACTGAACATGAGAACGTTGAGCCTACAACTTGATGTAAGCGAATTTCAGTCTGACTGGTCTGTACGTATGCGTGAGGGTAGTTCTGTACCAATGTTTGATCACTGGTCAGACCTACAAACGAGCAAAACCAGTTCGAGACGGAGTCCCAATTAAATTTTACACAGAGTAACCTAAGACATTGGGACCTCACTTAGCTTGGATTTATCTCGAAACTGTCGCCCAGAGCAAACTGCCAAGCGAATGGCAAAGAGCGCAGGTGACCCCTGTATATAAGAAGGGTAAAATAACGGGCCCGCAAAATTAGAGACCAATGTCTTTAACATCGATTTGCTGTAGAATCCTCGAACACCTTCTCAGTTCTTTGAACACATGCTGTGTTCGAATTTTCTTGAGACAGAGAAGTTTAAGTACACCAGTCAGCACGCTCGTGCGAAACTCACCTTGCCCTTTTTTCGCACGGTAACCTACGAACCATGGACGAAGGGCAATAGGCTGACTCCGTATATCTCGTTTCTCGGAAAGTGTTTGACACGGTGCCTCACTGCAGACCGTTAGCGAAAGCCCGAGCATAAGGAATGCGTTCTCAGGCTTGTGAGTAGCTCCAAGATTTCTTAAGTAAGAGAAACCAGTGCATTTTCCTCGACGTCGAGTGTTCATCAGAGACAAGAATACACCAGGAAAGTGTGACAGGACCAGTCTTATACATAAGTGATCTGATGGACAAGATGAACACCAGTTTGCGGCTGTTTGCTAATGATGCTGAACTGTACGGAAAAGTGACGGCGTTGAGTGACTGTAGGAGGATGCAAGATGACTTCGACAAAGTATCTACACTCATGCTCATAAATAAAGGATAATGCTGATACATGGTGAAACAACGCTCTGGTGGGCGGTTTGCCGGTTTAAATCACCTCGGGTATGACCATGCGGTGCATTTGACCTGTGGTCGTCGCACGGTGGCGCTGGCAGCAGTCCACATACGCAGAGGTGTGTTGGTGCATGTCAGAGTACGGTGCAGCGAGTGAGTGTGCAGACGTTTACAGACGTGCTAATGGTGACTGTGTGTTGAAAATGGCTCAAAGAACACATATTGATGACTTAATGAGGGGTACAATACAAGAGCGACAGGAGGCTGGTCAAACACAGCAGATCGTAGCACGGGCACTCCGTGTGCCACAAAGTGTAATCTCGAGGTTATGGCTACGATTCCAGCAAACAGGAAACGCATCCAGGCGCTACAGTACGGGAAGTCCACAGTGTACCACAGCACAAGAATACCGGTATCTCACCATCAGTACCCGCACGGACTCTGAGTACTGCAGGTACTCTTACTCGGGACCTTACCGCAGCCACTGGAACAGTTGTATCTAGGCACACAGCCTACAGACGACTGAACAGACATGGTTTATTCGCCCGGAGAACTGCAAGGTGCATTACGCTGACCCCTGGTCACAGGAGAGCCTATAAAGCTCGGTGTCAAGAACACAGTAAAAGGTCATTGGAACAGTGGTCCCAGGTTATGTTCACTGACGAGCCTAGGTATAGTCTGAACAGTGATTCTCACCGGGTTTTCATCTGTCGTGAACCAGGTGTGGGGTGGGATTATGATTAGTGCACGTACACCCCTGCATGTCTTTGCCAGAGGAACTGTAACAGGTCGGGTGTATCGGGACGTCATTTCGAACCAGTATGTCCGCCTTTTCAGAGGTGCAGTGGGTCGCACCTTCCTTCTGATGGATGATACGGCACGGCCCCACCGAGCGGCCATCATGGAGGAGTACCTTGAAACAGAAGATATAAGGCGAATGGAGTGGCCTGCCTGTTCTCCAGACCTAAACCCCATCGAACACGTCTGGGATGCGCTGGGGCGACGTATCGCTGCGCGTCTTCAAACCCCCACGACACTTCAGGAGCTCCGACAGGCACTGGTGCAAGAATGGGAGGCTATACGCCAGCAGCTACTCGACCACCTGATCCAGAGTATACCGACCCGTTGTGCGGCCTGTGTACGTGTGCATGGTGATCATATCCCATATTGATGGCTAGGTACATGCGTAGGAAACAGTGGAGTTTTGTAGAACATGTATTTCGGGACGGTTTTCTCAACTTATCACCAATACCGTGGACTTACAGATCTGTGTCGTGTGTGTTCCGTGTGTGCCTATGCTATTAGCTCCAGTTTTGTGTAGTGCCACGTTGTGAGGCACCACATTCTGCAATTATCCTTAATTTAAGAGCATGAGTGCAGTTGCTTTGATTTGTGACAGAATTCTATAAATGTATAAAAATGTAAGTAAAAGTAGACGAGCAGGAAAAACAAAACTGTAATATTGGGATACAGCATTAGTAGTTTGCTGCTTGACACAGTCACGTCCCTTAAATGCCAAGGCGTATCGATAAAGCAGCGGAGCTATTTGACATGGAATGAGCACGTAAGGTTCGGAGGGGGGCGGTGAATGGTGAAATTCGGTTTATTGGTAAAATTTTTGGGACGTGTAGCTTATCTGTAAAGGAGACAGTGTATAGGAAACTCGTTCGATGTCTTTTTGAGAGCTCCAATAGATTGGGTTAAAGAAAGACATCGAAGCAATTCAGAGGCGTGCTGCTAGAGTTTTAGATTCGATCAAAACGCGAGTATTACGAAAATTCGCCGTGAACTTAAATGGGAGTATCTGGAGGTGCAGCCGCGCGGTCTGAGGCGCCTTGCCACGTTTGAAAAGAATGGTTCAAATCGCTCTGAGTACTAAGGGACTTAACTACGGAGGTCATCACTCCCCTAGAACGTAGAACTATTTAAACGTAACTAACCTAAGGACATCACACACATCCAAGGCCGCGGCAGGGTTCGAACCAGCGTCTTTGAGGCCTCGCACGTTTCGCGCGGCTGCCCCGTCGATGGTTCGAGTTCTCCCTCGGGCATGGATGTGTGTGCTGTCCCTAGTGTAAGTTAGTTAAGTTAGAATAAGTACTGTGTCAGCCTATGGACCCATGACTTCAGGTGTTAGATCCCATAGGAAATTACCACCACCATCCCCTGAAGGAAAGTCGATGCTATTTTTCGCAAAATACTGTTTGCAGAACTGGCATTTTAAGTTGACTATAAAACGATTCCAGTGTCGCGAACGTACATTTTCCATAAGAACCACCAAGATAAGAGAAATTAGGACTCGTATGGAGGCTTTCGACAATGTTCACCGGAATACTCTCTTTCAAATTCTGAAGGTGGCAGGGGTAAAATTCAGGCAGCGAAAGGCTATTTACAATTTGTACAGAAACCAGATGACAGTTATAAGAGTCGAGGGGCATGAAAGCGAAGCAGTGGTTAGGAAAGGAGTGAGACAGGGTTGTAGCCTATCCCAGATGTTATTCAAACTGTATATTGAGCAAGCAGTAGAGGAAACAAAAGAAAAATTCGGAGTAGGAATTAAAATACATGGAGAAAAAGTAAAAACTTTCAGTTTCGCCGATGACATTGTAATTCTGTCAGAGACAGCAAAGGACCTGGAAGAGCAGCTGAACGTAATGGACAGTGTATTGAAAGGAGGATATAAGATGAACATCAACAAAAGCAAAACGAGGATAATGGAATGTAGTCGAATTAAATCGGGTGATGCTAAGTGTGTTAGATCATGAACTGAGACGCTTAAAGTAGTAAATGAGATTTGATATTTGGGGAGAAAAATAAATAATGATGGTCGAAATAAAGAGCATATAAAACGTAGACAGTAAAATGTAGACAGGCAATGGTAAGGAAAGCGTTTCTGAAGAAGAGAAATTTGTTAACATCGAGTATAGATTTAGGTGTCAGGAAGTATATTCTGAAAGTGTTTGAATGGAGTGTAGCAATGTATATAAGTGAAACGTGGACGATAATAAGTTTAGACAAGAAGAGAATAGAATCTTTCGAAATGTGGTGGTACAGAAGAATGCTGAAGATTAGATGGATAGATCACATAACTAAAGAGGAGATATTGAATAAAATTGGGGAGAAGCGAAATTTGAGGAACAACTTGACTAGAAGAATGGATAGGTTGGTAGGACATGTTCTGAGGCATCAAGGGATTATCAATTTAGTACTGGAGGGCAGCGCGGAGGGTAAAAATCGTAGAGGGAGACCAAGAGATGAATACACTAAACAGATTCAGAAGGATGTACGTTGCAGTAGGTACTGGGAGATGAAGACGCTTGCACAGGATAGAGCAACATGGAGAGCTGCATCAAACCAGTCTCTGGACTGAAAACAACAACAACAACAACAACAACATGGAGGCATACAGACAGTCGTTTTCCCCTCGCTCTGTTTACGAGTGGAACATGAAGGGAAATTACTGTTAGTGGCACAAGATACCCTCCGTCACGCTCCGTGCAGTAGCTTGTAGAACATGTATGTAGATGTTGGTGTAGGTATTGATAGTAGCACATCAGTAATGGAGAACAACTAAGATTACTGACCGGGAACGAGGCACCAGCCTTATACGAATTCCAGATAGATTTTACACAGAATATGGTTCGGTGCTATCTTGTTTCCTATTGTCAAGAATGTCTTGGTCAACGAATAGACACAAGTGCTCGGGGAAGAGCGCAGGTCACTCTTGTGTAGAAATCAGACGAGAAATCGGGTGCACGGAAGGGCTTGACATTATCGCTGACGTCCGTCTGTTGAAACATCTTTAACCTAGACCATATACTAAACTCTAGGTGTCACGTTTCTAGTGGAAAACAAGCTTCTGTCAAAGAATCAGTGTAGATTCAGGAAAAGCCAGGCGTGTGAAACGGCGGGCTTTTTTCATGCACGGCATTTTGCAAACAGCCAATGCAGATGCACTACACTACTGAAAAAAATGTAGTAACATCAAGGACTGGGTTCAGTATCATCAGGGTATAATATGTGCATACTGAGAGGCTGTAGTGGCAATGATTCATTTTTCACTGTCATCGGCGATCAGATATCGCTCTGAAAGCCCTTTCAGTGCAGCCTCTATTTTGACTCGGCAGTCAGTAACTGTGATAAGTTCAGAGGTGAACAGTGCTCGCAACATTCATTCTGGGATAGAACAATGTCCAACTGAGAGTACATACTTCTAATGGGCAGCTTCTGTCATATGAACGGACAGGGGACTTGCAAGAATCTGGATGGACGTGTCTAAGGTTTGGTGCACCTTTTGGACACAATGTACGGGTGGCGTGTAGCTGCTTACAACATTGTCTGAGCAACACTGTCACACCAGGAGACCTGACTCTGGACGTCCGTATAGTAGAGACGCATGTCAAGGTCGACACATTGTGCGAGCAGCCGTGGTCGACCTAACACCATAAAAATTAAACTAAACTCCGTCCGAACAGGCCTTTCAGGCTCAATGGTACCGGCTGACCACCATGTTATCCTCAGCCTACATGTGTCACTGGATGCGGATATGGAGAGGCATGTGATCATCGCACCACTCTCCCGATGTTTTCGTGACCGGAGCCTTTACTTCCCATCAAGTGTCTCCTCAACTGGCCTCGCAAGGGTTGAGTGCACCCCGTTTGCCAACAGCGCTCGGCAGACCGGATGGTCACCCATCCACATGCTAGCCAAGACCGCAGCACTTAAATTCGGTGATTTGCGGCAAAGCTGTTGGTGACTGAACATTAACCAGGGACGAAACCCGGTCACATTTTGTACCTGCTGTGGCAGTAGGGACCATTAGGAATCGTCTGCTTGGAGCAAGATTAAGAACTCATGTGAACCTGGGCAGGTTACAAAAGGCACCACGACGCCGCCAGGCACGGCTACTCTGGTGCCGTGAAAGAGTTGGCTGGACAGTCGAATGGCGCTCTGTTTCTTCGGTGATGAGAATAGCTTCTGTCTGTACACGAGTGATGGATGTATACATGTACGGTGTAGAGCTGGTGAGCTACCTATTTCAGAGTGTGTTCTTCCACGACACCATCCCGGGCTTCAGGGTGTGGGGGGCAACCAGTTACAACCTGTGGTCATATTTGGTGTTTCTGCATGGTAAAGTAAGCGGTACCTACTACATTGCACAGGCTCCGTGTTGCTGGCATTTCTTGGACAGGAAGGTGATGAGCTTTTTCAGTAGGACAATGCACATCCATACACCGCTGCTGCGACGCAATGTGCTCTTCGTGGTGTACAACAACTGCTCTGGCCAGCAAGACAGCTCCTCGGCAGTTGAACACGTATGAGACATTATGATGCGGGAACTTGCTCATTTTCCAGAGCTTTCAAGAGTCACTGTCGAACTGAAAAAAAAGAAAGATGTTTGAGGCAGTCTATTGCAGGATGCTATTCGGCACCTTTCAAGATAGTACGCATGCGAGGATGCATGTCTGCATTGCCGCCAGAGTGGGGTACATTGTATACTGATGATATGTGTGTTCCATTGGTCTGAATTTGTTATCATTTGCTCCTACAATGACGTATTACCTGTCACTACGCTTGCCATAAAATGACCTTGTCCTTGAAGGTGTCGCATTTTTTTTCCGGCCGTCTTCCTAGGTTTCAAGAAAGTGCTCGGTAGTGCACCACTTGGTCGACCGCTGCCCAAGATACGACTATACGGAGTATTAGCGCAGGTAAGTGATTGAATGAATGGATCTTTGACTAACAGAAAACAGAACGTTATGTCAGAGAGCGAAAGATCAATCGAAACGAAAGTAACAGCGCATCTATACCAAGGATCCTCATCTTTCCAATATATGTAAACGATTTATCAAATAGAATCAGCAGCATTATAAGACTGTCCACTGATGACTTTATTATCTACAGGAAAGTATCGTTGTAGGAAATTCACCTAGATATGGAGAATATTTCCAGTTGCTGCATTGAATGGAAGCTCTCTTTAAATGTGGATGAATTGAAACGTCCCCTTAGAAAAAGTAATGATTGACTGTGCTGATAAACCTCTTACATTATTTGCTTTTCAAACAGCTTAGCAAAACTGAACGTACTCAGACATTACTCTCTTTACTTATTCTGATCAACACTAAACTGACACGCAATATTTTTAGCGCAACGCAGTCTGACTTTCAATAATCCCTACAAAATATGGCCCTGACTAACAATAATCTATACCTTTCACGAATCACTTACCTCACAAAAATCTTCGTTGCTCGAACTACTGCAATACAGCGAGCGCCAATACTGCTAGCTAAAAAAAAGATTCTAACTACTGAAGGCACTAACTACTGATAGTCATAGTTAGCAAATGAAAGATTTTGATAGAGAACAAACAATGTATTATTTACCTTAATAGTGTTCAAAAGTTATATATATATATATATATATATATATATATATATATATATATATATATATATATATATATATATATTCTCATGGACTCACGTCCAGATCATCCGCTCTCAAAATTCCGCCATCTCTCTCCCCACATCCACCAGTGCTGGCGGCTCACCTCCAACTGCGCAACGCTAAGCACTGTTAACAGCCAACTGCCCAACACTACAATAGCATATACTCCAACAATGCAAACCAGCCACAGCCTTCACACAGCACAGTCACTGATTATCATATAGAGCGCTACGTGGCGTTACATAAAAACCTAAACAGCCTACTTACAAAATGTGAGATGAAGCCTACAGTGGTAATGGGTAATACTTCGCAGCGATATGGAATGAGACGATGACGCAGAATCAGTATCAGGGAAGGCGAATAGAAGACATAGATATGTGGAAAGGAATCCTGGAAAATGCAGTGCAGCTGTAAAGGAAATCAAATACTAGACGCTAGAGGTATCAGTTCTGGAATGCTGCTCCAGAGGTTGGAGCGCTTATGAAGTGGCCATGACAAGAGGCATTGAACGAATGCAGGGACACGTCACTAGGCTCGTATCAGATCGGCATAGTCCATACGGAAAGTATAACGGAAATGCTCTGGGAAGAAACACGACATAGTTCTCGTGAAACCCTGTTTGGTAAATTCATAGAACCTGTTTTAGAATCCGAGTGTACGACAGTTATGCTACCACCATCGTGTATCTCGCGTGGGGATCGTGAAGATAAGATAAGAGAGATTAGGGCACCTGCAGAGGTAAATAGACAGTAATTTTTTCGCTGATTACTCAAATGATACTACACAACGAATAGCAGAATGAAAATGTAGATGTTGATGATTTGACCCTTTTTTGAGTACTGCGATGAGCTACTGAACTTCTTGCAATAATCTCAGTCAGAGCATGTATGCGTTATGGTCTGCGGAAGATAGAACTGTTGGTTCCAACAGTTTCCCGACGCGTTGGAGGTGTGGTGTCCGTTGTGTGTGTAGTGTTGCTGTCGTCTGTACAAAGAAGTTACACGTTCTCGTCGGGCTGGTTACGATTCACATTAATGCCTCTATCGTGGCACCTAATGGTCTGCCACTGCTGATGTCATGCAGACTACGCCAATTATTAGTACAAATATTGCAAGCAGAGAGTAAGCTCTGCTTTGGAAACTGAGCTTCAGATAGGAATATCCAGATCAGAATACATCTACGTCACATAACCCATTCTGATGCCGTTCCTACAGCGTAAAGGAGATGTGCTTTTTCACTGAGACACTTCAGTTGAATGCACTTCTCTCGTTTTCCAACGGGCTCTCTGATACATGATGCCCGCATCCCGTGGTCGCGCGGTAGCGTTCTCGCTTCCCGCGCCCGGGTTTCCGGGTTCGATTCCCGGCGGGGTCAGGGATTTTCTCTGCCTCGTGATGGCTCGGTGTTGTGTGTTGTCCTTAGGTTAGTTAGGTTTAAGTAGTTCTAAGTTCTAGGGGACTGATGACCATAGATGTTAAGTCCCATAGTGCTCAGAGCCATTTGAACAATTTTTTTTGATAAATGATGTCAACTCCGGTGGATAGATCGATCACTAGACCTGTTCTCCAATGAACAAGTATGGGCGTGATGGGACGGTGTCTAGCGCGCCTAGCATAACTAGTTACGTTGTTTGGAGAATGGCATCAGTTGGAAGGAGCGTTATGTTTTGTCTCTCACGATGACATTCGAATCCCTGCAGTCGTCTGCATTTTGGATTCCAAAACAGGACTAAATCTGCAATATTCTATTAGAGACAGTTAGATAATCTGTCTACAGATGAGAAAACCTTTCATTAAGATATACAGTGTACAGCATACCTAATAATCTAACCCTTTTTGACAACTTAACCACAACAAGCGTTCAAAAATGGTTCAAATGACTGAGCACTATGGGACTTAACATCTGAGGTTATCAGTCCCCTAGAACTTAGAACCACTTAAACCTACCTAACCTGAGGACATCACACACATCCATGCCCGAGGTAGCATTAGAATCTGCGACCGTAGCAGTTGCTCGGTTCTGGACTGAAGCGCGTAGAATCGCTCGGCCACCGCGGCCGGCCCACAATAAGCGTAAAGTTTCAGAAAACGTTTTTCGTAGCTATAACAAATCAGATAAATAACAGTGTACAATTGAGTGGGTTTCGAAGATTATATGTGAGTTATAATTACCAGATTTCATTGTAGTATGAAATTACCTCGTAATGCATCAAAAGTTATAAAGTGGTACTAGATATTTTTGTAAGGATTTACCTCCATGCTGCTTACCTAAATCTACACCTACATACATTCTAGCAAGCAAACCACCTCATGATGCATCAGATCTTTTAAATGTATAGTAGATATTTTCCTGAGGATTTACCTCCACGCAGCTTATCTAATTCTACATCTACATACATCTTTGGAAGCGGATGTTTGGCGGAGAGCGTCATGTATCACTACTAGTGATTTCCTTTTCTGTTCCACCCGCAAATGCAGCGAGGGGAACGGACTTTCTGTACGAGCCCTAATTTCTCTTTTATTGTCTCCATGGCCCTCACGTAGCATGTAGGCTGGCTACAGTAGAATCGTTCTGCGGTCAACTGAAAACGCCTGTTTTCTAAACTTCCTCGGTAGTGTTTCGCGAAATAAGCATCTTCGCTTCAGCGATTCCTATTTGATTTCACGAATCATTTTCAAGCTACCTGTTACAGACCTACAAGCACGTCTCCGAATTCCTTCTGTTTCTTGCTGTAACCGACATTCCAAACACTCGAACGGTGTGGAACTTCCTGGCAGATTAAAATTGTGTGCTGGACCGAGACTCGAACTCGGGACCATTGCCTTTCGCAGGCAAGTGCTCTACCATCTGAGCTACCCATGCACGACTCAGGCTCCCTCCTCACAGCTTTACTTCTGCCAGTACCTCGTCTCCTACCTTCCAAACTTTACAGAAGCTCACCTGCGAACCTTTGAGAACTAGCTATCCTGAAAGAAAGGATATTGAGGAGACACGGCTTAGCCACTGCCTGGGGGATGTTTCCAGAGTGATATTTTCACTCTGCAGCGGAGTGTGCGCCGATATGAAACTTCCTGGCAGAATGATTAAAATTGTGTGCCGAACCGAGACTCGAACTCGTGACCTTTCCCCTTCGCGGACAGGTGCTTTACCATCTGAGTTCTAGTCTCGGTCCGGCACACAGTTTTAATCTGCCAGGAAGTTTCACATCAGCGCACACTCCGCTGCAGAGTGAAAATCTCATACTCGAACGGTACTCAACAGTGGGTCACGTAAGTGTTCTATGCAATGTCTCCTTTCCGAAATTCTTCAATAAACTCAAGTCAACCATCCGCTAACAACGTCCACAAGTGCTCGTTCCATTTCATATCGCTTTGCAACGTTATCCCTAGTATTTAATAGACGTGTGCAGCTTTCCGTAGTCATCTGCATTAACTTGCATTTTTCTCCATTTAGAGGAAACTGTAATTCATCACAGCAAATAGAAACATCGTCTATGTCACCCTGTATCCTTCTACAGTCATTCAACGATGATACTTTCCCATATACTACAGTGTCGTCAGCAGAGACATAGTTGGCCGTCACCCAGTCCGTCAAATAGCTAATGTTGTATGTACAGAGAACAAGAGCGCTTCTGTCGCACCTTTCCATGGGGCAGAGCGCTTCTGTCGCACCTTTCCATGGGGCACTCCTGACGATATCCCTGTTTCTGACAAATACTTGCCGTCGAGCACAGCGCACTGGGTAATATTACTTAAGATGCCTTCCAGCCGGTGGTCGCTGCAGCAACGACAAAAGAAGAGCGTTACAAAAATACTTTTAATTGCAAAGGAGACGACTTACCTTGCTCGTCGTCGGTGTTGAAATCTTGTGAAAGTCCATTATGGTGGTCCGGATGCATAATTTGGAAGAGTCGAACCATGTATTCTTCCTGAACCTCATTCGGTTTCCGCACTGCCCACAATGAAATTCTGAACGGTATTTCAGCATCGAAACTGTTCTTACGAAGTTTTACGCACTTCGCACCGCCACAGTCTACACAGTCCCTTCTTTCCTCCTCCTGTAGTATTCCGTGTTTGAGACAAAATTCGAACAATTTTCTACGCTGGATAAACATTGAATTAGATTTTTTCATGTGGGAGAATCCGCCGAAGAAACGGCAAGAATACCAGACATCCCACTCACTAACCACATAAATCGTCTGGGGTTCCCTAGCAACTCGCAAATAATTCGCGGAGGTATGTAATCTTGAGAAACTAAGTGAACGACGGGAAACAAATAAAAATGACGATCACAAATAACTGTTCACAACGCCCGCCACCAGAGTCGCATGATCGATTTACTGTCGCACATTCGATATGTATCGTTTGGAGACCGCAACTTCGAGATGCAATCATTCTTGGAACTTACCAGGAAAGGGATTATACCCTTCGTTTTTCCAGAAAACTTGTATAGTCCTCGTCTTCCTGAAATGTAGTATGTCGAACTGTTGGGAAGAGTACCATAGTAAAAACAAATGCAAGAGGTTTTTGCCCGCAGTGACGCTCAACAATGGAGGCTTGTAGATTGCAGTTCCCGTAGCAACGTCTAACATGTATGCGCAGTTGCCTAGCAACGGCCACACTATAGCAGACGTTGTCCAGGGTCACTGTCTGAATCATTAAGCATCATTTCATTAAATCCTAGAGGTACGAATCGTTCGCTTTCAGATTCAGAAGCTGCATTGCTTCACTCGTGAAAACTTATAGACCTGGGTCCAGCCCTCTGTGAACTCGCCTACATCAACACAACAGTCCTCACCAGGAATTCTCCGAAACTAAGTGGCTCAAGAATTAATCGAAACTCACCACGCTGACAACCAGTTGGAGGCCAAATGTCACGCAATATGGTCCCATGGACGTCGGTATCACGGAACCGAACCCAGAAAATCAGCGAAGAATGCGCCAGAAAGACGAAGTTACCGGAAACTCAGAGCAAAATCAAGAAACTCTAAGGTAAGAGAGGATTCTCAAATTATTAACACTCCCATACTAAGTACTTCTTCTGGAAGAGCGTTTCATAAGCACTTTTACAGTTACGGACACGTTTCAGTTTAACGAGGAACGGAAAGAAGTTAAGGAAACTTCACCCTAATCGACTAATATTGTTAATTTATTTTGTGATGCTCGTGGAAACATGATTCACATAGAAAGGGAATGAGTCGCAAGTGCCAAAATATTACTGAACCTAACATATGGTTCATCGTCAAGGAGTCATCCAAAAGAACAACCTCAGAACTGTTCACGAATTGAAATTTCGTGTAAATTTCGGCACCTGCACATACCAGTAAACAGTTTACCAGGAATACGGTGTAGGATAATTCTAACTAGTGTCCCTGAGTTTCAAACATGGATGCTGACATTAAATTTGTTTTTCACGAGATGGGATGCCTTGTGTCACCATACCTTACACCTATGCTGTAAAGCAGTACCGTAACCCTGTTTCATCAACCAATTACGTTATTGAAGAACCATCGCTGTTATGGGATAGGCCTACAGGATGGTGACAACACACACCAGCAACCAGCCTCTAGGTAGTTTTGGTTTATGTTACAGACAAATCCCTATTACAGATATTGAATTTATTCATTAATCGTCAGACGGATTAAACACTTTTATCGGAATAATACATCGATGCTCGTTTACGGGTGAGCTGTTCAAAGATAAAAATTATTTCAAAAGTGAGACATTAAATGTTGCAGTACAAACGCGTCTCAGAATGCAAGTTACAAAGGTACTGCTGTACAATGATACAGCAGAAAGCTATGGCACTACCGGGAAAGGAGATGTATAATGTTGTTAAGTTAGGTGAAACGAATATTTTAAATTAAACGTAGATAACTGGTCTGTGCGAAATAAAATAGCGTTTAGGGATTTGTAACATTGCTAACTTGCTTTACACAATAAAGTAGAATGAAATGTGTACGGGAGCGTATAAAACCACATGTGCCCTTCCAGTAGCGCTATCAACACAACGTTGTAAATTAATTGTGCACTGATGAGCCAAAACATTATGAACACGTAATTAATAACGTGTTGATCGACCTCTGGAACGCAATAAAGCATAAATTCACTAACGTGTAGTGTTCTTCATTCCGAGGACCGTTTTGCTGCAGCTCTCCAAGCTAGTTGAAACGATAATATAAAATTTCTAGTCGAGTTTGTATGTGTCAAGTTGGTATCTGATAAATGTATAAAACTTATTTTGAAATCGAAGAATGTAAATCAGTGTGGGGCACAGAACTATGTTAAAAATGAATTTTGAACAGAAGTCACTCTACACGATGCGAAATCCAGACTACCCAGTGCATCTAAAAATTCACCTGCGAGAAAGCAATACGTTTTCAACAGAATTTACATATGCTCTCGTATTTGACAGCAGAACAAATGACACAGTTTGAAATGTTGGCCCGGAATATTGTTAATCCATATCTCAGTCTTCTGAAGTCACTCTGTGTGAACTGTTAATTAATCACAGAGCAAATTAATGTAAACTTTAACACATCTAACTTTCTGATAAAACTGCTTGAAAACTCACAAGGTAGCACTTTCCTGATATGAAACCTCAGAACTGATGTGGCACTATTTTCACAAGTAGACTCTGACAGTCACAGCAGCTTTTAGTGGACGTGAATTTTTATGGCAATTAAATTCATTGCCCACCTGCGCGAAGGAAACGTTCGTCCGTTCTGCAACCTGTTACTTTTAGGAATATTGATCTCACCGTCCAAAACCAAATGTCATTTGCCCTACTTGCGATGTGCAAAGCAAGACGTTGCCTCACCACAAAAATGCTTCTGCAGCCCACATCTCGCGATGTGCAATGCGAATAAAAATGTTAAAGGTAAATGAAAATGAGGAACTAAACTTAGCGACTGCTAAATGAGAACAAAGATTTCAAGTTAAACTAAGCTACATTAAGCCATAAGAACAATACACCCTGTCGCAAAGTTCTCAGAACTAGACAAGTTAGCAAAATATTTCTTAATAATTGTATACATTCGTTTCCATTGTAAGATAAAACGGTATGCTGCATTATAAAATTTTTACTGGAAACTTCAGCCATACGCAGTGTCCTAACAACAAGAAACTACACAGTTACAAACATGAAAAAAATTGGATTACCTTAACATCTGAGTTTGTATTTCTTCCATTAGTATTCGCTTATTATCTTCAATTTTTATAAAAACTTATTACAAAACGGCAGGCCTCCTTCCATCCTTTTCAAACCAAGTACGTTGCCAGACTGTCTAATACACACTACTACTCATGAATGAAATAACCTCTCCGGCGAACATATGTGGTCTCAAGAACAGACTTGCAAAGAATATGGTTACATCGATACTATGGAAGTTGAGTACATTTATCAAATTAGCAGCTTCATTCATAACTATGGTCAAAACTTCTTCAAACTTGACATGACAAATCGAACAGTCTCCTTTGATAGTCTGTTTTGTGGAAGTCTTTACATCTCCGAGTTGCTAATACAGTCTGCATCCACTGGCACATGCTTACTGTACTCATCGCTTTGTCTCCCACTACAATCTCCTATTAGTCGATCCACTCATTTACTCACGTTCTGCCACAATAGTCTCTTTTCCCCAACTCAGTTGCTACCTTTTCATTAGTTACTCGATCTGCTTACCATTTTCTGTAGCACCACATTTCAAAATCTTCTAGTCTCTTCTTGTCTGATCTACTTATCATTCACGTTTGACTTCAATACATGGCTATATTCCAGGCAAATAGTTTCAGAAAAGACTAGCTAACACTTGAATTTATATTACCTGTTAAAAAGGTCTCTTTTGCAGAAATTCTGTCTTTAATATTGACAGACTCTGTCTACTTCGGCAATTGTAATATCCGCAGACAAAGAACCTTTTCAGTTATACAGAGATAATAAAGCAAAAGGTATCAGTCGAGCTTTCTTTAATATTGACAGACTCTGTCTACTTCGGCAATTGTAATATCTGCAGACAAAGAACCTTTTCAGTTATACAGACATAATAAAGCAAAGGTATCAGTCGAGCAGTCTTCAGATGTGACATTAATAACTTTCAATGATGTTTAAAAATTTATCGCATTGGGTTCTTTTAATTTTTATTTGTTATTTAATAACCAATTACAATTCGAACAGACTAATACAGAGGGTGGTCAATAATAGGGAAACATCACTGACACAACCAATTTCCATGTCTAACAGGGATTAGGAAAACAGTTGGCATTCAATACAGCTTCCAGTCAACCATTCGTCACAGAATGGATAAATACAGATCCTGCACCGTTTTTAAGGGAATTTTATACCATTCTCAGTGCAAAATACTAGCAAAGTTCAGGTGACGATGAGTGGATAGAGAAAACCCACCCTTCTCTCCAAAACAGACAACAAAGGTCAAATAATACCCCTCGGATAAACAAGGTGATTGTTTATCAATCACAAATACGACGAATCACGTCATGACTGAAATTCCATAGTCCTAATGATTTAGCTCCAGCAACGAGCGAGCCCGACCGGATATTACCTGTCAAAAAGAAAACTACCTCAACGAGACAAGAATTAGTTCATTTCCAATGACGTCCGATTGCGTTCATGCAAGATGGTACTCTAGAGACACCAATAACGAAGTATATGAGAAAATCTTGAGTTATTTTGCTTCACGAATAGTAAATCTCGTCTACTATTTTAGTGGCTTTATTTAACTGGAGTACGTTTGATTATAATTGCTTTACTTTTGTTGATATTCATCTTGTAACTTGTTTTCAAGACACCATCCATTTCGTTCGAGATATCCACGAACTTTACCGGCTCTGACGGAATTACAGAGTCACCGGAAAAGCTGAAAGTTTTAATTTCTTTTGCTGGAACTTCAAATCACATCCAGACCTCTTCTTGCTTTCCATTACTGCTTGTTCAACGTATAGATTTAATAACATCTGGGGTAGGCTATAACCTTATGTCATTCCCTTCTCAACCATGGCTTCAGTTTCATGTCCTTCATCTATTATAACTGCAGCCTCGTTTCTGTACTGGTTGTAAATAGCCTTTTCCTTCCTACTGAATCAATGTATGCTCTTCATGTCTGTCGACTAGTATAACTAAGAGTCAGGTTTCTGTGCAAGTCGTAAATAACCTTTAGCTCCCTGCATTTTATCCGTCCTAACATCAAAATTTTGCGGAGCCTAGTCCAGTCAATACTGTCAGTAATTGCTTGTAAATATACAAATGTTATAGACGTAATTTTCTCTTTATTCGACCTATCTTCTAAGGTAAGTCGTAGTGAGTGTTGATTCACATGTTCTCACATTCCTCCGAAACCAAAACTCGTCTTCTCCTCGCTCGGATTCTAACGGTTTTTCCATTCTTCTGTAAATAGCTCGAGACAATATTTTGTAGCCTTGTCTTATTAGACTGATAGTTCGTTCATATTTATACCTGTTAAAAACTGCCATTTTTGGAACTGTAATTATTACATTTTTCTTGAATTCTAAAGATATTTTGACTGCTTCGTATCTTACACTCAAGGTTAAATAGCTTTGTTGTGGCTAGTTGTCCAGCGGATTTCACTAATTCTAAGGGAATGTTGACCACAGCAGGGATCTTGTTTCCACTTAGGTCTTTCAGTGCTCTGTCAAGTTCATTTTATAGTATCGTATCTACCATCTCATCTTCTTCTCAAAGTATCATATCTCCCACCTTGTTTCGTCGCTCTACGCTATGAGTAAAGTTTCTTTCAAGTTCATTTCCCTTGGAAAGCCGTTCTATGTTGTATTACATTCTATTTTTCTACTGCTGGCTGGGTAATGAATCAGAGTTTTTGAGCTGTACATGTTTTTTATCTTTTAACTGTGAAGTCATAAATGGAAGTTAATGAAATGCTTTTACGACCGGCTACCGAACGGGCATCATCAAACATGTCTGAAATAGACCTTCTAGTAAATTTTATAGAAAACTTGGTTAGCTGTACTTTCTCCTCAGTGGGAAACTTCGCCTCTTCTTTGCTGCAATGGTCGAGTGCAACAGCCGCAAAGATTCATATTGTTGACCGTGTCGCCTAACGAAAGAAACACATATTTCAATACTGTGAGATGATCCATTTGTCAGATAAATGGACAGACACTGTAATTCTCTTCACGTTATTTGTGTTAATCCAAAATATAATATTATTAACAAAACAGTTACAACAGGAAGAGTGATAAAATATTCGCGTCCTCTCTTTATCAAGACACGCTACAGACTTCTCTCCTTGCAGCCGACTTAAAAAAAAGTGACAGTCACATCTCTCTCATCTAATAGCATCTCTGATGCACCGCAACTCTTACTTTTTTATCTCACTTATATCTCTTTGGAAACGAGTAGCAAGTGCCATTACAACGTATTCCTGTGCTTATTACGGCCTCGCCATTTGAGCTCTTGATATTCTTACAGCTGCTTCTCTTTTCTCCCGAGGTCTCACTAATTTTCCTATAAGTGACATCTATTTTTTCCGTAGTCATGCATAGTTCTACAGCCTGGCATTTGTCCTGTGCGCATTCCTGGTTAGGTATTCTGCAGTATCTGTCAATCTCATTTTTTTGATGTCCACATTTCTTTCGCCTGCTTAATTTCACGTTTTCTTTACATTTTCTCCTTTAAATTCCTCTATTATACAAGGATTTCCGCTCAGGCTTGCTTGTTACCTATCTGAGCCATATTTGTAAAAGGTATCCCATTCGTCTTTTAATTGTATTTGTTGCCTAATGCTTTCACTGATTCTCAACAACCTCTGGCTTCGTCGGGTAATTCAGATACCATCTCATTAATTCTCTGCCTTTCAACAATTTCTTCAGTTTTAATCTGTAATTCATAACCAATAAATTGTGGTCAGGGACCACAACTGCCCCCAGAAAGGTACTGAAATTAAAATCTAGTTTCTAAATTTTTGCTTACCATTGTATAATCAGTCTGAAACATTTCAGTATTTATTGGTCTTTTCCATGTACACAACCGTAAATGATACTCTGTGCAAATTATACCATGCTGTTTTCTTTTTCATTCCTTTTCCCCAGTCCATTTTGGCCAACAAATTTTCCTACTCTTCCTTTTCCTGCTGCCGAATTCTAGTCCTCAGTCAAATTATCACCTACCTCAACTGTGTGAATCATACTTTCTTCCCATCCTACTTCTTTCAGTCTCTTTATCAACTGCGGCTTGCGGAGTTAACTGGCGTATGGACTTGTACTATGTTCGTAAAACAACCGACCTTGGGGAAAACGATCTTTGATCGGCTAGAAAAATCGATCCAGTCAAAACATTAAACGTAGCGATCCTAAAGCGATCGTCAATGTGCGCGTCACTGACTGATATGAGCTAGCTAGCTATCTATCTGCTACTTCTGAAGTGCTTTCTCATTCCCTATCACTTCTGTGGGTTCTGTCTTCTTGTGCTTTCTGAAGAAACGGTTTGTAACATTTCCGGGTCTTGGAGTCACTGCTTTATGCTCTCAGATTACACCTGAGTTGAGCGAAGCTATAGTAGCAGATGTGTGACGTCACCAGGTGGGATGAGGCAAACACGACAGAGGCTGTTACCTTAGTAGTAGTAGTAGTAGTAGTTTTATTCATCCGTAGATCTCTTTTTACAAGGATATAGGACATGTCAAAGTATTTACAAGCTTAGATCAATTTACAATAAGCTAATTCGTATACACATATATTTACAGACTTCTAGTTAGAGACAATCATTAGATTTTACTCCTGGTATACAATAATTTATTTACAAATAACTCATTAAATAATGTAATGCCACACTATTCACTCATATTTCCCTATCAGTCACTGCACACACTATACACACATTGTTTCATAACACTTCACTCACTACATACACACACACACACACACACACACACACAGGTGATCCTTGGGCCATTTTCTGTACTGCAAGTTCCCATTTGCTATCCTGAAAAACTGAGTCAGCATCCCTTCATAATGAGTGAGATGTTGAGCTCAGAAAGAGGAAGAGGTGTTAGTATTGTGCTATGCATAGCTTGAGGGGAGAGTGTCTCTAGAAAGGAAAAAAGAAGAAAAATAATAAAGTGAAGGTGTTATGTGGAATATTGGATGTTTTATGGAAAATCCCGCAAACAGAAACTACTAGTGTTCTGATTGACTGCTGTGATAAAAGCTAGAGGGGCTGTCCTCCTGTATGCCTGTCAAACGACTTCATTTCATTTGTTAATAATAACTGAATTAACAATAAAATTTAGCCCACGAGAGCATGCGAGAACTTCTCAGTAATGTACTGTTATGACGTAATCAGAACATCATTTTGTGGTTAATCTTAAATAAACAATTGACGTACTAAAGAGACACGAATCCCTTCGCGCGTCATCAGCAGCGTTACGAAAGACCGCCCAGCGAAGTGGTTCGTGCCAAAAAGTCACCGTTAAGTCTGGTGGCATGCCGTTAGGAATTGCGCGGTAAAATTCGCTTACCTGTAAGTAAAACAGATGATGTTATGAGTTCATGAATGCGCATCTTGTCTTGTGATTAGGCAAACGTGTTTCTCAATTAGAAAATAAGAAAGGTATGTGTTTTGAGTTATAAGAGTGATTGATGATTTTGCAAGTGAAATTAATGGGCGCAGGCATGATTACGCAACAATGTAGTACAGTCTGCTATCTTACCTGAAGGAATGTTTATAATAAAAATAGCTGGCACGCCTATAAACTGCCAGCTTAATTATTTTGGTGAGATAAAACCCTTAGCCTGTCTAACTCTAATTCCATAAAAGCATCTCGTCCAGAGCAACAGAGGCAAGAACTACGTGGTACTTCTACGATGGTACAACGGCACTGGATGAAGACGCCAGGTTGGTGAATACATTGGAACTTCTGATGTGGTTAGACACAACCAGGACACTTACACACGTACTGCTACTCTAGTTCAAATTTGAGACAGGGATGTGTCATCTTACGTAACAGAGAAGAAAATGGCGCGCTATGTCTTTTACTTGATGCCAGTTATTAGCCACGTATTTACTCGTAATCACTGGTCAAAAGGTGTTATATTTGTTTTCGCCTTGCATGGCACTGATGGATGAATGAGATGAATACTATTAATTGTGATCACATCTTAGCTTACATCAAAGAAATATGATCTCAAAGAATTGGAATGCTGGTAACGATATAAGAGCGCGAACCCACGACTGTTTTATTGGCGGATGGGACAACATGAAACATGCAATGATTTTTGTCAGCTAATATAAAAAAGAGAATGCAAAGTAGCTCTGATTAAGAAAGAGAAAATAAATGGGTAAGTTTCGGAACTGCTCCTTGACCAGCATTGTCACTGGACGACTGCGATATCAGAATATGCCGACTCCATTCTACATTATTGGGAGGAAAACACCAATATCTTGAGTAACGTTATCAGGTGTTGTCGCAGTGATGAGATTGTCAATCCTCATATCAACAATTTTCATAGTTTTCTTTGATTATATCCTCACGCAAAACATCCGAAATTCACACCATTGAGACATTAAACCGCTTATCTGATGGTTATCCATCGCATTAACCTCGCGCTAAATATCTGAAAATCATAAATTTGGGAAGTTAAGCCACGTATTCGATGGTTATCCATCGTATAAGAGGACTACAATGGGAACAAGCATCGGCTTGTTAAGCCTCTCCCGGTGGCTCGGACGACCTCCTCTCGGCCCTCACCGTGAAATCATTTTAACTAGGCTGAGTGTCGGGCACTGTCTTTGTAGCCATCTACATTTGTTAAGTGGTGCTCCCCCACAACTTTGTGCTCATTGCGTCCAACCGTTGACGATCCGTCATTTCCTGACGGAATGCCCTTTCTTTTTACCAGTTACGTTCTCGTTTATGTTTTCCGTCTGAGTTATCGGCCGTTTTGGCGACTAAAGCCGAGGCTGTCGACCATGGATTACATGGTAGAAATATGGTGCTGGGTATTTAATTTTTAGTTCAGGACCTCCGTTTCTCTATGGCGTATTTTATAGACCTTCCTCCACGCCCCTGTTTTTAGCTTTCATCTGTTCCGTCGATTGGGATTAACGTGTAGTCGTTTTTAACTCCTCTCTTTGTTTTGGTGTTCCACACTTCTAATATGGGCGCGTATTACTCTTGTTGATTTTACGTCCTAAAACAACACAAACAAACAAATAGGATATAATCTTTCCGATTGTGTTACCATAGATTTGAATAACCTAAGAAGCCGAAAACGCATTAACCAGAACTATTCAAAATTGCAGGAATACCAAATTCATGTCATTTGTTATTTGCTCAGGAAGCAGCTTAGTTATCAAACGAAATTTATGAGGCTTCACATGAACGTGTTGTAGAAGTAAATCTGATTGGGAGATCGAAATTTCATGTTTCCGAAAATAAAGTGGCGGGAGCTTTGCACAAACACTTCCTCTATTTGCTCGTCATTTTGATCTAATGTCTGCTCGTTACCAGCCCCCAGACGCTTATAACGTACACTGAAACCTCGAAATTCGCTTTACTGTTGAACGGCAGAGTCACTCTTTTCCCCTGCGCCATAACGATGAAATGAAGTGGAGTTATTGGTCGGGAGATCCTACCTGGGGTTGTTCGGCAACCTGATGCAGGACTTCCTTTTTAACGCTACTTCGGCGAATTACGGCGTCAATATAGATGAGATGAAATAACGAGGACAACACAAATACCCATCACTGACGGAATAAAAACTCCGACCCGGCCGAGGATCAAACCCGTGACAAGAGGCAGCAGCGCGAACCAATAGTCCACGAACTGGGGATGTTATGACGAAACAGTGGATCTAACCCAAAACTAACAGCAGACCTATCTAAAAGCAGTTATTCGACTTTGTAAGTGGTCTAACTAAACCTTGGAAACAGTTACTATTTAGTGATGTGTCGACATTTCTAAAAGTTTGCCATGTTAAAAATCACCATCACCTGTAGTCACATCACAACTGCTGCATTAGTTATTATATACAAAATAACATAAACAGTGAATGCTTCATGCAAAAATGGTTCAAATGGCTCTGAGCACTACGTGACTTAACATGTGAGGACATCAGTCCCCTAGAACTTAGAACTACTTAAGCCTAGCTAACCTAAGGACATCAAACACATCCATGCCCGAGGCAGGATTCGAACCTGCGACTGTAGCGGTCTCGCGATTCCAGAGAGAAGCGCCTAGAACCGCTCGGTCACACTGGCCGGCTGCATGATGCTTCCCCGAAAAGATATTTAACAAGGAGAGGACGTTCATGAACAGAATTGTGATTCTCAGAAAGATCTGATACACAGCAACTGGGCGGGATTTCATCCGAATCGACGCAATGCCCAATTTAAAGCATCGTCCAAGCGCGAGAGTGAGTCAAATTGGCGACGGAGAAATACAGCCTATTGTATATAGCAACAGGTGTCAGCAGGTGTGCACAAGGCTTGTAGCTGCGCCCATCTGATCTGGAAGAGCCAAGACTAAGGCGCGGCGAGCGTTCGCCGGGTAGCGGTCTCTGTCCCTTTAAAGATCTGGAGTTCAAGGAAAAGATGATTTTAAACGTTTTCCAGCTGACAATAAATTTGCATTTATGATAGGTTGACAAAACTCTCAAACATTTTAGAGAAATGTTAATTTCTTGTTTATGTCAGATCTGGACAATGGAAACCACTACAGGGCACTCTATACAGGATATTTCGGTCGCAACGCATCAAGAAGACCTGTTAGTAAACTACTGGCCATTAAAGTTGCTACACCATGAAGATGATGTGCTACTGACACGAAATTTAACCGACAGGAAGAATATGCTGTGATATGCAAATGATTAGCTTTTCAGAGCATTCACACAAGGTTGGCGCCGGTGGCGACACATACAACGTGCTGACATGAGGAAAGTTTCCAACCGATTTCTCATACACAAACAGCAGTTTACCGGCGTTGACTGGTGAAACGTTGTTGTGTTGCCTTGTGTAAGAAGAAGATATGCGTGCCATCACGTTTCCGACTTTGATAAAGGTCGGATTGTAGCCTATCGCGATTGCGGTTTATCGTATCGCGACATTGCTGCTCGCGTTGGTCGAGATCCAATCACTGTTAACAGAATATGGAATCGGTGGGTTCAGGAGGTTAAAGCCCGCATCTCGTGGTCGTGCGGTAGCGTTATCGCTTCCCACGCCCGGGTTCCCGGGTTCGATTCCCGGCGGGGTCAGGGATTTTCTCTGCCTCGTGATGGCTGGGTGTTGTGTGATGTCCTTAGGTTAGTTAGGTTTAAGTAGTTCTAAGTTCTAGGGGACTGATGACCATAGATGTTAAGTCCCATAGTGCTCAGAGCCTTTTGAACTTTAACCAGGAGGGTAAAACGGAACGCCGTGCTGGATCCCAACGTCCTCTTATCACTAGCAGGCATCTTATCTGCATGGATGTAACAGATCGTGTAGCCACGTCTCGATCCATGAGTCAACAGATGGGGACGTTCGCAAGACAACAACTAACTCCACGAGCGGTTCGACGACGTTTGCAGCAGCGTAGACTGACTGCTCGGAGACCGTGGCTGCGGTTACGCTTGACGCACCATCACACACAGGAGCGCGTGCGATGGTGTACTCAACGACGAACCTGGGTGCGCGAATGGCAAAACGTCATTTTTTCTGATGAATCCAGGTTCTGTTTACAGCATCATGATGATCGCATCCGTGCTTCGCGACATCACGATGTACGCACATTGGAAGCTTGTATTCATCATCGTCATACTGGCGTATCACCCGGCGTGATGGTTTGGGGTGCCATTGGTTACACGTCTCCGTCACCTCTCGTTCACATTGACGGCACTTTGAACAGTGTACGTTACATTTGAAATGTGTTACGACCCGTGGCTCTATCCTTCATTCGATCCCTGCTAAACCCTACATTTCAGCAGGATAATGCACGACCGCATGTTGCACGTCCTGCACGGGCCTTTCTGGATACAGAAAAAGTTCGACTGTTGCCCTGGCCAGCAGTCTCCAGATCTCTCACCAATTGAAACCGGCTGGTCAATGGTGGCCTAGCAACTGTCTCGTCACAATACGCCAATCACTACTCTTGATGAACTGTGGTATCGTGTTGAAGCTGCATGGGCAGCTGTACTTGTACACGCCATCCAAGCTCTGTCTGACTCACTGCCTCACTGCTTAGGCGTATCAAGGCCGTTATTACGGCCAGAGGTGGTCGTTCTGGGTACTGATTTCTCAGGATCTATGCACCCAAATTGCGTGAAAATGTAATCACATGTCAGTTCAAGTATATTATAGTTGTCCAATGAATACCCGTTTATCATCTGCATTTCTTCTTGGTGTAGCAATTTTAATGGCCAGTAGTGTATTTTGTCGGTAATAGTACATCTTTAAACCTTATTAATATAGTCATTATGTGTCTATAATGTGACACGTATCTGCTAATCGTGCTGTAATGACGTTATATGTAACCACCAATCACGTTTCAGGACACCATCCATATCCAGAGTACATCACTATCCCTACATTTGATATCGGATTCGTAAGCCATACCACTGTATCGCACTATGGGTTTATATTACTCTTTTGTCTTCCTATTTTTTGTGAGTTTGTGTCTTACGTTACAACTTACTGGCTCTGATGTTATTACAATAGATACGAGAAATTAATTGCCTGAACTTAGTTCTATGGAGAAGAAGGGATTATATGGAAAATCCAGTTCTCAACGATTACAGACATATTTTAAGACTGTAATAAAGACATTTATTGTATGCGGGAAAGGAATGAAAGAGGAAGCCGCCTGGTAGAATTTTGCACAGAGTATAATTTAATCAAAGCTAACACTTGATTTAAGAATCATGAAAGAAGACTGTATACATGGAAGATACCTGGAGACAACAAAAGACTTCAGATTGATTACATAATGATAAGAGATATTTTAAATTGTAAGACATTCCCATGGGCAGATGTGAACAGAAACTGCAAAAAGGTAGGAATTTAAGGAGATGGACCTGGATAAACTGAAAGAACCAGGGTTGCAGGGAAATTCAGAGTGAGCATTAGAGAACGACTGACAAGAACAGAGGAGAGGAATACAGTAGAAGAAGAATAAGTAGCTTTGAGATATGAATTAGTGAAGGCAGTAGCAGATGAAGAGGTAAAAAGACGAGGGATAGCAGAAATTCTTGAGTAAGACAAGAGAAATTGAATTTAATTGATGAAACGAGTAAATATAAAATGGAGAAATGAAGCAGGCGAAAGGGAATACAATAGTCTAAATTATGAGAGCGATAGGAACCTCAAAATGGCCAAGCAGGAATGGCTAGAGGACAAAAGTAAGGATGTAGAATCATATACTACTAGATGTAAAAGAAAACTACCAACTACCCACATGAATATCAAGAGCTCAGATGGAAAACCAATCCTAAGCAAAGAAGGTAAAGCTGAAAAGTGAAGGAGTATATAGAAGGTATGTACATGGGAGATGTACTTGAGGGCAATATTATGGAAATGGAACAAGACGTAGATGAAGATGGAATGGGAGATGTGTTACTACGTCAAGAATATGACAGAGCATTGAAAGAACTAAGTGTATACATGGCCCGAGGAGTAGACAACGTTCCGTTAGAACCATTGATAGCCATGACAGAAGTCTTCCATCTGATGAGCAAGATATATGAGACTGGCTAAATACTTGAAGACGATTATAATAATTCCAATTCCAAAGAAAGCTTGTACTGACACGTGTGACAATCACCGAGCTATCAGTTTAATATGCCACAGTTCCACAATACTAACACGAGTTCTTTATAGAAGAATGGAAAAACTGGTAGAGGCCGACTTCAAGGAAGATCAGTTTGTGCTCTGGAGAAATGGAGGAACACGCGAGGCAATACTGATCCTAAGATTTATCTTAGAAGACGGGTTAAGGAAAGGCAACCTACGTTTATAGCATTTGTAGACTTAGAGAAAGCTTTTGACAATGTTGACTGGAATACTCTCTTTCAAATTCTGGAAGTGGCAGGGGTCAAATACAGAGAGTGAAAGGCTATTTACAATTTGTACAGAAACCAGATGGCAGTTATAAGAGTCGTGGGGGACGAAAGAGAAGCAGTGGTTAAGAAGGGAATGAGACGGGACTGTAGCCTATTGCCGATGTTCTTAAATCTGTATATTGAGCATGCAGTAAAGAAAATACACTCCTGGAAATTGAAATAAGAACACCGTGAATTCATTGTCCCAGGAAGGGGAAACTTTATTGACACATTCCTGGGGTCAGATACATCACATTATCACACTGACAGAACCACAGGCACATAGACACAGGCAACAGAGCATGCACAATGTCGGCACTAGTACAGTGTATATCCACCTTTCGCAGCAATGCAGGCTGCTAACCTCCCATGGAAACGATCGTAGAGATGCTGGATGTAGTCCTGTGGAACGGCTTGCCATGCCATTTCCACCTGGCGCCTCAGTTGGACCAGCGTTCGTGCTGGACGTGCAGACCGCATGAGACGACGCTTCATCCAGTCCCAAACAGGCTCAATGGGGGACAGATTCGGAGATCTTGCTGGCCAGGGTAGTTGACTTACACCTTCTAGAGCACGTTGGGTGGCACGGGATACATGCGGACGTGCATTGTCCTGTTGGAACAGCAAATTCCCTTGCCGGTCTAGGAATGGTAGAACGATGGGTTCGATGATGGTTTGGATGTACCATGCACTATTCAGTGTACTCTCGACCATCACCAGAGGTGTACGGCCAGTGTAGGAGATGGCTCCCCACACCATGATGCCGGGTGTTGGCCCTGTGTGCCTCGGTCGTATGCAGTCCTGATTGTGGCGCTCACCTGCACGGCGCCAAACACGCATACGACCATCATTGGCACCAAGGCAGAAGCGACTCTCATCGCTGAAGACGACACGTCTCCATTCGTCCCTCCATTCACTCCTGTCGCGACACCACTGGAGGCGGGCTGCACGATGTTGGGGCGTGAGCGGAAGACGGCCTAATGGTGTGCGGGACCGTAGCCCAGCTTCATGGAGACGGTTGCGAATGGCCCTCGCCGATACCCCAGGAGCAACAGTGTCCCTAATTTGCTGGGAAGTGGCGGTGCGGTCCCCTACGGCACTGCGTAGGATCCTACGGTCTTGGCGTGCATCCGTGCGTCGCTGCGGTTCGGTCCCAGGTCGACGGGCACGTGCACCTTTCGCCGACCACTGGCAACAACATCGATGTACTGTGGAGAGCAATTCGGCAGTACGTCCACCCGGCCTCCCGCATGCCCACTATACGCCCTCGCTCAAAGTCCGTCAGCTGCACATACGGTTCACGTCCACGCTGTCGCGGCATGCTACCAGTGTTAAAGACTGCGATGGAGCTCCGTATGCCACGGCAAACTGGCTGACACTGACGGCGGCGGTGCACAAATGCTGCGCAGGTAGCGCCATTCGACGGCCAACACCGCGGTTCCTGGTGTGTCCGCTGTGCCGTGCGTGTGATCCTTGCTTGTACAGCCCTCTCGCAGTGTCCGGAGCAAGTATGGTGGGTCTGACCCACCGGTGTCAATGTGTTCTTTTTTCCATTTCCAGGAGTGTAAAAGAAAAAAATTGAGGTAGAAATTGGAATCCAAGGAGTAGAAACAAAAACGTTGAGATTTGCCGGTGACATTGTAAATCTGTCAGAGACAGCAAAAAACTTGGAAGAGCATTTGAACGGAATGGATACTGTCTTGAAAGGAGGATATAAGACGAACAGCAACAAAAGCAAAACGAGGATAATGGAATGTAGTAGAATTAAATTATTTGTTGCTGAGGGAATTAGATTAGGAAATAAGACACTTAAAGTAGTGGATGAATTTTTCTATTTGGGCAGCAAAATAACCGATGACGGGCGAAGTAGAGAGGATTTAAAATGTAGACTAGCAATGTCAATGAAAGCATTCCTGACGAAGAGAAATTTGTTAACATTGAATATAGATTTAAGTGTCAGAAAGTCTTTTCTGAAAGAATTTGTATGGAGTGTAGTCATGTATGGAAGCCAAAAATGGACAGTAAACAGTTTAGAAAAGAAGAGAATAGAAGCTTTTGAAATGTGTTGCTAAAGAAGAATGCTGAAGATTATATGGGTAGATCACATAACTAATGAGGAGGTATTGAATAGAGTTGGGGAGAAGAGAAATTTGTGGCACAACTTGACTAGAAGAAGGGGTCGGCTGGCAGGACACATTCTGAGGCATCAAGGGATCATCAGTTTAGTACTGGAGGGAAACGTGCGGGAGGGGGGAGGGTTAGAAACTTAAGAGGAAGACCAAGGGATGCAGTTTCAGAAGGATGGAGGTACCAGTAGTTATTTGGAGATGAAGATGCTTGCACAGGATAGAGTTGCAGTGCGAGCTGCGTCAAACCAGTCTTTGGACTGAAGGCCATAATAGCAATAACATTGTCTTATACGAGCAAGAAAAGTAAAAAGAAAGAAAAGTGATTTCTGTCCGTAAAACTAAAAGTTTCTGTTCGATAAAGCAAAATTAGCAAACATTTTTCATGAAACTCTAAGAATGATGATATCGAAAGCTAAATTTATGGGAAAACTATCTCAGCGATTTGAAATCAAAACTGGTATAGGCGAGAATTATTTAACTGCGTTCTAGAACAAATTGTAATAATCTGGAATTTGGAACTGAAAACACCACCAAATTGAACCAATAATTATAGGAAGGAAAACAAATGTAATTAAGGTCTAGCTTTTGTTGACGATTATGCAATACTTTCAGGAAATCTGAGAGATGCAATTATTCATATAAATCTTCTGGAAGAAATAGCAAATAGAGATGGTCTCAAAATTTCAACTGAAAATAGAAAATCATGACAAATACAAAAATGCACCAAAATCGAAAGAAAATAGAGCGAGTAAGTAAATTTAAACATATTGGAGAAACTATGCATCAGGGTGGACTAGATAAATTTGCAGTAGATATAAGGGTTAACAAAATGGAGAGCGCATATTGTTTCACCAAGTATATTCACAAGAAGAAATGCTTATCTAGGGAAACTTGGTAACAACATACCGCAGTAGTGTGACCAGAATGTATATGGATGTGTTTGCCTAACAACGAACTACAATGTGGACGGTATAGAGGTACCTGAAAGACGGAGTGTAAAAAAAAAAAAAAAAAAACCGGAAGCAATGCAAATTACGGATGGCTGGGAAATGAAAAGTAATGAGGAGCTCTACATAAATTTCAGAATATTGATGTTTTATGGGCAACTGTACCGAATGAATGGGAACAGACTCACGACACGAATATCACTGTATTTCTGGAGGAAGAAATTGGCAGTAGCATGGATTACAGAAATGATGGAACTAAAAAGAAACAACGTCAAAGAATCGGAACTAACAGACAAACCTTTTTTGAAACTAAAATACTAAATTTAGAAGTGTCTCAGTGCATAAGGAGTAACAAATTGGGAAAAACATGGACAGAAGAAAGGAAAAGACAACACGGGGAGAAGATGAAGCAGTATTGGTAAAATCTAAAGCAATAGGGAAACAAGAGGGGTTGAAGTTATGTGAGCCTAGTTACTCAAGACAAAAATTTAAAACAATATATTACAAGAACAAACATTATCAGATATATACACTGCCTAACAAAAGGAAGTGAAACACCAGAAGGGAAGGAGAAAACGGAATGATAGTTCACGGTTCGCGGGGAAATGCGAAGGTATTTCAGTGATTACAAAATCGAGTCAAATTTACAAAGAATTTGTTAGTATGAGCTCACTTATCAGTATAGCATTGCACCCCCTCTGGCCTGGATACATACAGCGATTCAGTTGAGAAGGGCGCCATAAAGACTTACAATCCTCTCCTGAGGCAAGGTAGCCAGCAACTGTTGTAACTAGTCCTTCACATCACAGATGCTGGCACTGGGACGTTCGAACTGGTCCGACACATGTTCTGTCGGGGACAGATCTGGGGATCTTGATGGGCACAGAGTACGTGAAAATCATGCTGGCAGTTTATACAGATACGCCATCTGTGGACGAGCTTCGTCCTGGTGAAAAATGATTGGTTGGTTGATTTTGGGGAGGGGATCAAACAGCGAGGTCATCGGTCCCATCAGATTAGGGAAGGATGGGGATGGAAGTCGGCCGTGCCCTTTCAAAGGAATCATCCCGGCATTTGCGCCGGCCGCGGTAGCCGTGCGGTTCTGGCGCTGCAGTCCGGAACCGCGGGACTGCTACGGTCGCAGGTTCGAATCCTGCCTCGGGCATGGGTGTGTGTGTTGTCCTTAGGTTAGTTAGGTTTAAGTAGTTCTAAGTTCTAGGGGACTTACGACCTAAGATATTGAGTCCCATAGTGCTCAGAGCCATCCCGGCATTTGCTTGAAGTGATTTAAGGAAATCACGAGAAACCTAAATCAGAATGACTGGAAGCGGGTTTGAACCGTCGTCCTCCCCAGTGCTCAGAGCCATCCCGGCATTTGCTTGAAGTGATTTAAGGAAATCACGAGAAACCAAAATCAGAATGACTGGAAGCGGGTTTGAACCGTCGTCCTCCCCAATGCGAGTCCAGTGTGCTAACCACTGCCTCACCTCGCTCGGTGGTGAAAAATGGTACCAAGCTACCGTTGTACAGGAGGTAATACATGAACATACAGCATGTCAGTGACATATCACTGTGCCATCATAGTTCCCGCAATAGCTGCCGCTCCTGGCCTCAGGTCGTAACCGATGGCTCCCCAAGACATGATTCCAGGAGCAGCACCGCTGTGCCTCTCCAAAATACTGGAAGAATAGTAGCTCTGTCCAGGCCACCGCCATACTCACCGACGACGGTCATCTGAGGTCGTTCAGAACCGTGATTAATCGCTGAACACTATGTGGCGCCATTCGTCAGCAGCCCATGCTTCCCAGTCATGGCACCACTTCAAATGCAGCCGTTTGCGTTCTGTTATCGGAAGCCTAAGCACGCGACAATAATTCCATAGTATGGCTGCTGCTAGTCTTTGACTACTGATGCAGCTTGTCAGAGAATATTGTGGGGTGTCCATTACTTGTTCTCGAACGGTAGGCACAGAAGTGAACTGGTTACGATGTGCTTAGTGCACAATATGGCGATCGTCCATTATTGTGGTCAGGCGTGGCCTACCAGAACATTGTCGACGAGTGTTCCTGCCCTCGCGTTCTCATGCAGTACAACATTGGACCATTGTCACATCCGAATGCCCTACAAAGATGGATATTCGACTGTTCGACCAGCCGACCAAACGGTGACCCACAATGAGGTCCATTTCACATTCTGTCAGGGGCTGGTAATACTGCCTCTGGGGCATCTCCTTGTGCTTTAATTTTTCTGTAGGCAGTATCTATCTTACCCCTATATTTTTTTATCTTGGCGGTTCGCGCATGCCCGCCCAGACGCGGGAGATTGCTGCGTTGCCAGATGTACGCGCCAAGAGAAATGCTGCGCCATAGTATAGTTCGCAAACTTACGTTTAGGGGGAGAGCGCGCAGTTTATGAAGTAAAGCCACCACGGCCGCATTATCCCTTTTGCTGCTACAGAGACGTGCTCCCCTCATTCCGCTATGTGCGCGATTTTGTCATCATTGCATTGTTCATCTGTGCAGACACATGGTGTTTCGACTGCCTTGGCACACTTTATCATTCGATTTCACAAAGACTATTTGGCCCAAAAATTTGATTTTTACACATCTAGACTGATACCTTCCTCCCCCCCCCCCCCATAAATGACTTAATTTTGTTTCGATGATCAACGCAGTTATTGTGCAGCATCAGATGTAGTAAACTATTGCACGAAATTTTGAAGAGTTTGCAGAGGTAAAAGTCCATAGCGTATACTTTCCGTATGGTCGATTTTAGTAACCACTAGAAATTACAAAAAATTACATTCAGACGAATAAAATTAATAAAGTAAGACACTTCGATATTGTTTTTAAAATAAAGAAAATACTAATAACCGATCAAGCTTTGGACCCAGAACCTTTCACTTAGCAGCCACACAATTTAACCATTACTCTAACGCACCTCGCCGTTCAATATATCTCCCGGAGGACATTAAAATATCACACAAAATACCGACAAACACTGTTGGAATGATTATGAATTACCCACATTTCGTCGAAGTATAATAGGAAATAAAGAATTACCGCTGTTCTTTATTGCGAAAAAGCGGTTAGTGAAAATGATACAAACACCTTTCCTTGCTATTAGGAGGCTTATTGCTTGTTTAGTTTAATTAATTAATCGAATATGAAGCAATTGGTATAAAGAATGCTTTTTCCAAACTTTCTATAAAAGAAAGTCTGCTATCAAGACATTGCTTTTGTTCAATTACTTTATTTATGACTGAACGTTTCTAAAACTGAAGGCACTCGGCCGTGCTCTGCACTGCTGTCGAGCTCTGGCAACGTCGTTCCCTGTTCATTGGCTGACTGTTTTGTGACGTCAGATGCGCAGAACGAACCTAAACTCTGCCGCCGTCATAAATTACGCGCACTTTAGTGATATATGCCGCTGCATCCGTATATTTGTAATCTAGCCATCCCTGCTTAGTCAATAGGTAATGTTCAAAAAATAGCAGCTGTTAAGTCTAAAAGACAAATTGCTAAGAACAGAAACATGGTCTGTATTTTTTAAAACGATGTGAGCCGGCCCATGTGGCCGAGCGGTTCTAGGCACTTCAGTCTGGAATCGCGCGACCGCTTCTGTCGCAGGTTCGAATCCTGCCTCGAGCATGGATGTGTGTGATGTCCTTAGGTTAGTTCGGTTTAAGTAGTTCTAAGTTCTAGGGGACTGATGGCCTCAGATTTTAAATCCCATAGTTCTCAGAGCCATTTGAACCATTTGAAAATAATTTAAATTTTTGAAAAGCAATTCTGGTAGTGCACACTTCAGTGTTGTGGCTCTTATATGAAAATGATGATCCCCAGGTGAGTCATTTAACCCTTTGGGCAACAGTGCTTTCTGCTTGAAAGCACGATTTTATTTTTTGTATATTGTCTTACTTTTTATGTTTTGAAGTACCAGTGCCTTTCGATTGAAATCGCCAATGCTTTAGCACTACAGAGACAGCTAGTGGTAGACTGAGGCACTTCTACGAATGTACTGCGGTGTAGCATTCACTTCCATCGTTCAAAGCCACGGTTGGCGCAGAGATTGTGCTACGTGATTGTAGGAGATTGCGACATTATGTTTCTTTTTTGTGGTGATCATATTGAGATCATTGACAGTGAAAGTAAGTATAGATGAAATAGTTGTAACGTAAATGTGAGTTTGTACTGTTCGTCTTACGGGTGGTTTCTGACACGTGCCTATCGATTTTTCTCCGCGATCGCAATCTGGCACAGAGATATTGATTGCGACTCTGGCCAAGGGGTGTTTGGCGTGGGGAACAATGGCTGTTAAATATCGCGCAGCAAGGATGGCGATGAATTGGGTTTTGTGTCCGGTTGGCGCGAAGGCCGAGGTGTGGCGTGAGTAGCTGTTTCCCGCTGCGGCTTGACCGAGCAGTGATGTTCTCGGAGCAGTGGCTAACTGGTGTGTATACTGGGGAGCAGGACAGCAATAGCGGCCAGCATTGCATTGTGCTATTACTTGGTGCATGAGGTGTGCGTGCCATTTTAATACCGAGACTGTGCTCGGACCTTGTACTGTATGTCTGGGGGGAATGAACTGTGTGCATATTTTGCGTTCTGTTAGCTGTGCTGCTTTCCACCAAGCTACAAATTGTGTTCCATGGTGTCAGTGTCATTCACGATTGTATTCTAGAGGGTAGAATAAAGTCTGTTAGCTGCCCCATATTGATCTGCAAACTCAGCTCCTAGTGTAATAATGTCGTAAAGCAAGATATATTTCTCATGGCCCTGTTAGGTCTAGAAAATAGTTGTTAGTTGAAGTCTGAGCTGCAGATAATATTTAAGGAGGGTTTGCCTGCCATTACGTGTATAGGTCACTCATGATACGGTGGCCGATGCTCAGTGACCAGTTTTCGTCAAAGAGCTGGGCGAGTTCATTCGTTTGTACCGAAGGGGAGGCTGACAAGTATTTGCCACCTTTCGGCCCATCAAACGTCCCCTTAGAAAAATTATGAATGACTGTGTTGGTAGACCTCTTACGCTATTTGATTTTCAAACAGCTGAGCAAAACTGAACGTACTCAGACATTTCTCTCTTTACTTATTCTGATCATTACTATTTTTAACTGACACACAATATTTTTAGCGCAACGCAATCTGACTTTCAGTAACCATTACAAAAGAATTGTCCTGACTAACAATAACCTATGCGTTTCATGAATCACTTACCTCACAAAAATCTTCGTCACTGGAACTACTGCAATACAGCGAGCGCCAGTACTGCCAGCTAAATAAAAGATTCTAACTACTGAAGGCACTAGCTACTGATAGGCATAGTTAGCATATGAAAGATTTTGATAGAGAACAAACGATGTAGTGACCTTAATAGTGTTCAAAAGTCGATATATACATACATGACATCCATCTTTACAAATTTCCTTTTTTTGGAGGACACACGTCCAGATCGTCCGCTCCCAAAACTCCGTCATTTCTCTCTCCACATCCACCACTGCTGGCGGTTCACCTCCAACAGCACAACGGTACGCGCTGTTCACATCCTACTGCCCAACACTACAGTAGCGAATATTCCAACAATGCCCACCAGCCACACACTGCACACAGCATAGTCAGTGATTTTCATACAGAGCGCTACGTGGCCTACTTATAGGCCAGTTGGCGATGACTGAATCTACACGCAGGACCTCAATCTTTCTCAAACCATTTCAAAGAAACTATTCGGTAAGAAAATCCATTTTCCGTTATCTTGTAGCTTTATATAACAGGTTCTTAATGATGTGCCCATCATTTCTTTAATATTCATAGTTATTGGGATATTTACGTGGATGTAAGACTGAGAAATTCATAAATGTTTGCAATGAAAAAGAGGAGTCGCTATGATTTTGCGTCTGGTGCATATTGCATAATATGTTTCTGCGTATGAAATCTAATTAACGTAATGAATTTTTATTTGTACTTGGTTGGAGATCTCAATCTCTCGCCAATCTCGAGAAAACTGATCGGACATAGGGCATTCGTTTGCGATCGCACCGCACCAGCGATAAAGTCAGAGTGAAATATCCACAACATACCCCATATTTCGTAAACGGTTAGAGATATCGAAATGAGATTTTGGCAAAAGATAGCACAAAGAGGAGAGGATTTTTCTTTATGGTCATTATGCAAAAGTTCATTACCTACCATGTTATCCCACTAACTACAGACTATCCCTATGAAAGAATGAAATTTTTCAGATCCATTGATAGCTGGTGAAACGAGAAATGCTATGTGTTTTGGAACAAGGTAAGTGGAGTCATTACACGTTTATTTTGTACCGAGGATGTGCTTTTTCATAAGATGCTTACCTTACTTTTCCGCAGCTCCTCAGTTAATTAACCACTGTTCCAGAATCACTAGCAATTGCGTCTGCACAACTTGTTACTGAGGTGAGACTGTATAAACTCTGCCGAGTTTCGGAAAAAGCAGCAAATTTTAACATGGCAGCAAGAGAAATGTGTAGGTTTTACTGAAAATCGCCCACTCATGACTCTTCCCTATTTAACGGACCAGGCGAAAATAAATCGCTGCATTTTCGGCGGAATTCTTTTTAGATATTAACCAAAGAAGAGCTGACAGATCTTCCTGAATAGTAACCATCCAAGTGTGGGCGTGAATGGGTCCCGCTTAATATTCATCAAAACTCTGAATGCAGGCTTCAGTTTAAAACGGCACTTCCCCTCGAGTGCTCGGCATTCCCCCTACAGCGCTCTGATCGACCCCCCACCACTGCCACTCTCACCACGCTTGCCCAACTGACAGCGCATCTGGCGGCCACGGCATTTTGCGCTCACTGTACACTAATCTTGCGTCTCCGACTGTTTAGACGTCCATTATTGCTGCGTTCTCTAGCATTATGCGTGGAGAGTGTAGAGCCACTGGCGGCAGGCAGTAACGGTAACCAAAAATAAAAATATCGGCTCTAACCCAGTGAGACTCAGCCAGCGCCGGTACAGGGAATGGTACTGTGCACTATCCGTTTACATTTCTGATAGCAAATACACAACTGGCCATTAAAATTGCTACGCCAAGAAGAAATGCAGATGATAAACGGGTATTCATTGGAAAAATATATTATACTAGAACTGACATGTGATTACATTTTCACGCAATTTGGGTGCATAGATCCTGAGAAATCAGTACCCAGAACAACCAATTCTGGCCGTAATAACGGCCTTGCTACGCCTGGGCAGTGAGTCAAACAGAGCTTGGATGGCGTGTACAGGTACAGCTGCCCATGCAGCTTCAACACGATACCACAGTTCATCAAGAGTAGTGGCTTGGTTCAAATGGCTCTGAGCAGTATGGGACTTAACATCTACGGTCATCAGTCCCCTAGCACTTGGAACTACTTAAACCTAACTAACCTAAGGACATCACACAACACCCAGGCATCACGAGGCAGAGAAAAGCCCTGACCCTGCCGGGAATCGAACCCGGGAACCCGGCCGTGGGAAGCGAGAACGCTGCCGCACGACCACGAGCTGTGGACCATCAAGAGTAGTGAGTGGCGTGTTGTGACGAGCCAGTTGCTCGGCCACCATTGACCAGACGTTTTCAGTTGGTGAGAGATCTGGAGAATGTGCTGGCCAGGACAGTGGTCGAACATTTTCTGTGTACAGGAAGGTCCGTACAGGACCTTCAACAAGCGGTCGTGCATTATTCTGCTGAAATGTAGGCTTCCGCAGGGATCGAATGAAGGGTAGAGCCACGGGTCGTAACACATCTGATACGTAACGTCCGCTGTTCAATGTGCCGTCAATGCGAACAAGAGGTGACCGAGACGTGTAACCAATGGCATCCCATACCACAAGTCGGGTGATACTCCAGTATGGCGATGACGAATACACGCTTCCAATGTGCATTCACCGCGATGTCGCCAAACACGGATATGACCATCATGATGCTGTAAACAGAACCTGGATTCATCCAAAAACTGACGTTTTGCCATTCGTGCACCCAGGTTCGTCGTTGAGTACACCATCGCAGGCGCTCCTGTCTGTGATGCAGTGTCAAGGGTAACCGCAGACATGGTCTCCGAGCTGATAGTCCATGCTGCTGCAAACGTTGTCGAACTGTTCGTGCAGATGGTTGTTGTCTTGCAAACGTCCCCATCTGTTGACTCAGGGATCCGTTACAGCCACGCGGATAAGATGCCTGTCATCTCAACTGCTAGTGATACGAGGCCGTTGGGATCCAGCACGGAGTTCCGTATTACCTTTCTGAACCCACCGATTCCATATTCTACTAACAGTCATTTGATTTCGAACAACGCGAGCAGCAATGTCGCGATACGATAAACCGCAATTACGACAGCCTGTAATCAGACCTTTATCAAAGTCGGAAACGTGATGGTACGCATTTCTCCTCCTTACACGAGGCATCACAACAACGTTTCACCAGGCAACGCCGGTCAACTGCTTTTTGTGTATGAGAAATCGGTTGGAAACTTTCCTCATATCAGCACGTTTTAGGTGTCGCCACCGGCGCCAACCTTGTGTGAATGCTCTGAAAAGCTAATCATTAGCATATCACAGTTTCTTCTTCCTGTCGGTTAAATTTCGCGTCTGTAGCAAGTCATCTTCGTGGTGTAGCAGTTTGAATGGCTAGTAGTGTATATTGTAATTTCATGCAGTCGTTTTCTTGTTACTGTGATGTTTGGTAGGTTCTTCTTTATTAAATGTGATTCTTTTAAGCTACTCTGATTATAACCGTTTTATAAAAGGAAGTATATAATGGGCATATACAATTTGTCCATCGGCTCTCACAGGCGAGAACTGCATACGTATGATAATCTGGATAAAAAAAATTGCGTTTCATTTCCTTAAAACGTGTGAGTGCTATAGACTACGTTTATGGTAACCTCTTCTGGGGGCAAAAACTCATTTGGAGACGTAATCGTGTGGCTGGTGCCCCGTAAAATTTTGAGAATTCGTCTTCAGTTGTAACATTAACTTTCATTGAATTAAGGGCAGGTGCCATTAAACGTTTCTGAACGCCTTCCAACTGAAACGGTGCTTGCTCCTACGAATGTTTGATGATCTTTCTTGGAATACTAAATGACTGATCTGATCGGGGCTATATCTGCGTTGGCGATAATTGTTCGCAGGCGCCATGTCACGAATTGAGCGTTAGATAATGTGCATTATGTAATGCAGTTCCAGAATTATACAGAACCACTACTCATTTACAAATACCGAGGACGTCTGTAGGGTGCCCGAAGAGGATATGTCTCCTTAATTTCCTACTCCTTTCCAATTTCTTCACTTCTAATAAACACTTCGCAACCAATAAACTGTGGTTACAGACCATATATACCTCTGGAAACGTCTTACAATTTAAAGTTTGGTTCTTAAACCTCTTTCTTACCAGGGTAGGCAATTAAGAAGGTGGTACCCAGAGAAGTTTGCAAGAACCATAGGTTGCTGAGAGCTTCATACAGATAATTAGGCAACGGTTGCTAGAACAGGGAAAAGGAATATAGATGCCGATTGGATAGCTTTAAGAGATGAAATAATGAAGCCAGCAGATGATCAAATGGGTAAAAAGACAAGCCGTAGTAGAAATCAGTGGTAACACAAGAGACATCAAATATATATGATGAAAGGAGAAAATATAATTATGCAGCACTTGATGCAAAAGGAATACAACCGCTTAAAAATCAAATTGAGAAGAGGTACGAAATGGGTGAGCAAGAATGAGGACATATGTGAGGTTTTAGAAGCATAGAGAAAGACAGATAGCGTCTGCAAGAAAATTAAAGAGGCCTTTGGAGAAAAGAGAAGCTGCTATATTGATATCAACAGCTCAGACAGAAAACCAGCCCCAGGCAAAGAAGGGAAATTTGGAAGGTGGGAGGAGTATACAGAGGGTATTTACAAGGGAGATGTTGTTGAAGGTGGTATTATGCAAATGAAAGTGGACGCAAATGAAAATGAGAGGGGAGATATGATACTATGAGAATAATTTGACACAGCTCTGAAAGATCTAAATCGCAAAAAGGCCCATGTAGTAGACGATATTCCATCTTGGAAGACACAGCCATGACAAAACTCTTTCACTGTTGTGCAAGATGTGTGAGGCACGCGAAATATCATCAGACTTCATGAAGTATGTAATAATTGCAATTAGAAAGAAGGCAATTGCTGACAGATGTGAAAATTACTAAACTGCCTGTTTAATAAGTTATGGTTGCAAAACACTAACACGAAGAATGGAAAAACTGGTAGAAGAACGGAAAAACTCGGGGAAAATCAGCTTGGATTCCGGAAAAATGGAGCAACACGCGACTTATCTCAGAAGATAGGTTAAGGAAAGGCAAACCTACGTATGTGGTATTTGTAGACTTGGAGAAGGCTTCCGACAATGTTAATCGGTTTTCTCTCTTCGAAATTCTGAAGGCAGCAGGAGTAAAATACAGGTAGCAAAAGACTATTTACTACTTGCACAGAGAGCAGGCGGCAGTTATAAGAGTCCAGGGGCATGAAAAGGTTGAGAAGGGAGTGAGGAAGGGTTGCAGCCGATGTTATTCAATCTCCACATTGACAAGTAAGCAAAGAAGCCGAGGAAAAATTTGGAGTAGGAATTAAAGTTAGGGAAAGGAAATTAAAACTTTGAGATTTGCCGATGACAATGTAATTCTGTCAGCGACAGCAAGGGACTTGGAAGAGCAGCCGAACGGAATGGACATTGTCTTAAAAGGAGGATATAAGATGTACATCAACAAAAGCAAAACAAGAATAATGGAATGTAGCAGAATTAAATCAGGTGATGCTGGTGGAAATAGATTAGGAAAGGAAACACTTAAAGTAGTAGACGAGTTTTGCTTTTTGGGCAGCAAAATAACTAACTGATGATGGCCAAAAAAGAGAGGATATAACAAGTAGACTGGGAGTCTCAAGGGTAGTATTTCTGAAGAAGAGAAATTTATTAACATCGAGTATAGATTTAAATGTTAGGAAACCTAATTTGAAATTATTTGCATAGAAGTGAAACATGGACGACAAACAACTTAGACAAGAAGAGAATAGAAGCTTTTGAAATGTGGTGCTACAGAAGAATGTTGAAGGTTATATGGGTAGATCACATAACTAATAAGGTGATAATGAATGGAATTGTGGAGAAAAGAAATTTGTGGCACAACTTGACCAAAAGAAAGGATGGGTTGATAGGACACATTCTGAGATTCTGATCAATGGATCACCAGTTTAATATTGGAGGGAACTGTGGGGGGAGGGGGGAAATCGGAGAGGGACACCAACAGATGAATAAAGCAAGCACAATCAGAAAGATGTGGGTTGCAGTAGTCATTCGGAGATAATGAGGCCCGCCTAGGATAGAGTAGCATGGAGAGTTATATGAAGCCAATCTTCATACTGAAGACCACGACCACAACAACAATAACAACAACAACAGCCCAAAGAGGCTTCGTGTCAGCATCCCAGATGGAATACACAGCTAAAATTATGTGATGCAAACCTCTAACCTTAATTGCAGTATTGATGATTGGGTGATTGGATAGGGGTGGTGTGGACAAACACCATCGGAAACGTAAGCGATGACTGAACATGGCACACCCACGAGTACAAACATTTTTCTGCTATGGCATACGGGAACCTTAAAGCAAAACTTGTTTACATAATGGCGTTTCTCACTCCGCCAACTCCTACCAAGGGATATGTACGAATATTTTAATTGAGCTTCGACTGGTTATCACCAGTAGACGGTTGCAGTATGTTTCAGTTATTATTACATAAGGTATAATGATAAAATTACAATATTAGAACTGTTTATTAGATAAAAAAAACTTGTCCTCGGCGCAGGTCGCCGCCAGCGGCCTCTAGCACTATTACTTGGTAACTACTGGTGGTCTACAGAACTAGTTCCCTTCGCACTAATCATTGTAACTTGTCTACTGTATGCTTAACTATCTGTATTACCATAACTGTAATTAGTTGTGGTTGTTCCACACATGCGTATTTAACTGTATTCAGTAACTCACGAAGGCGCTAAGTAACCTTGATTGTATGATGTCACACAATGAACTATTGCCACACTCATGTTGTACTGGCATTATTATTATGGTATCTGCTGTAATTCTGATCACATAGAACGATTTGAGAATGGATGCAAGACTAGATTTTTAAGCATTGTCTGACCAATGATATCGTAAGTCTCTCTTTTTGCATGTCTTAAGATTTACTGAATGTCTGCAAACTGTCCACGCCAACTAAATACAAACGTCTCCTGCCTCCGTTTGGACCTACACACATTAGCAGGGTGAACGTATCGAAGTCTGCTGTAGGGACGACGAAGAAGCTCCACAGGAATGTTTGCAGAGAAGGTTTGGCGTTAAAGCAAACAACTGCAGAATTCAAACAACTATCCGTTAGTTTGTAAGCGAATTGTAAACAAAGGTACAATGTTCCTTCGTTTAGAATCTGCTGTAAGCAGTCTGGAGAGAGAAGGAAACAATGAAATGTTTAAAACTCATTTCTCGACATGTGCTGTACGTCTTATTTTTCTTCCATGAAACTGGAAAGCTGCTTCAAACTCAATTACACTTTTCACTATGAGGAAAGCTATTTTCCGTCTTCACGAATTGTGAAATTTGACAACTTGATGAAGGTACAAACTGATTGAAGCGACAATCTGACAATCTCTATTAACCCACCATGCTATAAGGACTCGAATAATGAGATTTGCCTTACAAAATTATCCTTCGTTTTTAGTATTCAGGATTTAATTTCTTCGATTCTTGCTGTTTAAGCAGGTTACTGTTTACACATAATCCATTATTCTCTCACGCTAGAGTGGTATACCTATGAATTACAGACAGTTTTGAAAATACGTTTTTGTAGAATCTGGGCTGGTGGTTTCTGCACTATGTAAATGACGGGAATAGTACAAGGAAGTACGTGTTTTCCACTATTTTTCTCTGCAGTTTCTTTATTTCTGAGACGCTTATGGTAGCGCCACCGTAGATGCATAAAACGGCTGACGGTGAAGGCAATAACACGCCCATTCAAGTTTTCATTACGTTAGGCTCAGGTAATATAATCATGAATCAAGAGTTGTCGCTTAAAAAGACCTGAGAGTCTTACTTGACAGAACTCTTAGGCTGAAAAACCATTGTAAGAAGAACAAAATAGAAATGCCGAAATGAACGATCATGATTTGTAAATTAGCTATATCAGAATGGGGCTCACATCATTAAACAATGCATCATCAGCGCTAATCTGTTTTTCTGCAGCAGAATATGTCTCTCTGGTCTGAAGCAGATAGTCGTATAGCAGACTGACAGATACAACTCAGAATGAAAAATGTAGGCTGGTTACAGGTTGCCCCAGCCCTACTCCAGCAGATGAACTTTATTACCTTACTGGAATAAGTGGCTGCCGATAAGGAGTGGCTTAAAGTGGAGCAGAACAACACTCCCCCCCCCTCCCCTCCGCCATCCCTTCGTTGCAACAAGTGATGTCCAGGGAGAGCTTTCTAGAATCATCTAAGAAACTTAGCATACCTCCTGAAAAGTCGTGGCTGGAACAGTGGAGGCAGAGAAGATCTCAATTCCGCAGATAACCACAAGCCACCTGTTTTAATGCTTTCTGCGCTCAACATGCAGCACAGAGGATGACAGCATTCATGCCACCTCGAATGTTTTGGAGGTTGTGACGTTCTGGACATATGTGATATGAAAATACAAGTTCACCGTACATATTATATCTTTCCAGCCTATGTTTCATGATTTTATTGTCTGTCTGTTGATTATTAGGCTTCTGACTCGAGAGTGAATAAATCGTAGCCTCTCGTTTTTTTTTTTCTAACAATCATCTCGTCTGCTCTTCATCATGAACTTTCCCACGATCTGGAAAGCACCCAAATACTGCCTACTAATACGTTGTTGTTTCATTCCCGTTATCTCTACAGATCTGACGGCGAATCTTGCTGCTGTACGTTCCCTATATTCAAGAAATGAATCACCGTTAGAATTTCAAACAAATGCGGCCATTCCGATTCCGTATATCTTCGTAAGCATCATTCAGTACTCCTACATAGACAACAACAAAAATGGAAATTCCAAAAACAAGTTAAGGTTAAAAGTCATGTCGATCCCGAAGTCATTGGAGGTTAAGCACAAGCTGAAACACGAGGATCGGGAAGGCAAAACACCGTCTAAAAGAACCGCCCAGCCATTCGACAGAGATGAACGCTCTTTCAAGTTTCCATTGGCGTTAGGCTCGGGTACTGTAATCGCGAATCAAGAGTTCCCGGTTAAAAATGTCTGGGAGCACTACTTGACAGAACTCTTGACACTGATGATTCACTTATCATTGGATGATGTGATCCCCATTTTGAAATAGACAAATCACATTCCTTCACGTAGAGATTTTTATTCTGTTCTTCTTACAATGGTTTTTGAGTTCCGTCAAGTAACGCTCCTAGATATTTTTGAGCGGGAACTCTTGATTCATGATTACAATACACTTAGAGAAATCACGGAGAATATAAGTCTGGATTGTCGGAGATATATTTTAACCCTGCTCCTCCGGCATGCTAACCACTGTCTACCGTGATTGGAAGAAGTGGTATATATGGTGTTTACAAGACTAAGACAGACTTTTGGAAACCTATCGTGCTAAATATAATAACCGACAATAAGTGAAGCACCGCTGTCGCGGCATGCTACCAATGTTAAAGACTGCGATGGAGCTCCGTATGCCACGGCAAACTGGCTGACACTGACGGCGGCGGTGCACAAATGCTGCGCAGCTAGCGCCATTCGACGGCCAATACCGCGGTTCCTGGTGTGTCCACTGTGCCGTGCGTGTGATCATTGCTTGTACAGCCCTCTCGCAGTGTCCGGAGCAAGTATGGTGGGTCTGACACACCGGTGTCAATGTGTTCTTTTTTCCATTTCCAGGAGTGTATTTGAAACACTATCAGCGCAGTGAGTGTAATCGTACAATCGTTGGCTAAATTGTTGTTCGGCAAGTGTGCCTCCGTCTGTTTGGGCGAGGCCCATGGTGAAAGCTACGTCTGAGGGACGTCAGGTTGCTTAAGAAATGGTTCAAATGGCTCTGAGCACTAAGGGGCTTAACTTCTGAGGTCTTCAGTCCCCTAGAACTTCGAACTACTTAAACCTAACTAACCTAAAGACATCAGACACATCCATGCCCGAGGCAGGATTCGAACCTGCGACCGTAGCGGCCGCGCGGTTCCAGACTGTAGCGCCTAGAACCACTCGGCCACCCCGGCCGGCGCACAGTCTCAGAATGGACGGGTTAGTGGCCGATGGTTAAAGGAACACTTAGTATTAATGACCACTGCCATATAGTTAGCGATACGTTGTGCTGAATTAAGAATCATCTGATGCGCTCTATAGAATGTGTACTAGTTATATCATAGGGTGGAAAGTGGTAGTGGTGATGGGGTTATGTTACCAATAAACTTTAACAATTGGAGACATCTTGGACTTATTGTGTGTGATCTAACCAAGCTTGTTATTGATGGTTTTATCCGTTACTGATGGTTTTTTCCTATAGGTAATTGTGTTGAATAGCTGCTTGCATTGTCGCGAGCTAGCGCGCGCACTCACGCATATATGATGTTTCTTGTTTTTTGAGGAAATGTGCTTGTTTTAAAGGATATTGGAAAAATTTTATTAACTGTTTAAATCGTTGCAATTCATGGGCGCTTTCTCGTTTTACGCTGCCAATGAATATTTAAGATATTTACACCTTTCCGATCTTCAGCGTTGTCGTTAGGAGGTGTACATAATTATAGGCCTTTATTGTTGACGTCAATCTGTTGCAGAATTATGTAACATGTTTAAATCTCAAGAATTATGACGTTTTTGGACAGGGAAAATCTCCTCTACAAATATCAACATGGATTCCACCAACAGAAGTCTTGCGGAACTCAGCCCGCTTCGTTCTTCCATGAGACCCATACCACTGTAGTCAACGGCGCTCACGTTGATGCCGTGTTCTTTCATTGCAGAAAGACATTTGACACCGTTCCGCACTGCTGGTTAGTGAAAAAAGCACAAGGTTATTGAATATAGGACCAGAGTTGTGAGTGGATTCGATAGTTCGTTCCCGGATAGAACTCAAAACGCCTACCCTCGCAGAACAAAATCGACAGATGTTAAGGTAATTTCTGGGTTACTACAACGAAGTGCGATAGGACCGTTACTGTTTACAATGGATATCAATGATGAAGTAGGAATCATTGGAACCTCTTTGAGACTGTTCACAGATGTTGCGGTTGTTTATACGAACGCCAGAAGACAGTATAGATTTTCAGAATCACGTGCATACGTTTGTTGATTGGCGCACGCTCAGCTAATTGACCTGAACGTGAATAAATATACCACACTGCGCACACATAGGAAAATAAATCCACTACTGTACAGCTTCGCTATTGATGACAAATTGCTGAAAACAGTACCTAGTGTAAAATATGTAGGAGTAACTGTCCAGAGCGACATTCAGAGACAACACTTTACGGTAAGAGTCGGAAAGCACGTTTCTTCCTCCTACATACATAAAGCGAAATGACAACGACAGCAAAATTCGAGAAAATAGAGCTAATACAGAGGTTTACCGAAATAATTCTTCCCACGCGCCATTCACGAGTGGAACAGGAATGCGGGATCAGTTAAGAGGTACCAGTAGCGCCTTTCGTCACACCTTTAGATGGCTTGATCTAGGTGTAGATGTAGAAGCAGTGTATGAATTAGAAAAGGCCATTCTGCGGTTGCGCCGTCATTGGATCCAGAGGTCAGGCAGCACACGTTTCGAAGATTCAGGCGGTCTTAGTTTCTACTACAGTTTTAACAAAAGAAACATTCATTTCAACCAACTGTGTCAGTAAAACCAAGCCTTCCATTCCCAACGGCGTTTCGACATGTAGGTGCAACGTAGTCTCGTGAGGCAGCATTATCAGCACCTGACAGAGTTTGGAGAGGTCTCATTGTAATCTCCATTTAGGAGCCTGGTCGAATCGTGGAATATCCAGATTTGTTGGGTTCTCGGCATTGTCCTGATGTGGGAGTGCATCGGCACGTAAGGGCAGGCACAATCGACGTCAAGGCTCCGGTTAATCATGCCTGACCGCCACAAGGGAGGAATGCCGTATTGTGCACCAGGCACGTGGTAACCTCTTCATGTCGGTGACTGCCACTTGAAAATAAGCGACGAACTGCCTAAACATTTTGTGTCATCCTACACCATTGGCCGCAGGCTAGCAGCAGGCGTACTATGGAGTTAAAATACCTTGTGGACGTTACCGTTAGAACCCAAAACAAACGATGTTTGGACTGGTGTCGTGCACTGGAAATAAGGACTGCTGAAGGATGGCGTCGCATAGTTCCGTACTGAATCACTGTTCTGCATTACTCCGGATGTTCATCATAGATCAGTATGGCATCAGTCTGGGTAGGGGGTCCCATTATTGCAATGCTTTGGAGAGACATAGCGTTGTTACTCCTGGCATCGTTGTAGAGGAAGGCATCGGGTATGACTTCAGGTGATGTTAATGATGATGTTGGTGTGTGAGGCGCTCAATATCGTGGTCATCAGCGCCTGTAGGAGTTCCAGTCTTTCCATTTCCAGTCACGCCATTACGCGAATGCTGATGAGAACAACACAATCACCCAGTCCCTGGGCGGGGAAAATCCCCAACCTGGCCGGGAATCGGACCCAGGACCCCAGGATCCAGAGGGAGCAACGCCAGCCACTAGACCACGGGTATGACTTCACGTCACGGCTGGTAGTGACTGGGCGAGCTCTGACGGCACAATGATACGTCACGTATATCTTGCATCCTCTGGAGACAATATCGTGGTGCCATTTTTCAAAAGGCCGATGCTCGTTCGCACGCGCGACGTATGTCTGCGAACTGTTTTTTGTAATGATGCACTCCAGTGGCCGACAAGGTCCGCAGATCTATCCCTAATAGAACATGTATGGAACTGGCTCAGATGCCCATTCCATCCCAGTGGCAGTATCCAGGATATCAAGAACCAGGTCGAAGGGTTGTGGGCCAGCTTGTCTCAGGAGATTCTACAACGGCTTTTTAGACACCCTTCCTAAGTTGAGCAGTGCAACCATCCAGATCAGAGTGGGTGGGAAGTCATACTGATGAGTGGTCTCACACTGCCAAGTTCTTTGTAAATTCTACAGAGTTTTGTTATAATCAGTGAAAGACCGTCGCATGCTCTCTTAACCAGTGAAGTTTCATTATATATCATTCCCTCCTCCCCTTCTGGATGTTTCACTTTCATTCTCTGGCTATGGGTACTGTTCTGAAAGTTTTGTTTTCATTATTGAAAGAGCATTGTATGATGTCAGAAATGACACCTGTATGTTACAAACTGTTAACTCTTAAGTACTGTTCAGAATGATGTAACGTCGAAGAAGTAATATACTGTTGGCATTGAACTGCAACAATATGAAGGCGGTATTCAATAAATCTAAAACTGGCATTCTTGTATATGCAAATGATTAGAATTTCAGTGTAACCACACAGAGTTGATAGCAAGAACGAGATGTACATTAAACATGTAAGGGAAGCAAAGAGGTAGTGTTGCGAGTAGAAGAGATATTTATTTAGTAGGTTACTGATGGGCTGATACCCATTTTCGAACCAACCAATGCTTGCATAGTTCAGTGTATGTCCAAAATAGCAGTAAATAATGCCGACATACATCCGGTCCCAAGCGAACCTCACTGCAGTTCGTTAACGGGTATTGAAACATCCCCTTAGAAAAATTGTGCATGACTGTGCTTAAACTGACACACAATAGTTTTTAGCGCAACGCAATCTGACTTTCAAAAATCCCTACGAAAGAATGGCCCACACTAACATTAACCTATATGTTTCACAAATCACTTACCTCACAAAAATCTTCGTTACTCGAACTACTGCAATACAGGGAGCGCCACTACTGCCAGCTAACTAAAAGATTCAAACTACGGAAGTCACTAACTACTGATAGGCATAGTTAGCACATGAAAGATTTTAATAGAGAACAAACAATGTATTTACCTTTATAGTCATAATATATATATCAGTTCATGACACCAATTCTTACAAATTTCAAAACTCCACCATCTCTCTCCCCACGTCCACCACTGCTGGCGGCTCACCTCCAACTGCGCAACGCTACGCGCTGTTAGCATCCAGCTGCCGCTGCCCAACACTACAATGGCAGACAACAATGCAAACCAGCCACAGACTGCACACGGCACAGCCAGTGATTTTTATACAGAGGGCTACGTGGCGGCGGCGTTACCAATTAAAAAAACCTAAACAGCCAACTTACAGTATTAAGCCGGAATCGGTCACGTACTGAAAAAGCATCTATTTTATTCGGAACTCCGGGTTTCTGTTTGCATTATAATTCAATAAGACTTACTGTCCCGTAACATCCAGCGTGCTGGACGTATGCATGTAAAATATTGCCTTTAATTTTAATTCAGACGTGACCGGGGGATTACGTAAGTAATTTACTGTTGTTAATTGGTTTACTACCCCTACACCTGAAGGAAATAATCGACTGGAGAATGAACGAATGTGTGAGAAATCTTATGGGACTTAACTGCTAAGGTCATCAGTCCCTAAGCTTACACACTACTTAACCTAAATGATCCTAAGGACAAACACTCACATCCATGCCCGTGGGAGGACTCGAACCTCCGCCGGGATCAGCCGCACAGTCCAATCGACTGGAGAAGTAACTATGAAATTAACTGATACTCAAGCTTATTGAAATCTAAAGTATTTCGTGAGAGCAGAGGTTCTCTTTAAAGTTGAGTTATATTCGTTCGTTATTATCTGTTCAGAGAAAATACAGATTCCCTTCACTGTCTTGAATGCCACTGATCAGACTCCTTCATGTACGTCATTGAAAATTCAGTATTCCCAGCCGAGAATTGTAAGAAAGTAATTAATGGCGCTCGTACGTCTCGCTGTATAGGGGTAGCTGCAGATCTCCGCTGGTCTCTTGTACATTGCTGGTAAGGGATGAGACTTTGTATAGAAGCTTCAGAAACTGATCTAGTGCCATTCATTTACCGTTTGGTTTAGCGATGGGTAGCCCGGCAACAGATTACTTCAGTCATCGGTAAAAACACTTAGCGATATATCCTAAGACCGTTTTGTAGATTTGTCAGCGAACATCACGGGCCAAATGTCCGAAGTCCTACAGAAGCTTTGCACATATGTTCAGTCTTTGGAATGTACCGTTTAAAAAGTGAAACTTGTTTAAATATGTTTTCAACACTGTGTTATATCCGTGAGGAAAGTACAGTCTCTTCTCTTCAGTACTTTTAACACATTCGTCACAGTATCAAAGTAAAATAAAATTGCTTTTAATGATGGACAACAATTTGTTACAATTATGTTCATTTTGTACACGTCTGTTCTTGATCGCTTACCGTAACACTGCCTCATCTATCTGTGCTTTTTGCTTTAGACTTAGCTCTCCACCGGGCAACTATAGTCCGAAAAGTATACGCATCACTCACGCAGGTGGAAATAGTTACACTTGTCTGTCAGTGACGTCCTACCACGTAACAATGTTAATGCCTTCCATTGGGTTCACAATAGAACGCCAGCTGATGTGACCGAGCGGTTCGAGACGCTTCAGTCTGGAACCGCGTGACCGCTACGGTCGCAGGTTCGAATCCTGCCTCGGGCATGGATGTATGTGATGTTCTTAGGCTAGTTAGGTTTAAGTAGTTCTAAGTTCTGGGGAACTGATGACCTCAGATATTAAGTCCCATAGTGTTCAGAACTATTTGAACCACACTAGAAGCGCATCTCATTGCCGGTTATGTGGGTGGCTGACGTTACATTTCTGACATTAACGGTGGTGGGTACGACCTGTCTAAGGGTCTCCGTTACGCCTTTCAATAACATGACGTAAGGATGCGTGTTGCCTAAGCCGTCCTAATTCCGTATAGAGATTGTTTAAGTCCTGGCTTGGCGAGGCCGTTCTCTGTATTTCTCTCCTACTGGAAACATCAGCCCACAGATTACTAACGCTACGAGTCACCAGCCAATATCATTGTTGATCTCTGACAGTTTCCACCGAGGACGTTAGAACACAGGGGAGATGGCTCTATGCAGAGCACAGAAACCATCCAGGTGAGTTTAATAAGTTTGTTTCTCCATCTAAGTTCTGTGGTAATCCCACTCTCTGAGCGTCAGTGCGTTGAATTAACAGTCTTTCTGATTATGTATTTTGAAACAATATACTATCGCGGATGGATTCTCATCATCACACAGTTTAATACTTAATTATTTAACGCCAGTTCTCACTCGTCAAATAGGGCGTACATCACCGCAAAGCAGCCGAACGTTTTATTGTAGTTTTAATTGAGACGTAAGAGCAGCACGGCAATGCGAACACATCAAGATTCTGCAATATGGCAGAGGCAGGCTTTACTTTTTTGGCGTGAGGACGTCTCCTTGTAATCTAACTTGCTTGGTAGCCGCAGCATTGAATTACATGCCCATATCTGTCATGCAATCTCACTTTGAATTTATGCCAAGACAAGGTATAACCAATAGTGCTACTAGAAATGTCAGCTCTGTGTACATAATTTCGCACCCTGTGTACAGCCAAATCACAAATTTTATCATGTATTATTCCCGTGATACTGAATAATAAGTGATATACCGTACAGTTTAGTTATTTGCAATTCTTCATGGTGCCGCTGTTTTAATTCCAGCATTGTATAAAACATTAGAAATGACTTCCTCTTGTTGCCACACAGGGATAAATTCGCTTGATAAAGGAGTGTCACACTTTTACAGATATTTCCAAACGATGCTGAACACTTTCATTGGTTTCGGTACACATTGATGAATTCTCTATCTGAATGGGGAATGTTGGCTGCCTAAGTAATAGTTCCACGTGTCCTATAGAAAAAAAAACCGAAAGGGCGAGTGTTGGGAAACGTGTTCTGCACTTGTGCTTGCTTATTCAACTATTTCGGTAAACCAAAGAAAAATTGTTCTTTCTGACCGCATGTCTGAAATAAAAAGCTTGTTAACATTTGCACAAACCTTAAAGATTTTTAGGGGAAAGAATTAATATGATAAGCACAACTTGCCTAGGAGTTCCACAAGCCAAGCGAATGTTTCTATACATAGTCACTAGTTAGTTTTAGTATGTCTTCCAATTTCTTTGAAATTCTGTTCCATAAATTTTCATTGAAAACTATATTACTTTAAATCACCACCCACAAAGCAGGAGGCAGAAAACTAATGTAGTTAGGAAGACACATTTAACGACATTTCAGACGAGGAACGAAAACTAATGCTGAAACCAGTTGCATAAAGAACTGTGGGATATACATAATTGTCTAGCTTCTGGAGGTGTAGACAGAGGCGCGTCCATTCCGTTTTATGTTTTCATTTCAAGAACGGTGCTCTAGTGCGTTTCGTCCAACGAAAAATTCAGTTTCTGCTTAAGTCTCTTTCACATAAACTGAATAACGAGGTTCCTTGACTATTGCAGGTGGCGTACCTCAGGTAACAAGTTATAGTAACGCATGGTGTTCACTAGTGACATTAATGACCTGTGTACTCCGGCGTGCCTTTCTGTTCCACTTGCAAGAGAGGTCGATCATCACTAGACTTAAACGAAATGAATATTTCAGAGGTAAACAGTAACTCCTCTTAAAGTCCCAGAGGGACATACGAAACCAAATCCAGAGAAAGCATGTTTCTCATCTGTACCTCCCAGTGACGGAGGATGATAACACCGCGGAGTACCTGACAACGAGGGATCAAATGCACTTCGGAATAAGATCTCCGTCAAACTTCGGTTTGGCAGGCACCCAAGGTCTTCGAAGTAATAAATCGTCCCCAGACGTGGAAGAACGAGCTGTATGGTCAGTGGCTTGGGATATCACGAATGACAGCGACAAACCATCTTCTTGAGTGTCCCTAAGAGAACATTGTGCATCGAAGAATCTGACAGTTCTGCTATTGGGCCTCCAGGGGAGGGGGGGACTGTTTGATAAGGAGCCGAGACTATGATAAACAGCCAATATCGGATGCACATACAGAGAAGACAAACTAATATACAGAGATCTGTAGTGCCACTGTGGTACTGCACATTGTCGCCCTTATTAAGGTGAACACAATTCTTGGTCAAAAGTTCTAACGTCTTGTGAAATGAATAATTTTATGGAAACTAACGCAATTTTTTCATCTTACGTAGGTGTGAGTACCCACGTCAGAGCGGGTATGCTTACCGCCACAGTGGAAGGAGCTAGTATCTAGTACACCGAGGCTCTAGCAGCAGCAGTGCTGTGGTCCGTCAATGGGAGGATGACTGGCCTCCTGCGGTATCAGGCGAAGGGGAGGTTGTACACCAATCGATGGACGCTCAGTTATTATCCACACACTGCCGCGTCTGAGTCAGCACCAGTTCGTGGGCGACGCGAAGGCAGACCCCACACGTTCTGCGGCTAACACATGAGGCGGCAAGGGCACCGTCGGTGGCCTCAGTATTAGTTTAAGAACCACGGGCAAAAGAAACAGTGGAAAACAAAAATATTTCCTGTTGTTGTTGTTGTTGTTATCTTCAGTCCTGAGACTGGTTTGATGCAGCTCTCCATGCTATTCTATCCTGTGCAAGCTTCTCCATCTCCCAGTACCTACTGCAATTTAATCCTTCTGAATCTGCTTAGTGTATTCATCTCTTGGTCTCCCTCTACGATTTTTACCCTCCACGCTGCCCTCCAATACTAAATTGGTGATCCCTTGATGCCTCAGAACATGTCCTACCAACCGATACCTTCTTCTAGTCAAGTTGTGCCACAAACTTCTCTTCTCCCCAATCCTATTCAATACCTCCTCATTAGTTATGTGATCTACCCATCTAATCTTCAGCATTCTTCTGTAGCACCACATTTCGAAAGCTTCTATTCTCTTCTTGTCCAAACTATTTATCGTCCAGGTTTCACTTCGATACATGGCTACACTGCATACAAATACTTTCAGAAATGACTTCCTGACACTTAAATCTATACTCGATGTTAACAAATTTCTCTTCAGAAACGCTTTCCTTGCCATTGCCAGTATACATTTTATATCATCTCTACTTCGACCATCATCAGTTATTTTGCTCCCCAAATAGCAAAACTCATTTACTACTTCAAGTGTCTCATTTCCTAATCTAATACCCTCAGCATCTCCAAACTTAATTCGACTACATTCCATTATCCTCGTTTTGCTTTTGTTGATGTTCATCTTATATCCTTTCAAGACGCTATCCATTCCATTCAACTGTACTTCCAAGTCCTTTGCTGTCTCTGACAGAATTACAATGTCATCGGCGAACCTCAAAGTCTTTGTTTCTTCTCCATGGATTTTAATACCTACTCCAAATTTTTCTTTTGTTTCCTTCACTACTTTCTCAATATACAGATTGAATAACATCGGGGATAGGCTAAAACCCTGTCTTACTCCTTTCCCCACCACTGCTTCCCTTTCATGTCCCTCGACTCTTATAACTGCCATCTGGTTTCTGTACAAATTGTAAATAGCCTTTCGCCCCCTGTATTTTACCCCTGCCACCTTTAGAATTTGAAAGTGAGTATTCCAGTCAATATTGCCAAAAGCTTTCTCTAAGTCTACAAATGCTAGAAACGTAGGTTTGCCTTTCCTTAATCTTTCCTCTAAGATAAGTCGTAAGGTCAGTATTGTCTCACGTGTTCCAGTATTTCTACGGAATCCAAACGGATCTTCTTCGATGTCGGCTTCTACTAGTTTTTCCGTTCGTCTAAAGAATTCGTGTTAGTATTTTGCAGCCGTGACTTATTAAACTGATAGTTCGGTAATTTTCACATCTGTCAACACCTGATTTCTTTGGGATTGGAATTATTATATTCTTCTTGAAGTCTGAGGATATTTCGCTTGTCTCATACATCTTGCTCACCAGATGGTAGAGTTTTGTCATGACTGGCTCTCCCAAGGCCATCAGTAGGTCTGATGGAAAGTTGCCTACTCCTTGGGCCTTGTTTCGACTCAGGTCTTTCAGTGCTCTGTCAAACTCTTCACGTAGTATCGTATCTCCCATTTCATCTTCATCTACATCCTCTTTCATTTCGATAATATTGTCCTCAAGTACATCGCCCTTGTACAGACCCTCTATATACTCCTTCCACCTTTCTGCTTTCCCTTCTTTGGTTAGAACTGGGTTTCCATCTGAGCTCTTGATATTCATACAAGTGGTTCTCTTTTCTGCTAAGGTCTCTAATTTTCCTGTAGGCAGTATCTATCTAACCCCTCGTGAGATAAGCTCCTACATCCTTACATTTGTCCTGTAGCCATCCCTGCTTAGCCATTTTGCACTTCCTGTCGATCTCAGTTTTGAGACGTTTGTATTCCTTTTTGCCTGCTTCATTTACTGCATTTTTATATTTTCTCCTTTCATCTATTAAATTCAATATTTCTTCTGTTGCCGAAGGATTTCTACTAGAAGATGGAAAAATAAACGCCGGTAGCCTCCTGAAACGTCCTGTGGAGTTGCCCTACGGCATGGGACTCAGGCATTCTCGTTCGATTACATAAGAAATAAAGCCCATATACATCTACCTCTACGTACACAATCCGCAAGCCATCATACGATGCATGGCGGAGGGTACCTTGTACAACTGCTAGTCATTCCTTTCCCCAAATCAACCGTCCATAATATTCTATACTAGCCGTGATTTATCTTACCTTGTCTTCGCGGTCCTTGAGCGAGGTGTACGTTCGTGGCAGCTGAATCATTCTGCTTTCGCTGGAAGAACGTCTTCTTCGCTCCCATGCTTCGCTGTAACAACGTCTTCTCCCCCCCCCCCCCACCCCCCCCAGTTATTCCCGTGCGAATTAACGGAGCATTTCCGTACCTGATTGAACCTTCCGATAGCAAATCTACACTCATGCTCATAAATTAAGGATAATTGCAGAATGTGGCACTACACAAAACACAGGGAATACACACGACACAGATCTGTAAGTCCACGTTCTTGGTGATAAGTTGAAAAAACCGTCCCGAAACACATCTGCTACAAAACGCCACTGTTTCCTGCGCATGTACCTCGACATCATTATGGGATATGATCACCATGCACACGTACACAGGCCGCAAAACGGGATGACATACTCTGGATCAGGTGGTCGAGTAGCTGCTGGGGTATATCCCCTATTCTTGCACCAGTGCCTGTCGGAGCTCATGAAGTGTCGGGGTTTGAAGGCGTGCAGCAATACGTCTACCGAGAGCATCACAGACTTCCTCGATGGGGTTTAGGTCTGGAGAACAGGCAGGCCACTCCATTCGCCTGATATCTTCTGTTTCCAGGTACTCCTCCACGATGGCAGCTCGGTGGAGCCGCGTGTTATCATCCATCTGGAGGAAGATGGAGCCCACTGCACCCCTGAAAAGGCGGACGTACTGGTGCAAAATGACGTCCCGATACACCTGACCTGTTACAGTTCCTCTGCAGGAATCATAATCCCATCCCACCCCACACCATCAAACCACGACCTCCGTAAAGGTCCCTTTCAAGGACATGAAGGGTTTGGTATTTGGTTCCTGGTTCACGCCAGATGAAAACCCGGTGAGAAGCACTGTTCAGACTATACCAGGACTCGTCCGTGAACACAACCTGGGACCACTGTTCCAATGACCATGTACTGTGTTCTTGACACCAGGCTTTACGGTCTCTTGTGACCAGGGGTCAGCGGAATGCAACTTGCAGGTCTCCGGGCGAATAAACCACGTCTGTTCAGTCATTTGTAGACTGTGTGCCTGGATACAACTATTCCAGTGGCTGCGGTAATGTCCCGAGCAAGGATACCTGCAGTACTCCGTGGCCGTGCGGGCATTGATGGTGAGATATCGGTCTTCTGTGGACGTTCCATAATGTAGCGCCAGGACACATTTCCTGTCTGCTGGAATCGTTGCCATTATCTTGACATCAAAGTTTGTGGCACACGGAGGGTCCGTGCTACGACCTGCTGTGTTTGACCAGCCTCCTGTCGCCTTAGTATTCTACCCCTCATAACGTCATCAATACGTATTCTTTGAGCCATTTTCAACACACAGTCACGATTAGCACGTCTGAAAACGTCTGCACACTTACTCGCTGCATCGTACTGTGACACCCACCAACACACCTCTGCGTATGTGGACTACTGCCAGCGCCACCGTGCGACGACCGCAGGTCAAATGCACAGCATGGTCATACCCCGAGGTGATCTAAACCCGGAAACCGCCCACCAGAGCGTTGTTTCGCCATGTATCAGCTTTATCCTTAATTTATGAGCATGGGTGTGGCAGCACAGCCCTGAATTCCGATCATCCGACCCGTTGGGGATCCCAAACACTCGATTAGTACCCTACGATGAGTCTCAAAAGTCGTTTGTACCGGTTTCCTTTGTAACACATCTACATTTCCCTACTATACTTCCAATGAATCGGTATCGATCATTCGCGTTTCAGACAAAGTACCTTACGTAATCGTTCCACTTCACGCCACATTGCGACGTTGCGCCTAAACCTTCAATCGAACTGACAGTGAAACAACATACTACTAATGCTGTAGCTGAACATTACAGGATTGTTAGGGTTACGTGCCTCAAGCTGTAAAACCATGATCTATATAGGATCGCTTTGTTATTCGCCTCACTATCTGACTGAAGAACCATTTGTCTCAGGAATGGATACTTATATCAAGTTCAAATTTATGTCACTCATTAAGGTCTTTCGTCCCTTAGAGATGTTAAAATTTTAAGTTTGTAAGTCACGTCAGAAAAAAGATACGGCCATTTATGTCACATTTTCATACTCTAAAACTCACTCATCAAAATCTATAGTGTACTTCCCGCTGACCTGGAATCATGAAATTTGTTAAGAAGCAATGTTTCACGGTACAAGAAGAGGAACAAATGCTAAACTTGTTAACTGGAAATTATATCACGCGAAATTTTTTGTTATTTTTATCCCCTCCTGTTTGTCTGTCCGTCTGTTAAGAACCTTTTTCTCTGGAACGGTGTGCCGTATCGGGTTCAAATTTACGTCACACACTAAGGCGTATCGTTCCTTCGCGGCGTAAAAACTATAAGCTGCGAAGTCAATGCAGTCAAAAGATACGGCCATTTGTGTCACGTAGTTTGGTACTCACAAACTCACTCATCGAAACCTATAGGTACTTCCCTTTGACGTAGAATCATGAAATTCGGCAAGAAGCAAAGTTTCACAGTACAAATACAGTGAACAATCTGAATCTCGTTAGACTATAATTATATCACGTAGAAAATATCTTTTGCCATTTGAACATACATTGCATTCATCGGCGTCAAAAGCATAGACGAACATGCATGCAAACATGAAACGTAAGTATGAGTCATGTTATAGTAAGTATAGAAGAAATGCTTTTATTACATTTTCTCCCTCTACATACATAAACTGATGTCCCCATCCACTGCTCGCTTCTTTTTGTATATCTGTGCTAGTCTTAGGAAAAACTATAGAGATTATGATGCGATCTTGCCAGAATCGATAAAGGTAACAGGTAAAAATCGTTGTGATTCTCGGGTCCATTGATCGTGACCAGGCTGAATATCTCACGAAATAAGCATCAAACGAAAAAACTACAAAGAAAGAAACTTGTCTAGCTTGAAGGAGGAAACCAGATGTCGCTGTGGTTGGCCCGCTAGATGGCGCTGCCATAGATCAAACGGATATCAACTGCGTTTTTTAAATAGAACGCCCCATTTCTTATTACATATTCGTGTAGTACGTAAAGAAATATGAATGTTTTAGGTGGACCACTTTTTCGCTTTGCGATAAATGGCGCTGAAATAGTCACAAATATATGGCTCACAATTTTAGACGAACAGTTGCTAACAGGTAGCTTTTTTAAATTAAAGTACAGAACGTAGGTACATTTGAACAGTTTATTTAGGTTGTTCCAATGTGATACATGTACCTTTGTCAACTTATCATTTCTGAGAACGCATGTTGTTACAGCGTGATTACCTGTAAATACCACATTAATGCAATAAATGCTCAAAATGATGTTCGTCAACATCAATGCATTTGGCAATACGTGTAACGACATTCCTCTCAACAGCAAGTAGTTAGCCTTCCGTAATGTTCGCAGGCGTTGTCGGTGGATCACGATAGCAAATATCCTTCAAATTTTCCCACAGAAAGAAATCCGGGGACGTCAGATCCGATTAACGTGCGGGCCATGGTATGGTGCTACGTCGACCAGTCCACCTGTCATGAAATATGCTATTCAATACCGCTTCAACCGCACGCGAGCTATCTGCTGGACATCCATCATGTTTGAAGTACATCGCAATTCTGTCATGCAGTGAAATATTTTGTAGTAACATCGGTAGAACATTACGTACGAAATCAGCATACATTGCACCATTTAGATTGCCATCGATAAAATGGGGTCCAATTATCCTTCCTCCAATAATGCGGCACATTAACCCACCAAGGTCGCTGATGTTCCACTTGTCGCAGCCATCGTGGATTTTCCGTTGCCCAATAGTGTGTATTATGCCGGTTTACGTTAACGCTGTTGGTGAATGACGCTTCGTCGCTAAATAAAACGCGTGCAAAAAATACGTCATCGTCCTGTAATGTCTCTTGTACCCAGTGTCAGAACTGTACACGACGTTCAAGTTGTCGCCATGCAATTCCTAGTGCATGGACATCTGGTACGGGAGTAATCGATGTTGATGTAGGATTCTCAACACTGACGTTTTTGAGATTCCCGATTCTCGCGCAATTTGTCTGCTACTGATGTGCGGACAGCAGCTAAGACGCCTACGTGGGCATCATCATTTGTTGCAGGTCGTAGCTGATGTTTCACATCTGGCTGAACACTTCCTGTTCCCTTCAATAACGTAACTCTCCGGGAAACGGTCCGGACACTTGGATGATATTTTCCAGGATAGCGAGCAGCATACATAGCACACGCCCGTTGGGCATTTTGGTCACAATAACCATACATCAACACGATATCGACTTTTTCCGAAATCGGTAAACGGTCGAATTTAACACGGGTAATGTATCACGAAGTAAATACCGTCCGCACTGGCGGAATGTTACGTGATACCATGTACTTATACGTTTGTGACTATTACAGCGCCATCTATCACAAAGCGAAAAGATTGGTACAACTAAAACATATTTCTTTACGTACTACACGAATATATAATAAAAAATGGGGGTTCCTATTTAAAAAACCGCAGTTGATATCCGTTTGACCTATGGCAGCGCCATCTAGCGGGCCAACCGTAGCGCCATCTGGTTTTCCCCTTCAAGCTAGACGAGTTTCGATCTTTGTAGGTTTTTCGTTTGATGCTTATTTCGTGAGATATTTGGTCCGATCACTATCAATGGACCACCCTATATATACCCTGCAAACGGATATCAACTGCGGTTTTTCAAATAGGAACCCCAATTATATATTATAAAACTAAGTTTGTGCGGAACCCTCAGTGCACGAGTCCTATTCGTACTTGGCCAGTATTTTGCAGTATATTGTATCGTCCGACAGTCACTCAACGACGACGCTTCCCCGTAAAGTGCAGCGTTGTCAGCAAGCAGTCACACACTGCCCTTTAACTAACCGTCAAATCATTTCTGTGTTTAGAGAACAAGAGCACTCCTGTCACATTTCCCTGGGACACTCCAGACGAAAAACGGAGTACATACTCGACTTTGCTGGAATGATTGCTTCTCGCAACTACCGGTTACAATATTGGTGACTAGCTCCAGAGTTGTCCGGTATCCGGCCTGTCCATCCTAACAGCGCTATCGGCCAGATAACCGGTAGTAGGTCAGCTTCCGGCTCTAACAACCCTACCACAACAGAGGTCAAAATTTAATAATGATTGTGGTGTTGTTCGCGCCGCTAAATACTGCACTTTCGGGCAACAACAAAGTTATTATGTGGCAGGTGTCATTAGAACACTGTTAATAAAGTCATTTCATGTAAGAATGAATAAACTAGGCACTCATCTTTTCGTGTTTACCACGCTGGTCTCGTTGTAAAATAATGCCTCAATCGTCGAAAATCTAGGTGGTGATGATTCCAAACTCGGATGCAAAGAGGCCTAGGTTTTATTCTGCTACATTCAAAACTTTTGTAGATGCGCTTCGCAAACCGTTCTTGAAGATTAAACCTTTCAAAGTTAGCACAATAGTTATGTAAAAAAAAAAAAATAAAAGTCAGCACTCCGAATTTAAGTTACATTTCTTTTCAATTGCTTTTATTGCAACATCACGTAACACACTTCACAATACAAAACATACTTCAAACCATCTTCCTCACAGTTAAAGTTCACATTTTATAAGCTGACTACGTTATGCATGTTTGCAACACGACGTCCAAGACTTGAGTTTTTCAAGGTCCGACTCTAAGTAATAATCGCTTACGCGCCCAAAAATCAAGAGTTACAATTACGTCAAAGATCATAGTGACCAAAGGTAGAATACACATAAGAATAATATTATTGCAATATAAACATATCGATGTATCACAAATGATATAAAATCTGAATGTTGTCTCAGAAATATCTTAAGTAGTTAACAGAAACACATTAGAATATCGCAGGTATCGACAGGTTGACTTGAGGTGCCGTAATGGTTAAGTAATTCAAGTCCCATTACACGGCCGATACCGAATTTTCAATAAATTGTGAAAATTTCATAAAATCCACTTTATTTAATTCCTGTATAAGATACTCTGAACAGAAATACAATCTTAATACACTCCTGGAAATTGAAATAAGAACACCGTGAATTCATTGTCCCAGGAAGGGGAAACTTTATTGACACATTACTGGGGTCAGATACATCACATGATCACACTGACAGAACCACAGGCACATAGACACAGGCAACAGAGCATGCACAATGTCGGCACTAGTACAGTCTATATCCACCTTTCGCAGCAATGCAGGCTGCTATTCTCCCATGGAGACGATCGTAGAGATGCTGGATGTAGTCCTGTGGAACGGCTTGCCATGCCATTTCCACCTGGCGCCTCAGTTGGACCAGCGTTCGTGCTGGACGTGCAGATTCGCGTGAGACGACGCTTCATCCAGTCCCAAACATGCTCAATGGGGGACAGATCCGGAGATCTTGCTCGCCAGGGTACTTGACTTACACCTCCTAGAGCACGTTGGGTGGCACGGGATACATGCGGACGTGCATTGTCCTACTGGAACAGCAAGTTCCCTTGCCGGTCTAGGAATGGTAGAACGATGGGTTCGATGACGGTTTGGATGTACCGTTCACTATTCAGTGTCCCCTCGACGATCACCAGAGGTGTACGGCCAGTGTAGGAGATCGCTCCCCACACCATGATGCCGGGTGTTGGCCCTGTGTGCCTCTGTCGTATGCAGTCCTGATTGTGCCGCTCACCTGCACGGCGCCAAACACGCATACGACCATCATTGGCACCAAGGCAGAAGCGACTCCCATCTCTGAAGACGACACGTCTCCATTCGTCCCTCCATTCACGCCTGTCGCGACACCACTGGAGGCGGGATGCACGATGTTGGGGCGTGAGCGGAAGACGGCCTAACGGTGTGCGGGACCGTAGCCCAGCTTCATGGAGACTGTTGCGAATGGTCCTCGCCGATACCCCAGGAGCAACAGTGTCCCTAATTTGCTGGGAAGTGGCGGTGCGGTCCCCTACGGCACTGCGTAGGATCCTACGGTCTTGGCGTGCATCCGTGCGTCGCTGCGGTCCGGTCCCAGGTTGACGGGCACGTGCACCTTCCGCCGACCACTGGCGACAACATCGATGTACTGTGGAGACCTCACGCCCCAAGTGTTGAGCAATTCGGCGGTACGTCCACACGGCCTCCCGCATGCCCACTATACGCCCTCGCTCAAAGTCCGTCAACTGCACATACGGTTCACGTCGACGCTGTCGTGGCATGCTACCAGAGTTAAAGACTGCGATGGAGCTCCGTATGCCACGGCAAACTGTCTGACACTGACGGTATCGGTGCACAAATGCTGCGCAGCTAGCGCCATTCGACGGCCAACACCGCGGTTCCTGGTGTGTCCGCTGTGCCGTGCGTGTGATCATTGCTTGTACAGCCATCTCTCAGTGTCCGGATCAAGTATGGTGGGTCTGACACAACGGTGTCAATGTGTTCTTTTTCCATTTCCAAGAGTGTAATTCCAAATCAACACACAGTTTCTTATTCATTAGTAAATTAGTTCATGTTCTCCACTAGAGACAAATTATCGTGAATGAACATTAATTTATCTGCATTAAGAGGTAATAAGTGATTTAGTTTGTTTTCGTATTGAAGGCAGGCTCCCGAGAAAAATCTTACGTATATACACTGCTCAAGCGCGCTGGCAGATAAATTCTGCCAAACTTTGTCGAATTCGGGTAGTGTTACTGTGTCGTATTAGCTGATCGCCAAATATAAGGCTGGCAACCGCGATCGATTCGAACTGTCTTCAAATAATACTCAACCGCACTTGCAATCTCTTTGTTTCTTGAATCTGATACTGACTGTTTTTTCTTTTGCCACCTCTTTAAAGCAATCTCAAATGTGTCATAAGCTGAACGAGTGACAGTTGATTTAGTCTCTTCCCCTCTACTTGCTTAATAAGGCACTGGAGACGAACTGCTACTGTTAGAAGACTCTTTGCAAATTTCGAGTACGGACTTTTGCCTAGCTCTTCCAGCTTCAACATAACCTAAATAGCCTGTCTTGAATTCAATGTCTAGAACACTTACGATCAAGTAACTTGGATCTTCATTTACATCTATATCTACTTACACGCTCCAAAAGCCAATATATGGTGCGTCGTGGAGGGTGCCCTGTACCAATACTATTCATTTCCTTTCCCTTCCTACTCACAGGTATAGCGAGGGAAAAACGATTGTCTTTATGGCCTAATCTCTCTAACTGTTTTAATGGTCCTTACACAAAATGTACGATGACGGCAGTGCAATCGTTCTGCAGTCAGCTTCAAATGCCGGTTCTACAAATTTTCTCACCAAAAGAATGTCACCTACATTTCAGTGATTCCCGGTTGAATTCCCGAAGTATCTCCGTACTACTTACGTACTGTTTGAATCTAGCAGCCAGCGTCCGTATTGCTTCATGTTGTTGTTGTCTTCAGTCCTGAGAGTGGTTTCATGCAGCTCTCCATGCCACTATCCTGTGCAAGTATCTTCATCTCGCAGTACCTACTGCTACCTACATTATCCTGAATCTGATAAGTGTATTCATCTCTTGGTCTCCCTCTACCATTTATATCCTCCACGCTGCCCTCCAGTACTAAATTGGTGATCCATTGATGCCTCAGAAAATAACCTACCAACCGATAGCTTCTTCTCCTCAAGTTGTGCTACAAACTTCTCTTCTCCACAATCCTATTCAATACCTCCTCATTAGTTATGTGATCTACCCATCTAATCTTCAGCATTCTTCTGTAGGACCACATTTCGAAAGCTTCTATTCTCTTCTTGTCCAAACTATTTATCGTCCATGTTTCACTTCCATACATGGCTACACTCCATATAAATACTTTCAGAAATGACTTCCTGACACTCAAATCTATACTCTATGTTAACAAATTTCTCTTCTTCAGAAACGCTTTCCTTGCCATTGCCAGTCAACATTTTATATCCTCTCTACTTCGACCATCATCAGTTATTTTGCTCCCCAAATAGCAAAACTCCTTTACGACTGTCTCATTTCCTAATCTAATTCCCTTAGCATCACCCGACTTAATTTGACTACATTCCATTATCCTCGTTATGCTTTTGTTGATGTTCATCTTATACCCTCCTTTCAAGACACTGTCCATTCCGTTCAACTGCTCTTCCTAGTCCTTTGCTGTCTCTGACAGAATTACAATGTCATCGGCGAACCTCAAAGTTTATTTCTTCTCCATGAATTTTAATACCTACTCCGATTTTTCTTTTGTTTCCTTTACTGCTTGCTCAATATACAGATTGAATAACATCGGGGAGAGGCTACAACCCTGTCTCACTCCTTTCCCAACCACTGCTTCCCTTTCATGGCCCTCCACTCTTATGACTGCCATCTGGTTTCTGTACAAATTGTAAATAGCCTTTCGCTGCCTGTACTTTACGCCTGCCACCTTTAGAATTTGAAAGAAAGTATTCCAGTCAACATTGTCAAAAGCTTTCTCTAAGTCTACAAATGCTAGAAACGTAGGTTTGCCTTTCAATCGTTCTTCTAAGATAAGTCGTAAGGTCAGTATTGCCTCAAGTGTTCCAGTATTTCTACGGAATCCAAACTGATCTCCCCGAGGTCGGCTTCTACTAGTTTTTAAATTCGTCTGTAAAGAATTCGTGTTAGTATTTTGCAGCTGTGGCTTATTAGACTGATTGTTCGGTAATTTTCACATTTGTCAGCACCTGCTTTCTTTGGGATTGGAATTATTATGTTCTTCTTGAAGTCTGAGGGTATTTCGCCTGTTTCATACACCCTACTCACCAGACGGTAGAGGTTTGTCAGGACTGGCTCTCCCAAGGCCGTCAGTAGTTCCAATGGCATGATGTCTACTCCTGGGGCCTTGTTTCGACTCAGGTCTTTCAGTGCTCTGTCAAACTCTTCACGCAGTATAATATCTCCTATTTCATCTTCATCTACATCCTCTTCCATTTCCATAATATTGCCCTTAAGTACATCGCCCTTGTATAGACCCTCTATATACTCCTTTCACTTTTCTGCTTTCCCTTCTTTGCTTAGAACTGGGTTTCCATCTGAGCTCTTGATATTCATACAAGTGGTCCAAAGGTCTCTTTAATTTTCCTGTAGGCAGTATCTGTCTTACACCTAGTGAGATAAGCCGCTACATCCTTACATTTGTCCTCTAGCCATGCCTGCTTAGCCATTTTGCACTTCCTGTCGATCTCATTTTTGATACGTTTGTATTCCTTTTTGCCTGCTTCATTTACTGCATTTTTATATTTTCTCCTTTATTGCTTCATGTCTTCCTTTAATCTTGATGTGTGTGTACTCCAAACACGGGAACAGAACTCTACAATGGGTCGCACTAGTGTCGTATATGCGGTCTTCACAGAGGAATTACACTTCTCTAGAACTCTCCCAATAAACCAAAGTCGACCATTCGCCTTCCATAGTATAATTCTTACATGCTCATTTCATTTCGTATTGCTTTGCAACGTTAAACCTAGACATTTAATCGACATGACAGTGTCAAACAGCACACTAATACTGTATATGAGCATTATGGGTTTGTTTTTTCCTTCTCATCTGCATTAACTAATATTTTTCTTCATTTAGGGGTAGCCGCCAGTCATTACACCAACTATAAACTGTGCCTGATCAACCTGCATCTTCCTGCAGTCACTCAATGACGACACTTTCCCAGACACCACAGCATTATCAGCGAACAGCTGCACACTGCTGCTTATCCTCTCCGCCTGATCATTTATATTTATAGAAAATAACTTCCGTGGGCACACCTGACGATAACCTTGTATCTGATCAACCCTCGCCGTCGAGGACGACATACTGGATTCTATTACTTAACTGGTCTTCGAGCCGCTCGCATGTCTAGAAACCTATTCCGTATGCTTGTACCTTTGCTAGCAGTCGGTCGTGTGGAACCCACCTGGTGATCTTTATCCATGGTTCGCAGGGCAGGGTATCATGCGAGAAAAGGACAGGATGAATTTCACGCGAACAGTGCTTTCTAAAAAAATGGCTCTGAGCACTATGGGACTTAACATCGATGGTCATCAGTCCCCTAGAACTTAGAACTACTTAAATCTAACTAACCTAAGGACATCACACAACACCCAGCCATCACGAGCAGAGAAACGCCATGGGGCAAAATGGAAGGCAGCGTCGGTAACACCTCGGGCTGAGGCGAGCCAGTAGATGGGTCCCCAGGGCGCTGAACGGACGGCACCGTCGCTGAAAGCAGACGGCGAGCGGCAGATCCCGTGCGACGACAGAGGCGCAGCTGGTTGAGATGCCGGCGCACCTTACCAGAGGCCCCCAAAACCAGATACATAGCGCTGCCGAGGCAGCGAAGAATGCGCCCTTCGAGCCAACGCCGTGAACCTCGGTAGTGGCGGTAGTAGACAACGTCGCCTGGGGCAAAAGCAGGTGTCTGCCACTGCACAGGAACCTCATGCGGCGGGTGTAGCAAAGACATCAAGGTTCGATGAGGGCGACCGTGGAGCAACTCAGCCGGCGAGCGACCATCTCGGGGCTGACAGCGATACAAGGACAAAAAGAGCAATAACGCGTTCTCCCGAGAATGCGACTGTTTTAACTTCAACATCTGTGGCTTGAAAGTCCTGCCCAATTGTTCAGCGTCACCGTTTTACTGTGGCGAAAACGGCGCGGACGTCAGATGTTGAATACCATTGGCCTTACAGAATGACAAATTCTGCGGACATGAATTGTGGGCCATTGTTTGAAACAATAGTCTGTGTAAGACCTTCAATGCAAAACATAGCAGATAACGCTTGGATGGTGGCAGATGACTTCGTGGAAGACATCCGGACAGCAAAAGGAAAATTACTGAATGAATCTACCACAACCAACCATCGAGCATTCCAGAATGGACCAGCAAAATCTATGTGTAAGCGTTGCCAAGGGGAAGTGGCTTTTGGACATGGAAAGAATTTCCGCGGTGGTGCTGATTGTTGTTCGGCACACAAAATGCAAGAAGAGCACATATTCGTAATCGCGGCATCGATTCCGAACCAAGTACAGTGCTGACGAGCAAGTTGTTTCGTTCCTCACTATACCCCAATGTCCTTGGTGGAGAAGCTGTAAGACAGAGGACTGTAACGAACGTGGTACAACGACCCTGGACTGTTCATTATCAGAACGCAACAGCAAAACACCACGTCGTACAAAAAGTCTCTCGTTGTGAGCAAAAAATCGGCAAACCAACGGGTCCCCGATCCGTGACTTTGACAAGGGCCATTGCGTAGCAACAAAACTCAGAACGAGATCAAGGACAGGGTTGGCAGCTGTGGCTGTAGCCACACGACTAAAATCAATCGAAAACGATTCGACCACGTCATCGGTTTCCGCATCAATAAACATGCAAGCAAGTTCGGAGGAATCGAATGCCCTATCCTCAGCAACAGGCAAACGGGACAACGCATCGGCATTTCCGTGCTTAGCAGGGGACCGATACAAGATATCGTAGCGGTACTGCGAGAGGAAAATAGACCAGCGAATGAATTTCTGCACTGTACGTGGTTAGTACAGGCTTGGTCGGATGAAAAAGTGATGTCAAAGGTTTGTGGTCTGTGATTATGGTAAAGTGACTACCATACAAGAAATCATGAAACTTTGTAACACCAAATACGAGAGCCAATGCTTCTTTCTCGATCTGAATAATTTCTTTGCGCAGACGAGAGCAATTTGGACGCAAAGGCAATAGGGCGATCGTGCGATCCATCTTTGTGCGCGAGCACAACACCGATCCTGAAATCCGATGCATCCACCATGAACAAGAGGGGCTTCTGGGGATCGAATGGCGTAATGCAAGTATTGGAAAGCAACGCCGATTTCAACTGGCGAAAGGCGCGGTCGCATTCCGTCGTCCAGACGAACGGAACACCTTTACGGCGTAAGCGATGAAGCAGAGCTGAAGTGGAAGAGGCGTGTGGTGTATAACGGTGATAATTTTTTCCAGCACACTCTGTAGCTGCTTCAAATTCCGCGGCGACGGAAAGTCTTGTATGGCACGAAGGTGCGTGGGGTTGGGATGTGTGCCATGGGCATTGAGCACATGTCCCAAGTATGGCGAGTCCCGAGCAAAAATCACACATTTGTCCTTCCGCAAGCGAAGACCATTTTGTCGCAAGACCTGAAATGTTCTGAGATTGGCCAAATGCTCTTCTTCCGTCTTTCCAGAGATCACAATATCGTCCAGATAATTTGCTGCAGTAGGGACCGACGCACAAACAGTTCGTAGATATTGCTGAAACAATGCAGGGGCGGATGCACACCCGAATGGCAGTCGTTTGAATCGATACAAACGAAGATGCGTGTTAACCACCAAAACACGCTGGGATTCTTCGTCCACCGGTATTTGCAAGTATGCATCTGCTAGGTCCAACTTCGAAAAATATTTACCTGGGCACAGTTTGTCAAAAAGATCTTCCTGGCGGGGTAAAGGAAAAGTTGCAATCACTAGTTGTGGATTCACTGTTGCCTTGAAGTCCACACAAAGTCTCAATTTTCCGGAAGGTTTTGGCAAAATTACTAAGGGTGATGCCCAGAGAGAATCCTGCACACGTTCAGTTACACCTTTGTTGCTTGTTTGTTGTTGTCTTCAGTCCTGAGACTGGTTTGATGCAGCTCTCCATGCTACTCTATCCTGTGCAAGCTGCTTCATCTCCCAGTACCTACTGCAACCTACATCCTTCTGAATCTGCTTAGTGTACTCATCTCTCGGTCTCCCTCTACGATTTTTACCCTCCACGCTGCCCTCCAATGCTAAATTTGTGATCCCTTGATGCCTCAAAATATGTCCTACCAACCGATCCCTTCTTCTAGTCAAGTTGTGCCACAAACTTCTCTTCTCCCCAATCCTATTCAATACCTCCTCATTAGTTACGTGATCTATCCACCTTATCTTCAGTATTCTTCTGTAGCACTACATTTCGAAAGCTTCTATTCTCTTCTTGTCCAAACTAGTTATCGTCCATGTTTCACTTCCATACATGGCTACACTCCAAACAAATACTTTCAGAAACGACTTCCTGATACATAAATCTATATTCGATGTTAACAAATTTCTCTTCTTCAGAAACGCTTTCCTTGCCATTGCCAGTCTACATTTTATATCCTCTCTACTTCGACCATCATCAGTTATTTTACTTCCTAAGTAGCAAAACTCCTTTACTACTTTAAGTGTCTCATTTCCTAATCTAATTCCCTCAGCATCACCCGATTTAATTTGACTACATTCCATTATCCTCGTTTTGCTTTTGTTAATGTTCATCTTATATCCTCCTTTCAAGACACTGTCCTTTCCGTTCAACTGCTCTTCAAAGTCCTTTGCTGTCTGACAGAATTACAATGTCATCGGCGAACCTCAAAGTTTTTACTTCGTCTCCATGAATTTTAATACCTACTCCAAATTTTTCTTTTGTTTCCTTTACTGCTTGCTCAATATACAGATTGAACAACATCGGGGAGAGGCTACAACCCTGTCTCACTCCTTTGCCAACCACTGCTTCCCTTTCATGCCCCTCGACTCTTATTACTGCCATCTGGTTTCTGTACAAATTATAAATAGCCTTTCGCTCCCTGTATTTTACCCCTGCCACCTTTAGAATTTGAAAAAGAGTATTCCAGTCAACATTGTCAAAAGCTTTCTCTAAGTCTACAAATGCTAGAAACGTAGGTTTGCCTTTTCTTAATCTTTCTTCTAAGATAAGTCGTAACGTCAGTATTGCCTCACGTGTTCCAACATTTCGACGGAATCCAAACTGATCCTCCCCGAGGTCTGCATCTACCAGTTTTTCCATTCGTCTGTAAAGAATTCGTGTTAGTATTTTGCAGCCGTGGCTTATTAAACTGATAGTTCGGTAATTTTCACATCTGTCAGCACCTGATTTCTTTGGGATTGGAATTATTATATTCTTCTTGAAGTCTGAGGGTATTTCGCCTGTCTCATACATCTTGCTCACCAGCTGGTAGAGTTTTGTCATGACTGGCTCTCCCAAGGCCGTCAGTAGTTCTAATGGAATGTTGTCTACTCCGGGGGCCTTGTTTCGACTCAGGTGTTTCAGTGCTCTGTCAAACTCTTCACGCAGTATCGTATCTCCCATTTCGTCTTCATCTACATCCTCTTCTATTTCCATAATATTGTCCTCAAGTACATCGCCCTTGTATAAACCTTCTATATACTCCTTCCACCTTTCTGCCTTCCCTTCTTTGCTTAGAACTGGGCTGCCATCTGAGCTCTTGATATTCATACACGTGGTTCTCTTCTCTCCAAAGGTCTCTTTAATTTTCCTGTAGGCAGTATCTATCTTACCCCTAGTGAGATAAGCTTCTACATCCTTACATTTGTCCTCTAACCATCCCTGTTTAGCCATTTTGCACTTCCTGTCGATCTCATTTTTGAGACGTTTGTATTCCTTTTTGCCTGCTTCATTTACTGCATTTTTATATTTTCTCCTTTCATCAATTAAATTCAATATTTCTTCTGTTACCCAAGGATTTCTAGCAGCTCTCGTCTTTGTACCTACTTTATCCTCTGCTGCCTTCACTACTACATCCCTCAGAGCTACCCATTCTTCTTTACTGTATTTCTTTCCCTATTCCTGTCAATTGTTCCCTTATGCTCTCTCTGAAACTCTGTACAACCTCTGGTTCTTTCAGTTTATCCAGGTCCCATCTCCTTAATTTCCCACATTTTTGCAGTTTCTTCAGTTTTAATCTACAGGTCATAACCAATAGATTGTGGTCAGAGTCCACATCTGCCCCTGGAAATGTCTTACAACTTAAAACCTGGTTCCTAAATCTCTGTCTTACCATTATATAATCTATCTGATACCTTTTAGTATCTCCAGGGTTCTTCCACGTATACAACCTTCTTTCATGATTCTTAAACCAAGTGTTAGCTATGATTAAGTTATGCTCTGTGCAAAATTCTACTAGGCGGCTTCCTCTTTCATTTCTTAGCCCCAATCCATATTCACCTACTATGTTTCCTTCTCTCCCTTTTCCTACACTCGAATTCCAGTCACCCATTACTATTAAATTTTCGTCTCCCTTCACTATCTGAATAATTTCTTTTATAGTTACACCTTGTGATTCCAAATCGTGTAATGTTTTTGCGACCTCATCACTCAATGCGTGGGGAACATTGCGCGCTCTGAAAAATTTCGGTTGCACAGTTACTTTCAGTTCCATATGTGCTTTATAGTTCTTAGAGTAACCAAGTGCCGGTGCAAAAATGTCTGCAAATTCTTCACATAGACGAGAAACACTGCCTGAAGGCACAGTCTGGTTCACCGAGAAGACCTGATTTACTATAGACAAGTTAAACAATTGAAATAAATCGAAACCAAACGAGTTCACGGCAGAAGAACGAAGGACGTAAAATGAGACAAGTTTTGTTTGTCCTTTGTGTATTGCAAGAAGGCTGCACTGTCCTAACACAGTGATCTCTTGTCCTGAATAGCTAGTTAACATTTGCGGCACGCAACGGAGGTGTGCCCTGCGGCACGCAACGGAGGTGTGCCCAGCAGTTTGTAAGTGTCTTGATTGATCAGTGAAACTGCAGCCCCGGTATCGAGCTGGAATGGTATCACTTTGCCGTTAATGTCCAAGTTCACAAAACGTTTATTGTCCTGCTGACGACAAGAGCGACTGTCTCGTGCAATGTGAACTGACGCTGGTACAAAATCACTTGCGACTTGACGAGAGTTCCGGCGATACCGACGCACACTATTTGTGGGACGAAGTGTGGCACTGGGAGGAGTGGAATGAACTAGATGAATTTACATGGGCGAAGTTTCACGAGTATCCCTGGTTCGATTCCGATTCCAGCGCGAGGCAAAGGGCCTGGAATCGTTTTGAGCTTCCGATCTGAGCTTTTTCTGGCAAACACTCTGAAAATGCCCCTTTTTATTACAATAAAAGCAAATAGCTTGGCTTGACGCGCAATTCTCACGCGAATGTCTAGTAGCGCACCGCCGGCATGATTTGATCACTGCATTTGCATGCCGGCGCGGTACACGTGGCTGAGAGCCTGGCGGCAGCGGCGCGGCCGGGCGCCAGGGCTGTTTACTGCTCCGTGCAGCTCGCCCGGCGGGCCGGTTAACCTGACACACTGCTGGCGAAGTTTCAAATGATTCCTGAGCGAAGTCAAGTGTGTCCCGCCGATCCAATATGTCCATCACTTGTTGAAGGGAGGGACTGACTAGTTTCAACATCTGTTCCCTTACACGCACATCAGAAACGTTCTGTGCAATTGCATCACGTACCATAGTATCTGAATAAGAAAGTCCACATTGACACTCAAAGGCACAATCTCTAGTAAGGCCTTGCAAGGTTGCAAACCACTCCCTATTAGTTTGACCTGCCATACGTTTTGTACGAAAGAAGGTATACCGTTTCGCAACGACATTGACTGATTCTTTGAAGTATGCATCTAATGCAGACAAAATTTCTTCGTAGGACAGAGTTGCTACGTCGCGTCGGGGAAATAATTTGAATATCACACGGTACGTTTGTACGCCAACCGATGATAAGAGATAAGGCTGCCGCTCTTTGCCTTGAATTCTGTAGGCGGCGAGATGGAATCCAAATTGGCGTGACCACTCCGTCCAGCTTTCCAGTGCAGCATCAAAAGGTCGAAAAGTTGGTGCAACTGCGTGTTGTGACTGCGTTAACGGTGGAGCGGCGGCTGCCGCATCGTTTTGCATTGCACATTGACCCTGGACGAGCTGTCCAAGGGCATTAATGCTTGCGGCTGCTGATTCTGTAAGCGATAAAATTCGGACAGTACATCTGGAGATTGTGACGAAGCCATTACACAAGTAAATCAGGGCAATATCGATAAGAACACCTTCACTCTCGTCGCCAATGTTGTGGTTGGCAGGAGAGCCAACAGTATTGCTAAAGGAGGCCGTAATGCACGCGTCTCAGCTCACGCAGGCTGGCGTGAGGTCTGGAACATGACAAGGGAATTAGAATTGAGAAAAACGGACGTAGCTGGTGGAATACTTAACTTTAATCCATTAATGGAGAACGTAGCTCTTTATGGTACATGATTCACAATATCAATAGTATGGATACTGGCGCCTTGCTAGGTCGTAGCAAATAACGTAGCTGTAGGCTATGCTAACTATCGTCTCGTCAAATGAGAGTGTAGAAGTCAGTGAACCATCGCTAGCAAAGTCGGCTGTACAACTGGGGCGAGTGCTAGGAAATGTCTCTAGACCTGCCGTGTGGCGGCGCTCGGTCTACAATCACTAACAGTGGCGACACGTGGGTCCGACGGTTTTGCCTCGTCGCCAATGTTGTGATTGGCAGGAGAGCGAACACCGTTTTACTAAAGGAGGCCGAAATGCACGCGTTTTAGCTCACGCAAGCTGGCGTGAGGTCTGGAACATGACAAGGGAATTAGAATTTAGAAAAACGGACGTAGCTGGTGGAATACTTACCTTTAATCCATTAATGGAGAACGTAGCTCTTTATGGTACATGATTCACAATATCAATAGTACGGATACTGGCGCCTTGGTAGGTCGTAGCAAATAACGTAGCTGAAGGCTATGCTAACTATCGTCTCGGCAAATGAGAGCGTAGAAATCAGTGAACCATCGCTAGCAAAGTCGGCTGTACAACTGGGGCGAGTGCTAGGAAGTCTCACTAGACCTGCCGTGTGGCGGCGCTCGGTCTGCAATCACTGATAGTGGCGACACGCGGGTCCGACGTGTACTACCGGACCGCGGGCGATTTAAAGGCTACCACCTAGCAAGTATGGTGTCTGGCGGTGACACCACAGTGACAACCTAGAAAAGACTTCATAGTAAGTACTCTGTTTTCCAGCTGGAAGTAAGGAGACAACCAATTTGCTGTGCAACTCACGTAATTTGCAACTTTTTGTGAACGGGACCCTATACCAGAGGTTATAGAAACCGTAAAAGCACCTGGAATGACACATTACAACATGCTCCGTGATTATGTTCGGACGAATATCCGACCGCCGGGTATGTGGGAATCCGTTTACAGGATAGCCAGACATCCGGCACCCGGCTAAGCAACTATTCGTTTCATAGCTAACCGATTCTTTCTCCATGTCTTCTTGGACCTCATGAAAACCAGTTTTAGAGACCCCCATAGCAAATGTTTCATAGGATTAGGGTTGAATGATCCAGAACGCTAATCAATAGATTCTCATCTTTTAAGTGCAGGATTGATGAAATGTCTCGATGAGATCGTTAGGGACATCCACCCTGAAGTAATATGTTGCTTTTATGTGTTAGAACCACGTTCTCTCATGACCAACAGTTCTTGTTGTAGTGTACTAGCAGCCATTGGATCAAGGCAAACACTTTATGGTTTGAACAACTCATTGGAATCTTTGGTGTGCCGAAAGACGTAGCGAGGTTAGTGTCTCCTCGAAGTGGCTTTGCATATCGTATATCCCCCGACTATAAATTTTTATCGACGCACTCATCGTATCGCCTTACCTCTGCGCGTTGTGCTAGCTTTGTTCGGTGTGTTATCTTGTTTTAACTGTTGGTTTATCGTATTCACTGAATTTGGGTAACAACCGAGCATTTGCTTAAACAAACGTAGGAAGTCACCTGACAACCACACTCAATCCTCTTTTAAGGCAGTTATAAGCTTGTAAATTCTGTATAAAATGCGTGACACTCATATTATTTGTATTTTATTCCGACTGCTTTTCGTCATAAGCCATGTTCACGGTCGTGTACGAAATGCGAAACAAAAATCATGTAAAAATGCTGAAAGAAAACGATGTTCAAGGTCACAAGATTATTTCGAATGTAACAACGGAAAAATTACCTACGTCGAAAAATTAATCTGCAGCCAACATTCCATACCAAAACTAAAAGTGTAGTTCATTTCGAATGTTACAAGTACGGTATCAGTGGGAAGAGCAAATAACTGAAGAGAACCAACACGAGACACATACTGGCATTACAGGGCCAGAATTCATAGTAAACAATTCAGAATCAAGGACTGAAAAGATTTTCATACGTACCCAGGATGAAGATAACACCAATCTCACATCTCGTAATCAAATTATATTCCAACCAAACATTTTGTAGAAGACAAAGAAATAAACATTCAAAATTGCATTACAATGTGGTTCTTTCTACATACTTAATTGCTCTACCATGACAGTATCTTTTGTCCACATGAAGACTAAAGAGTTACATCTTTACTATAGAACACAACAAAGTTATCAGAATGGGGTAAATTCTATATTGCAAATATCCAGTTCATGGTAACATAGATCTTTTAGATGTTAACTCAATTTACAGATTTTGTTGGAAAAGAACGTACGTCTAGTAATACAATAACTATTAAACCCAACATCTGAATCATTCTTCAGCAAAGGCAATCAGAAATTATTGAAGGATACGAACAGTTGTCGTAATGTTTATGCCAAGAGTGCCTTATTGAAAGTGCCATTTCTCTCTAAAAATGTACAAATTCGAAGCACAAATACAATCTGCTGAGTAAAAATATGGAAATATTAACGTACCACAGTCAACGAGCTATGGCAGTCAGATAGTGCAACTAAACAATTCGTATTGATATATAAAGCCAGAAAGTAGAAGACCTACGCATAGAGCAATAAGAATTTAACTAACTGCAATCACCCTATATGTCACCTAGTAAAAATTCAACATGATTTTTGTTTTGTATTTCATACAGGACCGTGAACACGGTTTATGGCCGAAACCAGTCGGAAGAAAATAAATAAGGTCAGTATGTCATCTATTTTATGAAGGTCACTAATCCGCTGCGCATGTTCGATTCGTCTCGCAAGCTGGTTCGCTGCTTGTTAAGGGGCGTAAGACGTCATACGGGCCGACTTGGAGCAGGAGAGGCACCACAGGACATTTTAATTTCCACTGTCTATACTTTTACAAATAAATTCATAAAACTTTAACAACATGACCAGGAAGAATTCAGGATACATACTCACAGCAATGGAAGCTCAAAAACGTAAAAAACACATTTTTTTACGTGTTAAGTTTCGTAATTTTTTCTCTTACTACTGGCTGCATTTTTTGCTATAGGTACACTTTTCTTCCTAAGTAAGAGAGATTCTTCGATGACTTTTGCACAGCATACAAACCATAGGTACAGGTTAGAAGTTATTTAATTAATGAAAAAATGTATGAAATGTTACATTTTAAAATTCATGTTTAGAAAAAAATGAAGGTTTATAGTTAATTATCTCAATTTCTTCCACAATTTTTAATAGATTTCGAAAAATCTAGAGATTCATACACCTGTAACTACTGTTTGTGTGCTATGAAAAATTCATCGAAGAATCTCCCTTACGTAGGAAGAAAAGTGTACCTATAGCAACAAATGCAGCCAGTAATAAGTGAAAAAATTATGAAATTTCACTTGTAAAAAAAAAAAAAAGGTATTTTGCTACCTCTTTGAACTTCCACTACGATGAGTGTGAGTCCTCAATCCTTCCTGGTCATCCTGACAAAGTTTTCTGAATTTATTTGTAAAAGTATAGACAGTAGAAATTAAAATGTCCTGTGGTGACTCTCTTGCTCGCAGTCGGCCCGTTTGACGTCCTACGCCCCTTAAGCTACACGAGCAGTCAAGTGATGGGGCGGGGGTGGAAAGGGGGCGGCAATGTAACTCACTAGGCATCAGTTACAAGCGGAGCGCTTACCGTACCGTCATTTCTGTTTGCTTATCAAAGCAGCAGAAGACAACGTTTTTGTCGGAAGTAGTGGCGCGTAGCAATTTCAGAGAAAGCTAGTTTCGCTCACGGCGTTATCTTGCTGACGTACGCTGGCAGACATTGTCAGCGCTGAGAAGTGGAGAAAAATATACCGACTTCTCCGCGCGAAAGCAGAGTTGTGGCATCGACCGTAATGAACAAAGGCTAGCGCTCCAGTCTCCTGCCTGAGAATCGTTGACCGCGAAAGGAAAATCAGAAGCAGCTGTCTATCCCGGCGGTGAACTTGTGCAGAATGTGTGGCCTTCGCAGCCGAGAGCCGCACGCGAGGCATGAAAGATTCAGCGCGGCAGCAGGTGCTTCGTACCCACTGCTCAACGGAGCAAGACGCGTAGCGCTGCTACGTTCAAAAGGCTCGTGGTGGAGTTCAAGGGCAGAGATCCCTGAGCGGGCAGCTGCCAGTTCCCATGCCACCCTGTCTTGTCTGTCATTCTCTTTATCTTCTTTACTGTTCCCGCAACAGGCACGAACTGCTACGTATATTTCTGTTACTGCAACCTTGACTTCCGATATTCTGATTCAAGACCTCACAATCACTACTTATAACACTGTGAGACTCACCGGTGTCACTTCCAAGACTTGTGTGTCTACACTACTGGCCATTAAAATTGCTCCACCACGGAGATGACGTGCTCCAGACGCGAGATTTAACCGACAGGAAGAAGATGCTGTGATATGCAAACGATTAGCTTTTCAGAGCATTCACACAAGGTTGGCGCCGGTGGCGACACCTACAACGTGCTCAAATGAGGAAAGTTTCCAACCGATTTCTCATACACAAGCAGCAGTTGACCGGCGTTGCCTGGTGAAACGTTGCTGTGATGCCTCGTGTAAGGAGGAGAAATGCGTACCATCATGTTTCCGACTTTGATAACGGTCGGATCGTAGCGTATCGCGATTGCGGTTTATCGTATCGCGACATTGCTGCTCGCGTTGGTCGAGATCCAATGACTAGCAGAAAATGGAATCGGTGGGTTCAGGAGGGTAATACGGAACGCCTTGCTGGATCCCAGCGGCCTCGTATCACTAGCAGTCGAGATGACACGCATCTTATCCGCATGGTTGTAACGGATCGTGCAGCCACCTCTCGATCCCTGTGTCAACGGATGGGGACATTTGCAAGACGACAACCATCTGCACGAACAGTTCGACGACGTTTGCAGCAGCATGGACTATCAGCTCGGAGACCATGGCTGCGGTTGCCCTCGACGCTGCATCACAGACAGCGGCGCCTGCGATGGTGTATTCAACGACGAACCTCGGTGCACGAATGGCAAAACTTTATTTTTTCGGATGAATCCAGGTTCTGTTGACAGCGTCATGATGGTCGAGATCCGTGTGTGGCGACATCGCGGTGAACGCTCATAGGAAGCGTGTATTCGTCATGGACATACTGGTGTATCACCCATTATGATGGTATGGGGTGCAATCGGTCACACGTCTCGATCACCTCTTGTTCGCATTGACAGAACTTTGAACAGTGTACGTTACATTTCAGATGTGTTACGAACCGTGGCTATACCCTTCATTCGATCCCTGCGAAACCCTACATTTCAGCAGGATAATGAACGACTGCATGTTGCAGGTCCTGTACGGGCCTTTTTGGGTACAGAAAACGTTCGACTGCTGCCCTGGCCAGCACATTCTCTAGGTCTCTCACCAATTGAAAACGTCTGGTCAATGGTGGCCGAGCAACTGGTTCGTTACAATATGCCAGTCACTACGCTTGATGAACTGTGGTATCGTGTTGAAGCTGCATGGACAGCTGTACCTGTAAAGGCCATCCAAGCTCTGTTTGACACAATGCCCAGGCGTATCAAGGATGTTCTTACGGCCAGAGGTGGTTGTCCTGGGTACTGATTTTTCAAGATCTATGCACCTAAATTGAGTGAAATTGTAATCACATGTCAGTTCTAGTATAAACTATTTGTCCAATGAATACTCGTTTATCGTCTGCATTTCTTCTTGGTGTAGCAATTTTAATGGCCAGTAGTGTAGCAGGGGTACTCATGAAGTTATATACACTGTCGGGAAAATAAATCGCAACACCAAGAAGTTGTGCGACATAACCGAAAGTTGGTTAGCGTGTTTCTACAACTCAAAGCTAATGTGTTTTCAAATTTTGCGCCATTCGCAAAAGAGAGGCACTAATGGCACCATCGTGACGATGCATATCAAGAATGCCTTAAATACGCGCTGTAAAGAACGTGAGCATTAGTTACCTTTGAGAATGGAAGTGGTGAGTTAATGCTAACCAAGCGTGCCTTTAAGACGACAAAGATGCCATTATCAAGCTGGCTGGTGTGGCCGTGCGGTTCTAGGCCCTTCAGTCTGAAACCGCGTGACCGCTACGGTCGCAGGTTCGAATCCTGCCGTGGGCATGGATGTGTGTGATGTCCTTTAGGTTAGTTAGGTTTAAGTAGTTCTAAGTTCTAGGGGACTGATGACCACAGACGTTAAGTCTCATAGTGCTCAGAGCCCATACCCTTATCAACAACTCACAGCGTTTGAACGAGGTCGTGGAATAGGGCTACAAGGAGCTGGATGTTCCTTCTGCGATACTGCAGAAAGATATAGCGCCATAGGGTGGTGGGGTTTCGGGTTCCGCTTGATAGGTCAGCAGTCCACTACACACAGCAGGCTGCTACATGGGTAGCAGGGCTTGTGTGGCGTGGACTGGGCGTATTTTTAGGTTAGATGGCCTCGGGAAAGTACAGAAAGGGCAACAGCCTCAACTGGTGCGGGGCAAAGTCAGGACATGCAGGGACCAAGCAGCAATCGGTATTGTAATTGTAAACTGTCGAAGCTGCATTGCTAAAGTACCGGAACTTCAAGCACTGATAGAAAGCACCGAAGCTGAAATCTTTATAGATACGGAAAGCTGGCTGAAGCCAGGGATAAATTCTGCCGAAATTTTTACAAAGGCGCAGACGGTGTTTAGAAAGAATAGATTGCGTGCAACCGGTCGTGGCGTGTTTGTTGCTGTTAGTAGTAGTTTAACCTGTAGTGAAGTAGAAGTGCATAGTTCCTGTGAATTATTATGGGTGGAGGTTATACTTGGCTAATAATTGGCTCCTTTTACTGACCTCCCGACTCAGCAGCAATAGTGGCAGAGCCACTGAGAGAAAATCTGGAATGCATGTCATATAAATTTTCTCAGCATCTTATAGTCTTAGGTGGAGATTTCAATTTACCAGATATAGACTGGGACACTCAGGTGTTTAGGACTGGTGGTAGAGACATTATACTGAGTGCACTATCCGAAAATTACCTCGAGCAATTAAACAGAGAACCGACTGGTGGAGATAACATCTTGGACCTACTGGTAACAAACAGACCCGAACTTTTCGACTCTGTAAGCGCAGAACAGGGAATCAGTGATCATAAGGCCGTTGCAGCATCCCTGAATATGGAAGTAAATAGGAATATAAAAAAAGGGAGAAAGGTTTATGTGTTTAGCAAGAGTAAAAGAAGGCAGATTTCAGACTACGTAAAACAGATCAAAACGAAAATTTCTGTTCCGACACTGACAATGTTGAGTGTTTATGGAAAAAGCTCAAGGCGATCGTAAAATGCGTTTTAGACAGGTACGTGCCCAGTAAAACTGTGAGATACGGGAAAAACCCACCGTGGTTCAACAACAAAGTTAGGAAACTACTGCGAAAGCAAAGGGAGCTTCAATGCAAGTTTAAACGCAGCCAAAACCTCTGAGTCAAACAGAAGCTAAACGATGTCAAACTTAGCGTAAGGAGGGCTATGCGTGAAGCGTTCACTGAATTTGAAAGTAAAATTCTATGTACCGACATGATAGAAAATCCTAGGAAGTTCTGGTCTTACGCTAAATCAGTAAGTGGCTCGAAAAAGTATATCCAGACACTCCGGGATGATGATGGCTTTGAAACAGAGGATGACACGCGTAAAGCTGAAATACTAAACTGCTTTTTCCAAAGCTGTTTCACAGAGGAAGACCACACTGCAGTTCCTGCTCTAAATCCTCGCACAAACGAAAAAATGGCTGACATCGAAATAAGTGTACAAGGAATAGAAAAGCAACTGGAATCACTCAACAGAGGAAAGTCGACTGGACCTGACGGGATACCAATTCGATTCTACACAGAGTATGCGAAAGAACTTGCCCCCTTCTAACAGCCGTGTGCCGCAAGTCTCTAGAGGAACGGAAGGTTCCAAATGATTTGCAAGAGGGCACAGGTAGTCCCAGTCTTCAAGAAGGGTCGTCGAGCAGATGCGCAAAACTATAGACCTATATCTCTGACATCGATCTATTGTAGAATTATAGAACATGTTTTTGCTCGAGTATCATGTCGTTTAGGGAAACCCAGAATCTACTCTGTAGGAATCAACATGGATTCCGGAAACAGCGATCGTGTGAGACCCAACTAGCTTTATTTGTTCATGAGACCCAGAAAATATTAGATACAGGCTCCCAGGTAGATGCCATTTTTCCTTGACTTCCGGAAGGCGTTCGATACAGTTCCGCACTGTCGCCTGATAAACAAAGTAAGAGCCTACGGAATATCAGACTAGTGTGGCTGGATTGACGAGCTTTTAGCAAACAGAACACAGCATGTTGTTCTCAATGGAGAGACGTCTACAGACGTTAAAGTAGCCTCTGGCGTGCCACAGGGGAGTGTTATGGGACCATTGCTTTTCACAACACACACACACACACACACACACACACACACACACATATATATATATATATATATATATATATATATATATATATATATATATATGACCTAGTAGATAGTGTCGGAAGTTCGATGCGGCTTTTCGCAGATGATGCTGTAGTATACAGAGATGTTGCACCATTAGAAAATTGCAGCGAAATGCAGGAAGATCTGCAGCGGATAGGGACTTGGTGCAGGGAGTGGCAACTGACCCTTAACATAGACAAATGTAATGTATTGCGAATACATAGAAAGAAGGATCCTTCATTGTATGATTATATGACAGCGGAACAAACACTGGTAGCAGTTATTTCTGTAAAATATCTGGGAGTATGCGTGCGGAACGATTTGAAGTGGAATGATCATATAAAATTAATCGTTGGTAAGGCGAGTACCAGGTTGAGATTCATTGAGAGAGTTGGCTTACAAAACACTCGTTCGACCTGTACTTGAGTATTGCTCATCAGTGTGGGATCCGTACCAGGTCGGGCTGACAGAGGAGATAGGGAAGATCCAAAGAAGAGCGGCACGTTTCGTCACAGAGTTATTTGGTAAGCGTGATAGCGTCACGGAGATGTTTAGCAAACTCAAGTGGCAGAATCTGCAAGAGAGGCGCTCTGCATCGCGGTGTAGCTTGCTGTCCAGGTTTCAAGAGAGTGCGTTTCTGGATGAGGTGTCGAATATATTGCTTCCCCCGACTTATACCTCCCGGGGAAATCACGAATGTATAATTAGAGAGATTCGAGCGCGCACGGAGTCTTTCCGGCAGTCGTTCTCCCCGCGAACCACACGCGACTGGAACAGGAAAGGGAGGTAATGGCAGTGGCACGTAAAGTGCCCTCCGCCACACACTGTTGGGTGGCTTGCGGAGTATAAATGTAGATGTAGATGTAGACAGCTTCGAGCCAGACGTCCGGTTGCGTGGATTCCACTGACCATAAAGAAACACCATATGCGACTTCAGTGGTGTCAAGCGAAAGCTCACTGCAGGGCAGGATGGAGGTCTGTTACGTTTTCTGATGAAAACTGCTTCTAATTCGGCGCCAGTTATGGCCGTTTGTTGATTAGGAGGACGCCAGATGAGTGCCTGCACCCAACCTGTCTGCGTGCTAGACTCCCTGGACATACGACTGGAGTTATGTTCCGGGGTGCGATTTCGGATGGCAGCAGGAACACTCTCGTGGTTATCTTACGCACCCAAACTGCCAATCCGTCCGTCAATCAGGTGATTAGGCCTGTTAAGCTGCCGTTCATGAACAGAATTCCAGAAGGTGTTTTCCAACAGGATACCGCTCGCGCACATACTGCTGTTGTAACCCAACGAGCTGTAATCAGTTTCAACATGTCCCTTGGTCTGATCGATCACCAGATCTGTCTCCAATGGAGCGCATATCGGACACCATTGGACGACAACTCCAGTGTTATCCACCAACAGAATCAACCTTCCCTGTATAGACGAAGTTCAACAGGCACGGTACTCCACTCCACAAACTGACATCCGGCACCTGCACATGCACATTTGTATTCTGGTGGTTACATCTGTTATTACTGCACCAGCATTTTACACTTGCAGTGTCTTGTGTCGCGCTTACACTAATATTTGATCGTGGAATGCTAATCGCTTAAATACGTTACCTATGTTTCATTACTCCACATTTATTTCTGGTTAAGATTTTTTCGCACCAGTGTAGTTTTGAAGAAAATCAAATTGCGCCCCTCAGACTTGCAGATGATGGTCAACCTTCTCTACATTTTCACCCTTCCAAGCGACACGTTTATATCATCGATAGATGCCCAGGCCGAAACGTTGGCTGAGAAAGACCGCATTTTGGTTGATAAGGAATCGTTCCACTTTGAGAGTTACCTCGTCGTTATGTTGTAAATGCGTACCGAGCAATGTTTTCTTCATATAAGGAAGGAGGACGAAGTGTCATGAGAGGCGAGTAGATTAGATGATGGAAATTGTGATAGCCCGAAGAATCAGATGCACGGCTGTGTTCTGTATAGAATGGACTGGCACATTGTCGTGAAGCAAAATAACACACACGCTCCGCCCTGACAGCCTGCTATAAGCTCGTCAGGAAACTTCGGCAGTATGTTCTGCGACTGTATGCCCGTTACAGGTATAAGCTATTACAACCACAGCCGCACGGAGTGACCACGCAGTTTGAGGCGTTATGTCACGGACTGCGCGGCCCCTCCCGTCGGAATTTCGAGTCCTGTGTGTGTGTGTGTGTGCGTGTGTGTGTGTGTGTGTGTGTGTGTGTGTGTGTGTGTGTGTGTGTGTTGTTGTTGTTCTTAGCATACGTTAGTTAAAATAGTGTGTAAGTTTAGGGGCCGATGAACTAGGCAGTTTGGCCCTTCAGGAACTCACACACATTCAATATTATCTTGCCCGATGATGTTTTTATGTTCCCAATTTCGGACGCGGCGAGGGCACATATTTCCACTGCTTGATTTCCTCCTTTGACTCGGGGTGACAGTGATATATCCAGCACCAGTCCACAGTGATTAGGCGGTTAAGAAAGTAATCTGCGAGGGATGTTCAACAGTTTTTTTTATCGGCCAGTCTCGGCTGAAGAAACGAGGAATTTGCTGTGGGACACGGTATATTCCAGCTTCAGCAAATATAGTATCATGAAATTCCGATAGATGGTGGCGCTATACGTAGCCTTCAAAATGGCTTCCGTAACGGAAGTGCGTTCCGAGGAGAGCGCTGGCATTGAATTCCTTTTAGAGGAAAACCAGAGCGCATCAAAGATATTTATAGGCGCTTGCAGAATGTCAGCGGGTATCTGGAAGTGAATAAAAGATCGGCGAGTCGATGGGCAAAACGCCTGTCAACAACGGAACAGCGTCACACAAACCTGTCTGATATCCACCTTGCCGGTCATGCGCACACAGCTGTGACTCCTGCAGTATCGGAACGTGCGGACACTCTCATTAGACGTGATCGACAGATCACTGTCAAACACCTCGCTGCTCAATTGGGCGTCTCTGTTGGTAGTGCTTACACACTCGTCCATCAGTTGTGGTACTCAAAGGTGTTTGCGCAGTAGGTTCTTCGCAGCGTAACAAAAGAGCATGAAGAACAATGAAGGACCATCTGTGCAGAATTTCTTGGTTGTTACGAGCCTGTTCGTTACAATTTTTTTGTCGAACATCGTCACATGCCATCAAATATTAGTTCATCTCTTCCAACCTGGAATAAAGCGGCAATCCATGGAGTGGCGCCAAACCACCTCTCCTCCCGAAGAAAAGGTTCGAAGAGGCGACCTCCCCCCCCCCCAACCCACCCCCGCCGGTTAAGTTTTTCTGGGACTTTGAAGAGGTTATTCTATTCGATGTCCTCCCTCAAGGTGCAACTATCAACTCGGAAGCGTATCGTACTACCTTCAGGAAATTGAAGAAACGACTTCAACGTGTTTCGTCGCCATAAAATTGCAAACGAACTTCTCTATGACAACACACGACTTCACACCAGTCTCTGCACCAGAGAGGAGCACACAAAACTTCATTCATCGGTTTGTCCTCATTCCCTCTTCAGCTCGGATCTTGCAGTTTCCAGCTGCCATCTGTTTGGCCGAATGAAGGATTGACTCCACAGAAAGCAGTACATGGATGTTAGGGAGGTTATTTAAACAGCAAGACGTTGGCTCCGACATCGGCTAGTAGAATTGTATTTTGCAGACATACGGGCCCTCTCAGTATGAATGAGATTATGTTGAAAAATAGGGTTTTGTAGACAAGAGGTGGGGATTGTATGTTGTATTGGAGTCCTGAAAAAAATGAACCTACTTCCAGAAAAAAATGTGTTGCTTTACTTATTGAATGTCCCTCTTATATTGGCCTAACACACCTATATTTGCACTGTTGTTTAGATTCGGCAGGCTTCTTCAAAGGGTGTGAGCCATCGCCAATCCTAGCAGGCAGCGACCACTGTCATATACACAACGTTGTGGAAGATGCGGTGTACTGATCGATGACTGATTTTTAATTTTTACTACTGTTGCCTCGGCTGTGATAGGCCTGCCGTTTGTGAGTCCCGATCCTTCCCAGAGATGTGGTCTGTTGCTTCATTCTTCACCATTTGCAGTTGTTTGATAGCACTGCAAACGTCTGCGACATTTAACCACTTAGTCATATGTTAGTCCATCATTGTTCCAGCGTTGTTCCCCTTCTGATGCAGGAAACGGATTACGAACGATACTCCATTGCTGGTTGGCTGCGCCATTTTGTTTTGGCTCACCTAGCGGCGAGCTACAGTGCTATGCTGCAGGGATTTCCACGTATACGAGGGCTGCAAACAAAAAAATTAATTAGGTAACTTCATTTTTGTGGTGGTAGTTGAAATCTGATGTCTGTGATACATATTATACAGGGAGATATGGTCTTCTGTGTGTTAGTTGTTTCTTCTTTCAGTCTAATAATCTTCGCCTCAAACATTTCAGATATTTTACTATCAGATGTTTTCTGCTTGGCCGTAACTGCACCACTGAGTGGAGTATGCCTGTCAGTATAGACTAACCATTTTGCTTCCAAGAGTTCACACTCCAACACCTGACTTGCCGCCGAGGGCAAAAAAAGCATTAATGGCTTGCTCTTGCCACGTACATTTGGACATACTAACTAATCTAAAAACATACTACTCCTAAGAGCTGTAACTATTAGTCTGCAAATGAAGTAAATACTGATGCAATGTTGTTCAGTACACTGTCCTTAGAGACCAATAAAAATGTCTTTCTCAAATTTGGCTAAGGAATTGCAAGTTTCTGGCAGACGCCAATAACGACAGTACGGGATCAAGTGGACCTAATTATTGAGGCCCGCTGATCCGTGTCTCCAGTTGGCTCTCCACCATGATGCCGTCTGCCAGCGGCAGCTACACAGCCCATTTGCACTCAAAACCACTTTGCTAAGTGACGCTACGCAGACGCCACATAGTCAGAGCTGCGACACCATCCTTCACACTTTAGTTCAAAGAGCCTCTTGCTTGCTGACACTGAGAGCTGGGATCTGTTTCTTGTTGGATTATTTGGAATGAGTCTTCGCACACTTGGAGAAATACAAGATAAATAAATCTTCTGTTTAATGTGTTAACTTGTTCGAAAATAATTTCTGCTCTTTCCAGGTTTCCTACGACGACAGTCGCTCCATCAGTCGTCAACCTAGCTCACCTTACTGTTGTGTACGAATTGGTACACAATAATACCGCCAGGAAACCATATACTTCGCAGGGTACTATGCTGTGTCTGGTGAAACATAGTCTACATAGTGAACAAGTATCATACTCATACACCCTTCCTTATCCTGCACCACCCGAGATGGTAAGCGGAAATAAATATTGCCAGTACCCATTCGTATGAGTCCTAATTTCATTAATTTTTGCATCTGCGTTTTACACGAGATACAGACTGATGCGCCTAAACATTATAACTATTTGCTCAACAGCAGGTTGCTCTTCGTTTGGAACACAGTACAGCACTGATACTTCGTAGCATGAATTTGGCAAGCCCTTGCTAGACTTTCGAAGATATTTGGCACGATGTGTCTACGCATAGGTCACACAGATTTGTAAATTATGGGTCGGTGGTTTGTGAGGGCGGAGGTGACACACAGTAGCGTCCCGGATGCGTTCCGCCGCGTTTGGATTAGGCGAATCTGGTGACCGAGACGTCAACAGGGGTTGACTATCGTGCTCTCAAACTACTGTAGCACAATTCTGGCCCTCTCCTGTGGAAAAATGCCATCGACATCAAGGAAGACATCAAACACGTAGAAATGCAGGTGACCAACAATAATTTCCATGTAGTCCACATTTATCACGTGTCCTTCGACTAGTGCCACAAGTTTGGGGTATTACATGTCATATACACTGAAGCGTTTTAAAATACAGAGATATGTAAACAGGCAGTATACGGGGCTGCGGGCGGCAACGCCTATATAAGACAACAAGTGTCTGGCGCAGTCGTTAGATCGGTTTCTGCTGCTACAGAGGCTGCTTATCAAGATTCAAGTGAGTTTGAACGTGATGTTACAGTCGGCGCACGAGCTATGGGACACAGCATCTCCGACGTAGCGATGAAGTGGGTATTTTCCCGTACGTCAATATCAGGAATCCAGTAAAACATCAAATCTTCGACATTTTTGCGTCAGATAATCGTTCAACGTGACAGAAGTGCAACCATTCAGCAAATTGCTGCAGATTCCAATGCTGGGCCATCAACAAGTGTCAGCTTGCAAACCATTCAACGAAACATCATCGCTATGGGCTTTCAGAGCCGAAGGCCCACTCATGTACCCTTTATGACCGGACGACACAAAGCTTCATTCCTCGCCTGGGTCCGTCAACATCGAGATTGGACTGTTGGTGACTGGAAAGATGTTGCCTGGTCGGACGAGTCTGTTTTCAAATTGTATTGAGTGGAGGGACGTGTACGGGTATGGAGAAAACCTTATGAATCCGTGGACCCTGCATGTCATCATCGGACTGTTCAAGTTGGTAAAGGCTCTGTAATTGTCTTGGGCGTGTGCAGTTGGAGTGATGTGGGATCCCTAATAACGTCTAGATACGACTCTGACAAGCGACACGTACGTAAGTACGTTAGCATCCTGTCTGAACACCTGTATCGATTCATGTGCATTGTGCATTCCGACGGACTTGAGCAATTCCAGAAGAACAATGGGACACCCTACACGTCCAGAATTGCTACATAGTGGCTTCAGAAGAATTCTTCCGAGTTTAAATAGTTTCGCCGGCCACCAAACTCCCCCGACATGAACGTTATTGAGCTTATCTAGGATGCCTTGCAAGGTGCTTTTCACAAGAGATCTCTAACCCCTCGTATTCTTACGGATTTTTAGCAACCCTGCAGGATTCATGATGTTAGTTCCCTCCAGTACTACTTTAGACATTAGTCGAGTCCAGGGCACGTCGTGTTGCGGCACTTCTGCGTGCTCGCGGGAGCTCTACGTGATGTTGCCTAGTTGTACCAGTTTCTTTGCTTCTTCAGTGTATTATTCGGTCGATTTTCCTGCTTCGCTGTAGCACGTAGCAACCCTCTGCTGCTAGAAAGCTCCGAACTGTAGCGTGTAACACGGCGGAGTCTAACGTTCTGTATCGCTGAGTGAGAGACAGCGTACTGTAACCGAGTTTTGAAGTCAGGTCGTTCACACATAGCGCACCCTCTCCTTCAGCATGCTGTTGTGAGACCACACACAAGCTCTGCCTCATCTGCAACAATCCCAGACATTGGTTTCACTGCCATCGACCGTCCACCATACGGTCCCGACTTGGATGCATCCGAGTTCCATTTGTTTCCAAAACTTAAAGAACACCTTCGAGGACTTCATTTTGATGGTGTTGAAGCTGTGCAAGCTGAAACGTTGTGGCCCCATCAACAGAATGAAACATTCTATGGTGACGCATCAACAAAATGAACTTTCGTTGTGGTCGTGCGGTAACGTTGACGCTTCCCGCGCCCTGGTTCCCGTGTTCGATTCCCGGCGCGGTCAGGAATTTTCTGTGCCTCGTGATGCCTGGGTGTTGTGTGATGTCCTTAGGTTAGTTAGGTTTAAGTAGTTCTACGTTCTAGGGGACTGATGACCATTGATGTTAAGTCCAATTGTGCTCAGAGCCATTTGAACCATTTGAACTTTCGTTGGGGACAAATGTATTCGTCGATAGGGTGACTATGTTGAGAGATAAAAATGTAAACATGAAGAATGAGGCTGCAGAACGTTAATAAAGTTTATTTTATTTAAAAATCTTTAAGAGTTTTCAAATAAAAAATTTCGGAGGGACTAGTTTACTTCACACCCTCTTACTGCCCCCTCCCCCCCCCCCGCCCCCCTACTAGTCTGCATCCATAGCGCTGTGCATGTCTGATCAGACAACAGCCAGGAAGACGGCGTATACACACGCGTCCATCGACCTTGTGTAACAAGAAAAGCGATTCAGCCGATCAGTCGACATGTTTCAGTTGACCAAAGGTTTAATATCGACGTCAGAGTGCTTACTGAACCCATTTTGGTGATGTTGTTGGATGAGCATGGGAACATGTAGGTGTCACCTACAGTAGAGCCAGATATTCAGCAATTTGCATGGACCAGCGTGCTCCGAAACACTTCTGCTTGCATCAACATTGTACCCATTCGTCAGGCCTGTCACAGAGTATCGCTTACTCAGCTTTGGAGAGCAGGCAAGTCTCCACCATCGGTTCTGTGATGAAGCTTGGATGTCCAGCACCCTGTCACCTATTTGTAGTTTCACCATCCTTCAATCATTTTCCACAGACGTTCACGGCAGTAGTACGCGGAAGGCCGAGAATTCTCGCCCTGTCCAAGATGCTCATTTGCAGTTGCACGCCCATACCAATGTGAAATTCGCGTATGGCTGCGGCCTTCCCAGTTTGCGAGCCTGATAGTCACTCTGTTACTCTTATGCCGTTTCCTTATCGTGTCACGTCCCCACTATACCGCCCGGCAGCATTGTCTCATGGCCGGCAGTGCTCATGAAATCTTGGCTCATCACTATGTGTAGTAATAATGACGGTAGTATGTTACTTGGCTCAATGTGGAATGTAGACTCATACAATTTTGTGAGTAATGCTCCCTGAAATACTCGTCTTCCTGCAATTCGCTGAGCATTTCTGTGACCTGTAGGTGCTAACTTAAACATCATTATATGAAGAATCGGGCCGCGGGGAATGGCCGCGCGGTTTAGGTGGCATGTCAAGGATTGCGCTTCCCCTTCCGCCGGAGGTTCGAGTCCTCCCTCGGGCAACGGGTGTATGTGTTGTGGTTAGCATAAGTTAGTTTCAGTAATGAGTAAGTCTAGGGACCGATGACCTTAGTAGTTTGGTCCCTTATGCATTCACACTCATATGAACATTTGAAGAATCGGTTACCTCTTCTTTGAATGGTTTCAGACTCTTCTGTTAATCCAGTTGTAAGGGTCACAGATCAACTATCAGTTGAAGAAGAAGTGAAATGCGGATTTTGTAGGTGACCTCTTTGCACATTTATTACACTTCCATAGAGTTGTTACAGTAAGTTTCAAGTCTGCCCTCCCCATGGCTAAGTTTAGGGTCCACCTAAAGTCACCCCACAAATCAACTCCCAGGTACTTAAATGTTTTGACTGACGACCGCGTATCTCTTCATCTGCTTGTGCGAATCATATTACATTTATTTGCATTGAGAGTGTGCTGCCGATCTTCGCACTGCATACTGGCAATTAGAAAGTAGACTTCTTTTGGGGACAGATGTCGTAAAGTGCCGAGAGAGAGAGAGAGAGAGAGAGAGAGAGGTGCCAGAAGTATCCTCCGCTACAGATCGCATGGTAGTTATCGACGTACAGCTCTAGCTTAAATTGTGTGTGTGTGTGTGTGTGTGTGTGTGTGTGTGTGTGTGTATGTGTGTGTGTGTGTGTGGTGTGTGTGTGTGCGTGTGGTGTCCATCCTGCGCCCGATTACCACATCGAAGGAAGGAAGGGAGATTAGATTTTAACATCCCGTCGACAGCGCGGTCATTAGGGATGGAGCAAAAAGTCGGATTATGAAAGGATGAGGAAGAGAATAGGCCAAGCCCTTTTCATTTGCATGGAGTGATTTAGGGAAATCACGGAGAGTCTAAATCTGGATGTCCAGACGGGGTTTGAATCGTCGTCCTCCCGAATGTGGGTCAAGTGTGCTATCCACTGCGCCACCTGCCACCTCTCTTAGTTACTACGTCGAGGGCTGGCGTAGTCTGAGGACGGTGACATTGCATGACACGGTGAACTATTCCATTCAGTGACCCAATTGAAATTCTCTCAATGCAGCACACCGGCCATTACCATCTCAATAGTCAATTAGTATGCGCACCTACATGCCCAAATGCCAAAATGCCCCAGCAAGAAAGTAACAGGGTAGACCACTTACAAGTTTCTCCTCCTAGTCCAGATTAATAGTGCTCTGGCAGCAGAAGAGGCATACTTATCCCGCGTTTTATCATTCCGAAAACAACATTACTGCTCGTACAATGAGTTCGAGCTCAGTTTTGTCATGACACAGTCTAGAGAAATTTAAACAAACCATATAAACTAAAAATCGAGAATTTCGTGGGACATTTAAAGATTTCGCCGCTGCATACAATCGCCTGTTACCAGTGAATAATAATGCTACGTCAACTGTTATGGCTCTAAGAGGGAAATAATCCTTTGTTGTTCAGTTCGTATGGTCAATGGATAGTGATGAAGAGCATAAGTCAGTCGCTCGCCTCTGCTGTGTTGCATAATATGTTTCTTATGCTTTACTGTCATTCGCTTCAACAGAACTCAAGGTACTTTCGGAGCTATACTAAAAGATGCAAAATCCTAAACTGCCGTAACTTTTAGTGCCTAACGTATGTAACTAAGCTGAATCTTACATGTAAGAAGATGTACTTCATTGATGATAATATGGTGTAACCTAAGACCGAGGCATAATATATTTATGAATAACCGTAAATTTTTTGAAGTGATGCTTTTCTCCAACAACGGAGAACAAAGTGAAGCTGATTTGTCGGTACGAACCAGGGTTTTAGGAGTATAAGTGCAGATACTGTGATCATTTGTACCTTCATATGCACGAACTTCAGTGTGTTTCTCTGCGTCCAACAATCTTCCCGCAAACATATCATATAAGTTTACTACCTGACTTTTCTGCGGAGTCGCAACTGCTTTGGGAAGTGGACTACACCTGTCAGGGTAGACTGTCCGTTTTACGTCCGTGCTTCCACACGCCAATATCTAACCTACTGCCAGACAACAATAAACGTTAATGACTGGCATGTGACACTAGTACTAAGAGGCACTAATGGGACATTAAACCCTCAGCATCCTTCCTTTTAGGAAGCCCTTATCGTCTTAAGAATTTATTACTCGTAATTGCTATAATTATTAGTCTGCACATGACATAAATACTGATGTTGCTCAGTACACTGTCCTCCGTCATCAATAGAAGAATCTGCACTCACATCACTAATACCACGTATAAAACTTCAGCTGCGTACGTTTGTTGTTGCAAAACTCGAAAAGTTGTTGATCGATTTTCATCCAACGTTGCATACGAATATGTGTGCTTTCATACATCGATTTTTAAATACACATAAATAAATGTGTGTTGTATAAAGGGGAAATGTTGATACCAAAAATCTTGAAAAGGTCTTGACCAATTTACTTCATATTTTTACTGGGTATTCAATGAACATTCTGATGGACATAAGATATATTTTTAATATACATAACATATTGTAAGTAGGCTGTTTAGGTTTTTTTATTGGTAACGCCACGTAGCGCTCTGTAATAAAATCACTGGCTGTGCTGTGTGCAGTCTGTGGCTGGTTTGCATTGTTGTCTGCCATTGTAGTGTTGGGCAGCGGCAGCTGGATGCTAACAGCGCATAGCATTGCGCAGTTGGAGGTGAGACGCCAGCAGTGGAGGACGTGGGGAGAGAGATGGCGGAGTTTTGAAATTTGTAAGAATTGATGTCACGAACTGATATATATATTATGACTATTAAGATAAATACATTGTTTGTTCTCTATTAAAATCTTTCATTTGCTAACTATACCTATCAGTAGTTAGTGCCTTCCGTAGTTTGAATCTTTTAGTTAGCTGGCGGTAGTGGCGCTCGCTGTATTGCAGTAGCTTGAGTAACGAAGATTTTTGTGAGGTAAGTGATTTGTGAAACGTATAGGTTAATGTTAGTCAGGGCCATTCTTTTGTAGGAATTTTTGAAAGTCAGATTGCGTTGCGCTAAAAACTACTGTGTGTCAGTTTAAGCACAGTGTTGTATAAATGTTTCTAAGGGGACGTTTCAATATAAATGAGAAGCATTGTTTACAAAAATTTCGAAAAGTTCTTGACAGATTTGCTTAACATTTTACATGATATCCCATGGAAAATTCAGAAGGACAGTAGGCTATATACAATGAGGTGACAAATGTCGTGGCATACCTCCTAATACCGAGTCGGACCTCTTTTTGTCCGGCGTAATGCAGTTACTCGACGTGGCGTGGACTCAACAAGTCATTGGAAGTCCCCTGCAGAAATCTTGAGCCATTCTGCCTCTGTAGCCGTCCATAATTGCGAGAGTGTTGCCGGTGCAGGATGTTGTCAACGTACTGACCTCTCTATTACATCCCAAAAATTTCGATGAGATTCATGTCGGGCGATATGAGTGGCCCAATCATTCGCTCGAATTGTCCAGCATGTTCTTCAAAACCATCGCGAACAGTTGTGGCTGGTGGCATGACGCATTGTCATCCATAAAAATTCCACAGTTGTTTGGAAACATGAAGTCCATGAATGGCTGCAAATAGTCTCCATATAGTTTTACATATTCATTTGCCGTCAGTGATCTGATCAGATGGACCAGAAGACACGGTCCATTTCATGTAAACATAGTCCACACCACTACGAAGCCACAACCAGCTTGTGCAGTGGTTGTTGACAACGTGGGTCCACGGCATCTTGCTGTCTGCGCTACACTCGAACCCTACCATCAGCCCTTACCAAATGAACTCACGACTCATTTGACCAAGCCATGGTTTTCCAGTCGTCAAGCGTCCAACCACTACGGTCACGGCTCCGCCTATTAGCGAATGGCACTTGCGTCGGTCGTTCGCTGCCACAGTCCTTTTATCCGAAATTTCAGCTCACCCTAACGGATACGTTTGTCGTACGCCACACATTGATTTCTGCGGTTATTTCACGCACTGTTTCTTTCCTGTTACTGCCGACAACTCTACGCTAACGCGCCTGCTCTCGGTCGTTAAGTGAAGGCCATCAGCCACTGTGTTGGCATTTGTGAGAGGCAATACCTGAAATATGGTGTTCTCGGCGCAATCTTGACGCTGTGGATCTCGTAATATTGAATTCCCTAACGATTTCCGAAATGGAATGTCCCATACGTCCAGCTCCAGCTCCGACTCCGCATTCAAAGTCTGTTAATTGCCGTCGTGCGGCTGTAAGTCCGCCGAAAAGCTTTTCACTTGAGGCAGAAGAGTACAAATACTTTTTGTACGAAATACTACCGTGATATTTATGTGTGTATATCGCTAGCCCTTGACTATGTCGATTCAATATGTAATAGTGAAAATTTTTTAACAAAAATCTCAAAAAGTTCGTAATTGATTTACTTCAAATTTTAAGTGATATTGTATTAAACATAGACAACATATTGTTTTTAACATGAACGTAAGTTTCCTTTTTAGAGGATTCTAAGAAGACAAATGCTCTGCTGTAAAAATGTGCGGTTTTGTTTGATTCGTCACAGACAGGTTTAACTACGATAATGTGGAATATAAACCATTAGACAAATTGTTTCTCCCGTGTATATTCTTTCTCATTATATATAGTTTTTAAATACAAATTATTTTATTTTCTTTCTAGCAGACGGTTTTTGCAGAAAACATGAAAATGGTATTTCTAGCTTATCAGCTTATGATAAGTAATACTACTACTACTACTACTACTACTATTACTACTACTACTAATAGTACTACTAATAGTTCAAAATCTGAATTTGCGCTAACAGAGGGGAAGAGGAAATGAACAAAGGGTGGCACGAAATGAACTTAGACAACGGGAAGGAGGAATGAGGACCGAGGGGGAAGGGGGTGTGGGGGGGGGGGGGGGAATGAGACGGACAAAGAGGGGGGTAGGAGATGAACAGAGACTGGGGAGAGAAGAATATTAAGACGCACATCCAATCCCTTTACGTATTAGAATGTGTACTTTCTCTTTTCTTTCCTTCCCATTTCACCAGACTGTGTCACAGCAACGCATGGATGGATACACCTTGCAGTTGATATAAATTGTCACTGTAATCATTCTGATCCCAAATACTTTTTTCATATCACCTAAGGGCAAAATAAATTTGACATCACATACAAATAATGATATATTTGAAACTAGTTTGTAAATACATTGACGGAAGAAAAAATCACAACACGAAGAAGCTGTACGACGTAAACGAAAGTTTCTGCAATTGGAAGATGACGTCTATTCAGATTTCGCGCCAGTCGGATAAGAATGGCGCTCGTAGCGCCACTATGATGATGCAACTCAGGTTGGCTTTAAATAAACGCTGTAACTTTCGTGAGCGCTGGTAACCTCTGAGATCGGACGTTGTGGGCTGATGTTAGTCAAGAATGCATTTAAGCAGACAAATACGTCATTATCAACAACTCATCGTCTTCGAACGTGGTCGTGTATTGTGGCTGTGTGAAACTGGTTGTTTTTTGTGCAAAACTGCAGAAACAGTCGGCAGGAATGTAGACACTATACATGACTGCTGCCGCCGATTGTCACGAGAATGTACACTTGCAGGAAGATCTGGCTTTACCCTTGCGCAAGAAGATCTGGCTTAAGAGGACCATCTAGTACTAGCGATAGGGAAGACCATGGTGTCTGGCGCATGGCTCTCGCGCAGCGTACTGTATCTGCAGCAGCAATATGAGCAGCAGCTGGCACCACAGTGACACAACGAACTGTTACAAAACGGTATCTTTAAGGAGAGCTGCAAGCCAGACGCCCTGCAGCTGCATTCCATTGACACTAAACCACCCTCATCTGCAACTTCAGTGATGACAAACTAGATCTCAGTGGAGGGCAGGGTGGAGGTGGCGTGTTTTCTGATGGATGGTGGTTCTGTCTCGATGCCAGTGGCGGCCGTCAGTTGGTTAGAAAGAGGCCAGTTGAGGGCCTACAGTCAATCTGTCTTTGTGCTCGACACACTGGATCTACACTTGGAGTAATAGTCTGGGGTGTGATTCTGTATGATAGCAGGAGCACTACTCTCGTGGTTACTCCAAGCACCCTAACTTCAAATTTGTTCGTAGATCTGATGATTTGATCTGTTGTGCTGCTATCCATGAACAGCATTCCAGTGGGTGTTTTCCAAGGATAATGCTCGTCCACATATCACTGTGGTAAAGCAACAAGCTCTACAGAATGTCGACATGTTGTTCTGGGCTGGCTCGATCACCTGATCTAACTCCAATCGAGCACATATGGGACTTCACCAGATGACAACTCCAGCGCCATCCACAAACAACATTGTCCATCTCTGTATTGACAGACCAAGTGCAACGGGCATGAAACTCCATCATACAAACTGACATTTTGCAGCTGTATAACGTAATGCATGCACTTCGTAATGTTGCATTCAACGTTCTGTCGGCTACACCGTTTATTAATGTACCATCACTTTATTTTTGCAGAGACGTACCTCGTGCTTACGTTAACCTGTGATCTTGAAATGTTAATCAGTTAAATACGTTACCTAGACAAATGTATTCCTGAAATATCACATACTCTACATTAATTATTTTTGATGTTGAATCAGTTAAATACGTTACCTAGACAAATGTATTCCTGAAATATCACATACTCTACATTAATTATTTTTGATGTTGCAATGTGCTTTAACACCCAGATAATTTTATACTGTGAAACACTACAGTAACAGTTCTTTCCACTAGTAAAAAATAATATTGAATAACAGGTGTAGGTTAGAAGATAGTCTTTTGAGAATCCATCGCTAAATTCATTTCGTACCCACCGTCCAGAAAGGAAATACTATCGACGAAACTTATCAATAATAGGAACTGATATCTGCGATTGTAACAAACACATAGGTGACCGATTGGAGAACACTGAGAAGAAAATGTCTCAGATGTCAAAATTGAATTTCCATAAAGGAGTTCTGACGATGGATACCTAGCTTTACCTCCCAATGCCATAACTTAGTAACCAAACTGCTGAGTCAGCAAACGAAACTGAAAGCGCTATGCCATCATCATGCAAGGTCACTGTGACGCAACCTTTCTGTGTCTCTACATGTTTGTGTCTGCTAGCTGGAGAAGGGGAGGGTGGTAAGGCGCCGAACCAGTTCGCTAGTTAGATTACTTGCCGACCGGAGCCTTAATAACAGGTTTTTACTACGTCGACTTCATTACAAAATTACACGCTACAGTCTGACATAACATATATAAAAAACTGAAGGACGAGAGGAGGTGGGCTTCCTCGTTACCGCAGTGCGTCCATCAGAGGTGTTGTGTTCCATTGGCGACCATTGGTGAATTTTTTATTTAGTACTCTGCCCAGCACGCAGGTCTGTACTGTTTTCTGCCTTTCTTTTTGACATTACGTAACTAGTATTCTCTGTCTATCATCATTAACTTTTCTTCCTTGCTCTTCTTTTTCCTTCCACCATTCTTCGAACTTGCCAGATGAGAATTAAAAGTGTCTTTCCTTCCACTAAAATTCCATCGTGTTAACTAACCTATTGGCACATCCTTAAGTAACCCTAGAAAGGAGAAATTCCTAATACTACTACAGTACTTACAGATAATACGATTATACGTGATACCAGTATCCAGTTTCCGATCCTTTGATGTGTTATCAGGTCTGGAATGGTTTCATTGCATCCTTGGGTCAGCAAATATGTGAGAACCCAATCCATTTCTCAAGCATTAATCACAAAGTTTATTCCGTTTGTGCTTTTTAATGTAGGATAGCTTGCCTTCACTTGGTGTGTGCATAAACTCCAAAACCAAAAGAGGGACGTCATCATTGTTAGGTCCTCATTTAGCCCGTCGTCCACCTAATCACGTCTTCATTTCCGAAAAGAAGCAGAGTCAGTTGGGGTCAATTCGCGAATGTAAAGAGGAAAATCCATTACCCTCCACTGCAATCGTTCAAAACGTTGTCGAGTTGATGCAGGCAGAGAGACCTGACTTAGAACCTAGGAAGAAATGCAGAAAATAGTCAGCACATGTGTGTGACATCTATACATACTCGTAAACTCTTCTTGAATTACGCACTTGATTCAATGTCAGCCTCAACGGAGGTTAAAATAAAGAAAAGAAAAGCAGCTGAGGTGAGGAGCACGGTGTTTCACATCCGGCCCGTGTAGAACTTGGTTCTTTTCTGTCTAATCCCAGCAAGTGCGTTGGATGGGTACCCAGTTGAGAACAGTTTTCAGGGAAATACCACTTTCGGTATATGCCTTAGAACCCACCGGAAATCTTCTTCGGAATCGGCAGATTGGAGCTATTTTTAATTAATTTCTGAGACATTTTGTTTCAGATAAAAAAAATTCTAGTGTATATTTGTGTGTCTGTTTGCGTGTGTGTTCAGGTATCGTAGGTAACTTGCTCGATATTTACTAAATACAGAATTGACACCTGGGGGACAAGAAAAAGAATATTACGCCATTTTTATCTATTTATCAATTATTAATGTTCCACCTACCGCTGGTTGGTTGACAGCGAGTAAATTGCTGCTCCTCAGGCGTTGCATCGTGCAATTTACAATTTATTCTTCCTCTGCCTTTCTCTGAGTAGGCCTTCTATCTTTCCAGACCGCAATTCCATCTTTTAACGGGTCGTGCTATATCCATACTTTCTTTAGGTTTGTATTTTATTTGGGATCATTTCGTCGCAAATTATGTTTGCAGTTTGGGTTATGCTCTTTTACTTTGACATTTATTCCAAAAATATTCAGTTCTTGTTTAGTGCATTCTTATTCATTGGGAACCCTGTCCAACTTAGTGCAACCTTTGAGTGCCCGCAAAAATTTCATTTCAGCCGCCTGTACGTGGTTATAATCATCTCTCTCCATAACTCAGGTTTCACTGCCATACAGTACAACACGTACAGACATCACGTTATAGAATTTCGTTTTGGGTCTCTTAGCGTAATTTTTTAATGTTCAGCTTCTATTGCCACGTATACTCCTATATCTATATAATTTAATATCTACGTCTATATCTTCGTTAAAAGTAATTTAGCTCCCTAGGAATGTACAGTAAAATGCCTTCTTCAAAAATCTGGTCTTCAATTACAGTTTTGTTTCGTTTAGATTATTTACCACGCAAAGCATTTCATAGTTTTATTTACTGCTATCTTAAAACTGTAACCCTTTCCAGTATTAAGCTTAAAAGATAGAGCGAGTTTTGTAGCCCCCCTGCAGAATGTATCGACGTCGTCCATATTTAATAATACAGTGAAGTCGTGATTAAAGTTCCAGTTTCAAAACACTCCAGAAAGAGAACTACTGCTCAGAATGACGACAAATCTGAACAGCATATTACTGACGCAGGGGGAAACGTCACGGAACAAAAAACATTTAACAAAAATTTGACCAGTAGATAGCGCTATAAGTGTTTCAACATAAAAGGATTCGGCTTCAAATGACGGAAGAATCGCAACACGACGGCTGTGGCTTGAGTTGCACATTACGCTATCCGTACTGTTCAACGTACTTGACTGCACAAGGCCGTCAGTGAACAGTTATAGCACTGTTAGGTTAGCACATCCACTAGGGCAAGGTCGTACGACATCGGATGGGAAAAAATCGGTTTTAAATTGTCCTGAGGCTAAAAACCACACTAAAGCTAAGTGACATCGGTTTTTAAATGTCCTGAGGCCAAAAACTGAATAAAAAACGAAATTACATCGGTTTCTAACTGTGAATTAAATTCTCTTCTTTTCTGTGTTATTGGTCGCGTAGTAAATATGTCGTCACAACACAGCCTTAATGCTAGGAAGCCACATCGTTCTTCTAAAAGTACCAGTTCTGTAGTAATCTTTAATCTCTTATTTAAAATAGCCCAATATACTTTTTAGGAATTTTTAATATAATAATACCTCCGTAATTTGAAGCTTTGCTCCGATCCCCTTTTTACAGTTTCAGTATACGAAACTTTAATATGGTAAAATTGGTGATTTTTATGACACGATGATAGCGTTGCGATTAGAATTCTGTTCATTATGATGATGACGTGATAGGGCTTTTCTGTGAACTAATAATTTGGATGTTGGAAATCTTTAGAAGACATGTGTCTATATGAGACGAAATTGACAGTTGGGATACAGAGGTCGTGTGAGAACAAACTGGCAGATAAGGTACTTAGGTCAGGAGATGAGTGGGACGTCAGGTAAGGACACATTACGTTGCAACGTACATTTGGGATGAGGTTTGCAGGTTACGTTATGGTTTGGTGATATGGTAGATTTCAGTGACGAGTTCATGATCTCAGAGGGGAAGGCGATTGAAATCTGGCTGGGAAAGCTCAGAGAGTGCTTGGAAATGGAGATAAGATGATATGAGCTGACAGAGGAAAGGAAGCAGGTCGGGTTTCTGAAGGATAGGAAAGATTATACGGTGTCGTGACTCAAGTTTACGGGAGATGTAGGAGAGGTGAAGGTAAGATAGGTGTCTGAGGACATGTGGGAACTTTATGAGCAGGTTCAGGATACGACTGGAAGAAGGTCATGGAAAGTCAGGCAGAGTGCACGTTGTTTCAGATTTGGAGAGAACGATGAATTTCAGGTGGAGCAAAAGACCATGCTACATTGGCATAGGGAAGGATGCGACATGTTATGCCACTTATACCCTATCTAATCCAAAACATCCAGACACCTATTAGTAGACATTAATATTGGGTAGATATACCCATCGCCTTTATGATGGCTTGAACTTCAGCGAGGTACTTGAATGTTTATGGAAGAATGGCAGCCCGTTCTTCCCAAGAGCCGAAACTAGAGAAAGTGGTCATGTACGCTGGGGCCTAGAGTGAAGTCAACGTTCTCGCTTACTCCAAAGATGTTCTATTGAGTTCCGGTCGGAAATTTGGACAGGCTACGGCAAGAAAGGAAGAATGAATTGGTTGTTGGTATTAATAAGGATCATTCTCCTTTACCTCCTCTACATTACTGCAGATGACGTGTCACTGAGCACATTTGTTCTGTGCATGCAGTACACATGAGGCGCCTAGTTGTTTCCACTGCACTGTGTGGAATACGAAGGTTCTGCTATCTTCATCAAGCTGATGTCACCAGTGCAGAAAACAGCACGCAGCTCGTAGGTTCTGTATCTGGAGGCCGAAACTGACTTTTATCAAGGTTCTGTTCTGAAATAATGTATCACTTCTTTGGGATGCCACTGACGTATTTTCATTTAGCCACACAAGAAGACTACATGATCTTAGTACAACACCTTCTGATACAGCAAAGTATGTGACCAAACACAATGTTTACTAAAATGTATCTATACACTATTTGTGGCACGTGTCTGTGCCTCATGACTACCGGAGTGAATCTTTTAATACTGAATACTGGCAAACACATCCTGCCACAGAAAACATGACTGTACACCTCGACTGAATAATTCAAAGTGACGAACAGGAACTTAAATAAAAATTGTAAACACATCCTACGACAGACAACATGCCTGTTCTTCGCGAGTGCTTAATCCGGAGTGACGAACAGCCCGAAACACTTCGAGCGCCATACCAGAAAAGGCGTGACCCGAACGCTTCCGAAGCGCTTCATTTGCAATTCCTCAAGTCTTTTGTATTTGATTTAAATTGTTTTGAATAATTCTAAAATGACTGATTGATAGTCAGCAGTTATTCCAATGAGCAGTTTAACTAATAATAATAACTATAGTTTAACGTTTTGGCGCCCTTGCACCGAACACAGCAGCCAATCACAGGGCAGTAGCATTATGCAGGCAGTCTTTCTGACGGCAATGGTACGGAATCAAACATCTGTCACAGGTACCTCACACCACATTTCGTCATCTATATACTTCTTGCCCCCCATGGACCATGGGCCTTGCCGTTGGTGGAGAGGCTTGCGTGCCTCAGCGATACAGATAGCCGTACCGTAGGTGCAACCACAACGGAGGGGTATTTGTTGAGAGGCCAGACAAACGTTTGGTTCCTGAAGAGGGGCAGTAGCCTTTTCAGTAGTTGCGGGGGCAACGGTCTGGATGATTGACTGATCAGGCCTTGTAACAATAGCCAAAACGGCCTTGCTGTGTTGGTACAGCGAACGGCTGAAAGCAAGGGGAAACTACGGCCGTAATTTTTCCCGAGGGCATGGAGCTTTACTGTATGATTAAATGATGATGGCGTCCTCTTGGGTAAAATATTCCGGAGGTAAAATCGTCCCCCATTCGGATCTCCGGGCGGGGACTTCTCAAGAGGATGTCGTTATCAGGAGAAAGAAAACTGGCGTTCTACGGATCGGAGCATGGAATGTCAGATCCCTTAATCGGGCAGGTAGGTTAGAATATTTAAAAAGGGAAATGGATAGGTTTAAGTTAGATATAGTGGGAATTAGTGAAGTTCGGTGGCAGGAGGAACAAGACCTCTGGTCAGGTGACTACAGGGTTATAAACACAAAATCAAATAGGGGTAATGCAGGAGTAGGTTTAATAATGAATAGGAAAATAGGAATGCGGTTAAGCTACTACAAACAGCATAGTGAACACATTATTGTGGCCAAGATAGATACGAAGCCCACACCTACTACAGTAGTACAAGTTTATATGCCAACTAGCTCTGCAGATGACGAAGAAATTGAAGAAATGTATGATCAAATAAAAGAAATTATTGAGATAGTGAAGGGTGACGAAAATTTAATAGTCATGGGTGACTGGAATTCGGTAAGAGGAAAAGGGAGAGAAGGAAACGTAGTAGATGAATATGGACTGGGGCAAAGAAATGAAAGAGGAAGCCGCCTGGTAGAATTTTGCACAGAGCACAACTTAATCATAGGGAACACTTGGTTCAAGAATCATATAAGAAGGCTGTATACATGAAAGAACCCTGGAGATACCGACGGTTTCAGATAGATTATATAATGGTAAGACAGAGATTTAGGAACCAGGTTTTAAATTGTAAGACATTTCCAGGGGCAGGTGTGACTCTGACCACAATCTATTGGTTATGACCTGTAGATTAAAACTGAAGAAACTGCAAAAAGGTGGGAATTTAAGGAGATGGGACCTGGACAAACTAATAGAACCAGAGGTTGTACATAGTTTCAGGGAGAGCATAAGGGAGCAATTGACAGGAATGGGGGAAAGAAATACAGTAGAAGAACAATGGGTAGCTTTGAGGGATGAAGTAGTGAAGGCAGAAGAGGATCAAGTAGGTAAAAAGACGAGGGCTAGTAGAAACCCTTGGGTAACAGAAGAAATATTGAATTTAATTGATGAAAGGAGAAAATATAAAAATGCAGTAAATGAAGGAGACACAAACGAATACAGACGTCTCAAAAATGAAATCGACAGGAACAGAATAATGGCTAAGCAGGGATGGCTAGAGGACAAATGTAAGGATGTAGAGGCTTATCTCACTAGGGGTAAGATAGATACTGCCTACAGGAAAATTAAAGAGACCTTTGAAGATAGAGAACCACTTGTATGAACATCAAGAGCTCAAATGGAAACCCAGTTCTAAGCAAAGAAGGGAAAGCAGAAAGGTGGAAGGAGTATATAGAGGGACTATACAAGGGCGATGTACTTAAGGACAATATTATGGAAATAGAAGAGGATGTAGATGAAGATGAAATAGGAGATACGATACTGCGTGAACAGTTTGACAGAGCACTGAAAGACCTGAGTCGAAACAAGACCCCCGGATTAGACAACATTTCACTGGAACTACTGACGGCCTTGGGAGAGCCAGTCCTGACAAAACTCTACCATCTGGTGACCAAGTTTTATGAGACAGGCGAAATACCCTCCGACTTCAAGAAGAATATAATAATTCCAATCCCAAAGAAAGCAGGTGTTGACAGATGTGGAAATTACCGAACAATTCACAGCTGCAAAATACTAACACGAATTCTTTACAGACGAATGGAAAAACTAGTAGAAGCCGACCTTGGGGAAGATTAGTTTGGATTCCGTAGAAATGTTGGAACACGTGATGCAGTACTGACCCTACGACTTATCTTAGAAGCTAGATTAAGGAAGGGCAAACCTACGTTCTAGCATTTGTAGACTTTTGGAAATGTTGACTAGAATACTCTCTTTCAAATTCTACAGGTGGCAGGGGTAAAATACAGGGAGCGAAAGGCTATTTAGAATTTGTACAGTAACCAGATGGCAGTTATAAGAGTCGAGGGAGATGAAAGGGAAGCAGTGGTTGGGAAGGGAGTAAGACAGGGTTGTAGTCTCTCCCCGATGTTATTCAATCTGTATATTGAGCAAGCAGTAAAGGAAACAAAAGAAAAAATTCGGACTAGGTATTAAAATCCATGGAGAAGAAATAAAAACTTTGAGGTTCGCCGATGACATCGTAATTCTGTCAGAGACAGCAAAGGACTTGGAAGAGCAGTTGAATGGAATGGATAATGTCTTGAAAGGAGGATATAAGATGAACAAAAGAAAAACGAGGATAATGGAATGTAGTCGAATTAAGTCGGGTGATGCTGAGGGAATTAGATTAGGAAATGAGACACTTAAAGTAGTAAAGGAGTTTTGCTATTTCGGGAGCAAAATAACTGATGATGGTCGAAGTAGAGAAGATATAAAGTGTATACTGGCAATGGCAAGGAAAGCGTTTCTGAAGAGGAGAAATTTGTTAACATCGAGTATAGATTTAAGGGTCAGGAAGTCATTTCTGAAAGTATTTGTGTGGAGTGTAGCCATGTATGGAAGTGAAATATGGACGATAAATAGTTTGGACAAGAAGAGAATAGAAGCGTTCGAAATGTGGTGCTACAGAAGAATGCTGAAGATTAGGTGGGTAGATCACATAACTAATGAGGAAGTACTGAATAGGATTGGGGAGAAGAGAAGTTTGTGGCAAAACGTGACCAGAAGAAGGGATCGGTCGGTAGGGCATGTTCTGAGACATCAAGGGATTACCAATTTAGTATTGGAGGGCAGCGTGGAGGGTAAAAAATGTAGAGGGAGACCAAGAGATGACTACACTAAGCAGATTCAGAGTGATGTAGGTTGCAGTAGGTACTGGGAGATGAAGAAACTTTCACAGGATAGAGTAGCATGGAGAGCTGCATCAAACCAGTCTCAGGAATGAAGACGACAACAACAACATACACTTCATGCATCTCCACTGCTCTGGGAACAGCTTCTTGGAGCCTAATATGATGGTTGACTAAGCCAGAAACATTACAAGGCCAGTCTATTTGGAACGTTGTAGAAAACCCGTTGCTTCACAGATGGTGCTTTATCACAGGGTGCGTTACCGTGCTGATACAAACATCATCTTCTCTGTACGCAGTACACGAAGCTGTGGAATGCGTTCACATCCTTTCGCATTTAACGTTTTCTTAAACGTAATAAGAGGATCTATGTCCACGGAGAACACGTACATAGCGTAACACCAACTCTTCTGTACTGTACTGTTGGCACAACACACGATGGCATTAGCCTACTAGAAGCTTTCATCGGGTTGCCATTTGGTATATGATGCTCGTGTCACTCTTTACATCATTTCAAGAGTCGCTTTCCATTAACTAAAGAAACGTGTGGCTTATGAGGGACTGCTCAACCACTGTGTCCTCTATTCTTTTTGAGTCCGTGTGCACTGTCATTCTGCTAGCTGGACTGCAGCTAGGCTTCGAAACTCACAAGTAACTCGTTCCGCTTATTTCATACCATTTTTTACAACCACCCGCCGCATCTCTCGACCATCCCTGTCGGTCAGTATATGAGGTCTGCCTGATCTTAGTTTAGCGTTTCCACTCCACAGTCACATCGCCAACAGTCCATTTGGGTAGCTTTGTAAGGATTGTAATGCCCTTGATGGATTTATTTCTTCGGTGACACCCAAAGTCAAGCCCACATTCAAAGTCACTGAGTTCTCTTCTCTCTTTCATTTTTCTGCCTCCGCTGTTACTACCTTTCTACTAACAACAGAATGCCCCTCCCCCTTTTTTATACTGACGGGTCCGCCTAACGTGACATATAGAGGCGAACTCTGAGAACATAGGGCTTGTCCGGAAGCGTGGTCTTTTATACCCACCTCACCATATTCTCACACTTAGGTGACGGCTTTATTGGTCTCCCGTTGGCAGTCATTGGAATAGGCTAGCTAGGATAACACCTAGTACTATACTAATCGTTTCCGTTCACCTACATAACTGACCTGCGCACACTAGTAGTGGTACATCCCTATATGCTTCACTTCAGTACCCATTCGTGTGTGTAGTTTATTTCTGTCTTCCTGACTTCTTCGGTGTGTGTTCAACTAACTTCTTGAATCATCGTCACTGCTGCCGCCTCCCTCTCGCCGGTGGAGCTTGCTGTACAGGTTTCGAGAGAGTGCGTTTCTGGATGAAGTATCGAATATATTGCTTCCCCTTACTTATACCTCACGAGAAGATCACGAATGTGAAATTAGAGAGATTCGAGTGCGCTTGGAGGCTTCCCGGCAGTCGTTCTTCCCGCTAACCATACGTGAATAAAACAGGAAAGGGAGTTAATGACAGTGGCACGTAAAGTGCCCTCCGCCACACATAGTTGGGTGGCTTGCGGAGTATAAATGTAGATGTAGATGTTGTCCCGCCGTGATCACGCCGTCGCCGCTGGCCCCACCGCCGCTGCCACCATGGACGACGTCAACCACCCATCAGTCGCCCTCTCGCCATCGTCGTTCCGCCATTTCTGTTTCGCTGCCGCAGTCTTCAGGCCACCATCGTCTGCGTCGCTACCGCCACATCCATCTGTCTGCCATCACCACAACGTCACCTATAAACCACTGCTGTCTTTCCCCTCACATCGGAAACATCATTGATGATCGCTGACTCCTCATTCACGATTCTACCACAACTCATCACCATCGCCCTCAGCGCTGCTTCGGAGGGTGTCCACATCAGTCACCGTTGCCAATTACCACCCATGATCATGAATCTACTCACAACGTCTATCATCTCCTGCTGCCACTGTCACCACGTGGAGTGTGTTATCTCACCCAATCCCCTTCGTCTATCCTATCCCCGGCCACAACCGCAACACATGAATCTCTCTCCCTTCCTACATCCCTGTACCTTTCTTACTCCAGCCATGACTCATGTGCCACTACAGCTGTACGCATTGCATCCTGCCGAACAACAATAGCAAGACGACATCTCAATTAACTCTTCTTCACTGTACCAACTCAGGTCAGCTGTGCTGAAGGTTCTGCACCCTTCCAGGTGACCTGCAGCAACGCCATATCTGGCACCTCCCATTCCACAACCATCTTTCCCAGCCATTAAGAAACAAACAAAACGCAAAACACTGACATCTCTCCCATTTCCATGCATATGAAATGGCAAACTGAACCTGATGACACTCAACACATGGAAATAACTCCTTCCCCTCCAATATCTTCCTTTGTGCTTATACCATTATTCTCTACAACTCACATCCAAAGTTCTCAAACCCAAATCCCTCAGTCCTAAAATCGAGAAATGTCTTCCACACCTCGAAATGCAACAGACAAGAAAAGTCGACCTAGAGTTCGTGGACGAGGAAGTGGCATCATACTGAACAGCCACCCACATATAGGTTTCCAAAAACACCTTTTAATCAACAGTACCCTTGGCCCCACTTGCCTGTCTGTGTTTTCTCTGAATGCGCCTCCAACATAGATTTCCTTAAAGATGGGGCTCTGGTACACCACCACTGCCACAAGCTCTAATTTTCCAAATCCCATTCTCTATCTGTAGCTCCCAGTAATGTCTCCATTGACATTTTCACCTCACTTCAGATTGCAAAAACACACCCACCTGTCCCCACTCTAAAGTCTCCCATTTTCTTAAACAGTCAGCTAACCTCGCTTTCCCTGCTACCTGCAACACGTGCAATAACTCCCACCCAAACTATTTTGTGGAATGCAAAAGTAAGTCACAACTTACCAGACCTGAACTCACTGTCCCAATATGTACCACTGATACCACCAATTACCACAACAATTCCTTCCACTCAACAACTACTGCTGAAGAAATTATCACATTCGTGTCAGTTGTCCTACAAAACATCCATCCATCCATTCCGTCGTCAACAAACCATCCAGCAAATTTCTCTTGCTGTCCACTCCATCTTCCATCTCAACACCCAAGCTACCTACTCCCACAGTCAGGTCCCCTTAGTGTCCACCACCTCAACACCCTTGTTTAAACCTGATCTTGTCCTCACTTACACAGACTACTCCTAACCTTTATAACAGCAAGACAACACTCCAAAATCCTGTAACACAACATCCCCTCCATAACCACCAATAAACATCTTCTAATGCATAACTTGCCCAAACAAAATGCCCATATCATTGTCCTCAATGAAATGTTTCTCCAATCATGTCCCATGTCCATCCATAACTCTTATACTGTACACTCATCTTAAACGTTATCCTTATCCTCTTTTTCAAAACCCTAAATATTACCTGTAGCGTGATCTACATCTGATCTAACCACCCCATCCCCTATCACTTCCTTACCACATGGACTATACCATTATTGCTGCTGACATCAACATCCATGATAGATCTACTGCAGAATTCCAGTGGTGGCCTTAATTTACAGATTCCTTGAAAGCTGATATTGTCCCCATCCCACTGCACATCTGTTCTGAAGCAATATCATCTCATATGTCATCTTATCATTTGCCAGTCTCCTTGGACACTTCTGCAAGTGCTCGATAGAATTTTTACATGACCACATATCTGTATTTCACACAATCCCATACCCATGTATCCCATCCCATTCTCAATTCTAGAGCTATCCAATACTGGTCATACTCCAACTGTAATGCACACCAGAAATCAAGAGACATCCAGAATGGACGCCACCCTATCACCTTCCAGCAACCTGCTGATGTCCTTCATGCCATGTCTTTCATGCAGAAGACCTTGTAACATGCTATATGCACCCACACTCCTACCAAGACTGTGTATCCTTATCACTGTACCTTCCCCCTACAAGCTCTACTCCTCGTGGGAGAATCTTGTCACATGTACCACTCCTTCTTGTGGACTCATAACTGGAATACAATCCCAGACACGTGGCAAATACACACACACACACACACACACACACACACACACACACACACACACACACACATACACACACACACATCAGTAATTTATTAAATGCAAAAAAGGGAAAAAATATCACTGGGACTGGAAGCAGACCTGCGCCAACATCAACACTACACTCCCCATCAACTCTTCCAAGTACTGGAAAGCATTCCTTTCAACTCAGTGCCAATAAAGCCATCTCTGACTACCCATGTCTTCACAACAACCATCCCTTATGTGACATCCTGAAGGAAGATGACCAGATTGAATCCTATCTCTCTGATGTCTTCTCTGTCTGTGATGAACTTCAGTTTGATTACTCCCTGTTCCCAATCACCCATGAATGCACACACACAACTGTCCCATCCATGGCTCCCAGTGTCCAGTTCTTGCATCTCATACCACCTTTCACAGCACAGGGCATAAGACAAATACTCCATAAAAAACGTAACATTTCCCTCAGTTACGATTGCATTACCTAACGACAGTCATCCATGCACCCCTTTACACCACTGTTCTCTCCACAGGTTACTGTCCTGAACTATAGAAAAACCCCAAAATTCTACTTTTCCTCAAACTGCAATAACCTCTTCCTATGGTCCATTTGCTTCACCTTATTACTTAATATGGTTACCAAAACCATCCTCTCCAGATATATCCGTTAACACTTGAGCCAACGCCACCTCCTGCCCATTAACCAGTTTGGTTTCCATGCCAATTTCTCATCTGATGATCACCTTCTGCGTCTCCCCCATCTCTTATTGCACCAGATCAATAAGTACATTATTTTCGCACCCATCGGCATAGAGAAAGACCATATGCAGCATTCTGGTCTCCTTTTCAAACTCCAGACATATGCCTGCCTTATATCATCCTTCCCATCTAAACGTCCCTCTTTTGTCACTGTTAACAATACCCATTCCCGTACTGTTCATTCCACTGCAGTAGTCCCCCAGGGCTCTGTCCTCTCTCTCTCTCTCTCTCTCTCTCTCTCTCTCTCTTTCTGTGTCTCTCTCTTGCCGAACAGGTCTCGGAAGACCCAATGCTATTGAGTGACTGCCATGTCGTCCTCAGCCTATAAGCATCACTGGATGCAGATATGAAGTGCATGAGGTCAACACATCGCTCTCCTGGCCATGGACAGCTTTCATGACTGGAGCTCCTACTTCTGAGTAAAGTAACTGCTCAATTTTCCTCACAAGGGCTGAGTGCACCTCCCTTGTCAGTAGCGCTTGGCAGACTGAACAGTCGCTCGACCAACTTCGCTGATCTGATGGGAACAGGTGTTACCATTGTGGCAAGGCCATTGACCAGTTATTTTCTTTATACTGCGAATATGCCCAAGCCACCCCCACAAGTCTGCCTCATTCAGGATGCTGAGACACTGCTTTCCTTGCCCTCTACCCTACACTCCAGAAATCACAACAGATCCTCCAAATCCATCAATTTACCTCCTGCTGTGACCAACGAATTCTGAAAATTAGTCCCTCCAAAACCCAGGCAGTAATTATAGGACAAAACATCTGCAACATCTCCCTCGATGACTTCTGCCTCACTATGTGCAACCGTCCTATCCATTTAACTGATACACAAAAATACCTTGGACTAACCATCAATCAGCAGTTAACATAGAAACTGCACGTACTATGAGAAAGCCCATAATAAACTAAAACTACTAAAACTAATGGCTGTCCAAATTTGGGGACCACATCCCTCCACTATCTTCCACACCTACAGAACATAGATATGACCCATCCTCTCCTACGCAAATTTTGCATGGGTATCTGCCCCGCTGATGTTCTATTAAGTCCCTCCTAACCGTTGAACATTATGCACTCTGTCTCGATTTCTGCATCCGTATACCTTCCCTCACAAGGATCCTATGTCATCTCATCAAATTGCCACTTGTCTTCACAGAAATCAAACAGTTCTACGTGTCTGGCATCCAAAATTAATTCCTCTGTTTCCTCTCTGACTACCTACACTGGCATGCTGCAACACCTTTATAAACACATCTCACCATCCCAAAACCCACTCACGCTTCACACCCTATCCTAACGCTATTTCAACCAACTCGCTTTCCCAAACAATGAAATCCACTCTGATATTTGCCCATCCTACAAGCCATAGCTTTGCTCACCTATTACCACTCCACATCAGGGCTCCTCCCTCTGTTTCATTCTATCCCATCCTCCCCTGATACCACGGCCGTGCTCGCTCACGAAACTCATTCTTCCTTTCCATCTTTTCCAATATTCATCTTACCACCTACTCTCTTTCTGTATGTAGATACCACACTACGGCTTACAGATTTACACTCACAATCATCCTAACGATTAATCTCCTCACAACTTGCTTGCAAAATGCAGGTGCTTCATATTGTTAGTGAAGGTGCGGCGCTTCTTTATAACGTATGTCGCCATTCTTTTTAAATATATGAAGTACGTATCTGCACAGATATAATTGGTGATCTTGCAGCTCTCAAAGAGTGAAGTTATAATGAAATCTAGACCTTTCGCTGCTTACAGGCGTTGATAAATATCAACGGTGACAGTTGCAAAATGTGTGTCCCGATCGGGACTCGAACCCCGGACCTCCTGCTTACGTGGCAGACGCTCTATTCGACTATTTTTGCATTTTGTTCGTTGTTGATCGTTGTGTTTGGTCATTTTTTTTTATTACAGAGGCCAACCGGCTCTCTGACCGAACACGCTGAGCTATCGTGCCGGCGTTCGAATGAGCCACTGAGGACACAGACGATAATGCGACTGCAGGGACTTATCTCTGTCACGCTGCCCGTGAGACCCACACTTTGCAACTTTCTATCCACACACTACATTTGCAGTGCCCCTGCCCGGCACACATTTTTCAACTGTCCCCGTTGATATTTATCAACGCCTGTAAGTAGTGAAAGGTCTAGATTTCATTATAGCTTCATTCCTTTTAAAGTTTTTAAAGTGTACTTTGTGTCTTCATTTTTCGCTGTCAGACGTTTTATTCCCTTTTTAGACTTTAAATTAAGAAAGAAGCACTGTTTTTGTAATCAGTTCTTTTAAAATCTTTCGAAATTTTTCCATCCATAGATATCATGTGTTACATGTTCATTTATTTTCTGTAAATAATCGAGGCTGTAGAGTGTGACATGGTACCACTTGCAGCACGTCCTTATGCGGCGAGGGGCTTTGAAATAACAATGAAGAAAAAAATTATCTGTCTTTGCAATAGTCTTCGAGTTTGTTATGATGGTAGTCATTACCAGCTCCTGAGAAAGATAGGCATTGTGCACCACTAACCACTTCCAGGGTTACTTGCAATGTCTGATTGCCGGCCGGGGTGGCCGAGCGGTTCTAGGCGCTACAGTCTGGAACAGCGCGACCGTTACGGTCACAGGGTCGAATCCTGCCTCGGGCATGGATGTGTGTGATGTCCTTAGGTTTGTTAAGTTTAAGTAGTTCTAAGTTCCAGGGGACAGATGACCTCAGAAGTTAAGTCCCATAGTGCTCAGAGCCATTTTTTGAATGTCTGATACTGTTATGTGAGTTGGGTCGGACTTCGATAACAGCTGCTACAAGTGCAGCTCCTGATGACGCCATTCTGCAACAGTGTGTCTGTATGTTGGCACTAAATCTACTAAACAGTTAAATGGGGCAAAGTGATGGTGGACCATTCTACGCACACATATAGCCACTTATATATATAGCCCTGCGAACAGTCGACAAGGAACTGGACTCCCTCGCCGTTAGTTTGTAGCGCTTTGTACGGCTTCGAGAGAAAGACGAGAGGCGCCTTTGATCTGACATGTTGGCACGTCTGCTGTGGCGGCACTTGAGCTGTCAGCGCATGCGCTGTTTTCACGCTAAACACACCTGACGCGCAGCCCCAAGTGCGCGCCTCGTTTGTCGCTAAGCACGGTTACCATGTGCCAGCTCCGCTCTCCCACACACACACACACACACACACACACACACACGCACACACACACACACGATGGCTACGCTTTTCATAGCTGCTCGTGTCTGGTCACACACACACACACACACACACACACACACACACACACACACGATGGCTAGGCTTTTCATAGCTGCTCGTGTCTGGTCTCTGATCTGTTTATGCGTAAGTGTTCAAACAATAACCCGTTGTGGGTGAAGATGGCAAGAGAAATTTCAGAGATTTTTCAGGTCTAATCCGCCTGTTTATGTTATTAACGTAATATATACGAATGGAAAAACGGGTAGAAGCCGACCTCGGGGAAGATCAGTTTAGATTGCGTAGAAATATTGGAACACGTGATGCAATACTGACACTACAACTTGTCTTAGAAGCTAGATTAAGAAAAGCCAAACCTACGTTTCTAGCATTTGTAGACTTAGAGTAAGCGTTTGGCAATGTTGACTGGAATAGTCTCTTTCAAATTCTGAAAGTGGCGGGAGTAAAATACAGGGAGCGAAAGGCTATTTACAATTTCTACAGAAACAAGATGGCAGTTATAAGAGTCGAGGGGCATGAAAGGGAAGCAGTGGTTGGGAAGGGACTGAGACAGGGTTGTAACCTATCTCCGATGCTATTCAATCTGTATATTGTGCAAGCAGTGAAGGAAACAAAAGAAAAGTCCTGAGTAGGCATTAAAACCCATGGAGAAGAAATAAAAACTTTGAGGTTCGCCGATGACATTGTAATTCTGTCAGAGACAGCAAAGGACTTGAAGAGCACTTGAACGGAACGGATAGTGTCTTGAAAGGAGGATATAAGATGAACATCAACAAAACCAAAACGAGGATAATGGAATGGAGTGATGCTGCGGGAATTACATTAGGAAATGAGACACTTAAAGTAGTAAAGGAGTTTTGCTAATTGGGGAGCAAAATAACTGATGATGGTCGAAGTAGAGAGGATATAAAATGTAGACTGGCAATGGCAAGGAAAATCGTTTCTGAAGATGAGAAATTTGTTAGCATCGAGTATAGATTTAAGTGTAAGGAAGTCGTTTCTGAAAGTATTTGTATGGAGTGTAGCCATGTATGGAAGTGAAACATGGACGATAAATAGTTTGGACAGGAAGAGAATAGAAGCTTTCGAAATGTAGTGCTATAGAAGAATGCTGAAGATTAGATGGGTTGATCACACAACTAATGAGGAGGTATTGAACAGAATTGGGGAGAAGAGGAGTTTTTGGCACAACTTGACTAGAAGAAGGGATCGGTTGGTAGGGTATGTTCTGAGGCAGCAAGGGATCACCAATCTACTACTGGAGGGCAGAGTGGAGGGTAAAAATCTCTACGATGTTGAAGGTTCTTAAATGCTGGGTTGTTCCATTGAAAGGGGGCAGCCTACGTCCTTCCCCACCCTTGAAATATTCCGAGCTTGTACGCCGTCTATCGTGATCGCTTTGTCAGTTTAAAACCACAAATGCCTTCCTTCTTTAAGAGTGATGCAGTTTACTATACACCAAATGCAGTAGGAATTCCAGATCGCAGAATTGCAGGCATGTTATATTATATATTCTTCAGTGTGTTAATGAAGTGTGGATTAGTGTCTCGTTTCTCAGTGTCTATTTGCACATCTACATCTATATTTACACTGAACGGCCGAAGAAACTGGTACACCTGCCTAATATAGCCTAGAGCCCCCGCGAGCACGCGGAAGTGCCACGACACGACGTGACATGCACTCGACTAATGTCTGAAGTAGTGCTGGAGGGAACTGACTCCATGAATCCTGCTGGGCTGTCCACACATCTGTTAAGAGTACGTGGGGTGGAGAGCTCTTCTGAGCAGCACGTTGCAAGGCATCCCAGATATGCTCAATACTGTTCATGTGTGGGGAGTTAGGTGGCTAGCGGAAGCGTTTAAACTCAGAAGAGTGTTCCTGGGGTCACTCTGTAACAATTCTGGACGTGCTGGGTGTCGCATTGTCATCTTAGAATTGTCCAAGTCTGTCGGTATGCACAATGGACATGAATGGATGCAGGTGATCAGACAGAATGCATACGTACGTGTCACTTGTCAGAGTGGCATCTGTACGTATTAGGGACCCATCTCACTCCAATTGCACACGCTCCACACCATTAACAGAACCTCCACCAGCTTGAACAGTCCCCTGCTGACATGCAGCGTCGATGTATTCTGGAGGTTGTCTCCATATACGTACAATTTGAATCGAGACATGTTTCCAGCCGTCAGCAGTCCATTGTCGGTGATGATGGGCCCAGACGAGGCGTAAAGCTTTGTGTGTGCAGTCATCAAGGGGACATGAGTCGGCCTTTGGCTTCGAAAACCCATAGCGATGATGTAATGCTCGAGACGCCGTATTCTGCATGTTGGCGTATCTCTATATTTAAATATGGATGCCTGTACCAGTTTCTTTGGCGCTTCAGTATATATTCCCCAAGTCTTCTTATGTTGTGGAGTGGACCAGTTTTACTACCTTTCTTCCCCTTCCCCGTTCCATTCACTGAATGTGGGTCGTAGGAATGATTGTCGTGAACCTCCATACGAGATTTAATTCATGTTATTTCTCGTTATGGCCATTTCTCGAGAAGTATGTGGGAGGAAGAAATATGTTGTCCAACTCTTCTTGTAATCTATGCTCTTGGACATCCAAGTACATCACCTCTTTTGCAGTGTATTTTGAGCATCTACCTAATGCTCTGGCGTCGACTGACCACTTGCGTAATGAAACACATCTTAAATATTTCTGATCTCTTCCTACTGGTTTTCACACAATGCACGAATCACTTCTGTGCAATGATGTGGATATTCTCAGAATTTTTATGTCGAATGAGAAATAACTGACCTCTTTCGGAGTGACAAGTCTTGCTTCTACATCTACAAAAATACTCCACGAATCACAAAATGCTGCATTTTGTATGTTACCTCATACCAATGCCAGTTGCTCCCTTTCCTGTCCCACTCGAAAATGGAGCGAGGGAAAAACGCCTATCTGTATACTTCCATGTAAGCCCTGATTTCTGTTACTTCGTCCTCACGGTTGTTACGTGAGATGCAAGCTACTGGCAGTTGGATCATTCCGATGGCCGTTGCGAATACCGGTTCTCTAAACTTCCTCAGTGATGATTCGGCAAAAGGGCATCATCTTCCCTACAGGGATTCCCGTTTGAGATCACAGAGCATTTCCATAATACTCCTGTGTTTGTCCATCCTTTCAGAAACAAATTTAGCACCATACCTCTGAATTGCTTCGATGTCTTTCTTTAATCTGATATGGCGTAGCAGCTAGCTGTGGTCGAGCGGTTCCAGGCGCTTCAGTCCGGAACCGCGCAGCTGCTGTGGTCGCAGGTTCGAATCCTGCCTCGGGCGTGGATGTGTGTGATGTCCTTAGATTAGTTAGGTTTAAGTGATTCTAATTCTAGGGGACAGATGACCTCAGATCTTAAGTCCCATTGTGCTTAGAGCCATTTTTTTGACATGTTGGAGATCCCAAACAATCAATCAGAATTCAGGAATGGGCTTCATAAGTCTTCTACGCTTGATCTCCTTTATAAAGAAGCTGCACGTTCCTAGAATATTCCCAATAAATCGAAGTCGACCATTCACTTTCCCTACAACTGACCTTACGTGCCCATTCCATTTCGTGCCACTTTGCACGGTTACGCCTAGATACTAATCGACGTGACTGTGTGACGCAGCACACACCAATATGTATTCGAACATTACATGATTTTTTTTTCTCCTAGTCATCTCCTATCTGCTACACATTAATCCTTTTATGTATCTTTGGTTTAGTCTCAGTTCATTTTCTGTTTTCAGGAGACTGTTCATTCCATTCAAGAGGTCACGTTATTCTTCCAGATTATGAATGAGTGTGGCACAGTTATCACTTAATCTTTATCACTGACATCCTCTCACTATGAATTTGCATTTCATTCATCAACCTTTTTTCATAGATTCTCCACTATACATAGTGAACTGTACAGGAGAAACACTGCGACTGTACCTTTCGCTCCTTTTGGTCCGAGCATGTCTATTTCGGTCTTAGATTCTTATTGCTCCCCTCTTCTGTCTTCTGTGTATTGTATATCGTCCATTTTGCCCTATAACGTCTATATATTTTTCTTAGAATTTAAAACCTCTCGAATCACTTTACGTTACTAAATGCATTTCGTCGATCAGGAAACCATATGGAAGTGTTTGTATTTTACTTCACTCTTGCTTACACTATGAAGTGTAGCTTTAAAGCTGACGTCCGGGAACTTTACCTTTTGTAAAGCTAAACTGCTCTTCTGGTATCGGATTCTCGATTTTCTATTCTATTCTGTTGGGCCTGATGGTCTAGCCGTAAAACACATGCCTGAAAAAGCTGAAGGTCGCGGGATCAGATCCCGGTCGGACCACGGATTTTTTCAGTCTGTTTTTAACCTAGCCTTCACCTCTCGGTGATGTGTAGATTTGTCAGGAACGACACGTGACTCAGATTTCTTGTTGAACTATATGTTCTTCTGTGGCTGTGCGGTGCGGTGTTGCTGCAACTAAAGTTCCACTCTCTCCACAGTTGGATGACCAGGGTATGTTGGAGATATCCAAGTCACCTAAGTCGTGCCCCATTGAAAGAGGTACGCCAGGGCACTCAGCCAGACGTTATTATTATTATTATTTTCGATTATTCCCATTTAAAGAGAGCGTTTGAACTTGAATTCCTTTATGATGATTGTTTATGTTTTTTTCTGAGCACAAATTTTCTTCATGTGTTCACTGTGTTGTTACTTTCGCTCCGCTGTCCATTTGCATCCTGGTCTCTTCTGTGTTGTGGCGACAAATTTATGTTTTTTGATGATTTTTCTGATTTCAGTTCTATTTTCTGCATCGTTTACTGTTATGTGTGCTTGTCTGAGGTTCTCTTCAACTTCTTTTATCCATTTTGTTTTTCCCCTGCCTGTGTTGATGACTTGAAGCATTCGCTTTGAAATTCTGTTTTCATTCATCCTATGGATATGCCCCCAACTGAATTCTTCTTTTCCTTACTGTATCCGTAATCTTGTCTGTGTATTTTTATAATTCTGATGTTGGTCGCTTCTTCCAGGTTCCTTGCTCTTGTATCGGGCCAAAAATTTTCCTGAGAATTTTTCTTTCTTGTTTCTCTATTTCTTTGATTTTAGTTTGCCCACATATTTGTGTTGTTTCAGATGCATACAGTGCCTCCGGAAGTACGAGAGAGTTGTAGTGCCTCAATTTTGCGTTAATGGATATGGAATTTTTGTTATAATAGTTCCACGTGAGTTTATATGCTTTCTGTAGTTTTTTATTGTTTCCTCATTGGCCTTTAGGTTGATTTCTGATGGCTGGATGATTTCTCCCAGGTACTTTAAATGTGGTACCTGTACGGTTTTCCCGTGGGTTCTCACAGGTAATATGTCTTGTGGCACTCTTTCTATGTACTGGGTTTTCTCATATGAGATTTGCAGGCCAGTTCTTTGTGCAATTTCGTGTAACTTCTCTATGGCGTTAGCGGCTTCTTTTCTATTATTTGTGAGGATTGCAAGGTCATCTGCAAAACCTAAACACTTCACATTGAATCTATTATCTTTTCTAATGTTAATCTGAATTCCTTTGACTTCTTTTTCCCAAGTCCTGATAATTTTTTTCAAGAATGATATTAAAGAGTAATGGTGAAAGTCCGTCACCCTGTCGCACTCCAATTTGGATTTCAAATGGTTCAGAGATATCCCTCATAAATTTAACCTTGGAGACTGGGTCAGTGAATGTTTGTCGAATGATTGCTTTTGTCTTTCTGTCAATGCTAAATTATTCCAGCGTGTTGCAGAGCGCTAGTCTGTCTATTGAGTCGTAGGGCTTTTTAAAATCTACAAAAGTGACCACTGTGTTTCACGTGTTTCTCATCTGGAGAATCATTTTCAGATTCCAGATCTGTTCTATGCATGATCGTCCCTTGCGAAAACCAGCCTGGTATTCTCCTATTTGTGGGTCAGCTTGTTCTTCTAATCTATTCATGAGAACTTTTGATAGGATTTTATATGTGACCGGCACGAGTGAGATACCCGTGTAATTATTTGGTTCAGTTTTATCTCCTTTTTTGTGGAGTGGATGGATGAGGGCGCATTTCCATTCAGAAGAGATCTGTTCTGTTTCCCAAATGTTTAATATGATTTTTTTTATGTTTCCTGTTAATCTTTCATAATTTAGTTTCCACAGTTCTGCAATAATTCCATCTTCTCCTGGGGCTCTGTTTATTATTATTATTATTATTATTATTATTATTATTATTATTATTATTATTTTCCATTCTTGTGTATATTATTCTGGGCAGCAACTTCGATGCATAACGTTTCCAGTTGATTGTGCAATAGTTCCGAAACTTCACCCATTTACTTCTCTACCCTATCGTAGAGAGCCTGACTGTACTCTTTCCACCAATCTGCTCTCTCCTCAACATGTAACAGTGTAACTTATTTTTGCTTCTTAACATAGACGCCCTTCCCATAGTACTAGAAAGGGGTTTGCATCTGCAGCTGAGGTCGCTAACGCACTCCTGCTCGGGGGCCTCATAGGCTGGTTCGCATCTTGGTGTAAGATGAAGTTTTCACTGCCGGTGTTTGGCCGGCGATTGGAGGAGAGGTGATGGCGTTACGTTCCTCATCGCAAGTCTTTGCACCAATATGCCCCCATTAAATTCGAAACCTCTCCTCAGTGCCTCATGAGGTGAGAGCATGTGACACTTAAGTTGATAATCCGTCCATCAGGTGGGAACGTTAAGCTTGGAAGGCCCCCTGGTACTGTTGGTGACGAGTGGGCTGTGAACTGGCATGGGGCTTCACTCTGTCCTTTCTCTCATCGTCGTCACACAACACCAACATAACACTACACTAACACGCATCCATCACACTCACCCGCACCCCGCAAATACACATACGACACAACTCACATGTACGCATGGAAAGGGGCGAATTTGTGCGGAAGAAGCACACTATTGCTGACTGGTGGCTGTACTCAACCCTCGTAATTTCTCAGCCACAAGTGTCATACGACATTTACATTTTACTGGGCTGCAACAACTTTTGGGAAATTTACAAATGTTTCCCAAATCTTGCAAGAAGGTCAGATATATGTCAGACCACCAGTAACAAATAACGGCCCACAACGAGCACCACTTGACGAGAGGCGTTATATGATCATTCCAGCATAGTTTAGGATCCTTGTTTGGGGAAAATCAACAATTACGAAAACTTTGTCTCGAGAGCAGTGACCCTCACGTATCCGCTCATTTTGCTGAATAGAAGCTATCACATTGCATGGGTCACTAGGCTTTGGAACCATCAAGAAAGCAGGTGTAAGAGGTCCATGACTAAGGAATTTGCTGCTAGCGCACTTTAGCAGATGTAACTTCAATTGATTGCTCACGCGCTGCCCTCGATATGTAAGCTACAATAGAATCGCAGACCAGAGAGCAGTGTCGGCAGCAGTAGTAGGAGTAGTAGCTCGCAGTCGGGCGGTTGGGTCAGGTCGCTCGTGGAGAACGAAGGCGGTGCCTGAGCGATGTAGTATAAGGTAAAAGCAAAAATTATTGTTCTTTATTGTCGCGTCCATATGTTAATTGCTACAACTGATTTTTGCTTTATTTTTATATCAAAGTCCGATGTAAATGTTTTTCAAAAATCTTTCAATAATAATCTTTCTTATAAAGATAACTTCTGACAGTCATTCATCTGACTTTAAAGATTTTACTAATTTCTCCTATCGACAGTCATACCGATTATCGTAAAGAAAATCAGTTATTTTTCATACATAACAAAATCTAGTGGTGAGCATTGCACTGGGCTGTGCCAGAAAAATTTCTTACAGGAGCAGATATACCGGGTGATCAAAAAGTCACTATAAATTAGAAAACTTGATAAACCACGGAATAATGTAGATAGAGAGGTAAAAATTGACACATGTTTGGAATCACATGGGGTTTTATTAGAACAAAAAAAAGTTCACAAAATGTCCGACAGATGGTGCTGGACAGCAAAACGTCAGTGACTGCGCATGACAATCGTGTATAAAAGGAGCTGTAATGAGAGAGAGAATCAGATGTGCCAACAGTCGCAGTATGTTGACGTTACCTGAAAAGGCGCTTTTAGTGAAGCTGTGTTATCAGAATGTGGAATGTGCTAGTTCAGCGTTACGATCCTATCGCCATAGGAAGGGGATCTGAAAAGGTAAAGGTCCGTTGACAAATGCAGCTGTGGCGACAATGATTTAGAAGTTCGAAGCCACCGGTTGTTCAGACGACAGACCCCGTAGTGGCCGACCGAGCACAAGGCGTAACGCTGCTGAGACAGTTCAGGAAGAAATGGAGACTGTAGCGGGTTCGTCTATGCACGGGGAAGTCAGCGCAGCGCAGTCGCACGTCGCACCGGCATTCCATACACTACTGTTTGGTAGGCACTGAGGCGTACCCTCCGATGCTATTCGTACTAAATCCATCGGCATCGTGGACTGTTACCTGGCGAATTAGTGAAGCGCAGGGCATTTGGGGTGTGGGCGTTTCAAAAGATGGCGGAAGATGACGATTGGTTGAGTAACGTGTTGTGGACTGACCAAGCTCATTCCACGCTCCGAGAGTCTGTCAACACCCACAACTGCAGAATTTGGGCCACCGAAAATCCTAGAACTGTCGTGGAAACTCCATTGCACGACGAGAAAGTCACGATATGGGTTGTATTTACCACAACTACCGTTATCGGGTCTCTTTTCTTCGAGGAAATGCGTGATTCTGGTTTTGTAACTGCTACCGTTACGTGTGAGAGGTACGCCAATATGTTACAGAATCGCATCATCCCCAGCCTGGCTGATAAACACCTGCTGGAACATACGATGTTTATGCAGGATGGCGCTCCACCCCAAATTGCTAGACGCGTGAAAGATCTCTTGCGCGCGTCGTTTCGTGATGATCGTGTGCTCAGCCGGCACTTTCGTCATGCTTGGCCTCGCAGGCCTCAGTCCCTGCGATTATTGGCTTTGGGGTTACCTGAAATCGCAAGTGTATCGTGATCGACCGATATCTCTAGGGATGCTGAAAGACAACATCCAACGCCAATTCCTCAGCATAACTCCGGACATGCTTTACAGTACTATTCACAACATTATTCTTCGACTACAGCTATTGTTGAAGATAGATGTTGGAAATACTGAGCATTTCCTGTAAAGAACATTATCTATGCTTTGTCTTACTTTGTTATGCTAATTATTGCTATTTTGATCAGATAAAGCGCCATCTGTCGGACATTTTTTGAACTTTTGTATTTTTTGGTTCTAATAAAACCACATGTCATTCCAAGCATGTGTGTCAATTTATTCCGTGATTTATTCAGTTTTCAAATTTATACTTACTTTTTGATCGCCCGGTATATGCGTTATCCAGCGACATTATTGAGGTAAGAATTTTCAGATTATTCAGAATGATTTTTCGGGGCAATGACGCAGCACTGTTGACGTACAGATTTACCAGTTTAGAGTCACAGTCAGTTGGTTATTGAAAGGTTACATTACGAGATTTCTGTTGAAAGGTTATATATGAGTCACTTTTTATTGGGAGGTTACGGAATTTATCTGTTGGGAGGTTGCACACGTACGCCGAAATCCCTGCTCATCAAATGATTCATCCTGGAAACACACCACATTAGTGGCTGATACCTTGCAACGTGGGGTAGAAGTAGGTCTGAGTCGATATTTTAAATATTTGTAGGTGTCGTGAGGCAAGTCTACGAAACGTCGGTTAAAATGAACAAGTCATCCCTATTTTTCAAGGAGGGTACTCAACAAAGGCATGCAACATAGGCCTATATCGGTGACGTCAGTCTGTAGTAGAATACAGCAATAATTTTTTTGGTCGCTTATTATAATCTTTCTGGATACCGAAACTCTCCTTCGTAGGAATGAGGATGGAATCTGCAAACAACTATCGTATGAAACACAGCTCGCTCTGTTCCTCCATCAGATTCAAGAATCGGTAGACACCGGGATCAAAGCTGTTGCTGTTGTCCATGACTTCCATTCGCTTAATGAGAAACGTACGAACATGCGGGATATCAGATCAGCTACGTGATGGACTGTGCGGATCCTAACATATATAACACGCCATGTCAATCTTAACGGAGAGCAAGCTTCAGCCACGAAAGTAACTTCTAATGTGCCACAAGCCAGTATTATACGATCATTACCGCACTGTATAACGGTCCTGATGGGGTATAGCGTTATTCGAATGTGGTACGGAAGGGGATGGTGACCTCGGACAAGTCTCCCTCCTGTAATCAGTATCCCGGACGTCTAAACCGATACTTCTTACACTAGCAGTTTCTCAACTGATACACTCCTGGAAATTGAAATAAGAACACCGTGAATTCATTGTCCCAGGAAGGGGAAACTTTATTGACACATTCCTGGGGTCAGATACATCACATGATCACACTGACAGAACCACAGGCACATAGACACAGGCAACAGAGCATGCACAATGTCGGCACTAGTACAGTGTATATCCACCTTTCGCAGCAATGCAGGCTGCTATTCTCCCATGGAGACGATCGTAGAGATGCTGGATGTAGTCCTGTGGAACGGCTTGCCATGCCATTTCCACCTGGCGCCTCAGTTGGACCAGCGTTCGTGCTGGACGTGCATATTCGCGTGAGACGACGCTTCATCCAGTCCCAAACATGCTCAATGGGGGACAGATCCGGAGATCTTGCTGGCCACGGTAGTTGACTTACACCTTCTAGAGCACGTTGGGTGGCACGTGATACATGCGGACGTGCATTGTCCTGTTGGAACAGCAAGTCTAGGAATGGTAGAACGATGGGTTCGATGACGGTTTGGATGTACCGTGCACTATTCAGTGTCCCCTCGACGATCACCAGAGGTGTACGGCCAGTGTAGGAGATCGCTCCCCGCACCATAATGCCGGGTGTTGGTCCTGTGTGCCTCGGTCGTATGCAGTCCTGATTGTGGCGCTCACCTGCACGGCGCCAAACTCGCATACGACCATCATTGGCACCAACGCAGAAGCGACTCTCATTGCTGAAGACGACATGTCTCCATTCGTCCCTCCATTCACGCCTGTCGCGACACCACTGGAGGCGGGCTGCACGATGTTGGGGCGTGAGTGGAAGACGGCCTAACGGTGTGCGGGACCGTAGCCCAGCTTCATGGAGACGGTTTCGAATGTTCCTCGCCGATACCCCAGGAGCAACAGTGTCCCTAATTTGCTGGGAAGTGGCGGTGCAGTCCCCTACGACACTGCGTAGGATCCTACGGTCTTGGCGTGCATCCGTGCGTCGCTGCGGTCCGGTCCCAGGTCGACGGGCACGTGCACCTTCCGCCGACCACTGGCGACAACATCGATGTACTGTCGAGACCTGACGCCCCACGTGTTGAGCAATTCGGCGGTACGTCCACCCGGCCTCCCGCATGCCCACTATACGTCCTCGCTCAAAGTCCGTCAACTGCACATACGGTTCACGTCCACTCTGTCGCGGCATGCTACCAGTGTTAAAGACTGCGATGGAGCTCCGTATGCCACGGCAAACTGGCTGACACTGACGGCGGCGGTGCACAAATGCTGCGCAGCTAGCGCCATTCGACGGCCAACACCGCGGTTCCTGGTGTGTCCGCTGTGCCGTGCGTGTGATCATTTCTTGTACAGCCCTCTCGCAGTGTGCGGAGCAAGTATGGTGGGTCTGACATACCGGTGTCAATGTGTTCTTTTTTCCATTTCCAGTAGTGTATATCGAAGTGGTGAGCGCTCTATTCTACTCCTACCATCGAAGTAAAGTAACTGACATCAGAGAAAATGAAACTCGGCACCTCCACGTAGAGGTTCGACAAGGTGACCACTTAACTATTGAGGCGGACATACAACCATTCTTGTTCCTAATATATGACAATGACTTAGCTGATAACATCGAAACAGCATGATACTGTTGCGGATAGAGACACCGCAACGTTAGATAACTAGCGAAATACGGTAAGATCTGCAGAGAATACACGTTGAGACGGGAAACTGTCAAATCACCCGTAATATAAACCGATATATTGAGCGCGAATAGGTGGAAATGCCCTTATTGCATGATCGCACGACTGCTGCACAGCCACTGGACCCGCCACATGCATTAAATAACTGGGGTATGCGTATGGAGCAATTTAAAGTGGAACTACCACACAGTGCTAATCGTCGGGAAGACAGGTAGCAGACTGGATGAATCCTCAGGAAGTGTAGTCTTGCATGTTGCAAAACGCTCTTGCCATCGATACTTGAGTAGCACCCCTCAGTGTGGGATACTTGAAAGATAGGACTGACAAAGCAAAGAGAGGAGAGCCCAAGAAGAGCAGCGCGTTCCGTCACAGGCTCGTTTAGTAAACGTGAGACCGTCACGGAGAAGCACATCTGACACCAGCGGCAGTAGCTGCAAGAGAGATGTTGTGCATCATGGTGAGATTTACTGTCAAAATTTTGAGAGTGTGTGTTCCTAGAAGAGGTAACAAATATATTACTTCCTCCTAAGGCGAAGGAATGTGTCTAGCACGGTTTCTCAAACTTTTCCTCTGTCTGAAAACATTCAGAATGCTTGTACTTTGGTAGAACATCTTGTTCATTTTAAAGATAAATAAAATTTAAAAAAATTAGAAAACTTGTTTTATTCACTGAGTCTTTCAGCTTTAAATAGTAACTGATAACACAAAAGTCATAATAAAATTTTAAAAAAATATTTCTATCCTAAAATGTCTAAATAATCATGTTATCAATAATTGTTCGCAGATCACTTATTCTCTTTCGGCGGCACGATAGTGAGCTTTTGAGATTATACGTCTAGAGTTGGGTCTGAAAGGCTGAACCCGTCTATGCACGCCCCCTTACTGGAAGCAAACCTCACAACTGAAACACAGGCTAATCGAATCATGTTCTGTGTCTTTGTACTCAACGATTTTTCAATGAAATTACCAGTTTCATCTATCACCACCCCGACCGTGCCACGAATCTGGTTAATATTACCTTGCTTTGTGACATAGACAAAACTTCAGCTTTGTGTGATACGGAATGGTTTTTCCACGTACTGTAGTTTTGCAGTAGTATACAGATGACTTCGAACTACAGCCTTGTAGTATCCATCAACAATGACAACTGCCTCGACAGACGGATGGTATCTACATCCTCACAGGACCAGAAAGAAAGCCTGTTGTAATTCAGTACATGCTAGTTTAAACTTCGTGAAATGCTATTTCTGGCCTCTCACCCCCCCCCCCCCCGCCTCCCCCCTCCCAAAAAAGGCAGCTGGAAACATGCTCTCGTGTGCCAAAATTCTATAGCGATCTATCGTTGAAACACAACACTTCAACAATTCTGATTCGACTAGTCTTGGAAGATTTCCACAAGTGAGGCGCCAAATGTCTACGGACAGTGAAGCAACTCCCATAAATTACGCGGTGAAAGTTTGTAAGCGGGAACTGTTGCCCGATAGTATCGCAAATATGTTCCAACGGGTTCAGTTCAAGACGCAAGTGGAAGTTCACTATAGTCTGGGCCTGTTATAGGGACAGTTATCCTTAAGATGTCATATCCGTCGGGAAAGACATCAATTATGAAGGGTTGAAGTTAGTCCACAGCTGCCACTGTATCTTCAGTCACTAACGCAGGTCCATTGCAAGACCAGCTGAATGTCCGCCATGGTATAATTCTGCCCTCACCAGCCTGTGTTCACAGCTTGGAGCATGATGGAGTGGCCGTTCACCTGTAGGACGGCATATCAGGACACGACCATCGACCTGCTGTAGCAACCAACGTCATTAATCCGACCAATCGACACGTTTACATTCATCCACGTTCTAATCTCGATGACACCTTGCCCACTGCAATTGTAATTGACGATGTCGTTTGGTCAGCATGTGAAAACGTGTGGACCGTCTGCTGCAGAATCACACGTGCAGTGAACAGTGTACTTCGGAACACTTGTACCTGCACGAGCCTTGTACGAGAGGCGTTTGAAAGGTCCGTGCAAAAATAAAAACTACTTACGTGTTTGGGGTAAACCTTTTTTATTTTTCGACATAGACTCCTTTTAGAATTATACACTTCGTCTAACGCTGTTCTAATTTGTTGACCCCTTCCGAATTGTCCAAGTCTGCAAAATAGCTATTAGGTGTTGTAATCACCTCCTCGTTTGAATAAAATCTTTGTCTAGCCAGTCATTTCTTCAAATTGTAAACAACTGGTAGTCCGAGGGAGCCAAGTCTGGAGAATAGGTGGTATGTGAAACGAGTTGGATTCCTAATTCCATTAATTTTGCGACCTCAACTGCTGAAGTGTGTGCTGGTGCATTGTCGTGATGGAAAAGGACTATTTTGCGGTCCAATCTTCGGCGTTTTTCTTGCAGCCCAGTTTCCAAACGGTCCAATAACGATGAATAATATGCACCTGTAATAGTTTTACCCCTTTCCGGATAGTCGATGAGGATTATCCATTGCGAATCCCAAAAGACAGTTGCCATAACGTTTCCTGCCGAAGGAAAGGTTTTCGCCTTTTTTGGTGCAGATTCTCCCTCGGTAACAAATTGTTTAAATTGTTGTTTGGTCTCAGGAGTATAATAATCTATCCATCCTTCATCCACAGTTACGAAACGACGCTTAAAGTCCTGCGGATTCTTCCTGAACAGCTGCAAACCATCCTTGCACCACTTCACACGATTCCGATTTTGATCAAGCGTGAGCAATCGCGGAACCCATCTTGTGGATAGATTTTTCATGTGCAAAAGTTTATGAAAAATATTATGTACCCGTTCATTCGAGATGCCCACAGCACTAGCAGTCTGACGCTCCTTAACTCTTCTGTCATCCATCACCATATCATGGATTTTATCAATGATTTCTGGCGTCGTAACCTCCACAGAGCGTCCAGAACGTTCAGCATCACTTGTGCCATATGGCCACTCCGAAAATCTTGAAACCACTTACATTCTGTTCTAATCGAAGGTGTAGATACGCGCCGGTGGTGCCATCTCTCAGACTTTGCACGGATTTTTCAAACGCCCCTAGTAGTCTATCATGAGATCTATCACAGTTCGCCGCCCGTCCTTCATTATACAGCGGTCTAGCCTTCGACCTTCACGATCTGTGATGAGAGGCAGATGTTCAACACATTGGCGCCTACTCATGGTTTCAGTGTCCATGAACTATTACCTGTAGAGCACGAGAACAACCGACAAGCTTTGCCGTCACTTACATCAGTGACTCTTCCCCATTTGCGAGCCTTGTGTCGCCATGAAAATGATTTTCTGTTCGTCTCCACTCCGTTTTCACACTAGGTTGAAGCATTAAGGTCGTATTTTGCATGTTAGTATTTCGGTTGCTATTATTTGCTTATAGATTCTAATTCTTTATTTGTAGTTCACTGTTGCTATCTGAGTTTACATAATAATCTCAAAATGGTTCAAATGGCTCTAAGCACTATGGGACTTAACAGCTGAGGTCGTTAGTCCGCTAGAATTAGAACTACTTTACTCTAACTAACCTAAGGACATCACAGACATCCATGCCTGAGGCAGGATTCGAGCCTGCGACCGTAGCAGCAGCACGGTTCCAGACTGAGGCTCCTAGAACCACTCAGCCACAACGGTCGGCTAATAATCTCATTTGCTCATTTGGAGCTAGTGAGTGCAGCTATGAATGCTAGAGAATGGAGGGCCAAGTGTTGGATTTGGAACATTTCCGACGTGTTCTTTTGTTTGAGTTACATAGAGGGGCAACAACAGCGGTGGAGGCAGCCACAAACATTTGTGCCGTGTATGTGGATAATGCTATCGGACAGAGCGCTTATAGGAGGATCGTTTTGACATTAGTGACTCGCCACGTTCAGGAAGATCTTGGGGGTTTGATGAAGGTCGTTTAAACGCATTAACCCACAATGATCCACATTAGTGTACTCAAGAACTAGCACATGTGATGCGCTGTGATAATTCCAACAGCGTGTGACATATGTAAGCAATGGGAAGGTTTCAAAAATTTGGTGGCTGTGTACCGCAAGCTCTGAGCCAAAATAACAAAAATCATCGTGTGGCCGTATGTACATCTGTTTCCTCATCATCAATTGACTCACGAACAACACGGACCAGCCCTATCCTGTATCGTTACTGGTAACAATAAATGGTGTCTTGATGCTAACATAAGGAAAAGAAACAAATGACTGAGCCCAAACGAAGCAGCAACTCCCCGTAAAAAGACGTGTGCGCATCCACAGAAGGTAATGTAGAACAGCGTGGTGTGGTGTACAGCGAAATGACCTTCAAGGGAACTCCTTCCCGGACGAAACTGCGCACCCAACATGGCTCGACGAGTTCTTCGCCTCAAAACCACGTGACTTCTACAGTCGCGGACTGGAAAAGTTACCCCAGACTGTTGTAAATAGTGGAGGAGAATATATTACTGATGACTAATGTTTCTGTTATGTGTAGCTGTTGCGTTCATTAAACTTAAGGAAAAACGCTACGATCTTATGCACCAACCCAACACTTCCCTTACCGCATCACGTGCCCGTGACGTCACCAGGTGGCGTTTGCTGTGACCAGCCTTGCGCTTTTGCTCAAAGGTGCAGATCTGGAGTCCCCTTCTGAAGTAAATGAGAGAGTGAAATCGCGCCCAATCAAAGCAGACGGTTAAAGCAGCCACGAGTGACTGCAGTAAAGACAGTCTACGCTGTCAGTACAGCGAGCGTATCAGACGACAAAACGTACATTCGCATTTAGCCTCGTAATCCAAGTTCTGATACCATGCATGTTCGCAGATAAAGTAGCTAGTCACATAGTTTTTCGCAAGCCTAGATCAAAGCACACGCAAAATCCAGGTAACAAAAGCTAAACAGATGTATTAATAGTTCATGGCAGAGTGATTTCGAACATAAAAACAGCTAGCCGCATAGTTTTTCGCAAGCCTAGATCAAAGCACACGCAAAATCCAAGTAACAAAAGCTAAACTGATGTATTAATAGTTCACTGCAGAGTGATTTCGAACATAAAAATAAATCAAACTATCACAGCCCATCTCCAATTTATCAATTAGCTGAGCCATTTTCTGTTGGGCCGGGCGCGGTGGTCTAGCGGTTCTAGGCGCTCAGTCCGGAGCCGCGCGACTGCTACGGTCGCAGGTTCGAATGCTGCCCCGAGCATGGATGTGTGTGATGTCCTTAGGTTAGTTAGGTTTAAGTAGTTCTAAGATCTAGGGGACTGATGACCATAGATGTTAAGTCCCATAGTGCTCAGAGCCATTTGAACCATTTTCTGTTAGCTCGTCTGGTGATGTACCAGGACTGCTGTCTTGTGCCTAAAACGAACAAACCATTAGTTACGTAACTTTATTTTTTAGAGGAACTAATTAAAACTTCTTGACTACTCCAGTACATAACGAAAAGAAGAACACATTTGTAAAACATACTAAACAACGTATTTAACAGTTGATAATACTGAAAATATTACAAAATTTAAAGCTTGATATGTAAGTTGTTAATAAAATCAATTGTAGTTTATGTCAATGTCAGAAAATCATTTGTACATCTCGCACATGCGCTCAGATAAATATATATTAGGAAATAGACGAACTACGAATAGTTTGTTTCATCCTACTAAAAACGTACTCTTAACAATTTTTGAACAGTAAATCGAAATATAGCATCTGCTGTTCCGTTACACGTCGAACATCATATCGGCGGGTTTTAAAGCGGACAACAGCGTCGTTGGGGCAAGCGACAAGTTCTTCACGTTTAGGCACCTTCGTAGCGTACTCATTCTCCTTTAATCAGCCCCACGAACAGAAGTGTAATGGGGTTAGGAAGGGTGACCTGGCAGGTCACTTAATGGCTTCGTCATGGCCAGTCCACAGTTGAATAAATTGTTATTCAGATACTAGGATACTGGTACAGTGAATCGGCAATGCGTCATGTTGCGAGTACATTTTTCGTCGTTGCTCTAACGTCAAGTCTTCCAAAAGTGCACGTAGGTCTTCCATAAGGCAATGTGCGTATACTGTGGGTATCATGCGATTTGGCAGGAACACAGATCCTATCATCATACCACACCAGGCGTTCACTGGGTACCTAACCTGGAAACTTGTTTCCCAAGTGTCATCTGAGTTCTCCATCGCCCATGTATAAGAATTGTGAATGTTGATGATACCATTGCGTGTAAATATAGCCTTATCCGTAAGTAAAGTGTATTGCACGACGTGTCTGTGTACAGCATTCACATTCAAAAATTGTTACTGAGTCACCTGGCTGCGCATGGAATGGGAACAAGCGCTCTGAATGTAACGTACGCCACACTCACGTTTGCTAAGTATCAAGCTGATGGCTAATACGTCATGTGCTGGTGTTGGGACTCCATTGTCCCACTGCAATAATGTCTTCACTTCCTTCAACTGACTGGACGGCCTCACGTTCTGATGTTACGTGTACAATAGGTACTGTTCCGGATTCACGTCATTTTTGAAAAACCCTGGATAATGCCCTGATCATCGATCAGGGAAACGTCTGTGGTATTCTGTCACAGCTGCATGGGCACTGCCATTATAGTACATGTACACAAACCGCATGTCTTCCTGTTCTGCATGGGTGAATGTAGGAGGCATGTTGGTATTCGTGGACATAATCGTCTTGCTCAGTTAAACAACATTCAAGCACGCCACACAGATGACCTCACGAATGCTCACTTACCCAACCCTTGATTGCACTGTGGTACTGTTGAAGCTGTTGTCTTGGTGGGCCTCACAGAGCTGCCATCTGTTGGAGAACGCCCACACCTCTTGTATGATGGATGCGTCATCTGTACCATCATTATTCTGTCCACCATAGCATTTCGGTAAGTAATATTCACACCTGTGTTCATATCCATTAACAGATTTATGTTATCTTCAACCTGCTCTAGTTCCGGAACTATCGAAAACCGAAAACATATTCATCGCACTTTTTCGGTTTATTTTCACATGTAGAATCACCTCAAAAATTGTGTGACATTCCTCCTGAATCACCCCGTATTTACGTAAAGCTTTTCTTGCCAAACACTGTTGTTTTTACAGAATTATTGAGTCCATACTGTTGACTGATTTTATGAAGCAGTTTTTGCCCATACCGCTTGCTACAAATGACTATCTCCAGAACTTTTCTCAAGTTGTTGTCCTGTAAGACCTCCTCACCCATTTTACTGTAAAGAAATAATGATGCCAGAAGCAGATTCACTCACAGCGTGTTCTGAATCGCCCGAGGAACCTGCAAAGTGTGCCTATGGACCCAGGTGCCCCTTGGTGACTGCGAGGAATATCTGATGCAAGAGTGTTGAAATTGCTGGAAGTGATTTCTTTAGTTTGATACAAGCAGACAATTCTGTTGTCAGCGATAATAATATATGCAACAATAATAAGGAGAGAGCTTTGTAGTAGCAATTGTATGATACGAGATCATGGTAATAACAACAATGGCGGTGATGATACTCTCCATTCTCCTTTATTTGCTCAGTCTGACGATTAGTTCAAAAAATGGCTCTGAGCACTATGGGACTCAACTGCTGTGGTCATCAGTCCCCTAGAACTTAGAACTACTTAAACCTAACTAACCTAAGGACATCACACACGTCCATGCCCGAGGCAGGATTCGAACCTGCGACCGTAGCAGTCGCACGGTTCCGGACTGCGCGCCTAGAACCGCGAGACCACCGCGGCCGGCTGACGATTAGTGGGAAGCAGTCTGTCCGCAGTAGAGTTCCACTCTTGTTGCCATTTTATCTTCATTTTCATTCATATATTGGAGTCATCTTTCGTAATTTGATCTGTGTAGTTTACTCGTAGTGTTCTTCTATTTCTTCTGCTCTTGACATACCACTTTCTTATTGTTTTTAGGGGCCCCTCAGGTCTGAGCAGACGACAAAAAAAGCAGAGCCGTTTTCCGCATTTAGCAAGACTAGACGGCCACCTACGGCGCCAAAATTTTAGGGGCGGCGAAGAGCGGAAAAAAATTAATTTTGAAACAGACAGCGAAAAAATTGAGCAAATTAGAAGGAAACTGGAAACGAGGAAAAATTAAAACCCTAAATCGTTCTCAAGAGCATACGGAACAGTTACTTAACAAGTCTTTACTTATTTTTAGGAAATCAAACACATTGCCTCTATCTACCTCAAAACTAAAGCAGCCACTGCCCCTTTAGACAAAGACAACATCCGTACCTCAATGGGATTCGAACCCAGACCCATCTCGGACGAATGAGCAGAAGCCATTCGCTTAGACCAGTGTTCCACTGGGGCAGCTAATAGAAGTTATAGAACTGTCAATGTAAAATGCAAACCATACGTCATTTATTTATTTAATCGCAAGAAAGTGGATGCTGAAAAAGATGAGATGTATTCCTCATTCTAAAAATATTTCACTTGAAACAAAAACAAAATAGCAGGTTCCAAACATTGCTCAACGCGGCCACCATCTGCACCCACGACATTCTGCAACCGCACTAGAGAATGTTGTACTGTTGCCAGAAGTATCACAGGTGGTGCTTGGCTACCTCCCTCACAATGGTCATCTTAAATCTCCAACGTTTGTTAGTGTCGCGGTTATGAACTCTGTTCTGTAGGTAACTCTACAGCCAGAAACACATGGATTCAAATCTGGTTATCATGATGGCCACGCATTTGGAACAATGGTGCTGTGATTCGCTTTTCTCCAAATGTGTTACTCAGTAATCGAGTGACCTCACGGGCAATGTAAGTGTTCCGTCGTGCATCAAAACAGTCCAGTCCAAAGCAACTCTCTCCTGTAGAGCAGGGATGATACGTTGGCGAAACAGATTTTGGAAACACGTGTCGTTCAGGCTATATGTCAGGGGCCCGACTTCCTCACAGAAAAATGAACCAATAATGTACTATCTAGTGAAGGCACACGACACAACGCATTCACTATTCACGGGAACTTCACGAACGACGATCCCCAAATGCGACAGCTGAAGTGTCCACTGCCCATGTGAGAGTAAAATGTGTTTCATCGTTCCACATCAGTCCACATGTAGTTAACTTTACCCCTCGCATGAAACATAAGAGGGTCTTCGTCAGGTGGCAAAAGTTGGTAAATAACGGGAAGTTTGTACGGATACCATTTCACAACTGTTCGCACTCTGTGCCATGGTAACTGAGTCACCATGGCCCATGGCGACAGTAACTTCTTCAACAATTTTTGGCGCAATTGACCATCAGCCTCTCCGAAGAGCAGTTCTCAGAACCCCAGTTAATTCGAACTTCCGAATCATGTTCTCCATCCCCCGGTGTGGAAAGAGAAGATCTACACTACTGGCTATTAAAATTGCTACACCACGAAGATGACGTGCTACACACGCGAAATTTAACCGACAGGAATACGATGCAGTGATATGCAAATGATTAGCTTTTCAGAGCATTCACACAAGGTTGGCTCCAGTGGCGACATCTACAACGTGCTGACATTGGGAAAGTTTCCAACCGATTTCTCATACACAAACAGCAGTTAACCGGCGTTGCCTGGTGAAACGTTGCTATGATGACTCGTGTAAGGAGGAGAAATGCGTACCTTCACGTTTCCGACTTTGATAAAGGTCGGATTGTAGCCTATCGCGATTGCGGTTTATCGTATCGCGACATTGCTGCTCGCGTTGGTCGAAATCCAATGACTGTTAGCAGAATATGGAATCGGTGAGTTCAGGAGGGTAATACGGAACCCCGTGCTGTATCCCAGCGGTCTCGTACCACTAGCAGTCGAGATGACAGGCATCTTGTTCACATGGCTGTAACGAATCGTACAGCAACGTTTCGATCCATGAGTCAACAGATGGGAACGTTTGCAAGACAACAATCTGCACGAACAGTTCGACGACGTTTGCAGCAGCATGAACTATCGGCTCGGAGACCATGGCTACGGTTACCATTGACGCTGCATCACAAACAGGAGCCTCTGCGATGGTGTACTTAACGGCGAACCTCGGTGCACGAATGGCAAAACTTTATTTTTCGGATGAATCCAGGTTCTGTTTACAGCATCATGACGGTCACATCCGTGTTTGGCGAAATCGCGGTGAACGCACATTAGAAGCGTGTATTCGTCATTGCAATACTGGCGTATCACCCAGCGTGATGGTATGGGGTGCCATTGGTTACACGTCTCGGTCACTTCTCGTTCGTATTGACGGCACTTTGAACAGTGGACGTTACATTTCAGAAGTGTTGCGACCCGTGACTCTACCCTTCATTCGATCCCTGTGAAACCCTACATTTCAGCAGGATAATGCACGACCGCATGTTGCAGGTCATGTACGGTCCTTTGTGGATACAGAAAATGTTCGACTGCTACCCTGGCCAGCAAATTCTCCAGGTCTATCACCAACTGAAAACGTCTGGTCAGTGGAGGCCGAGCAACTGGTTCGTCACAATACGCCAGTCACTACTCTTGATAAACTGTGGTATCGAGTTGAAGCTGCATGGTCAGCTGTACCTGTACAAGCCATCCAACCTCTGTTTGACTCAATTCCCAGGCGTATCAATGCCACTATTACGGCCAGAGTTGGTTGTTCTGGGTGCTGATTTCTCAGGATCTATGCTCCCAAATTGCGTGAAAATGTAATCACATGTCAGTTCTAGTATAATATATTTGTGGAATGAATTCCCGTTTATCACCTGCATTTATTCTTGGTGTAGCAATTTTAATGGCCAGAAGTGTACATACACTTTTAATGCGTTGATACTCTTGCAGAGCAGAAACACTTATGCAGTTGTTATGATAAAGTAGTAAAGCCATGTGCTCACCTCGTCCAGACCAACTTTGAATGTCTGCAGCTGTAATGCACAGTGATGCCTGTATTTCGACCTCATGTCGACGTACCAATACTGGCGCATAACGGCAAATCATGACACTAACATTGCTAACAACGCAAATCCTGCAACGCTCAGGCTGAACATCATTAGTATGAAGTGTGGTATCCGTCCGGTAAATACGTAGTTTTCTGTCTATATCGGCTGAAGGACCAGGACTTTAGTTATAGCCGCCCTGCATTTTTATTGGCACTTGACGTCGGGAGTAACGTCGGATGTTGTCGTGAAAACTGAAAATGAGGCAACTGTTCATCATTATTGGGTACGACTGTGTACGGGAGAGTCGCACCTGAAGATAGTGAGCAGGTGCACCGTTGAAATATTGTACATTTTTCACGACAATGTCAGTTGCTACTCCCGAGAACGATTCAGGCGAACTACATTTCAGTAAATGTAATTAACTCACGTACGTTAATCTATATTTCATTTAAATGGGAACCTTGCACACTATACGACATGAGAACGTAGATTTATGTTGAATGTCATATGGCGTGAACTTCCCGGATCCCTTAGGAATGATAAGGAGAAACGCCAACGTCGAGGTGACTAGAGGCAGACCAGTAGCTCCTCAGTAGAAGGTTGGGCCGTTTTCCTCTCAAAGCAACCATCCCACCATACACTATAACGATTTAGAGACGCTATGAAAAGCCTACATCTGCATGGCCAGGGAGGAAGGTGGGTTTGATCCATTGCTCTCCGATAAACAAGTCCAGGTTAGTTTAGGTGTCGAATTATTGCTTTGAGACATATATGACATGAAGATTAAATAAATTGTACTGCAAAATAAATGATTTCTCAGGAACGTAAGTCATTTAGCAGCTGTGTTTCGGTATGCGTGCCACTTTTCACTGCCTTGGGTGACCGACATTCATAGCTGCCGTTTGTACCTACCAGTTCCGAGAACCACAGAGTGCGTTGGTGTTCACTAGAACACTATTTTCCTGGAAATAGCGTGTTCGTATCTAAAGAGTATAGCAACTTCCCGAGTGGTAATAGCAGCTGGCCTTCGAGCGCTGAGACCGCCAAAGCCGCAGCAAGTCGTTGAGAAACTTCAGAGATTCCCAGAGATGAAACTTTCCGTGCGTCCTTCCTCGTTCCGGAAATGTTAACTTCCAAGATAAGAGTAGCTGCTTCACGGAAGCTGCGGCATCACGAGATAATCAAGTTACACCCTGCTCTTGGGTAATGCAGAGTCCGTTCCACTTTGGCTCTGGTCGTTGAATGTACATTCAAGAGATATTTCCTTTGTGCCATGTAACGTTAAGAGATGATCGCAGAAAATGGTTCTCTAATCAAGTGTCTTCGTATTAATACACAAAAATCAGTAATCAAACATTTCGAGGTACACCTGCAGCAAAACCTTTGTTGTTGGGTAAAATTCTTTGTTTCTCTTTAGCTCATTTTCTGATACTGATCTCTATACTAATCAGTGCAGTTCATTTATTTCTTCTACACTGTATCACATTATTTGGTATTCTGGAATATGACATATTTCTTTATTACAATTCACAGTAGATAGAATACTCATGCTACGATGACAAAGTAAATATTACTTTTTATCTTTTTCTATTTATCCCACAGAAAACTGTCTTCCGAAAAACCACAGAGAGGATATTAGCTTTAAAATTACTGTGCAAAAAGTGGTGGAAAGCAATTTAATAACATAAAAATCTTTTATAGATATCAAGACTGCGTTAGTGACATAAAATGGAAAAACTGTTTGACATAAGAAGAAAGTAGTAGTAGACTATAGGATGACGATTGATATGGATCCCTTAGAACAGCGAGATGGCTGTTATTTATGGTTGTTCAGTGCAAGAAAATGCAGAGTCAGTAATTCTTTTTTAGGTTTAGAGGGGGCACATAAAAAAGGTCAGGAAACAGAGATCCATACCATAAAACATATATGCTGACGTATACTACCAAAGCTTCTTTACATAGAAGCCATGTTAACAAGACCCATAAAGCTATGGGAAGCGAATATAACATGAAAATAGACAAGTATAAAATCTAGGTGATAAATTGTGATAAATAAAAAGCGCAAGTCAGAGTTCGAGCATATGTATGCGGCAAGTTACTGCAAAAAGTTGACTGATTTTCTTACATGGGAAACTTGAATAAGCAAAGAATTAAGAAACAGAACTACGCAAGTGAAAAGTGCGTTCAATAAATAGAAGAAAATATTAACTTCACAACTAAACAGCATACAGATCAGAAAAATGTTTCTTAACGTGTATGTTTGAAGTGTGCATTATGAGGCAGTGACATCTGCACTCTGGCGAATGAGGAAAGTGAAAGCATGAATTCTTTTGAGATATGGTGTCTACAGGCGCATCTTGGAAATCAAATGCACTGCTAAAGCCATGAATGACGTAGTCTTTAAAAAAGTGTGAGAGAAGAACTGTTTATGGGACACTGTTGTGAAAAAGAGTTAAAATTTTTGGCAGGGCTGATGCCAGTTGTTTCGCAGCCCTAGGCGAGAATTCAAAAATGACACCCCTCTTTCTTCCTACCATTGGTTTCCCAGATATCCTCTCTCCACCACCAGCAACGTCCTACTATAATTTTAATCTTTAATCGTAGGTGGCCAGATGTCCTCATTTTCTGGGGACAGTCCTCAATTTTCGTGCATTGTCCTCAATTTCTTTAAAACTGACTGAGGCCAACAAACGTCCCCATTTTCCTATTTTTTGTCCTCAAGTTTTGGAATTTCCTCAAAATAACTGAAATAGGAAGAATGTGTTGAACACTTTAAGTTGGGACTTCACTGAAGGTACCAGTGCAACCAAATTTGCCATCAATTACTTACGTTATTTGACTGCAAGAAAATGGACTGATAAATGTGTAGAACTATTTTCTGGTGCGAATGATTTTTTCCTTGAATTCTGAGGTTATAGTATACTAATGGCGAAGCAACAAATAAGGTAAATGTGGTTCGTAGTTAACAAATGCTACTCTCTCATGCAGAAATTAAAATATGTTACATTAAGTGGTTTATTTGTTATTTGCTTCCTTATGTCCTTAAAAATGTTTCCACAAAGTTTCATTGACCTACGATCATTCGTTTTTCTTGGTATGCTGTCAAGTCGTGAAAGTTTAATTACAACCACCTTGCATGCAGAGATGCATCGTATCGGCCACAACCAATGTCCAGATGGAGTGGAACCAGAAATGACCTGTCTCGTCAGTTTACATCATGAAAAGCCAGCAACCGATCATTGCAAAAAATGGATTCAGCAATATAAACAGCTTTTTCAATGTCTTATTTATTTGTTATTTGCATTTTATCAAGAGGGCACAGCCTGTCAGTGGCCTAGTTAAGGATGGAAAAGATCCACCGTGGTTTTTCAACGAAATTCGAAAAATGCTGAAGAAACAAAGACTGTTACATTCACCGTCCAAAAGAGAAGGCAGAAGTTAACAGAAAAACGTGCAACTGTAAAAAGTTCGCTGCGCAAAAACTTACAACTACCATCGTCATGTTGCCGAGAACCCAAGAAAATTCTGGTCCTACGTAAAATCTCTAAGCTGGTGTAAGGTTTCTATTCAGTTACTCCTTGACCAGTCTGGTATGGTAGTAGTTGACCAGTCTGGTATGGTAGTAGAAGACAGCAAAAATAAAAACAGTTTTAAATTTCACATTTAAGAAATCGTTCAAGCATGAGAATCATAAAAAAAAACAGACCGTCTTTTGACCAACGAAAAGACTCTCATATGGATGACATTGTGATAAGCATCCTTGGTATAGATAAACAACTCAAAGTATTGAAAGCAAGTAAGTCGCCAGGTCCAGATGGAATCCCAATTCGGTTCTGCAAAGTCCTCCATAGTAATGGTCCCTTACTTAGCTTGCACTTATCGCGACTTTCTCGCTCAGCACAAAAGTCCAAGTGATTGGAAAAAAGCACAGGTGACTCTTGTATATAAGAAGTGTAAAAGAATCGACCCGCAGAATTACAGACCAATACCCTTAACATCAATGTGCTGCAGAATCCTTGAAAACATTCTCTGTTGTAATAAAATAAATTTCCTTGAGAGAGGAAAGATTCTGTCCACAAATTAGCACGGTTTTAGAAAGAGACGCTCGTGTGAAACGCAACTTATCCTTTTCTCAAATGATGTCGTGCGAATTATGGATGAAAGGCAACAGGCGTATTCCTTATTTCTTTATTTCACTAAAGCATTTGACATGGTGCCACATTCCCGACTATTAACGAAGGTACAAGCGTACGCAGTAGGTTCCCAGATATAGCCAGAGGGTGTGGGCGAGAGTTTCTAGGCGCTTCAGTCTGGAACCGCGCGACCGCTACGGTCGCAGGTTCGAATCCTGCCTCGGGCATGGACGTGTGTGATGTCCTTAGGTTTGTTAGGTATAAGTAGTTCTAAGTTCTAGGAGACTGATAACCTCAGATGTTAAGTCCCATAGTGCTCAGAGCCATTTGAAGCTTATTTTGTTTTTTGTTTATTGAGAGAATTCTAGGAAAGCGTGGTTCATCTGTAAATGAGACCACATTTAGGACACTAGTGCGACCCAATGTTTAGAACTGTTCGGGTGCTCGGATCCGTACTTGTTCGGATTAAAGGAAGGCATCGAAGAAGTCCAGACACGTATTTGTGGATTTTTTTACCGGTATATTCGAACGACATGCAAGTGTTAGGGAAATTTTCGTGAACCCAAATGGGAATCGCTAAAGGAAAGGCGACGTTGTTTTCGAGGAGCACTATAGAGAAAATGTAGGGAAGCGGCATTTGAGAGTGCAGAATGATCCTACTGCCACCAACGCACGTTTCGCGTAGAGACCACGAATATAAGAGTAAAGAGATTATGATTCGTACTGTGGCATATAGACAGTCGTTTATTCCCTAGCTCTATTTACTAGTGCAAAAGAAAAGAAAAGACCAGCAGTGGTACAGCGTAACCTCCGCCACGCACCGTACGGTGGCTTTCAGAGTACGTATGCAAACGTGGGTATAAATATAACATTCTTCAGCCTTCGATTAAAACAAATATAGTTCTTAATGAATGTTTTGGAAGAAGCAGAAATAGTGAACCTAATCTTGATGGAAATGGAAATGAGCGTTTGGCGTCATTGACCGGGAGGCCCCTTGCGGGGCAGGTCTGGTGGTCTTGGTTCCACATTGGGCGACCGGCGCGCCGGATTGGGATGGAATGATGATGAAAACAGCAGAGCAGCCAGTCCCTGAGCGGAGAAAATCCCCGACCCAGCTGAGAATCGAACCCCGGCCCATAGGACGCCGACCACTGAGCTGTCGGGGCGGACACATAATCTTGATGAGGTGAAGTTTGTGGTTCTCGAATATCTAAGTATAGTGATGCTGTGAACACCTGTTAGCATTTTCTATGTGTAGGATGTGGATTCGGATGGAGTTAGAGAGGTTGGGGTATGAGAAAAAGGCAATGAGATGAGTACTTTTTTCACTTGCTGCCATTTATTTACTGACCCACCGCCTGACTGCGTATGGTGGGTCTGTAAGAGCCTCTTGGCAGCTGTGACTGGGTTCAGGTACGAGGTAGCCGTGTAATACCGCCACCACTCTGGCCTCCATTCACACCGTTGCCTGGGTCCCGCCACGTGGAGGCGGTCTCTTTTCGGTTTTATTTCTTTTTTATTTTGTTTGTATCTCTTACAAATCTTAAAATTAATACAATTGAAATTGGAAAGTGAAATACAGAAAACTGATGATGGATAGAGTTAAGAGATTTCCGCCACCACACTGTGTGAAATAGCGAGGGTCTTGAAATGAACTTCAAGTCGCTGACCGCCGCCCACGATTTCCTTTCCTATGCCTACATTTCAGGAACAGGCACTCCATGCCCAGTTTGAACCACCCCATCGACCAACGATTCGGTGGTTAGCTCGTCCGAGCTAAGCTAACGACTCACCCTTTCCAGTGGTTTTCCCAGATCTACTCCCGTATCTGTCGGGTTGGGCTCTATACAGAGGAACCTTAATTAAGATCCTTCGGTCCAGGTTCATCGCTGCTTCCCTTAAAGAGTTACCTGACATTAAGCTCCTTCCCAATTGCTGACCTGCTGGGACTACTTCACACTTAGGACATGGACGTCCAACTAACATTTATGTACATATATACAATTTTGGCGCTTTATGCCCTTCAGTATGTTTAGCCTTTGCATCTTTATTAGGCTGTTCTGGCCTTGTTGGTTGTGCTGTGTTGCAGAGTGCCACTAGGGATCAAAATGGTTCACATGGCTCTAAGCACTATGGGACCTAACATCTGAGGTCATCAGTACCCTAGAACTTAGAAGTACTTAAACCTAACCAACCTAAGAACCTCACACACATAATGCCCGAGGCAGGATTCGAACCTGCGACCGTAGCAGTCGCGCGGTTCCGGACTGAAGCGCCTAGAGCCGCTCGGCCATCTCGGTCTGAGGGATCCTTGTCTGTGGCTTTTTTAAATTATAACCACCTTCGAGGTTTTCCGCACTGCAGGTACGCGGCCCAGACTTAATGCGTCGTTTAGCAACATCGTGGGATATTGGGTGATGGGCGGTGCAATTTGCTTCAGTAGTTCAGAGTGGATACCGTCCGGTCCAGGTGCCTTTTTATTTTTCAGTTCTTAGATCGTCACTTCTGAGCAAAAAGACAGGTGACGGTTTATGTGTTGTATTCGGTTTCTCGTTCTCGTCTCAGTCCTGCTTCTTCTCGTGTGTCTGTGTTTGTGATGCCATCAGGCAGGAGTCTGCCGAGCAGAAACTCTGCTGTGCGCTTCCAGTCCTTAGTAATCGCGCCGTCATACTGTCACAGCGACCACAGAACTATTGAACTGTTAACTTTTTCAGTTGTAACTCTGTATGTTTCCACAATATGTTTAATTGTATTTGGGCTGCAATGTGTCTGTTCCAGAGGTCCTCCTCGTGTTTTGTGGTTCTAGTTTTTATCTGTTCTTGGCAGGCCGGTATGCGTTTAGTCGTATCTGTCTTTCTCTTTCTCAGATCGCTCTTTGATAGTTTGCGTTTTCATCCGTCGTCTTGTTTGAGTTGGGTCAGATTTGTAGTCTAGGGAATAGTGTGGTGTTCTGTGTTTCCTGCTGTAGGTACGCAGGTGTTCTGTGTGTGCGCGACGTTACCTGTAAGCATGTGTCCTCTGTAGTCGATACTTCCATCGACATCATGTAATGCGAGTTCTTCAAATGTGTGTCTGACCTTGTCTCAGTCTGTCTTACTAAATAGCGGTAGTTTTGATTGTACTTCTGTGTTAACGTGGGGTATGTTATGGAGGGTGAGAAGAGTAATGCGAAGAATCAGCAGAAGTATTGTAGCGGACAGGAGGAGGATGTGATTTCAGTTACGCAGGGAAAGAATGGGTTAGTCATTAGAGCCGTCATATGGAATGCCAATGATGTTGTTGTAGTGTTTAGACTGGATAGTAGCTTGATCCAAGTCTCCACGCTGCTCTGTCCTGTGCAAGGCTCTTCATATTTGCACAACTATTGCAACCTGCAGCCACTTACATCTGACAAGCCGCGATCTTCCGTTACAGTTTTCACCCCCACGCTTCCCTCCATTCTTTACGTGTTCTGTCAACCCATGACTTCTTCGAATCAAGTGGTGCCATAAATTTCTCTTCTCGTCACTTCCGATCAGTATCCCTTATTTATTACCTGACGACATTTCAGCATTCCTATTGACCAGCACATTTCAAAAGCTTCTATTTTCATCGGAACAGTTTGTTATCCACGCTTCACTGCCGTACAAGATTACATTTCAGACAAATACTAAAACATTTACCAACACTAAAATTTGTGTTCAATAGTTACAAATTTCTCTATCTCAGAACCTTTTTCTTGCTGTTCCCTGCCTGCACATTATATTCTTCCTACTTCTCTTCCTACTTCGGCCATCATCAGTTTATTCCACCAAAGGAGTAGAATTTATGTACTAGCTCCAAGGTTTCATTTCTTGATTTAATTGCATGAGCATTTTCTGATGCACATCTAGCCATTCCTGCTTTGCCTTTGAGCGCTTCATTGTGGAAGCCTGCGTTTCCCTTCTCTTGCTTCCTTTGCTCGAGTTTTACATTTTCTCCTTTTTTCAATCAAATTCAATATCTCACGTGTTATCCACAGATTTGTCCTGGGGTCTATTTTTTGCAGATTTGATTTCTAATCTCTCTCTCTCTTCAAGATAACTTGATCTGAAACCTTCAGGTGTCTTCAGGCCCCTACCACGTCCAAAGGCCTTTCATGATTCTTAAACCAAAATTTGGCCATGATTAATTGCAGGCGGCTTCCCCTTTAATTTCTTTTCTACTGTTCTCATTCTCTTATCAGTTTTCCTTCCCAGCCTTTTTCTATGATAGAATTCCAGTTATGAAACGTCCCCTTAGAAAAATTGTACAAAACGGTGCTTAAACTGACACACAATAATTTTAGCGCAACGCAATCTGACTTTCAAAAATCCTTACAAGAGAATGGCCCTGACTAACATTAACCTATACCATTCACAAATCACTTACCTCACAAAAATCTTCGTTACTCAAGCTACTGCAATACAGCGAGCGCCACTACTGCCAGCTAAATAAAAGATTCGAACTACTGTAGGCACTAACTACTGATAGGCATAGTTAGCAAATGGGAGATTTGTTTGTTACATTAGTACATCTATTGAATTTTATTTTAACCAATGTTGCAGTGCAGCTAGAGACTAGATATTAAACAAAGTGAGTAAATATCTAAAAAGGAAGGCATGAAACATCATTCATTAGCCATATGGCATTTCATAAGGTAATAAAAAATTCTCTCAATTCTCGTAGAAAAACGCTTGTCATAATCAGGTGTGCAGATGTAAGTATCTGCCCAAGTAATGAGCGTGTCGTATTTGCGATGCTTTCTACAAAGGAATGTCAATAGCGAGGATAATGCCCTCTTTCTTTTTCTCCACCTAATGGCTTTCTTTTGTCAGACGACTACATCTCATCTGGGCGCCCAAAACGCATTACGTCAAGGTCACTTAACTTTCTTACTGAAATGTTTACGACAGCAGTTTCCGCTATAGTGACAGTCTCATATAAAAATTTTCACAGGTCAAGAATTTGCGTTACAAATCTGTAGAAACAAAATCCTATTGATGTAACAATGTCCAAAAATTTTCGTTGGCATTGTAATACATTCACATATTTACATACATTTCATAACTCTTAAAGTACGGTTCTTGGTTTCCAACAACCTTTTTCACAAATCAGTGTCCCTAACCACTACTCATTATTCCTTGCTTTATTACACATATACATATTTGTAGACACTTCTTCAACATTTTTTTATCATAATAAATACGTAGCATAATCAAATTCCTCATATAGCATCAGCTTATTGATCATAAACATACCGCAACAGCGAAATACACATCGTCATCATAACATCATAAAACCTCAGCCAAATCTCAATTCTGCAATAATTTCATAACCTAAAAATTTCTCTGCTCATTTAAATAGTGTCATCTACCTCAAACGTACTTTAAAAATCATGATCCCATACCAAATACATCATTCAAAGCTCTCATAGTATCACAATGGTTCTGAAAAAATATCAACAGTTCACACAGTACAGACAAAATACAGTTTCATAAGTGTCAAGTTATCCAACTGTGTAATTGTGTAAACATGTGTCACTGATGTAGTAAAAAAAAAAAGTTTGTCTCTCAGTTAAATGATCAGATAGCTGTGTAATTTATGTGTTAGAGAAATATGGTACCGATGTGTAAAGCTGTATAAGCAAATACCATATTAGCTAGGGCTCCTTGTGTTTGCCATACACATGGTACACAAAGTAAGCGTGCACCGCCCCTGAGGATTAATGTAATTATACCCTTAGGTGTTACAGATTACAGCAATGGAATGAAATGTATCACGAAAAACTTTCTTTGTAATTCAAAAATCTTGAAAAATAAATGGTTTATGTACAAAATTAATCACTCAAATGCGTGTCCTGTAGCGCTAAATGTGCGTCTTGTTGTAAGATAATCTCTGTGGAAGTGTCGTAGTTATCTTCCTTCGAAATCTAAGTTCTGCAGAAGTCAATGTACTTACCTCACGATAAACAAAAGTGAAATGCTTTGCGTATAGATATCTTACTTATTACGCTTATTGCCGCGATGAAGAAAGTACTGTGCTGTAACGTATTGTTGTGCTACGGAAAAGGCTGCCTCATTGTAGCTATACCACAAAAGTTACTACTAAAACATGTTTTCATTTCCAGAAGAATTCAGAAAAACTGTGCAGATGTAAAACAGATATCGTGCCGATATAAAACAGATAAACCGCAAAAGCAACATTGTAAATTGTCACTTATTAGTAGCGTCGTGATAAAATCGTGTAGCTGTCAAATAAACTAACCACTGTGTCATCTTTAATCTCACATACAGTACTTCAAATAAAGAATGTCTTTTCAAGTAAACCAAAATGTTGCAGTAAAATCTCATTAGCAGAACTGGTATATATTCTAAGTATGTAAGCCTTATAGTCGTTACGTAATCGTGCAACTAACAAGCAAGAATGTACACACACAATAACACTGTGTCGTCTGTTCACAATAACAATCCATTCGTAATTTCTGTTTAAGTAAGTTCTCTTGGTTCTTGACTGCATATTTAACTTCAAACATTGTTGCATGTTAACAGTTTCTCAGTGTGACAAATTGTGCTAGCACCGCGAAGTGAAAAGTTTTATGGCAGAGACAAAGTGAAAAAGCAGATTATCTTTCAATAAACGGTTTTACATGTGAAATATGGTGTAAACCTTTACTCTTTCTAGTGCACAGAGTTTCAACTTGAACGCAATTATCATACGGTATACGTCGGCAAAGAATACTGGAATTTTTCTCGATGTTAGCGTCTATGTTATTTTTCTCTGAGCCAGCCGGCGCACGTAGCTGCCTGCGGTGCGAGACATTGTCTACTATCTCTTTGTTGGCGTGCGTCGTTATTGGGATTAGGAGACCTAACTTCTACAAATTCACCTTGACGAGGAGGCCCTGCCCTGTTTGAAGCTCGCCAGTTCTGATGCAATTCAGGTCTGTCGTTACGATCATATCGTCTGTCGTCATCTCAGTAGATTCCATAGTTTCTTTCTTGTCGGTCACGTGGTGGACAATTCCTCCCGGAATCGTAACTGCGCGCTGGACCGTTACGTCTAAAGTTATTCTGTCTCCCTTGATAATAATTGTTTTGTTCCCATATTGTCTGTTTCTATGGTTGTCTCTGTCAACTTCATTACTACAGGAATGCGATCTTGCCCTGTAATTATTACTACTCTGCCAACGGTTGTCATACGGGTGGTGTCTGTTTTGGTCACGATTTGTATTGTGAGAATAGCCTTGCCGTGTCCAGTTATTATTTCTGTCATCGCGGAATTGTGACGGATGTGACCTGTAATTGTTGTGCTCCTGTTTTCGCATTCCGCGATTGTCAGTGCCAATTTCTAATTCTTGTAAGAGTCCCTGAAAAGCTTCAATGTCGTCTTTGCACCTTCCTGCCAAAATAGTATGTCGTAAATGTTCAGGTAATTTGATTAAGCAAATGCGGATGAGTTCTGAGGGGCTGTATGGGTTTGACAGGTACTGATTCTTGTGCAACATGTCTTCACAATATTTCACAAGACTGGAGAATTCAGATTGTTCGAAATGTTTCATCATTATGATGCCATGTTTTACTCGGTCTTGTGTGGCTTGAGACCAATATGCTGAGAGGAAGGCATGGTAAAATTCTCCTTCACTGTGGCAATCGTGAATGACCGATCGCATTCTTACAGCTGGTTCATTCTCTAAGTAGCCACACATAAATTCTAATCTGTGTTCTAATGACCAGTTGGGAGGAACACAATGAGAGAATTGATGGAGTCATGCTTGTGGATGAATGTTGTTGCCAGATTTCTTAAATGTTTTGAATTTACGTGTAGTAATGAACAGCTTATAGTCAAAATAATCATGTCGGCGAGTCGCATGTCGGTCATTGTTACGTCGTTTCGGCGGTTCTGTCTCAAAATTCGGTGTACCTTGCCAATTTCTTTCATAATTTCCGAAGTGTCCTGTGTTGTTATTTTGTGGTTGTTCCGTATTTCTATGTCCCTTTTCCCGTACTGGAGCGCGAGTGTCCTCTGAAATACATAATTCTTGAATTACCTGTGTCAGCTGATCTTGTACTTCCCGGATTTCTCTTTTGTACTGTGTATTGATTTTATTTTGATTTTGTTGGAATTTTCTAATTTGTTCGTACTCTTCTGTGTCAGTGAAGGCTACGGGTCTTGTGTCATTCAGATCATCATCTGCCTTTGTAGATAAGTTAGTGAACTGAGATGTAGATGTAGATGTAGATCCGAAAGTTCGGCTACTTTCTTCGATAGTGAACACATTTCCTTAGTGTGTTTTTCTGAACCAAGTTTCAGAGTGTCCATTTGTGTTGAAATTGAATCTACTGTGTCCTGTAACTTTTCCCGAGTTCTTGCAAGTTGCGTAACCGAATCGGTGGATGCAACTGAGTCCATTTTAGCTTGCAAGGTGCCGTGATTTTCACGAACGATAGTTTGCAGTTCTTTTATGGCTGCTTCGTGATTCTGTAATGCATTTTCATGCCGCGAAAAAATAGGTTGAAAATGCTCGCAAATTTGTGTTTTTACGTCATTACAGATTTTTTGACATTTCGATTGAAAGTTATGTAACTCAGTAGTTAAATCTTCAAGTGTTTGTTCAAGTGTGGTGTCTAACGTCCGATGATTTTGTTCCAATGTGTCTAACTGTTGCTGTGTTTGTCTCTGGTGTTGTTCCATTGTGTCTACCTTTTGAAGCTTTTGCTGTGTTTCTCTCTAATTTTGTTTCATTTGTTGCATTAATTTCAATAATAATGTATTAGTGTCTGGAATCTGTTGCTCTATGTTTTTCGGCAGTGCATTTGCACCGGCAACATTCACATTTTGACAAGCAGAAAATGTGTCTTGACTTATTTGAGAAAATGGTGAGGACGCAAAACATGAATCTACAGTATTTGCAAGATTGTGTCCTGTCATTTCGGATTTCTGAGGCGAGCTGTTGCCGACCGATCGATCGATAATGCTTCCCTGTTCACTAATTGTTTCACTGCCTACACCATTATTTGCAGCCCGCTCGATTTCCCTATGCACAGTTACTATGTTACTACTTTGAACTTTAGTTGATTCATTACATGGTGGCGCCAACACACTGCTTTCGTCTTCACTGTCATTTCTCAGTTTACTTTGGAGCCTAGTATTACGTTTTTCACACGCGATTATTGTCACAATATTTCACACGATAACACATAAAAACATAATTTGAAGAGCAAAAATAAGAGAACACATTAGCATAGCACTGAAAATAATATCTAGTTAATTGCAAGCGCAGCTGCGAAATACTTGCTGCAAATCTACATGTATGCCACAACTGTTTTTGTGTACAACAATGAAAAACTACAACTACAAAGGAAATTCTCTCTATAATTACGCGCTAGCAATAAACAAAAGCTACACTAATTACACAAACTAAAGGAAAAAATCAGAAGATTCTAGTGAGGTATCCTCAGCTAAGGGTCGACATATGAAACGTCCCCTTCGAAAAATTGAACAAGACTGTGCTTAAACTGACACACAATAATTTTAGCGCAACGCAATCTGACTTTCAAAAATCCTTACAAAAGAATGGCCCTGACTAACATTAACCTATACCTTTTACAAATCACTAAATCACTTACCTCACAAAAATCTTCGTTACTCGAACTACTCCAATACAGCGAGCGCCACTACTGCCAGCTAAATAAAAGATTCGAACTACTGAAGGCACTAACTACTGATAGGCATAGTTAGCAAATGAAAGAATTTGATAGAGAACAAACAATGTATTTACCTTACTAGTGTTCAAAAGTCATAACGCATATAGCAGTTTATGAAATCCAATCTTACAAATTTCAAAACTTTGCCATCTCTCTCTCCACGTCCACCACTGCTGGCGGCTCACCTCCAACTGCGCAACGCTACGCTCTGTTAGCATCCACCTGCCCAACACTACAATGGCGAGTATTACAACAATGGAAACCAGCCACAGACTGCACACAACACAGCCAGTGATTTTGTTACAGAGCGCTACGTGGAGTTACTAATAAGAAAACCTAAACAGCCTACTTACACAGTTACATATCGCAGTTAAATTTTCATCACACTTAAGTATCTGAATAATTTTCTTTCCAGTGTCTTCATCAATTGCGGACCTAGTTATGTTTAAAATTTAAATTTCTACCCTTGTGGCGGGATTGACATCGTGGACATCTAACAAAGATAATTCGTTCTCTATGCCATTCATAGTAGCTTACCCAGATTCCTCTTCATTAATACACTTCTGCATCACTACTGTTTCGTATTTATAGCCCAGTACTATGCTGGCTAGAAATTTTGTTCTTCCTACCATGGCACATCAGAAATTTTCACTAGATCTGACTTACACCTATCGATTTCTCTCTTTGAATTATCTAACCTACATAAGAGATGAAGGAGTCCAACAAACCACGCCCTGTTAGTTTGTACCGATGACAAAATACTCGCAAGTAGTCCTCGCGTCAACATCTAAATGGTTATTATTTTATCTCCGGATTATTTTACCTAAGATGTTGCCAATAAGCCACAGAGTAGCGCTGCTCACGAATTATATCGAGTGCAGTGTTCCCCTCGCCTTCAGCCATTTACTGCATCAACAAAGCAAGGCCACATCGATTAATGTGACATGTCCAGATTCGATCAGTCACCGTGACTGTTGCCCCTGCAACTGCAGAAAATGCCGCTACCCCTCTTGAGGCCACACATATGAGGACAGCCCTACTGTTGTGGTTGCCCCTACGATACTGTTATTTGAATAGTCCAGGCACACAGGCTGCCCCACCTCGGCTAGGTCCAAATCGCCATTCCTGTTTAGAATCGACCCTGAGAAATCAGGGAAGGTAGACTGGGGATAAGAATAATGTAACAGATCACAAACACATTTTTGTTTCTTCTGAGACTCTCTTGTGAGTAATCCTGTCTTGCTGAAAGGAGACATGGGAAACGTTCTTAAATGTATGAAAGTTGGAGAGAGATATAGTAAGTTGTGTGGAACATATAAATTCATAAGGGGCGAAAAAAATTTTCGTCAAGAAGCGTACCTCCCAGCCAACGAAAATATCAAAATGACGGTTAAGTAATGATGGAATCTTCTTCATGCAAAAAAATCAAGGAGAACAACTGGTTTAAGTACATTACCCCAAAGATATAAAAAGTCATTTTGTTGCTCGTGCTCCTTTGAAACAATTGCCAAATTTCTGTAAATTTTGACCCATAATCTTCTCTGTATACAGCAAAACGACGAGGTTATACAGGATATCCTGTAGAACCTGGTCCTCCAAATCTGGCATATGCACAGTCCCCTCCTCCCTGCACGTTTGTCAGTGTGAAAAGACCCATGATCACACAGCCGTCCAAAAAGGGCTTGAAATGTTGTGTAATATGGTTGGTTTCTGTGAGGGTACTTGTTTTGATATAGCCATGCTGTCTCTCGATCGTTTCCATCTGTTTGGCCGCCACCAACATCATCCCGACTTGTTCCCGGCATGAATATCGGACCATTCTGCTACTTACAGTGCGATGCGTCAATCACACAGGCTGCAACATAGAAGGAACATACGCCACTTGGCCAGACGAACTTCTATTCATCAGCGCCATCTACCGTGGCAATGATGCATTTCCAGACACATGTTCACATGGCCTCTTTCTCTCCATTTCCAGTCAGGAAACCGTCGCTATAGTTTATCGGTTTTATAAAAGGCAGTGTCCCGACTGCATGACTCATCATCGTCCAGCCCAGACAACTAAGGATACAAACTTGAAATTTGCAGAGGGTGTTGCTCTTATATCTGTAGGCGTCGTTTAAGAAGGGATTTTGCGAAATTCCACCCCTAAGAGAGTGTTTTGAAAAATGTCCCTTCTAAGGGACTTTTGAAGCAGACCTAATATAATTAGTATTTGTTGTCTCAATCAGAAATAAAGAAATACGTGTTTCAGCACGTTTTGGAATTCAACCACTAAGGATATAAAATAGTGAGCGAAACCTTTTTTTCAAAATAAATCATTATTCAAGGCTTACTAAAGCATTATTCAGAAGGATGTAGGTTGCAGTAGGTGCTGAGGGATGAAGCAGCTTGCACAGGATAGAGTAGCATGGAGAGCTGCATCAAACCAGTCTCAGAACTGAAGACAACAACAACAAACTAAAGCATTTGTAAAGATACATCTAGTATTTGACTTCTCGGTTAGAAATTAAAAAAAAATACATGTTTCACTGTTTTTGGCAATCAAACCTCTAAGAGAGTGAAATAGGGGATGAAAATATTTCAGAAAATATTTCGTTATACTAAAAGGTTTTTAAAACTAAATCTGTGAAAACTGGTATTTCACTCCTCTTTCAGATATAAAGATATATGTGCGAGGGCATGAAAGTTTCTATGGAATATCACCACCAGAATGCGAAAGGAATGATTTAAAAAAGCTTGGACTCCAAGTACCACTATTGCTCTTTGATTAGAAGTAAATTCGGAAAAGACCATGCTTCTGTGGCCTCAGTTACCCCGAAAAGTTTAGAAAGTGCTGCAGTTTGTGAGCAACATAAAATGAGCAGACCATACAGTCTATGCAAGCGAATTATCGGGCGCTAAGCTAATGCTTTATAGTTATGAAATTTAAAATATTCTGTGAAACGTGATTTCTGTCTCATTTCGTAAAACTCAAATGTAACACGCTGGGTGCGACTATGTGAATAGGGATGATAGATGAGTTAGGTCCTCACCATCTAGAACTTGAAGTGCGTTCTATTAAAGCGTGTTTCACTTTTTGTACGAGTTTTGAAATCTGAGGATTTCATTTAGAATTGCTGTGAGTTGTTTTGGTGATAGGAAATCTCTTATTCTTGCTCTTCTTTCAATTCTAAATTTCCCACTAGCCTGATAAAGTTTAATGGAAGCTGCAGCATTTATGTACTAAATTCTTTAGCATACTAACACAGATTGAATCCATGCTTTGTGTCCCAGTGACTGTTGATTGAAATCTTGTTGTAACTGAGTCAGAACTTATTTCGTAGTCTGTTAATCATGGACCAAAAGAGGTGATTCATGCTCACTATATCACTCTGACATATGGGTTATTGTGCCTTATCCTCTTCTGAAGCCACCTAGCTCCTTTCCTTAATTGATGTCGTTTCTTTACTAACACTAATGATCTTATGTCTCTGATTCGTCGCTTTCTTACTGCATATCTGCCAGCGATAAATCTCTGGAATGTAGGTCAAAGCTGAGTTTGTTGACCTGTCAGTACATCTCCTCAATGTTTTAGAGCCAAGTTATTTGTTTTCAGCAGCTTACTTGAGTTGATTGATGATGGGTATCGCGTTGCACGCAGCCATCGATATAACAGATAAATAACGGCATTGACGTGAAGACTTCCGATGACTTACGGTCGACGACAATATGTTCCTATAAATCCAGTTTTACGATGCCAGGTTGCGTGGCGTCTATTTGGACTTAATACATCAACTACTGAAATACTATCATACGACCAACATTACTGTCAGTATCGGATGACAACGGTGTTTTGTAAAGGGTGGTGCAACTGCCCCTATCGACGCAGTTCTACGCAGCCCGCTATGTTATTTCTGGCTTTCAAAAACCATGCGCGAGATTTTCATATCCTCTTAGTCGTTACACGAAAACTGTTAGTGCTACAGAAAAAACGAACAAGACCTTCTTGTAGGAAATTGAATGTAATAAAATTTTGTACTCGGATACGTTTTCCCTGGAAGTGACGCTTTCCGGTTTATCCCATACAAACGTACAAAAGCGACCTTCAAACGGACTTTCACCTCCACACTCATCCCTCACCAGTCAGGATTTCTAGTACGTTGTTCGTGGCACTCCCTCTTACCATTTTACAAAAATTTCCGACTAGGCGAACTGTTCTCGATATTCCACTTGTTTTGATCTCTATTAATTGGGCCATTACACCACCAAAATATTCGGCTATTTCATTAACAATATTAATTTAAATGTGATGGAGAGAATAATGGAAGAAAAAAGATTTTTTTAAACATGACGCTAAAACTAACTACGTTAACAATTCGATCCAAACTGAACACTTACAAGCGTGGTTATTTCGTAGTCAGAAGGTCTGACGAATGTAACGATGTAATTGTTTATTTCATGTTGTTAAAATTAACAAAGTTATTATGTAAAATTTAGACAAACGTCAATTTTACAATATGTAAGTGCTCGACTAAGCCAGTAGCGTAATAAGGCCAGTCAATGAGGACCCAAAAAGTTCGAATGTGGAAAATAATTCGTGCAATCGCAGATTTTTGTACTGTGAGCGGAGGGAGTGACATGAACAACAACTAGAAAAACTGACTGGTGGGGGCTGAGTGTCGGAGTGTGGAATTGAGGGTGCCTTTGAAGCTCACTTTTGTGCATTTTTCTTGAATAACTCGAAAACTACCGTCTCTACCGAAATCCCAGAACAAAATTTGGCTACATTAAATTTCCTACCGAAAAGGATGTATTGATTTTTCTGTAGGACTAACAGTTTGTGCGTACCGAGCGAGAGTGTATGAAAAACACGCGCGTGGTTTCTAAGGCTAGATATAGCATTGCTGGTTGCATAAAAGGACATCGGTAGGGGAAAAAGATAAAGTTTAGTCATCTTAATCTAATTCCTTACAGTTTTGCCGATTGTTCACTTGCACAAACTCCGCGAAGTAGAAATAAAAAGAGCGTCAAACCGTGGTCAAAAACTGAAGTGAGACAGAGAAAAAGTTTGTACACTTAAACTTATTAAAGTACGCAATAAATGTTTTCTGTGGATGGTACCACGTCATATAAAGATCTATTGCTAGCCGAAACTTTGGTTTCATAAGTAAAAGTCTTTTACTGTATGATGCGGTAGCATACCCAAAGAATTTATGTCAACCAACTCTTGTCGAGGAAGCCTATGCAGTTATATCATTAAACTGTGTTGTGAACAATGATGCAAAGGATTTGCAGATCATGTAGCGAACTACATATCGGTAGGTACAGCACTGCAACGCATTGCGCCCTTATATGCCAACACAAAACGAGAATATCCTATACTCCAGGTACGAAAATAGAAGAACAGTTGTACAGCATCTGATTTTATTATCCAGTCCCTGATGATTCATCAGTGATTTCGAAATTCGTCTCTGGCTACATTACATGAAGAACACTAGTGTGCTATACCTCACCAAAAAGTGGAAACGTTTATTTTTACTTCGTAACTGAATATTAATTTTGGGTGTAAAGGGGGTGACGTAATCTAAAAGACCTTAAGAGAAAGCATACTTTTTCACACTTTTATTGCTGAGTGTCCACTTTCAAAAATCTGAGAACCCAAACTGTAATTACGTGAATTTTTTACTTTTCACGGGTTATAGACACAACCATCCTCAGTTTCGTGGGCTTTTGTGGCTTATTGATCAGTCGTTCCAGCGCAGTAATGTAAAACGTGAGACATTTCGCTCATCTTCGCAGCTAATGCAGCCGAGAAATTTTATTGGTAGTGGTACATGAAGAAAACGGTGCCAAGAGTGCTGTATAGAATCATTGCATGAATGAAACTCAATAGCGGTCGTTTTCGAAAATGCTTACGTCGTCTGGGACTGATCGACAACAGTCTTTACAGATGTGGAGAAGAAGAAAAATACACGAACCATATAACATTAGGATGTCCAGAAACGACAGAGAAAATATTTCTACCACAAAATCAGCTGAGTGTTCAGCGGGACAAAGGCCCTACTGCAGTACCATTCTTTTCGGAACAACAGACTTTAACGTGTACAAACTTGTATATATAGCACTTCAGGAATAACCAACGTTCATATAATTAACTACGGATAAATCTATATCCATGATTACGGGAAGTTTCATCTTCATATATATTAGTGTTATTTTTTTGTGCCAGAGGCGATTGGAAACATGAGACCATATATGAGAGCGGCCACTCAAAGGAAGTAGAGACGAACTGAAGAATCACTATGCCTGTAGAATGAAACCCAGTTATTCAGTATGTCAGAAAAGAAATCAGACACATAAAGTGTAGTGTATGCGTGTAATTTAGTTTTAGTCGGAAATATTACTCCCTTTGTTGTAACTGAAAATAGTACTCCTTTTGTTGAAACTGAATTTAATCTTTCTACTTCGATAAGTGGAGTGTACAGACACAAAATTTATGAAAATTATACCTCTTTTGATATAATGGATAGAAATGTATACAGGTAATGGTCGCGAATCAATGGTCGTATTTTGTTACTAACTGCCCTTGTACATCTTCAACTTTTATAGTCCTGTCTTCCTCAGTTGCGTGTAATATTACGGTATATTGATAATTGTTATTTATGGACCGTCTGACAGCAACTGAATAAAATACAATTTTAGTGCCATACGCGTATCGCCTTTATTTTCTGCAAGGCATCATCAGTGGCCTGGAATATGTACATATGTTAGCTATTTTATTTACATTTTTGTCATTGTGCCTATAGGTTATAAACAGTTCTGGTGGTTGGTATTTCCTATTAGGTTGTAATGTTTTGAACTGTACTTACAGGTTGCGTGGACAATTTCTTACATATTACGCTCCTGTTGCATTTTTGTTGTTGTTCTTCTTCTTATGAACGCCAATTTGCGGTTTTTTCCACTATGTATGGCACTAAAATTGTGTTTTATTCAGTTGCTGTCAGACGGTCCACAAATAAAAATTATCAGTATGCCCTTATACATGTCCATCGAAATATTTCAAAATTGCATTCTTTTGTTTTTCTCAACCACACCATTCTAAAGCATTGTTCTTTATACGGTCTCAGTTCTTTGTTCTTGCTACTACTTTATGGCACGGAACAGAGGTTTCAGACGCACTATTTAACTGTTGTTTCTCTTTACCATATGGACATACCAACTGAACTACAACCTACATATGTGGCTTGCATGATTTTGCAAAGAAATAGAGCTAAAGGACTAAATCTACAAATTTAGACCTAAATTTTCAATCAGATTAAGAGCTGCCTCTGTCAATTCAAAGACACCTTCTAGATTTACTCGGCAAGCTTGACTGCTACTGTTTGTGTTTGATGGTCTTACGTTCATTGCCACGCTTACCAGAAGAAGATGCAGCCTTTCCCCATCGGTGGCGGCTTTCTGCACATATGCCATGGACTGTACGAATCCTGTTAAATGTTTTGCAAGCACGTCGTAGTAATTCCATGTCGGCTGGTCAACAGCCAGGTCTTAAGAGGGTGTGATATTCGTCATGGGCAATATGTTTCCACGTTTCAGACCACCTTCTGCTCACGCTGAAATCTATTGCTTGTAGCGATTCTGTCAACATGAAAGGTAGCTGTCTGGGTTTTAATCGGTCCATTTTAAGTGCAGGCATGTCAGAGTGGATTAGGACCTGAGAAATTTTAATTAATTTTTCGTCTTCCTTGCGAAGCGCATTCTGTCTTCGAAGATCTGGCAGGCAATGTGGGTTAGAGTTGGTAACCGGTGAAGAAGGGTACATCTGATACAAACTGCCATTGTCCTCATTCCTATTGTGATTCTTGTTTTGTACCTACTGAAGATTCAGAAATGTTGCTTCACTGTTGCTCTGCATTTGATGGTTCACAAACTGCCGAAGGCTGTTTCTGCCAATAAATGTATCAGTATCTGGTGACTTTTGTAAATTACATGTTTTGAAAAGAAGGAAAATAATGACATATGTCACCAATGGAACAAAGAAACAAACTGGAGGAAAAGTGTACTACCTGCTAATATTACCAATCGAAGAGCATGCTAAGACATGGGGCGGCAGATAGTTCCAGTGTAATCCAGCAGAAGAGAGACGCCTAGTGCCATAACTGGAAGTTACACGCACAGAATAGTGGAGTTCGACATTCGGATGACTCGTTTAATACGTAGTGTATAGTTACATGAACGAAAAGAAGGTTTCCTGTATATTTCATTGCAAGTTTTTCGTTTGTTTTATGTTCTGAATTTACTAGTCTCGCGATACCCTTGATTCTATTACTCGAAAGCTCTGAGCTAAGAAGCAGTTATACTAGCGCCTGCTCGAAATTAGCAATTGGAAACTGAATAAAATGTACATAATACGAAGTTGTCAAATTGGTGCTCCACTCGCTTTTATTACAAGCTGTGATTCTTCTAGGGCGCTACATTTGGATTTACAATGGCTGTTGGAAACATTTTAGACATTGAAAGCAGCCGATTGTACATCTACACAAACTCCCCGCAAGTCATCGTACAACGCATGGCGTAGGCTGCGTAGCAACAGTATTCCTCTACACTGAAGTGGGAAAAGTCGTGGGATACCTTTTAATATCACGGCCTACCTCTTTTTCCCGGGTTAGTGCAGCAACTCGACATGGCATGGACTCAAAAAGCTGTTGGAAGCCCCCTGCAGAAATACCGAGAAATGCTTCCTCTATAGCCGAAGTGTTGCCGGTGCAGGATCTACATCTACATGGATACTCTGCAAATCACGTTTAAGTGTCTGGCAGAGGGTTCATCGAACCACCTTCACAATTCTCTATTCTTCCAGTCTCGTTTGCGCACAGAAACAATGAACACCTATATCTTTCCGTACGTGCTCTGATTTCCCGTATTTTATTGTGGTATCTCCCTATGTAGGTCGGCATCAACAAAGTATTTTAGCATTCAGAGAAGAAAGTTGGTGATTGAAATTTCGTGAGAAGATTGCTCTGCAACGAAAAACGCCTTTTTCTTAATGATGTCTATCCCAAGTCCTGTATCATTTCAGTGACACCCTCTCTCCTATTTCGCGATAGTACAAAAGGTGCCGCCCAGCTTTGAACTTTTTCGATGTGCACGAACTAACCTCTCGATTATGTCCCAGAAGTGTTCGATTGCATTCATGTCGTGCGATTTGGGTGGCTAAATCATACGCTCGGATTGTCCAGAGTGTTCTTCAAACGAATAGCGAACAATTGTTGCCCGGTGACATGATGCGTTGTCATCCATAAAAAATCCATCGTTTTTTGGGGACATAAAGTCCATGACTGGCTGCAAATAGTCTCCAAGTAGGTGAACATAAGCATTACCAGTCAATGATCGGTTCGGGACCCATGTAAACAAAGCCCATGTCATTAAGGACCCATCAAAAGCTAGAACAGTGCTTTTTTGACAGCTTGGGTCCATGGCTTGGTGAGGTCTGCATTGCACTCGAACCCCACCATCAGCTCCTGCCAACTGATATCGGGACTCATGTCAACATACCACGGTTTTTCAGTTGTCTGCAGTTCAATGGATATGGCGACGATCCCGGGAAAGGAGCTGCGGGTGACGTCGTTTTCTTAGCCAAGGCACTGCGTCTGTCGTCTGCTGCTGTAGCCCATTAACTCAAATTTCGCCGCAATGTCCTAACGGATAAGTTCGTCGTACGTCCCACATTGATTCCTGCGTTTATTTCACGCAGTGTCGCTTGGGTTAGCACTAACAACTCTGAGCCAACGTCACTGCTCTCGATCGTTAAGTAAAGGCTGACGCTAGCTACGTTGTCCGTGGTGAGAGGTAATGCCTTAAATATGGTATTCTAGGCACATTCTTAACACTATGGATATCGGAATATTGAACTCCGTAACGATTTCCTAAATGGAATGTCCCATGCACTTATCTCCAACTACCATTCCCCTTTCGAAGTCTGTTAATTCTCGTCGTGCGGCTATAATCACCTTGGGAATATTTTGACGTGAATTACCTGAGTACAAATGATGGCTCCGGTAATGCATTGCCCCTTTATACCTTTCGTATGCGATACTTCTGCCATCTGTGTATGTGCACACTGCTATTCCATAACTTTTGTCACCTCAGTTTATTACAAAGCTTTTTACGGAAATGCCCGCTTTTAGATTAAAAAAAAAAAAAAAGAAACTGAGGCAAAGCTACGAAAAGTGGTGAACATTATCTCTGCAGGTAGCTGAGTCACGATTCGCTTGTTAACGATCTATACTTCAGCACTAAAGCAACTGCGGGCGACCAGGTTTCCCCGAAGAGGGTGGCATATATTACCAGAACTGAATCGATAGAGCGAGCGCACCAGTGCATTCCTCTGTTGTGAATAAGCGAACTCCCAGTAGCTCCGGTAATATCTGACGTCGTTTTGAAGGAGTTAGGCGCCCGGGCTCATCGTTGCAACAGCAGCCCACTTACAGCAAGATGAGTCGTACGCCTAACGATTCTCAAATTGAAGTAGCGCTTCATCTCTCTTGATGTTAAAGTTAATGGCGTTTCTTCCCATTTTCCACCAGTCGAATTTAATATACTATTACGCATTAACTAACAGTGTTGTGTCCTTAGTCGACAAGGAGGGTAAGAAATACAATGTGCACTCCGTGTGCATACCGGGTGGAGTCATTCCAGATGTGTAAAGGGTCCTCCCGGATGCCATGAAGAGCATAGGGTGCAGCCAACTGCAGGTGGTGGCTCACTTCGGTACCAGTGATGTGTGTCACTTTGGATCAGATGAGATTCTCTCTGGTTTCGAGCGTCTAACAGAAGTGGTAAAGGCTGCCAGTCTTGCTTGCTAGATGAAAGTAGAGCTGACAATTTGAAGCATAGTCGACAGGACCGATTGAGGACCTGTGGTACAGAGCCGAGTGGAGGGTCTGAATCAGAGGATGAGACGCTTCTGCGACCGTGTAGGCTGCAGATTCTACGACTTGCGCCAAAGTGAGGTTGGCTTTCGGGTTCCGCTGAATAGGTCAGGTGTCCACTATACGCAGGAGGCGGCTACAGGGGTAGCAGGGGCTGTGTGGCGTCGACTGGAAGTTTTTTAGGTTAGGGTGTCTCGGGAAAACACAAGAAGGACTTCAGTCACAAAGGGTGCAGGCTGAACACAGGAAAAACGTAGATACAGGACCCATTGTTATAACAGTTGTAAATTGTCGTAGCTGTGCTGGGAAAGTACCAGAGCTCCAAGCTCTAATAGAAAGCACTGATACTTAAATCGTTGTAGCCACTGTAAGCTGGCTAAAGCCAGATATTAGTTCAGCCGAAATTTTTGCGAAGAACCTAACGGTGTTCCGAAAGGATTGACTACACGGTTGGCGGTGGCGTGTTCGTTGCTGTCAGAAGTACTTTAACTTGTAGGGAAATTGAAATAGATACTTCCTGTGAGTTAGTATGGGCAGAGGTCATTGTTGGAAACAGGAATAAAATAATAATTGGATCCTTTTACCTACCTCCCAATTCAGATGATACAGTTGCTGAAAGGTTCAAAGAAAATTTGAGTCTGATTTCAAACACGTACCCGACTCATACGATAATAGTTGGTGATGACTTAAATTTACCTTCGATGTGTTGGCGAAAATACATGTTTAATTCCGGAGGTACGCATAAAATATCACCAGAAATTGTGCTAAACGCATTCTGCGAAAATTATTTCGAGCAATTAGTTCAAGAGCCCACGCGAATAGTAAACGGTTGTGAAAACACACTTGACCTCTTAGCAAAAAAAATCCTGAGTTAATAATGAGCTTCAAAACCGATTCAGGGATTAGTGAACACAGGGTTGTCGTAGCGAGATTGAATACTGTAATCAACAAATCCTCGAAAAATAAGCGAAAAATATACCTGTTCAAAAAAGCAGATAAAATTTCACTTGACGCCTTCCTGAGAGACAATTTCCACTCATTAATATAAGTGTAGACCAGATGTGGTTTAAATCCAAAAAAATAGTATCGGCAGCAGTTGAGAGATTTATACCAAATAAATTAAACGACGGAGCTGATCCTCCTTGGTACACAGAACGGGTTACAACACTGTTGCAGAAACAACGAAACAAACATGGCAAATTTAAAGACGCAAAATCCCCAAGACTGGCGATCTTTTACAGAAGCTCGAAATTTAGTGCGGATTCAATGCGAGATGCCTATAACAGTTTACACAACGAAACTTTGTCTCGAACCTGGCAGAAAATACAAAGAGATTCTGGTCGTATGTGAAGTATGTTAGCGGCAAGAAACAATCAATGCCTTCTCTGCACTATACCAATGGAGATACAATCGAAGACAGTGCTGCCAAAGCAGAGTTACTAAACACAGCCTTCCGAAATGCATTTACAAAAGAAGACTAAGTAAATATTCCAGAATTCGAATCGAGAACAGCTGCCAACACGAGTAACGTAGAAGTAAATATCCGCGGAGTAGTGAAGCAACTTAAATCACTTAATTAAAGCAAGGCTTCAGGTCCAGACTGCATACCAATTATGTTTCCTTAGGAGTATGCTGATGCATTAGCTCCATACTTAACAACCATATACAACCGTTCGCTCGACGAAAGATCCGTACCCGAAGAAGTTACACAGGTCACACCAATATTCAAGATAGGTAGTAGGAGTAATCCACTAAATTACAGGCTCATATCGTTAACGTCGATATGCACCAGGGTTTTAGAACATATATTCTGTTCGAACATTATGAATTACCTAGAAGAAAACGCTCTATTGACACACAGTCAACATGGGTTTAGGAAACATTCATCCTGTGAAATACAACTAGCTCTTTATTGATATGAGGTGTTGAGCGCTATTGACAAGGGATTTCAAATGCATTCCGTATTTCTGGATTTCCGGAAGGCTTTTGACACTGTACCACACTAGCGCCTCGTAGTGAAATTGAGTGCCCATGGAATATCGTCTCAGTTATGTGACTGGATTTGTGATTTCCTGTCAGAGAGGTCACAGTTCTTAGCGATTGACGGAAAGTAATCGAGTGCTAAAAGGGACTCGTTAAACTTCGGTTACACAATAAATCAGTTTAATCTAAAGGCCGTAAATTCAACTAAATACCTAGGTATTACAATTACGAACAACTTAAATTGGAGTTAACACGTAGGAAATGTTGTGGGGAAAGCTAACCAAAGACTGCGGTTTATTGGCAGAACACTTAGAAAATGTAACAGATCTACTAAGCAGACTGCCAACACTACACTTGTCCGACCTCTTTTAGAATACTGCTGCGCTGTGTGGGATCCTTACCAGACAGGACTGACGGGGTACATCGAAAAAGTTCGAAGAAAGGCAGCACGTTTTGTAGAGAGTGTCAGTGAAATGCTACAGGATTTGGGCTGGACATCATTAAAGAAAGGCATTTTCCGTTGCGACGGAATATTCACACGAAATTCCAGCGACGGAATATTCTCACGAAATTCCAATCACCAACTTTCTCCTCTGAATCGGAAAATATTTTGTTTATACTGACCTACATAGGGACGAACGATCGCCAAGATAAAATAAGGGAAATCAGAACTCGTACGAAAAGATATAGGTGTTCGTTCTTTCCGAGCGCTATACGAGATTGGAATAATAGAGAATTGTGAAGGTGGGTCGATAAACCCTCTGCCAGGCACTTAAATGTGATTTTCAGAGTATCCGTGATGATGTAGATGTAGATGTTCTTTTCGAGGAACACTATTAAGAACTGACATTTGAAGATGACTGCAGAATTGCCTGATGTGAAAGATGAAGAAATAGGAGTCGATTTAGAAGAGATAGGGGGTTTAGTATTAGAATCAGAATTTAAGAGAGCTTTGGAGGACGTAACAAATCAGATATGACAGTGGGGATAGATGACATTCCATCAGAATTTCTTAAGTACTTATGGACTTTGGCCTTGCCTTCTTCGATGTACAGATTGAATAGCGGCAACAAAACGACTATTCAAGTTGATGTGTAGAATGTATGAGTCTGGCAACATACCTTATGACTTTCAGAGCAGTATCACCCAGACAATTCCAAAAACTACAAGACCTGCCAAGTGCGAGAATTATCGCACCATCGGCTTAACAGTTCATGCATCCAATTTGCTGAGAAGAATAATATACAGAAGAATGGAAGAAAACATTGAGGCTGTGTTGGATGTCTATCAGTTTGGCTTCAGGAAAGGTAAAGCCACCAGAGACGCAATTTGGTAATTGTGCATAGGGCAATGGAGTGGGCTGCAAATAATGGTATTGGCAGTGAAACAATTAGTGAACAGGGAAGCATTATCGATCGATCGGTCGGCAACAGCTCGCCTCAGAAATGACAGGACACAATCTTGCAAATACTGTAGATTCAGGTTTTGTATCCTCACCATTTTCTCAAATAAGTCAAGACACATTTTCTGCTTGTCAAAATGTGAATGTTTCCGGTGCAAATGCACTGCCGAAAAGCATAGAGGAACAGATTCCAGACACTAATACATTATTAATGCAATAAATGCAACAGATGAAACAAAATCAGAGACAAACACAGCAACAGTTAGACACAATGGAACAAAATCAGAGACAAACACAGAAAAAGCTTCAAAAGTTAGACACTTCCGATAAGTATAGAGGAACAAATTCCAGACACTAATACATTATTATTGCAATTAATGCAACAAATGAAACAAAATCAAAGACAAACACAGCAACAGTTACACACAATGGAACAAAATCAGAGACAAACACAGCAAAAGCTTCAAAAGTTAGACATAATGGAACAAAATCTTCAAAGATTAGACACCACACTTGAACAAACACGTGAAGATTTAACTACTGAGTTACATAAAATTGAATCGAAATGTCAAAAAGTCTGTAATGATGTGAAAACACAAATTTATGAGCATTTTCAACCTATTTTTTCGTGGCATGAAAATGCATTACAGAATCACGAACCAGCCATAAAAGAACTGCAAACTATTGTTCACGAAAATAATGAGTACTTGTGGGCTAAAATTGACTCAGTTGCATCTACCGATTCGGTTGCGCTACTTGCAAAAACTCAGGAAAACTTAAAGGACACAGTAGATACTTTGAAAATTGGTTCAGAAAGACACGTGGAGGAAGTTAGTTCATTATCAGAGAAAGTAGTCGAACTTTCGGATCAGCTAAATAGTTCATCTACGAAGGTAGATGATAATGTGAATGACGCAAGACCGGTAGTCTTTAATGACACAGAAGAGTACGAAAAAATTAGGAAATTCAAACAAAATCAGAATCAAAGTAATACGCAACACCAAAGAAAAATCCACGAAGTAAAAGATCTGTTGGCACAAGTAATACAAGAATTACATATTTCAGAGGACACTCGCGTTCCAACACAGGAAGATGGACTTAGAAATGCGGAAAAGCCACAAGATAATAACACGGGGTACTTCGGAAATTATAAAAGAAATTGGCAAGGTACACCGAATTTTGAGGTGGAACCGCCGAAACGAAGTAACGACTCGCCGACATGATGATTTTGACTATAAGCTGTTTATTACTACAATTAAATTCAAAACATTTAAGAATTATGGCAACGACATTCATCCACAAGCGTGGCTTCATCAATTCTCTCATTGTTTTCCTCCCAACTGGTCATTAGAGCACAGATTACAATTTATGTGTGGCCACTTAGAGAATGAACCAGCTGTAAGAATGCGATCGGTCACTCACGATTGCCACAGTGAAGGAGAATTTCATCATGCCTTCCTCTCAGCATATTGGTCTCAAGCCACGCAAGACAGAGTAAAACATAGGATCATAATGATGAAACATTTCGAACAGTCTGAATTTTCCAGTCTTGTGAAATATTTTGAAGACATGTTGCACAAGCATCAGTACCTATCAAACCCTACAGCCCCTCAGAACTCATCCGCATTTGCTTAATGAAATTGCCTGAACATTTACGATATATTATTTTGGCAGGACGTTGCAAAGACGGCATTGAAGCTTTTCAGGGACTGTTACAAGAATTGGAAATTGACACTGACAATCGCGGAATGCGAAAACAGGAGCACAACAATTACAGGTCACATCCGTCACAATTCCGCGATGACAGAAATAATAACTGAACACGACGAGGCTATTCTTACAACGTAAATCTTGACCAAAACAGACACCACCAGTATGACAACCGTTGGCATAGTAGTAAGACTTACAGAGAAAGATCGCATTTCTGAAGTAAGGAATATGACAGAGATAACCATAGAAACAGACAATATGGAAACCAATATAATTATTATCAAGGGAGACAGAATAACTTCAGATGCAACAGTTCGGCGCGCAGTTATGACTCAGGGAGAAGTTCTCCACCACGTGCCCGACAAGAAATTAATTACAGAAATTACCGACATGACGACAGACGATAAAGTCGTAACGACAGACCTGAATTGCATTAGAACTGTCGGGATTCAAACAGGGCAGGCCCCTCTCGACAAGGTGAATTTGTAGAAGTTAGGTCTCCTAATCCCAAAAACGACGCGCGCCAACAAAGAGACAGACAATGACTCGCACCGCAGGCAACCACGTGCGCCGGCTGGCTCAGAGAAAAATAACATAGACGCTAACCTTGAGAAAAATTTCAGCTTTCCTTACCGACGTATACAACATGATAATTACTTTGAAGTTGAAACTCTGCGCACTAGAAAGGGTAAAGGATTGCACCTCATTTCACATGCAAAACCGTTTATTGAAAGATACTCTGGTTTTTTTTTAACTTAGCCTTTGCTATAAAATTTTTCACTTCATGTTACTAGTGTGCTTTGTCACACATAGAAACTGTTAACATGCAACAATGATTTAAAGTTAACTATCCAGTCAAGAAACTGGGTAACTTATTTAGACAAGTATTACAAATGCATTGTTATAGTGAACAGACGACTCAGTGTTATTGTGTGTACATTCTTGCTTGTTAGTTGCACGATTATGTAACGACTATAAGGCTTACATGCTTAGAACATACATGGGTACTGTTAATGAGATTTTAATGCAACATTTTGGTACTTCAAAAGACATTCTTTATTTGAAGCACTTTCTGTGGGATTAAAGATGACTTAGCATTTGGTTTCTTTGACAGCTACACGATTATATCACGACGCTACTAATGTGTGACACTATTTACATTGTTGCTTTTGCTGTGTATCTGTTTTTCTGAATTCTTCTGGAAAGTAAAACATGTTTTAGTAGTAACATTTGTGGTATAGCTACAATGTAACAGGCTTTTTCGTAGCACAACAATAGGTTTCAGTATAGTATCACGTTAATGTACGTAATAACTGCGATATCTATACGCATAGCGTTTCACTTTTGTTTATCATGAGGTAAGTACATTGACTTCTGCAGAACTTAGTTTTCGGAGGACGATAACTACGACACTTCCACATAATTATCTTATAACAAGACGCACATTTAGAACTAAAGGACTCGTATCTGAGAGATTAATTTTGTACTTAAAACATTTATTTTTAAAGATTTTTGAATTACAATGATACAAAGATTTTCCCTGATACACAGCCCTAGCTAATGTGGTATTTGCTTATACAACTTTACACACCGATACCATATTTCTCTAACACATAAATTACACAGCTATCTGATCATTGAAATGAGAGAGACAAACATTTATTTTACTACATCAGTGACAGATGTTTATGCAATTACACAGTTGGATGAATGATGTATTTGGTGTGGGATCATGATTTTTAAAGTACGTTTGAGGTAGATGACACTACTGCAATGAGCAGAGAATTTTTTTAGGTTTTGAAATTATTAGAGGAAGCTACGATGATTCTGAGATTTGACTGAGATGCTATGATGTTGTTATTACGATGACGATGTGTATTATGCTGTTGAGGTATGTTTATCATCAATATGCTGATGCTATATGAGGAATTTGATTATGCTGTGTATTTAGTATGATGAAATATTAAAGAAGTGTCGACGAATATGTGTATGTGTAATAAGGTAAGGAATAACGAGTAGTGATTAGGGACTCTGATTTGTGAAAAAGAATGTTGGAAACCAAGAATCGTACTTTAAGAGTTATGAAATGTGTGGAAATGCGTGAATGTATCAGAATGTCGACGAAAATTTTTTGGACACTTATATTTATAAAATTTTGTTTCTACACATTTGTAATGCAATTTCTCAACCGGTGAATCTTTTTTTATATGAGACTGTCACTGTAGTGTAAACTGCTATCGTAAATATTTCGGTAAGAAAGTTAAGTGACCTTCACGTAATGCGTCGTGGGCACCCAGCTGTGCCAACCGCCTGGAGAAAAAGCCATTAGGTGGAGAAAAAAAGAGGCCATTATCCTCGCTATTGACATTCCTTTGTAGAAAGCATCGAAATTATGACACGCTCATTACTTGGAAAGATACTTACATCTGCACATCTGATTATGACAAGCGTCTTTCTACGAGAGTTGAGAGAATTTCTACTAACTTATGAAACTTCACATGACTATTGAATGATATTTTTATGCTTTGATTTTCATAGTTGCTTAATTCATTTGATATCTAGTTTCCAGCTGTGTTGCAGCATTGGTTTTATAAAATAAAATTAAATGCATTTGCTAATGTAAACAGTTTCTGTCAACAGATGTATTAAATAATAAATTTATGATCCACGTTCTTCGAAAAAGGAGCACTTTAAAGGAAAGAACAATAAGAAGGGATTAATAACAGATACTGCATACATAATTTTCTTTTCAGCTACTTGTTAATTTTTTTGGTAGAATAACTTCTCGTGGTGCACTATTTTAATGACATAGATATTAAGATGTGAATAGACATTTCCCTTTTCTGCACTGTTGTCTTTAGTGTAATATTTTTTTCTGCTTGAGCTTTGTCATGTTTACGTATAAGTCATATATTTTGCTGCTGCTGTTTGCCAGGCATAGTGCTACTGAATTTCACTTTGTATTACTCTGTTAAGCCAGTTTTACTACTGATTTATTTTTCTTGTTGCTGCACATTGGCTGATACGAGTTATAATGTTGCATTTGTTTTGCTAATTTATTTTTATTGCTGCTAAATTTGCCAATTTGCATTTTTTTGTCATTGCTGATTGTATTAACTGTTTTGTGCTGCTGCATTGCCTTGTCCCTTAGTTTATTATCTGAGCTCAATAGATTTAAGTTAGATTAAGATGGGGTAGGATATATAAGAGAACGAGTTGTGATGAATTGGAAGAAATGGATTGAGAAGCTATAAGAAAATGGTTTGGCCAAACAAGTATTTTGAAAGAGGATATGAACAAAAAAGTAGGGCTTCGGGACAACAGGTTTAGGTAGGATTTTCTTGGACATAAATGATGAGGTCAGATAATGGAAAATAAATAATGGGGTAAGAAATATGTGAACATATAAATACAGAAAGCATGCTTGGATAGGATTTTTTTGGTGGAAACAAATGTTGAAATTAGACGATAGATTTATGGAATAAAGTTTTGGGTTGGACTGCAGTACCAAATGTTACACTGAAAACAAACCCTGCACTTTCCTCTTGTGTTATTCTGCTATGTGTTTGTGTACCCTTGTTTATTTGTGTTTTTCCTACCTTTATATGTTTAGCTGATGAGAGTTATGTTGTAGAATTTTTCTAGTACTAAGCTACATTCACTATGATGGGGAATACTGTTATCCTCAAATATAATTTGCATTTATAATATGTTATTTACTTTGTAAAGATGTTTAGACATTATTTATTCTGTTTTGTTTTAAAGCTCATGTGCGAGATTAATGTTTTGAAAACTATTCTCATTATTTTATATATTCACTTATGTCATAATTCCTGTAACACTGATGTATATCTCTATTTATATTCTTTTGTAAAGCCTGTATTACTACAAATTTTATCTGTATTAATATGTTTTCATGATGTTTTCTGCATCCCTGTAATTGTATTCTCATGATATAAAATTGTAATGGACACCAGTTCATCAAATTAAGTAACTTGTAAGCATACATTTCACTACACACATTTCTGTTGGTCATAGTATATGCACAATATGTGAAAAAAGAGGACTGTTAGTGCTTGCATGTTTGTTGATAATTCAGCAAGGGACTGGTTAACAGCATTGCTGGTTCCAAGGACAATTCCAAAAAACTTTGAGTGCACAAGTGGTGGTTTATGGACTTGCTATATTGTCCGCAAGACTCTTCGATGGTGATTGTGCACCTGCACAGTCAAACAGATGGCTGCTGGCCATCTCTACAAGGCCTACAGTTGGTCAGCATCTTTGATGGCCCACCAATACCATTATTTCTACAATGACTGCAGTGGGTCTGCACCTCTGGTGGCCCTCCAATACCATACTCTCTACCAGGACTACAGTGGGTCTGCTCTATGATGACCTACCTACCAATATTCCTCAAAACTTCGACTGACTCTGCTGTGGGTTTGCTGTGTTGTGGCCCATTACCTGTCTGCATGTCAAGAGTCAGCACTGTCTTTGCGTTGGAAGGACACCACTACTACTTCAAGACTGCATCTAAATCCACTTCTTCCGTGTGCCTTTTCTTCTACTACTCAGGCTTTGATAAAAACACTGCTATTTTACTGTGATGAACGATCAGGACTGTCTTTATGTACTGTGATAAAATTTTAGCTTTTGAACAACATTGTATCAACAGCGCGTAGCGTTGAGCAATTGGAGGTGAGCCGCCTGCAGTGGTGGATGTGCGGAAGTGAGATGGCGGGTTTTTGAGAGCAGATGATCTGGACGTGTGTCCATCAGGAACAGTACAATTGTAAGAATGGATATCATGAACTGCTATATGTATTATGACTTCTGAACACTAGTAAGGTAAATACATTGTTTGTTCTCTATCAAAATCTTTCATTTGCTAACTATGCCTATCAGTAGCTAGAACCTTCAGTAGTTTGAATCTTTTATTTAGCTGGCAGTAGTGGCGCTCGCTGTATTGGAGTAGTTCGAGTAAGGAAGATTTTTGTGAGGTAAGTGATTTAGTGATTTGTGGAAGGTATAGTTTAATGTTAATCAGTGCCATTCTTTTGTAGGGATTATTGAATGTCAGATTGCGTTGCGCTAAAAATATTGTGTGTCATTTTAGTGTTGATCAGAATAGGTAAAGAGTGAAATGCGAAATATCTGAGTACAGTCAGTTCTGCTCAGCTGTTTGAAAATGAAATAACGTAGGGGCTTACCAGCATAGTAATTCACTAATTTTTCTAAGGGGACGTTTCACAAATAAAAGAGAATTGGGTGTCGGATGGTGCAGCTTCAGTACTTATACCAATAGGGTTACTGTTCTCAATTAATTACACATTACAGGGTACTGGTATAGTCAATTATCTGTCAAAGATGTGTGTTCGTGTGTGTGTGTGTGTGTGTGTGTGTGTGTGTGTGAGAGAGAGAGAGAGAGATTATTGTTTCAAATATGACGACAAACAATTAGGAGAGTTTGGCAGCATTAAATTCTTGTGACAAGTAGATAACAAATTCAGTTGGGAGGAGCATACTACGGAAATGCTGAACCTCCTAAACAAATATTTATTTATTTATTTATTTATGCATTTATTTTACTTGGCAAGATTAGGGCCTTCAGGCCCTCTCTTACACCTAACCAGGCATACTCAGGTTGAACGAGTTACAGTTTCTACTTAACATTAAGGACATATAGCCTATTATGCAGTATTGATGTTAAACAAAAAAATAGATATTATAACAGTAGTACAATGATAATTATAACAATAAAAAATAATTATAACAATCAATAATAATAATAATAATAATAATAATAGTAATAATAATAATAATAATAATAATAATAATAATAATAATAGTAATAATAATAATAATAATAATGACTATGTATATGAAAGTAAACATACTTTTCTTTTCTGAATGTCAGTCCCATTGTTAGTTGGGATGCTGACGTTGTCAGACTAAAAAGCTGTCATATTTCGCTTGGTTTCATTCCGTAATTTCATATGGGGTCATTGTTTTGGATATCTTATCAAGCCACACTAAGGTTTTCCTAGTATAAGAACGTGTAATACTAGTTAACTGTGGCGTGAACCCTGGGTCGTTCTGCAGAGGCCTGTTGAAGAAGCATCTTCTCAATGGGTTGATTCGTTAATGTATTCAATACGTCTCTTTTTTTTTTTCAAACGAACTGCTCAGTTCATTTTTCGTATGTCAACAGTCGTGTAACTGGTTTCACGCGGCCCGCTGCGAATTCCTCTCTCGTGAAAACCTCTTCATTATTAGTACTTGTGCCCTACGTGCTCAATTGTTTGTTGGATGCACTCCAGTCGCCTACTGTTTGTACTCTCTACAGGTCCTTTTTGTACCACTGAAGTGTTTTCCATGTATTCTTTTCCTGACCGTTTCTGTGGGAACCCCATCATCCCTTACGTTACCAGTGCTCTAAATTTTCAACATTCGTTAGTAGCGCGACATGTCAAGATAATTCGACACTCTTCTGTTCCGGTTTCCCAAAGTCCATGTTTCAATATCATACGATGCTGTGGTCCAAACGCACATTTTCAAAAAATTTCTTGTCAAATTAAGACCCATGTTTGATACTAGTAGACTTCTCTTGGAATGCTTTTTTTTTTGCTAATGCTAGTATTTTCCTTATGTCCTTTTTGCTTCGTTCTTTTTGGGTTAAATTGCACCTAGGCATCAGAATTTCTTAACTTCATCTATTTCGTGATCCCAAATCCTACTGTTAAGTTCTTCGTATTTCTCATCTCCGCTACTTCTCATTACTTTCCTCTTTTACTTCCAGTCCGTATTCTATACTCGTTGGAGTTTTCATTCAGTTCAACAGATACTGTATATTTCTTTATTTTCACTGAGGATAGTAATGTCATCAGCGAATCTTATCACTGATATCCTTCTACACTGAACTTTAATCCGACTCTTTAAGCTTTCTTTTATATCCGTACATGTTTCATAGATGTGTAGATCGAACAGTAGCGGCAAAAGATGTATCCCTGTCTTATATCGTTTTTAATTGGAACACTTCGTTCTTAATCTTCCCGTGTTATTGTTACTGCTTGGTTCTTCTACATATTGTGTATTATCCGTCATTCCCTATTTCATGTCCTATATTTCTCAGAAATTCTAAAATCTTGCACCATTTTACATTGTCTAACACCTTTTTCTATGTCGACAATTGCTATGAGCGTCATGATATTTTTCAGACTTCGCTTGCGTTATGAGAACTGCTTCTCTCGTGCTCTCTTTACCTTTCGTAAAGCCAATCTCATCATCATCTAACTGATCATCAGTTTTCTTTTCCATTACTTGGAATATTTTTCTTGTCAGCCGTATGAGCTGTTAAGCTGATTGTGTAGCAGTTTTTGCACTTAGCTGCCTTTAATGACTTCAGAACTATATGGATGGCAGTTTCCTGAAAGTCTGATGGTACGTCGCCAGTCTCATGGGCTCTACACATCAACTTGAATGACCGTTTTATTGCCACATCTTCCAGTGATGCTGCTCGCATGCGACAGATGCGTTACAAGTATGTTCCAAAACGCCACTCATGACAACCGGATTTTTTCGGGACTCGTACCTCCTGTTCTATTGATGATAGAAATGTGTTACCTCCCACTCACTTATCGACCTTAATGACAGTGAAAAATTAAACCGCGTGTACCTAATGGAAATTTGGGAAAAGCAATCGTCACCGAAGTTAATCTGTCGGTAAAGAGGGAGGAAAGGGTTACATCTAAATGAAAGGAAAAATGCAAATGAAATTGGTGAAAATTAATTTTGAAAAGGGGCAAAGTTAATAAAGAAAGTAAATGTGCGGTCGTTACGTTAACAATTAATTGGCGTTAATTAGACATTAGAGATTTAGGGAAAATTACGGTCGCCAGGCCCACGGAAAACTACTATAATAACTGAAAATGAAAGATTAATGCACATATATTTAGCACTAAAAGCGTGGCAGCTGAAGGTTGACACGCGTTGTGTGAAAACTGAATGTTTGTCAGAAGTAACAAATTTCGCTACACTCTGACTTAATTTAGCAAAAGAATTAATAAAACCGGAAAATTGAAAGTTAATTTAGTGACTGAAATTAATAGTGAACTTTGTTTCTGAAGCACTACGAAATTCAATAAAATAAGGTTAGTCTTGGGCTACCTCAACAATAATTTCAAAAGTTACTTGAATCTACGCAATTTAGAAATAAGAGATTTAACTTTGAACTTGAATTAAATGATTCTGAACAATTCACAACAGTAAAATTTAATGCGTACCAAGCTGGGCTGTAGTCACAGGTAAGCTAAAATATGATAACAAAACTCGCACTCTTAATTTGTGCTTGTGTAACCTAAATATTGTAGCCAGCTATGAATACTTTAACTGAATTTTGAAGTTAAAGCAGTGAAATGGAATGATATTACTTTAATGCTGGCGTTTGAATTTCAACGACACTCGGGTTCATTCCGGAAAAGGAAGGGACCCTGCTTGGTAATGCAAGTGGGATAATAATCAACAAAGGTTCATGGTACGTTGCTGTAATTTTGAAACAGTTTGAAAAGCTGAGGTCTGCCATACAGTTCTAAAACTTTACATACTTCCAGTCTTCCTTGTTGGTTGATTGAAGGTTTGAAGTCGTAGATCGAGGAGGTGGCGATAGTCAGTCATTGTCGGCCGTCGCTGTTGCAGAAGCTGGATGTTGTCGCACCTTCTTCTCGACACGGTCACCAGGCGAAACGGGCTCTTGATGTGTGCCAACTAATGCATTCCGTCCGCGACACCGTGTCGGAAACTATCATAGCAAGTCGAGCGCAATTACATGCTGCCAAACTCCGAAAGCGCGGCAACTCGCGGGAGCGTCACACAACACACCTGCTCCACCACGCTGCCCCAGCCAGACCCTATCTGCTCGCGCTCCATATGGCAGAGTTAACACTACCAAAGATCCTAAACACTTTGGTTCTCCACACGACCGATCGATGTAATCGTTCGATAGCATAGTGTCCCCTATGCCAGACCCAGCGTAAAAATACAAATAATATTCACAAAATAAACCAATTAGATGGAGATAGGAGTATATGCATTTCCGGCGTTACAAAGGTAGGGTTAAATGTTTTGGTGCTAGTGACCATTTTTATACGGCACAGAAGGATCGTCTAACCGGAGTATCGCCGCCGTCTGGGCGCATTGCCACGGTTTGCGTGGCTCCGCCCATCGGAGTTTCGAGTTCTTCCTTGGGCATGGTTGTGTGTATTGTCCTTAGTGTAACTTAGTTTAAGGTAGATTAAGTAGTGTGTAAGCCTAAGGACCGATGACCTCAGCAGTTTGGTCCCATAGAACTTACCACAAATTTCCATTTACCGGAGTATCCAACAGTACATGGTAAAATTTTGAGTAATACACACTTCATCTAGGTTAGGCAAATCGCGAAAATCGGTTGCTTCCTCTTGCATTAGATGTGGTCTGCGGCACGCCTTAAGGAAATTAAGAAGGCACAATTCAGTTCATGGGTGGTTCCTGAGAAAACCATAAAAAAATGTGTATCACCATTCTTTCGCTGCCAGAAGCGGCTATCTAAATAACTAAGCACAGTGAATTGCTCCAATTGAAATAGTATGTTCTGCAGGAATTTATTTAAATGTTCCACCTTCCCGTTTTCAAAAATCTTTACCGTTATCGAGAAGCACCTCAAAAATGTGGCTTTTGTATCCAGTACATTCTCCAGATCTCTCACCACTTGAAAACGTCTGATCAATGGTGGCCGAGCAACTGGCTCGTCATAATACGCCAGTCACTACTCTTTATGAAGTGAGGTATCATGTTGAAGCTCCATGGGCAGCTGGACCTGTACACGCCATCCAAGCTCTGTTTGACTCAATGCCCAGGCGTATCAAGGACGTTATTACGGCCAGAGGTGGCTGTTCTGGGTACTGATTTCTCAGGATCTATGCACCCAAATTGCGTGAAAATATAGTCACATATCAGTTCTAGTATAATATATTTGTCCAATGAATACCCGTGCATCATCTGCATTTCTTCTTGGTGTAGCAATTGTAATGGCCAGTAGTGCATGTGAACTTCGTTCTTGATTTTTCAGTCTGCCTCTTCCCTCTTGGTTCTTGTACATATTGTTAATTACCCTGCTTTCCCTACTCCTTAGCTCTATGTTGCTTACAAGTTCGAACATCTTGCTCCATTTGACACTGTCTAACCCATTTTTCCAGGTCAACAAACCCTATGAACGTGTCTCGTTTTGCTTCAGTCTTGCCTCCATTATCAAACGCAAGCTCGACATCCCAGTTCAGTTTTTCACAGAGTTACTTACGGCATTGGTCCCTTACTCAGCTCGCGAATCTCTCACCCAGCGCAAAGTACCAGGCGACTGGAAAAAGGGGAAGGTGACTTCTCCGTATGAGAAGGGCAACACAACGGAACCGCAAAATTACAGACTAATATCCCTAACATCGGTTTCCTGCTGAATCATTGAATATATTCTCAGTTCAAACCGAGCGGTCTAGGGCGCGGCTGGTCCCGGCGGAGGTTCGAGTCCTCCCTCGGGCATGGGTGTGTGTGTTTGTCCTTAGGATAATTTAGGTTAAGTAGTGTGTAAGCTTAGCGACTGATGACCTTAGCACCTAGCATAAGATTTCACACACATTTCATTTTCTCAGTTCAAATATAATAAATTTTCTCGAGACCGAGAAACTCATGTCCATGGAGCAGCATTGATTGAGAAAGCATCGCTCGAGCAAAACTCAGCTTGTCCTTTTCTCACGTGTCATACTGCGAACTATGAATGAAGTGCAAGCGGCAGATATCGTATTTCTAAATTTCTGGAAAGCGTTTGACAAGGTGCACCATAGCAAGCTGTTAAAGAAGATACGAGCAATGAGATGCGTGAGATGATCGAACGCTTCTTAAGTTATAGAACCCATACGTCGTCCTAGACGGTGAATGTTCATCAGAGACAAGAGTATCGTCAGGAGTGCTACAGGAAAGTGCGACAGGATCGATATTATTCTCTATGTACATAAATGATAAGACGCACAGGGTGGGCAGCAATCTGTCGTTTGCTGATGGATCTGTAGTGTACGGTAAGATGACCTAGACAACTTTCTATTTGGTCTGATGAATGGCAGACAGCTCTAAGTGTAGGAAAAAGTAAGTTAATGAGGATAAATATGAAGAACAAACCCGTAATGTCCGGATACAGCATTACCAGTGTCCTGCTTCACTCAATCACCTCGTTTCAATATCTGCGCGTAACGTTGCAAAGCAGTATGAAATGGAACGAGCATGTATGTGAGGTTTGTGATACAAAAGGCGTATGGCCCACTTCGGTTTATTGGGAGAATTCTAGGAAAGTGTGGCTCATCCGCAAAGGATACCGCAGTTAAGACGCTAGTGCGACCTATTCGTGAGTATAACTCGCGTGGCTGGGACCATTCCAGGTCGGATTAAAGTAAGGCATCGAAGCAATTCAGTGGCGGGCTATAAGATTTGTTACTGGTAAGTTCGAACAACATGCGTGTGTTGCGGAGATACTTCAGCAACTTAAATGGCAATCGCTGGAGGGAAGGAGATATTCTATTCGAAGAACCCTGTTGAGAAAGTTTAGAGAATCGACATTTGAAGCTGACTGCACAACGATTCTATTGCCTTCAATTTACATGGCAAGTAGATAAGATACGGGATGTTGGGCTCATGCGGAAGTATATAGATAGCCGTTTTTCTCTCGTTCTATTTGCGACTGCAACGGGAAAGCAAATGACTAGTAGTGGTATGGGATACCCTCCGCCACCCACCGTAAGGTGGATTGCGGGGTATCGATGTAGATCTAGGTGTAGGTCAGAACTGTCTCTTTGGTGCCTTCACTTTTGCTCAAGGAAAACTGATCATCATTTAACAGATCCTCAGTTTTCTTTTCCATTCTTCAGTATATTATTCTTGTCACCAACGTGATGCATGAGATATTATGCTGATTGTGCGATAATTCTCGCGCTTGTCGGTTCTTGCTGTCTTCGGAATTTTGTGAATGATGCTTTTCCGAAAGTCTAATGGTATATCTCCTGTCTCACATATTCCACATACTAACGTGAATAGTCGTTTCGTTGCCAATTTCCCCAACGATTTTAGAAATTCTGATGGAATGTTATCTATCCGTTTTGCCTTACTTGAGTCTTCCAAAGCTCTTTTAAATTCCGGTTGTAGAACTACCCGTCTGAGAAACCCTAATTTCACTCTTTCCACCTACCCGCTCTCTCCTCTGTATTTAACAGTGGAATACCCATTGCACACATAACGTTTCCGCCCGACAGCCGATCAGTTCTAGTCATTGCACCAGGAAGGAGGGACACTGCTCGTGTTGTCTGTAGTTGAACCATACCTAGAAGGTCAACACCGCCGTTCTATCGCGTCTACGTTGTTACTTTGTGCGAGGAAGGGCTCTCAACAATGGAAGCGTCCAACCGCTTCGGAGTGAACCAAAGCGATTTTATTCGGACGTGGAGGAGATACAGAGAGACAGGAACTGTCAATGACATGCCACGCTCAGGCCACCAAGGGCTCAGCCGTGCGCAGTAGGCTGCAAGATGCGCAAATTGATTCCCGGCGCCCACGGAGAGGCTCATCTTTGCAACCACGAGACCATGCAGGGCGGTACAGATGGGCCCAAAAACATGCCGAATGAATCGCTCAGTATTGGCAACACGCTCTCTTCACCGATGAGTCTCGCATATGCCTTCAACCAGACAATCGTCGGAGACGTGTTTGAACGCAACCAGGTCAGCCTGAACGACTTAGACACACCGTCCAGCGAGTGCACAGAGGTAAGGGTTCCCTGCTAATTTGGGGTGGCATTATGTGGGGCCGGCGTACACCGCTGGTGGTCATGGAAGGCGTCATAACGGTGGTACGATACGTGAATGCCATCCTCCGGCCGATAGTGCAACCATATCGGCAACATATTGGCGAGGCATTCGTCTTCATGGACGGCAATTCGCGCCCCCGTCGTGCACATCTTGTCAATGACTTATTCAGGATAACGACATCGCTCGACTAGAGTGGCCAGCATGTTCTCCAGACATGAACCCTATTCAAAATACCTGGGACAGATTGAAAAGGGCTGTTTATGGACGGCGTGACCCACCAACCACTCTGAGGGATCTACGCCGGATCGCCATTGAGGCTTGGGACAATTTGGACCAACAGTGCCTTGATGAACTTGTGGGTAGTATGCCACGACGAATGCAGGCATCCATCAATGCAAGAGGACGTGCTATTGGGTATTAGATTCACCGGTATGTACAGCAATCTGGACCACCACCTCAGTAGATGTTGCTGTATGATGGTACAAAATGCAATGTGTGGTTTCCATGAGCAATAAAAAGGGCGGAAATGATGTTTATATTGATCTCTATTCCAATTTTCTGTACAGGTTCTGGAACCGAGGTGATGCAAAACTTTTTTTGATGTATGTATTTTCTTCTAACAACAGTCAAAATAATGTAGAGGGCTTCATATTTATGACGAATTAAAACTATTGGAATGACTCACAGCTTGCAAATGATTTATGTTGCTCAATGTGGCAACTGACTCTAAATAAGTGATAAAAGATATCCGCAAAATTTAGGTTACACGGTAAATCCCACAAATCTAGAGGCCGTGAATGCAACTCAGTACTTAATACATGATGGACAAAGCAAGGAGAAAATGGAAAGCAGACTAGCACTGGTAAACAGGGCATTCATAGCCAAAAAGATTCTACTGGCGTCAAACATCGGTCTTGATTACGAACAACTTGAATTGGAATGATCACATAATAATGCTGGAGGAAAGCAAACAATGGACTGCGATTTATTGGCAGAACACTTAGAAAATGCAACAGGTCTGCTAAAGCGACTGCCTACATTAGGCTCGTCCGTCCTCTTCCAGAATGTTGTTGCACGTTGTAGGATCTGCATTGTATAGGATAAAATAGGGAAGAGTGTGCCATGAATATGATACACAAATTCGGGTGGCAATCATTAAAACAAAGGGGCTTTTCGTTGCGGCAGAACTTTCTCATGAAATTTAAATCATAACTTCCTCTTCCGAATGCGAAAATATTTTGTTGGCGTCTACGTGTATAGGGAGAAATGGTGTCTGTAATGAAATAAGAGAAATCAGACCTCACAGGGAAAGATGAAATATTTGTTTTTCCCGCGTGTTTTTCAGAAGTGGAACGGTAGACAAATAGTTTGAAGGTGGTGCGATGAACCCTCAGCCAGCAGGCACTTAAGTGAATTGCACATTAATCATGTAGATGTAGATTTAGATGATTGGTGCCCGTATTACACGTGCTCTAAGGGACCCTCTACATATTGCTTTCGGACGTGCGTACCACAGAGAAAGCAATCTTATGGCGTATGGTGGATGGTATTTCGTATACCATTGCTACTTCCCCCTTTCCTGCTTTGATTGCGTGTGGTTTGCAGGGAGAACGAATTGTTGCTAAGTCTTCGTCTGAGCTTTCATGGTCTTTTCACAAAATATACAGAGAATGAAGCAATACACGGAGGGGAAACGTTCTTCGAATTTTAACAATTAACGACGTCGTGACCCATAAGGTCTCTCTCATAACATATGCCACTGAAGTGACCATTTCTCTGACGCTTCTGTGACTTCAAACGCACTGCTCTTCTTTGGATACTCTCTTCTTTTCTGTCAATCCTATTTGATAAACATATCGGATTGACGAGCTATACTGAAGCGTCGGCCAAACTAGGGGTTAGTCAGCTTCCTCCTCTGTGCGTGGACAACATTTCCTTGCGATCCTTCTAAAGAACCTTAGTTTGTCATTTGTGTTTCCTACGATTAGTTTTATACAGTCGTTCCACTTCACATTGCTCCGAACGGTTAGTCCCTGATATCTGGATCTGACTGCTTCCAGTAAGTATCCCGCATTCTTGTAGTCATACAGTAGCGTGTCGAACCGCTAATTAAAACTCAGGGTGAGATTTATCAACGACAGGATTCGCTGACGACACTGTTATTCTCAGTGGAAACGAGAAAGAGTTTCATCACATACTGAACGGAGTGAACAGCGTACTGAGCACACAATATGGGCTGAAAATAAATCGAAGTAAGAAGAAAGTGATGAGGAGTAGCAGAAATGAGATAAGCTGTGAAATTAATATCAAAATTTGGGACGAAGAAGTAGAAGAAGTGAAGGAATTCTGTTACCTTGGAAGCAAAATAATACATGATGGACGAAGCAAAGAGGAAATGGAAAGCAGACTAGCACTGGTAAACAGGGTATTCATAGCCAAAAGGATTCTGCTGGCATCAAACATCGTTCTTAATTTGAGGAAGAAATTCCTGAGAACGTAGTCTGAAGCACAGAATTGCGTGGAAGTGATCCTGAACTGTGGGAGAAGCTGAGAACAAGGAACTGGAAGCGTCTAATATGGGGTGGTATAGAGAAATGCTGAAAAATAGGATATTTTCCACATTATCGGGAATGGTGGAACCATCCCGGCATTTGCCTGGAGTGATTTAGGGAAATCACGGAAAACCTGAATCAGGATGGCCGGACACGGTATTGAACCGTCGTCCTCCCGAATGCGAGTCCAGTGTGTAGCCACTGCGCCACCTCGCTCGGTTTAAGAGAACAGGGAAAGACTACTATTGCATTAGTTGGAGCTGTTGTTGTTGTGGTCTTCAGTCCTGAGACTGGTTTGATGCAGCTCTCCATGCTACTCTATGTTGTGCAAGCTTCTTCATCTCCCAGTACCGATTGCAACCTACATCCTTCTGAATCTGTTTAGTGTATTCATCTCTTGGTCTCCCTCTACGATTTTTACCCTCCACGTTGCCCTCTAATACAAAATTGGTGATCCCATGATGTTTCAGAACATGTCCTACCAACCGATTCCTTCTTCTAGTCAAGCTGTGCCACAAATTTCTCTCCAATTCTATTCAGTACCTCCTCATTAGTTATGTGATCTACCCATCTAATCTTCAGCATTCTTCTGTAGCACCACTTTACGAAAACTTCTATTGTCGTCTTGCTTAAACTATTTATCGCCCACGTTTCCTTTCCATACATGGCTACACTCCATACAAATACTTTCAGAAAAGACTTCCTGACACTTAAATTTATACTCGATGTTAACAAATTTCTCTTCTTCAGAAACGCTTTCCTTGCCATTGCCAGTCTTCATTTTATATCCTCTCTACTCCGACCATCCTCAGTTATTTTGTTCTCCAAATAGCAAAACTCATTTACTATTTTAAGCGTCTCATTTCCTAATATAATACCCTCAGCATCACCCGATTTAATTCGACTACACTCCATTATCCTCGTTTTTCTTTTGTTGATGTTCATCTTATATCCTCCTTTCAAGACCCTGTCCATTCAGTTCAGCTGCTCTTCCCGGTCCCGTGCTGTCTCTGACAGAATTACAATGTCATCGGCGAACCTCAAAGTTTTAATTTCTTCCTCATGGATTTTAATTCCTACTCCGAATTTTTCTTTTGTTTCCTTTATTGCTTGCCCAATATACAGATTGAATAACATCAGGGATAGGCTACAACCCTGTCTCACTCCCTTCGCAACCACTGCTTCCCTTTTCGTGTCCTTTGACTCTTATAACTGCCATCTGGTTTCTGTGCAAATTGTAAATAGCCTTTCGCTCCCTGTATTTTACCCCTGGCACCTTCAGAATTTGAAAGAGACTATTCCAGTCAACATTGTCAAAAGCTTTCTCTAAGCTATAGGGGGTAAAAACTGTAAGGAAGGAAAGAGAGTGGAATATATCCAAAAAATAATTTGAGACATTCGGTAGAATTACTACTCTGAGATGAAAGAGGTTGGCACAGGGAAGGAAGTCGTGGCGGGCCACGTCAGACCAATCATATAACTGATGACCCGACAAACGCACTTTTTTATGTTGAGAGTCAAATGCCATTCCCTGCACCAACTGTCGATACTGTGCATGTTGTATCCTGCCTACTCGTCGAAATTCGGGTGCCTAGAAAACCTGCTTTCTCGGATCGCTAGACAACAATTCGAGCAAATCGTATTAATGAGTTTTTATTACAGAAAATAAACGACAATACCTAACTTTTATAAATTTACCATGATGTGTCTCAAGCAAAGGGCGCAAACAATATAAGCAGTCTCTTTAGTATGTACAATTCGCAATCAAGAGAAGTAATACTGTTCCTAAATCGCTGCTATGCAAGTGAACACACTTTCGTAGTCGGCGAACTGAGCCGCGACCAGGCGGTATGGCGCTTATGTCCTCTTCATGTAGATGGCGCTGGCGTCGCGTTGTCGTCGTGGAGAGGGATCTGGTGGCATGCTATTGGATGACGCTGTCTCACGGCCCTCTCTACTCTATCGTTCCTACCTGCTGTGCCGGCACTTGGCATTCCAGCGGAACACTGCAGGTCTTTCTACATTTCAGTACAAGCTTCTAGTGTTGTGACTTCTCTAAAGACAACAACATCTAAGAACGGCCTCGTGGAATTCTGTAGCCACCTACAAGTAAATTTTATCGTATCTGCAACATGAGGATATCATTTTGTGAACAAAGCAAGGAGATGGAGTGGTTGAAGAACACGACTTACATCCGGGAAAAGTGGGGTTTAAAGCCGTATGAGCCCCTCTCATCTGAAATTCTTAGCACGTTGGTAACATCAAATACTGTAAACAGTTCAGTCAGTTTACGTTTCTGGGTTTCACTGAGTGTAATTTTTGACGTACTTGGTGAGAGAAGTGAAAACCTTAAGAGAACGTATGGTAATTTAAGTAGAACGCTAAGAAACACAATAAGGAATGAGCAAACGTTGAAGTTATATAAGACTGTGAAGGTACTGGTAGGGTCTTCACTGGCAGGGGAAAAGAAAAAAAGGACAGGCGATATGTACTGTCAGAAGCAATACCCTAGCCATTTCTCCGCTCTCTCTGACCAAGACTCCGAAAGGCGATTTCTTCGATTACTTGTGTGATGCGTTGAGGAGCAGGAAGAGACATACCCCATACAGATTTGTTAAGGCTTTCGTGGCCACTTGTTGACAAACTGCGTATTGTCTTCTGTCTCGGGCTCTTCTGCCGACGTTCATCTAATGATTTTTCTGACGTTTCGCCAGCATGAGTGGCTGGCATTGTCAAAGCTTCACCCTCCATACCGGCAATACGGTCGTGCATGGAGGGTGAAACTTTGACAATGCCACCCACTCATGCTGGCGAAACGTCAGAAAAATCATGAGATGAACGTCGGCTGAAGAACCCGAGACAGAAGCCAATTGGCAATTTGTCATACCCCATACACTCAATAATTACGACTTACCTAACGAATTCTTAGATTACTGCCATAAATTGAGATCTCGCATAGAACGGATGAGCGACGATCTTTCAAAATCTGCCTACAGATATTATACAGCCTAGAGCGTTCTGCATAGTTGGCAGATCAGGCAGATCACGTCTGAAGTTTGAAACTAATCAAAAGGCATGAAGATGTTGACGGTGATCATGAATAGGTCACGGCATATTTCCTTAAATATCTTCGTCCAGCTGACCTCGTGCTCCGTTTCTAAAGAAAGAACAGAAAGGTGTAACCTCACTATAATCCGCTTCGTGAGGCTTGCGCGGAAGGCTCCATTAGACGCCCGGTGCTAGAGGAATGCAAGTATCCTGATTTGAGACACCATCACAATACCGTGACAATTTGTCGATATTGTCCGACACAATTAATACTCCTTGGAACATAAAAGAAACGAACCTAAAAATAATGGCTCTGAGAACTATTGGACTTAACTGCTGAGGTAATCAGTCCCCGACCGGTCTTAGACGCTGCAGTCATGGACTGTGCAGCTGGTGCCGGCGGAGGTTCGAGTCCTCCCTCAGGCATGGGTGTGTGTGTTTGTCCTTAGGATAATTTAGGTTAAGTAGTGTGTAAGCTTACGGACTGATGACCTTAGCCGTTAAGTCCCATAAGATTTCACACACATTTGGACATTTTTGTCATCAGTCCCCTAGAACTTAGAACTACTTAAACCTAACTAACCTAATGACATCACACACATCCATGCCCGAGACAGGATTCGAACCTGCGACCATAGCGGTCCAGCGGGTCCAGACTGTAGCGCCTAGAACCGCTCGGCCACTCCGGCTGGCAACGAACCTCACCTTGCAGTTTTTATTATACGTAGATGCCAAATGAAACAAAGAGACTGCTCTATGTTACTTGCAAGTGAGAAGAATATAGAGTTCTTCATGTATGTGCCTGAGCATGGCGCCGGAGCTGCACATTACATTTTCCACGTGATCAGATATATTGGGAGTACCTTTTACCTTTTAAGCTGTGCACTGTATTCTCCAAAACAGTTTCTGGTTGACAGTAAATTTATCGAGGGGTCAGTGTGGCATTGGACGCATAAATCTCTCCGCCTTTTCCATTCCGTAATTATGATGGGAGAAGAGAGATTTATTAGTATGGCTTACACCCGTCTATATTTAATTCGCAGCGGATAACGGGTTCTGCAAACAAGACCGCGTGGAATACTGCTGCGACCGTCGACTTAAAATTCTGATGCTCTATTTTCAGATGAAACCACGCAGTTTTCTTTGAACATCGTTGTGATTTACCTCTGTGAGCAATAAATCTGGTTTGAAAGTCACTATTGCGGGATTTATGAAATAGGTGTCGTACTATTCGAAAACACGTCATCAACACGACGACTGACTCGAACAACATACGCCCTGCCTGAAATTTAATGTTTTCGTACACGTTTAAATCAATGCAGGGCACAGAAACGTCGCCGTTCATAAACGTTTCCGCACGATGTATGTAGCCTTTAGTGACAAAGTGTCACTGAAAAACGGAAATCAGTGCAAAACGACATATTATCTATTTCTGCTATTAGTTTCAGTATAAAGGAGATTTCCGGAAAGCTTTTGACACCGTTCCTCACAAGCGACTTCTAATCAAGCTGCGGAGCTATGGGGTATCGTCTCAGTTGTGCGACTGGATTCGTGATTTCCTGTCAGGAAGATCGCAGTTCTTAGTAATAGACGACAAATCATCCAGTAAAACTGAAGTGATATCAGGTGTTCCCCAGGGAAGCGTCCTGGGACCTCTGCTGTTCCTGATCTGTATAAATGACCTGGGTGACAATCTGAGCAGTTCTCTTAGATTGTTCGCAGATGATGCTGTAATTTACAGTCTAGTAAGGTCATCCGAAGACCAGTATCAGTTGCAAAGCGATTTAGAAAAGATTGCTGTATGGTGTGTCAGGTGGCAGTTGACGCTAAATAACGAAAAGTGTGAGATGATCCACATGAGTTCCAAAAGAAATCCGTTGGAATTCGATTACTCGACAAATAGTACCATTCTCAAGGCTGTCAATTCAACTAAGTACCTGGGTGTTAAAATTACGAACAACTTCAGTTGGAAGGACCACATAGATAATATTGTCGGGAAGGCGAGCCAAAGGTTGCGTTTCATTGGCAGGACACTTAGAAGATGCAACAAGTCCACTAAAGAGACAGCTTACACTACACTCGTTCGTCCTCTGTTAGAATATTGCTGCGCGGTGTGGGATCCTTACCAGGTGGGATTGACGGAGGACATCGAAAGGGTGCAAAAAAGGGGAGCTCGTTTTGTATTATCACGTTATAGGGGAGAGAGTGTGGCAGATATGATACACGAGTTGGGATGGAAGTCATTACAGCATAGACGTTTTTCGTCGCGGCGAGACCTTTTTACGAAATTTCAGTCACCAACTTTCTCTTCCGAATGCGAAAATATTTTGTTGAGCCCAACCTACATAGGTAGGAATGATCATCAAAATAAAATAAGAGAAATCAGAGCTCGAACAGAAAGGTTTAGGTGTTCGTTTTTCCCGCTCGCTGTTCGGGAGTGGAATAGTAGAGAGGTAGTATGATTATGGTTCGATGAACCCTCTGCCAAGCACTTAAATGTGAATTGCAGAGTAGTCATGTAGACATTGAAAGTCCGTAAGTACCCAAGAAAAACAGGTTAGATTGTATTAGATACAATTGTCTAAATAGAATTGGGTAGAGTAACTTACGTTTTCATCGAGATAGAAGTCCGCCCCCTGTAGCTGAGTGGAGCCGGCACGGTAGCTCAGCGTGTTCGGTCAGAAGGATTGCTGCCCTCTGTAACAAAAAAGCCGGCCGTTGTGGCCGAGCGGTTCTAGGCGCATCAGTCCGGAATCGCGCTGCTGCTACTGTCGCAGGTTCGAATCCTGCCTCGGACATGGATGTGTGTGATGTCCTTAGGTTAGTTTGGTTTAAGTTGTTCTAAATTTAGAGGACTGATAACCTCAGATGTTAAGTTCCATAGTACTTAGACCCAGTTGAACCAGTTGTAACAAAAAAACTGAGTTAATGGATTAAGGACGAACTGAAGCGGGTGTCTTGCGACGTCCGCCCTGAGCAGATGCAACGAACGAAAACGAACAAAATGAGATTAAAAAAAAGAAGTGGTCAGTGCGTCGGAATGTCAATCCTAAGGACCCGAGTTCAATTCCCGGGTGTGTTGTCCTAATCGTCATCATTTCATCCCCATGGAGGCGCAAGTCGCCAAAGTGGCGTCAAATGGAAAGATTTGCACCAGGCGAAAGGTCTACCTGACGGGAGGCCTTCTTAACACGACATTTATTTTTTAAATTCGAGGTAGAATACAATTTCTGGGTTTTACCGCCTTGTCGATGAGGGAAGTTTGCATTTTTTGCAGTGGTTTACTTTCTGGGTTTTACCACGTTATCGATAAGGAAGTTTGCATTTTCTGCATTGGATTTTGCCACCTACCGGAAAAATACATTTGCTGTGATCTTTGTTATTCGAGAATACGTTTGCCTACTGTCTCAAAAAAATTTTTGCTGTTGTTTTTGTTATTCGAGAATATAAAATTAAGTGATGATACGGCTCACAAATGTGATGAGAGATAGCTATGTAGCTTACAACTGGTACACAAACGGTATCCTTAGAAAGAAAGAGATGGGGCCCCTCCACGCCCGCACCGCCAAGGTGACCAGACCAAAAGGACCTCCGTCAACATGTTAGTTATCTAATAGGTGGATCACAAGGTGCTGGTCTGTGATGTTGTCCGTGCGTCTATGTAAGACTACGCATTAACACGGTCCATCAGGTGATAGGCAGTGCACACAACGCGAATGAGGGTAGCAGTTTGAAGAGCAGAGGGAAAAAAGTGCCAAGGCTTGTGCCGGGGGAAAAAAACCTCTGCGACAGTGGGATGGGTAGTAACAGCAGTAGTGGCTTAGTAGCTGCGATAGTTCATGCAAGGTTGGGTTTGTTAGTTTGGGATCATGCTTTATTACTGTGTCAAGCGATGGCGATGTATCCCAGTTACTGCAGCCGCTGCATTCCTGGAACAATCAAGATCGTTATATAGTAGTGGGAGATCGGCCGTGGGGGATCTCACTGTGTGGGGGATGTGTGGAGCTTGCCTGCATGCAGTGTACGGTACGGTTTCCCTGCGTGGTGCCAGTTATTCGTTAAGTGTGTTCCAGCTGGATATCCAGTAATGGCGCCTGATTAACAGGAGCTCACCTGCACCGTTGTGTTTGCGTGTACTTGGTCATAGATGTTAGGTCCTTACAAGTATGTCTTTTGCTCTTTTATGTTTCCATCTATGGTTGTGGTCGTAGTTCCCCAGATTCATGATTCCACAAAAAGGGCGATATTCCTTGAGAATATAATGTCCATTATCTGAAACAGAGACATAAATAATTTCGAGTCCCGAATGACTGATTTCATCGCCACCGATGATGAAGATATAGTGTGTCACTAAAGAAGCGTACACTGAAAATTAAAAAAAAGTCTCTATCAGCTACTCAGACACGATTTCCCTTCTTCTTCCCATTTTCTTCTCAAAGTTTGTCCTTCAAGGTCACGACACCTAGGGCTCGCGCTACAGCTTACGCCTGTGTCCGCAATGGTAGGCACCTTCTGAAGTAATTCCACTTGCAGCTTTATTTCAGAATGGTTGTGTGTTTATCAGTTTTTGTAGTTGCGAGGCAAGGCCGGCAGTGCTGGCGAGGCGCGGGTCTACGAGACGAGGAGGCAGGCAGCTGTCCGCCTCCACAGCGCGAGTCAGCAGTCAGTCTTCGGGCTGCCCGCCGGCGGTGTTTGGCGAACTGACGCAGGCGGGGGCCGGTCGGTTTACGCTGTCCGAGAGGTGTTGGGCCTCACAACGATGCCGCTCTGTGTGGCCCATTGGCAGGTGTTGAGACGCCACTGACAAAGCTCTCAAAATACGAGGTTCTGTAGGCGCTGCGAGGCAAAACTGGCCGTGAACTTGCGTCAACTTGCGTAATCCACTCTGATCACGTTCGCAGAAAAAATAGGCCTGACTGCTTGGGAAAAGGAAAAGGAATAGGAGATGATGAAAGAGAGAGAAATTATGTACTGTCAGAAGCAATACTCTAGCCATTTCTCCGCTTTCTCTTTCTTACCGGGACTGATAGTTCAGCAAAGTGTTGTTGTTGTTGTTGTGGTCTTCAGTCCTGAGACTGGTTTGATGCAGCTCTCCATGCTACTCTGTCCTGTGCAAGCTTCTTCATCTCCCAGTACCTACTGCAACCTACATCCTTCTGAATTTGCTTAGTGTATTCATCTCTTGGTCTCCCTCTACGATTTTTACGCTCCACGCTGCCCTCCAATGCTAAATTTTTGATCCCTTGATGCCTCAAAACATGTCCTACCAACCGATCCCTTCTTCTAGTCCAGTTGTGCCACAAACGTCTCTTCTCCCCAATCCTATTCAATACCTCCTCATTAGTTACGTGATATATCCACCTTATCTTCAGCATTCTTCTGTAACACCAGATTTCGAAAGCTTCTATTCTCTTCTTATCCAACTAGTTACCGTCCATGTTTCATTTCCATACATGGCTACAATCCATACAAATACTTTCAGAAACGACTTCCTGATACATAAATCTATACTCGATGTTAACAACTTTCTCTTCTTCAGAAACGCTTTCTTGCCATTGCCAGTCTACATTTTATAACCTCTCTACTTCGACCATCATCAGTTATTTTACTTCCTAAATAGAAAAACTCCTTTACTACTTCAAGTGTCTCATTTCCTAATCTAATTCCCTCAGCATCACCCGATTTAATTTGACTACATTCCATTATCCTCGTTTTGCTTTTGTTGATGTTCATCTTATATCCTCCTTTCAAGACACTGTCCACTCCGTTCAACTGCTCTTCCAGGTCCTTTGCTGTCTCTGACAGAATTACAATGTCATCGGCGAACCTCAAAGTTTTTACTTCTTCTCCATGAATTTTAATACCTACTCCGAATTTTTCTTTTGTTTCCTTTACTGCTTGCTCAATATACAGATTGAATAACATCGGGGAGAGGCTACAACCCTGCAGAAGAAACCTCTCCGTGGTTTGAAAGGTAGGGGAGAGATAGTGATGGAAGTGAAGCTGTCAGTGTAGTTCGTGAGTCACACTTGGGTAACTCAGCCATTAAGAGCACTGCTCACGAAGAACAAGGTTCTGATTTCGAGTCTCTGCCCGGTACAGTTTTAGCTTCAAAACATACTCCGGCACATGACATAAAAGTCGTTCTCAGTGTGGGAGTTTCGTTAAAAACCTTACCGCAGTCAACTCAAATGCATCATAAACAGCTTCACTTATGATCAAAGCTGTTAGTTTGTAACAATCATAAACGTATTCAGTACGTCTCTATATGCACTTTCCATAGTTGGTAATATACAAACATTATGAGCTCATGTCTATACATTGTGTTAAAAGACAATATTCCATACTATAAAAGACGGTGGTATGGACCACAAAAGAAAAAAAGTTCAGTTGACGTGGATTATAACGTACATAGTTTAAGAGCTATGTGCTGTGTTATTACGGACGACCTACAGAATGCAATTAACGGATGAGAATCCATTTCTCCGTAAAACGCAAGAGATTTTAATCTAATCAGCTTACTATTACATATGACTTGTTACAGTGACCCACTGGTGAAGGAGGTTCTCAAAATGCAAAATGTTGTCAGTAGTGAAACTCGAGCCGAAACAACGATCTTATTTGAAGGTCACATCCAAACTTACAGAGATTAACCCCCCCCCCCCCCCCCCCCACACCCACCCACACATACACACAAAAATGGTTCAAATGGCTCTGAGCACTATGGGACTTAACTTCTACGGTCATCAGTCCCCTAGAACTTAGAACTACTTAAACCTAACTAACCTAAGATCATCACACACATTTATGCCCGAGGCAGGATTCGAACCTGCTGCGTGACATCCAGTGTCCACCTTTTGCACAGATAATGGCTCTCCCCCCTCTGATCTAGACCACCACTACAGTTTAAAAATTGTGGTAAATCACTAACCTCAGTCCTCTCTCTAGACCGATAGGATCACACTTGACTGGGGAGAAACCCAATCCCCTCCCGCCTTTTTAGTGCTGTTCCGGCTGTGTGGATTTCGTCATTTGAGGTCTGTACCGTATAGTGAAGGGATCCTGAAGCGCCAACACAGATCAGCCACCGCACAGACTGAAAGAAACCTAAGACTATGTTGTGTACCTAGTTCCGCGTAGTCACCACGTACTCAACTTTTCCAATAGAGCGCGCCCCGCTATGCACAACAGCGCAGGCGCAGCGCTCGTCCGTCTCCGCTCTACGAGATGGCGGTGCCATAAAGACGGACCTGATTCTGCTTCCGCCGATCCGCGTATTAATACGTAACGCAGCCAATTAGATTGCTGCTAACGTAGAACCTTTTCTCCTCGCGGATCACACTCGCGCAGTGATACCTGAACGTGCGAGGTATTATAACGAGTGTACAGACCTCCGATTAGGCAGTCTGCATTTGTCTGTAGTAAAGTTTCAGTCTGCGCCTAACACGATTACTATATTCCTGCACATAGCCATGAAGATAAATGACTAGACACGTTGGCAAGTATCAGAGATACGTTAGTATAAGATTAACGTACCAAGACCAAAGGAACTTTAGATTGTCAATTGTAAATAGCATCCAGAACCAAGTTATTTTTATGCTAATTATTATTTTAATAAATGTGTGTAAAAATTAATCAAGTTCTGTTTAAAGTTGATCACCGTCAATCTGCTACTCTAAGCGTGCAAGTGGCATTTCTATCGTCTGACCTACCGGTAGAAGATAAACACGCCACAATAAGACCACGAGACATATTGCTGATACTCGCCTACTTCGTTGGAGCGACAAGTCAAATAATCTGATGGGGTGTGTACCGAAGGTCTTACAGTACGCACACCACAGACTATCACATTCGAAAGTATTACTCCATCCATCACTCTTATTAGAAATAAGAGTAGCGTTCTCGCTTCCCACGCCCGGGTTCCCGGGTTCGAATCCCTGCGGGATCAGGGATTTTCTCTGCCTCGTGATGGCTGGGTGTTGTGTGATGCCCTTAGGTCAGTTAGGTTTAAGTAGGTCTAAGTTCTAGGGGACTGATGACCTAAGATGTTAAGTCCCATAGTGCTCAGAACCACAATTAAGTTATTTATTTATACATGTTTGGACTTACGATTTATTTAATTTATTTACTTATATATTTCAGGTATTTTTGAAATTCTTAAGGTATAACATTTTCCAAAAATGATCAATTATTTAAAGATAATCTATGTTTTTTTATTTTATTTTCGGACAGTGTTGTGCGCCATCATACAGCATTCCTTTTCCATTATCACCATTTATTCATTTTACACTACTATCCATTAAAATTGCTACACCAAGAAGAATGCAGATGAGAAACAGGTATTCATTGGACAAACATATTATACTAGAACTGAGAAATCAGTACCCAGAACAACCACCTCTGGCCGTAATAACGGCTTCATACGGCTGGGCATTGAGTCAAACAGAGCTTGGATGGCATGTACAGGTACAGCTGCCCATGCAGCTTCAACACGATACCACAGTTCAAGAGTAGTGACTGGCGTATTGTGACGAGGCAGCTGCTCTACCACTATTGACCAGACGTTTTCAATTGGTGAGAGATCTGGAGAATGTGCTGGCAAGGGCAGCAGTCGAACATTTTCTGTATCCAGAAAGGCCCGTACAGGACCTGCAACATGCGGTCGTGCATTATCTTGCTGAAATGTAGGGTTTCGTAGGGATCGAATGAAGGGTAGAGCCACGGGTCGTAACACATCTGTAATGTAACGTGCACTGTTCAAAGTGCCGCCAATGCGAACAAGAGGTGGCCGAGACGTGTAACCAATGGCACCCCATACCATCATGCTGGGTGATACGCCAGTATGGCGATGACGAATACATGCTTCCAATGAGCGCTCACCGGGATTTCGCCAAACACGAATGTGACCATGACGATGCTGTAAACAGAACCTGGATACATCCGAAATAAAGACGTTTTGCCATTCGTGCACCCAGGTTCGTCTCTTAGGTACACCATCGCAGGCGCTCCTGTCTGTGATGCAGCGCCAAGGGTAACCGCAACCATAGTGTCCGAGCATATAGTCTATGCTGTGAAAACGTTGTCGAACTGTTCGTGCAGATGGTTGTTGTCTTGAAAACGTACCCATCTGTTGACTCAGACGTGGCTGCACGATCCGTTACAACAATGCGGATAAGATGTTTGTCATCTCGACTACTACTGATACGAGGCCGTTGGGATCCAGCACGGCGTTCCGTATTACCCTCGTGAATCCACCGATCCCATATTCTGCTAACAGTCATTGGATCTCAACCAACGCGAGCAGCAATGTCGCGATACGATAAACCGCAATCGCGATTGACTGCAATCCGACATTTATTTAAGTCGGAAACGTGATGGTACGCATTTCTTCGCCTTACACGAGGCATCACTAAAACGTTTCACCAGGCAACGCCTGTCAACTGTTGTTTGTGTATGAGAAATCGGTTGAAACTTTCCTCATGTCAGTAGGTGTCGCCACCGGCGCCAGCCTTGGGTGAATGCTCTGAAAAGTTAATCAATTGCATATCACAACATCTTCTTCCTGTCGGTTAAATCTCGCGTCTGTAGCACGTCATCCTTGTGGTGTAGCAGTTTTAATGGGCAGTAGTGTATTTTATTTTGCGTCAGACACTCAGACTACAGAAACTAAGTTTTAATCTGAAAAAAAAAGAAATGCAGTGAGGCAAACAAATATACATTATCACAATATAAACATGGAATTTTGTAGCTAATCTTTAGCGTTGTCCGTAAATATGTGATTCTCGTTAAGGCATCCGTCAGGATAACCACACACATCACAAAATTAAAATATGCTCCCTGGTCTGCTCCATTCCACAGTTACGCTTGGGATATTCACCAAGTCCCCACTTCACCATTAAATGCCTGCATCCTCGAAATCCGGCTAACAGTCCGTGCAGTGCAGTCTGTTGTCTCCAAAGCTGGTAACTTGCACTGTTGGCTCGGGCACCGGCTGCTGTTCTCCACGGGTATCCGCAGCCACCCTTCTCTCCGTGCGGTCTTCGCATCCTTGGGTGTTATTTCGTCGATGTGGAAGGGTTTTCGGGGTTTGAGGCGGTCCTCGATTGGAAAATGTTGGTGCATGGTGAGGGTATGATTGTCTCTGATTGATGTAGCTACCCACTGAACTACTGCTTGTCATCGGATGTGTGGAGGTTCATTGCGTGATAGGACTGGAAGCCAGGGTATGGGGGTTGGTTGTAGTGTTCCCGAGATTACGCTCGTGGTTTCGTGGAATTGGATGTCAACCTTTTTTTTATGGATACTACTATCCCACACTTGGGCACAGTACTCACCAACACTATGTACAGGAAGTAACACAGAAGTGCTTGATGTACCTGCTGAGCAACACCAGGTGGTTTCCGCTAGCTTTCATTGTTATTTCTTTGAGCCTTGACGAGCTGGCACCAATGTCATTTTGTTCATGTATCGTTGAGATCGATTGTGGTTGAGCACAGCCATCTTTGCTTTTCGCGTGTCTTATCTTACGCGTTGGCGGGTGAAAGGATTTGGTTGTGAGCCTTCGACGGGTAACCCTGGAGACCTCGTGATATTCGCTGGGAGACGAGTGTCAACGGCTACCGAACGAGCGTGATGACCGTTATAAACTCCTGGAAATGGAAAAAAGAACACATTGACACCGGTGTGTCAGACCCACCATACTTGCTCCGGACACTGCGAGAGGGCTGTACAAGAAATGATCACACGCACGGCACAGCGGACACACCAGGAACCGCGGTGTTGGCCGTCGAATGGCGCTAGCTGCGCAGCATTTGTGCACTGCCGCCGTCAGTGTCAGCCAATTTGCCGTGGCATACGGAGCTCCATCGCAGTCTTTAACACTGGTAGCATGCCGCGACAGCGTGGACGTGAACCGTATGTGCCGTTGACGGACTTTGAGCGAGGGCGTATAGTAGGCATGCGGGAGGCCGGGTGGAGGTACCGCCGAATTGCTCAACACGTGGGGCGTGAGGTCTCCACAGTACATCGATGTTGTCGCCAGTGGTCGGCGGAAGGTGCACGTGCCCGTCGACCTGGGACCGGACCGCAGCGACGCACGGATGCACGCCAAGACCGTAGGATCCTACGCAGTGCCGTAGGGGACCGCACCGCCACTTCCCAGCAAATTAGGGACACTGTTGCTCCTGGGGTATCGGCGAAGACCATTCGAAACCGTCTCCATGAAGCTGGGCTACGGTCCCGCACACCGTTAGGCCGTCTTCCGCTCACGCCCCAACATCGTGCAGCCAGCCTCCAGTGGTGTCGCGACAGGCGTGAATGGAGGGACGAATGGAGACGTGTCGTCTTCAGCGATGAGAGTCGCTTCTGCCTTGGTGCCAATGATGGTCGTATGCGTGTTTGGCGCCGTGCAGGTGAGCGCCACAATCAGGACTGCATACGACCGAGGCACACAGGGCCAACACCCGGCATCATGGTGTGAGGTGCGATCTCCTACACTGGCCGTACACCTCTGGTGATCGTCGAGGGGACACTGAATAGTGCACGGTACATCCAAACCGTCATCGAACCCATCGTTCTACCATTCCTAGACCGGCAAGGGAACTTGCTGTTCCAACAGGGCAATGCACGTATCCTGTGCCACCCAACGTGCTCTAGAAGGTGTAAGTCAAGTACCCTGGCCAGCAAGATCTCCGGATCTGTCCCCCATTGAGCATGTTTGGGACTGGATGAAGCGTCGTCTCACGCGGTCTGCACGTCTAGCACGAACGCTGGTCCAACTGAGGCGCCAGGTGGAAATGGCATGGCAAGCCATTCCACAGGACTACATCCAGCACCTCTACGATCGTCTCCATGGGAGAATAGCAGCCTGCATTGCTGCGAAAGATGGATATACACTGTACTAGTGCCGACATTGTGCATGCTCTGTTGCCTGTGTCTATGTGCCTGTGGTTGTGTCAGTGTGATCATGTGATGTATCTCACCCCTGGAATGTGTCAATAAAGTTTCCCCTTCCTGGGACAATGAATTCACGGTGTTCTTATTTCAATTTCCAGGAGTGTAGATCGAAGAAATGTTTCTAGCTCGTAACATACGTGTCCATATTGCAGAAATTGGTCGGGCGTTTTGGCGACATGGGCAGCTTGGAGACACAAGTTCTGTGACTTCGCCCGGAACAAAATTTGAAGTGAAGCGGTGAAGCTGTGGAACCCGTTCCTTCGTATTGTGTACGTGATGTGAAGTAAGTGGTAGTAAGTGTGTTTTGTTGACCAACGCACTCAGAGGCATTTAAATTTTATTATTATGGCGAGACTTCCATAGTCAAACTTTAAGATTTTGTGGAAGAGTTCAGTTGGCCCAGTTAAATGGTGATCGTTATTTGAAAGTTATCTCAGAAGTTTTACTAGTGCTCTGTGTTACTTGTACGCAAATGATTTTATGTTAAGATTTTCAAAGCCTGCACTCTATTAATACTGTTGTCCATGTGTGAAATGTTTAAGGTGAAAGTTGCGAATTTGTCAGTAGTGTAACGTATTCCTATACACGCTTACCCATATATTGAGTAAAAGGTTCTGCCGAGTGTTTCAGGGTAATTGTAATGTCTTTGTGATTCTCGCAAAAACCTTTGGTTGTGCTATCGCCTTGGCGGGGAGTGAAATGTCATCCGAGGTCTGGGCCTGGCAGTGTTTAAGAATCTGGCCACTACCGCCTTCCAAAGTTTAGTATTTATCTTCCTTCCGCCAAGGCGGGTTAAGCTGGTAGGCATATAAATATACATTCTATGTAACCTGTTCTTATAAGAATCTGTTTCCTTAAGTATTAGCAACCGGCAACTGGCTAAATTCTAAATTGCATAACATCTGCTGAGTTCCTTGCACACCTCTTTCTAATAGTCTTTTATTAACACGTCTGAGCACATGAACATTCATTTTTAAAAATCAGTGTTTCTGCTGTAGTTTTTTATGTAAGTGGTTCTATCATGTTATATAATTGGATCTCAGTTTGGCACTAGTGTTGAAGTGTTATTGTCATCCTTTATTGGTAACTGTCTTCATAATATGTATTTTGAGGGAAATCCTATATGGGAGTTTGAATTTCTTAAGTTTGTCAGTAATTCTGTTTTCTTAATAAGGGAAAATCAAGCAAGGGGTATTAGTGCGCAGCAACGTCAAGTTTGTAATTGACATTTTAACAAGTGCTTCTTCAACAGATTGAAAGTGTAAGTTTATAAGGGTATTTTAGAGAAGAATGTTAAGTGTGACAATCTTAATGTAATAACTGGTTTTTAGGAGTTTGATCCCCCATGAACCATGGACCTTGTCGTTGGTGGGGAGGCTTGCGTGCCTCAGCGATACAGGTAGCCGTACCGTAGGTACAACCAAAACGGAGGGGTATCTGTTGAGAGGCCAGACAAACGTGTGGTTCCTGAAGAGGGGCAGCAGCCTTTTCAGTAGTTGCAAGGGCAACAGTCTGGATGATTGACTGATCTGGCCTTGTAACAAAAACCAAAACAGCCTTGCTGTGCTGGTACTGTGAACGGCTGAAAGCAAGGGGAAACTACGGCCGTAATTTTTCCCGAGGGCATGCAGCTTTACTGTATGATTAAATGATGATGGCGTCCTCTTGGGTAAAATATTCCAGAGGTAAAATAGTCCCCCATTCGGAACTACGGGCGGGGACTACTCAAGAGGAAGCCGTCATCAAGAGAAAGAAAACTGGCGTTCTACGGATCGGAGCGTGGAATGTCAGATCCCTTAATCGGGCAGGTAGGTTAGAAAATTTAAAAAGGGAAATAGATAGGTTAAAGTTAGATATAGTGGGAATTAGTGAAGTTCGATGGCAGGAGGAACAAGACTTTTGGTCAGGTGAATACAGGTTTATAAACACAAAATCAAATAGGGGTAATGCAGGAGTAGGTTTAATAATGAATAGGAAAATAGGAATGCGGGTAAGCTACTACAAACAGCATAGTGAACGCATTATTGTGGCCAAGATAAATACGAAACCCACACCTACTACTGTAGTACAAGTTTATATGCCAACTAGCTCCGCAGATGACGAAGAAATTGAAGAAATGTATGATGAAATAAAAGAAATTATTCAGATAGGGAAGGGAGACGAAAATTTAATAGTCACGGATGACTGGAATTCGAGTGTAGGAAAAGGGAGAGAAGGAACCGTAGTAGGTGAATATGGATTGGGGCTAAGAAATGAAAGAGGAAGCCGCCTGGTAGAATTTTGCAGAGAGCTCAACTTAATCATAACTAACACTTGGTTTCAGAATCATGAAAGGAGGTTGTATACATGGAAGCACCCTAGAGATACTAAAAGGTATCAGATAGATTATATAATGATAAGACAGAGATTTAGGAACCAGGTTTTAAATTGTAAGACATTTCCAGGGGCAGTTGTGGACTCTGACCACAATCTATTGGTTATGAACTGTACATTAAAACTGAAGAAACTGCAAAAAGGTGGGTATTTAAGGAGATGGGACCTGGATAATCTGATAGAACCAGTGGTTGTACATAGTTTCAGGGAGAGCATAGGGGAACAATTGACAGAAATGAGGGAAAGAAATACAGTAGAAGAAGAGTGGGTAGCTTTGAGGGATGAAGTAGTAAAGGCAGCAGAGGATAAAATAGGTAAAAAGACGAGGGCTAGTAGAAATCCTTGGGTAACAGAAGAAATATTGAATTTAATTGATGAAAGGAGAAAAAATAAAAATGCAGTAAATGAAGCAGGCAAAAAGGAATACAAACGTCTCAAAAATGAGATCGACAGGAAGTGCAAAATGGCTAAGCAGGGATGGCTAGAGGACAAATGTAAGGATGTATAGGCTTATCTCACTAGGGGTAAGATAGATACTGCATACAGGAAAATTAAAGAGACCTTTGGAGAAAAGAGAACCACTTGTATGAACATCAAGAGCTCAGATGGAAACCCAGTTCTAAGAAAAGAAGGGAAAGCAGAATGGCGGAAGGAGTATATAGAGGGTCTATACAAGGCAGATGTACTTGAGGACAATATTATGGAAATGGAAGAGGATGTAGATGAAGATGAAATGGGAGATACGGTACTGCGTGAACAGTTTGACAGAGCACTGAAAGACCTGTGTCGAAACAAGGCCCCCGGAGTAGACAACATTCCATTGGAACTACTGACGGCCTTGGGAGAGCCAGTCCTGACAAACCTATACCATCTGATGAGCAAGATGTATGAAACAGGCGAAATACCCTCAGACTTCAAGAAGAATATAATAATTCCAATCCCAAAGAAAGCAGGTGTTGACAGATGTGAAAATTACTGAACAATTAGTTTAATAAGCCACAGCTGCAAAATACTAACTCGAATTCTTTACAGACGAATGGAAAAACTAGTAGAAGCCGACCTCGGGGAAGATCAGTTTGGATTCTTTAGGAATACTGGAACACGTGAGGCAATACTGACCTTACGACTTATCTTAGAAGAAAGATTAAGGAAAGGCAAACCTACGTTTCTAGCATTTGTAGACTTAGAGAAAGCTTTTGACAATGTTGACTGGAATACTCTCTTTCAAATTATAAAGGTGGCAGGGGTAAAATACAGGGAGCAAAAGGCTATTTACAATTTGTACAGAAACCAGATGGCTGTTACAAGAGTCGAGGGGCATGAAAGGGAAGCAGTGGTTGGGAAGGGAGTGAGACAGGGTTGCAGCCTCTCCCTGATGTTATTAGATCTGTATATTGAGCAAGTAGTAAAGGAAACAAAAGAAAAATTAGGAGTAGGTGTTAAAATCCATGGAGAAGAAATAAAAACTTTAAGGTTCGCCGATGACATTGTAATTCTGTCAGAGACAGCAAAGGACTTGGAAGAGCAGTTGAACGGAGTGGACAGTGTCTTGAAAGGAGGATATAAGATGAATATCAACAAAAGGAAAACGAGGATAATGGAATGTAGTCGAATTAAATCGGGTGATGCTGAGGGAATTATATTAGGAAATGAGACACTTAAAGTAGTAAAGGAGTTTTGCTATTTAGGAAGTAAAATAACTGATGATGGTCGAAGTAGAGAGGATATAAAATGTAGACTGGCAATGGCAAGGAAAGCGTTTCTGAAGAAGAGAAATTTGTTAACATCGAGTATAGATTTAAGTGTCAGGAAGTCTTTTCTGAAAGTATTTGTATGGAGTGTAGCCATGTATGGAAAGGAAACGTGGGCGATAAATAGTTAAGCAAGACGACAATAGAAGCTTTCGAAATGTGGTGCTACAGAACAATGCTGAAGATTAGATGGGTAGATCACATAACTAATGAGGAAGTATTGAATAGGATTGGGGAGAAGCGAAGTTTGTGGCACAACGTGACCAGAGGAAGGGATCCGTTGGTAGGACATGTCCTGAGGCATCAAGGGATCACCAATTTAGTGTTGGAGGAGGGCAGCGTGGAGGGTAAAAATCGTAGAGGGAGACCAAGAGATGAATACACTAAGCAGATTCAGAAGGGTGTAGGTTGCAATCGGTACTGGGAGATGAAGAAGCTTGCACAAGATAGAGTAGCATGGGAGATGCATCAAACCAGTCTCAGGACTGAAGACCACAACAACAACAACAGCTCCAACTAATGCAATAGTAGTCTTTCCCTGTTCTCTTAAACCGAGCGAGGTGGCGCAGTGGTTAGACACTGGACTCGCATTTGGGAGGACGACGGTTCAATCCCGTGTCCGGCCATCCTGATTTAGGTTTTCCGTGATTTCCCTAAATCACTCCAGGTAAATGCCGGGATGGTTCCACCCTTGCCGATAATGTGGAAAATATCCTATTTTTTCAGCATTTCTCTATACCACCCCACTGACTGAAGACAACAACAACAACAAAGAGTTTGATGAAGTGGCTATGTAAAGTAATAGATAATTGCTATTGTTAAGGTTTCTAAAATGCCTGGCACATTAAGTTTTTTATAACTTTCTCTTAAGAGACTGTTTTTGAGTACTGAGTACGTTGGGTTTCTAACTGTATTTGCAAAGCTTATCTAGTGGCTCTTACACAATTTGTTATTGTCAAATTTCTTAAAAGGCGTAATGTCAATGAACTGTCTTAATTATAAATTGTGCTACCATCTATGATTCCATCCCTCTTTCTCTTTCATGGTATCTAAGATATGGTGGGTAAGTGTGGTACGAACAGGGAACCACGTACCATTCTTGTTATGATTTCCTGGGCTATGTCTTCCTGGGCTTTGTCTTCCAAGTGGTACTTATATGTTAGTGTACGGTCCAGTTTTATTTGCAGGTATTTAGGGGTTCTCTCGTGTCTAATAGCTTGGCCCATTACATTTATATTTAGTTCTCTGTTTCCTTCCCTGTCGTTCTGGTGCATCACTGTGCTTATAGTTTTTGTTGGGTTGTTGATTAAATGGCACTCGCTGTAGAATTTTGCAAGGGTTTCCATATCAGCGTTAAGTAGTTCTTTTAATTTCTCGAAAGCCTTTGCTTGTATTGTTATTAAAAACTGGGATATCAAATATTTAGAAAGTGAACAAAGATGGTGCCAGTACTGATCCTCGTGCTGTTCCATTTTTCAAAACATTGTGTTTGCTTACGCTTCATTTTAGTTCTATTGTAAATTTCCTTTCTCTTAACATCTTTGTTAGAATTTTCAGTGTTTTCTTGCGTTTGAGAGCTCTCAAATTATCACTATTATCAGCAATGCTCATCAGAGGACTACCATGGCATATCTCCCCTATTGCAGTGGTGTCTTTCCCTGTAATGTACAGGCTAAATGAGAGTGGTAGTAAACATTTAGTTGGAGTTTTATCCTCAGAAAATCAACAATACAGCGGTACGAATGTAATGTGTGCACGCTATGAATGGCGTGTATGATGTCAGAATTACTCAGATATGTCAGCAATGTTGTAAGGGGTTCAGCACCCTGTCGCTGGTAAAGCGCAGTTCATAGCCATGTATTGTAAGGTAAATTTTATTATTTTTATTGGCATGCGCGTAGTTAAGTCACTTGTGTGATATGTTAATATCAATTTCTTTCAATCTTTTTGTGATTCGTCAGCACCAGTTGACCCAGATTTGTAATATTCAATTTTTCATATAATGCATTGCAGATCTTTTCAATAATGTAAAGGATTTTCAGAATATAATTTTTACCGGTCTTCAAAAAGGAAGGAACAATTTTCCCTTAAGTCATTACCAGTCCCGATCCAGTCATTTATTTAAATTTCAATATTTCAGAAATTTTCTCTGATCATAGTCATGCGTTCTTCAGTAAACAGACGACCATCTGTGCAGCTGTGTCAGTAAGCAAAGTCAGTTTTTCTAATAGTTCAGATCTCAGCCAAATGTTGTCCAGTATTAGTAGATAGGCCAGCATTGCACTAAGCTGTGCCGTTCACGAGCAGATATATAGACAGCATTATCCGGTGACACCATCATGAGATAAGAATTTTTCACACTGGTTTCAGAGGGCCATGGCGTAGCGCTGTTTACCTCAAAATTTATCATGAGTTTTTTCGTGAGATAATATATTAATAAAAAATTTATCATTTTTATTATTTTATACAGGAAGATTATAATGTTCACAGACCAAACGCCTCCTATGTTGCTAGATTACCTCACAGAACGTGCTGGCGACTACTGTAAGACGTCATGGTCTCCTGACCTTTATTGCTTACATATTCCACACTCACAATCATATCCGCACATCATGACGCTTCATTCGAACCAAATCTCGATAAGATAAAGGCAATGTTGTACGAATTCATGTAAACGATATACAAATAACTAATAAATCACAAGTGCGCACCATGGTTGAAATACTCGAGGCTGGCGTACAAACACACACATTCAAGAGACGATGATTGACGGGCTTTTAGTTCAAGAAAGGCAACCGCACGCCAGGAGGCTGGTCCCAACCCATCTACGTCGACCAGTGACCGTCTGCAGAGCAGACAGCGTTTGCCCGAGTGAAAGGACGACCCCATGTTCGGCTTTAAAGCAAATTCCGCTACATTGTGTGGGAGCGGCCAGCCTATGCATTCTTTACACATAGCACACAGTTTCAGAGATTTTCACAGGGAGACAGCAAACGCCAAACGCCGATACTACAGATTTCCGGATTAGTCGCCTTAAACGAAACATCATTCTCCCATTTCAGAAGAGCAATGCTGATTGGCAGACGATATTTCTGACGCCTTGACCTGAAGGAGTAATGGAAGAGACCGAAAGATATACCCCTTCAAGTCTGGCGTGGAGAGGGGCCGTTCCGTTGTCGCTTTTGGAGCGAGAACACGTAACAAGAGCAGGCGCGCTCGTACGTGTACTCAAAGAGCGAGGAACAAGTCTCTCCTCAGTACTTCACTGGGAGAGAACCTCTGTTGAGAGTGAATCAGACTGCTACTCTGTATTGAGTCCTTGCGATTAAACATTGTTCTCTGTGTTATTGTGTTGGCCGCCACACTTACTGTGCAGTGTGAACGGACAGAGTTATAGTTAAACGCCTGCGAGTGAATTTTTGAGTGGTATCATTGTGGACTGGTTATCAGACCGGTGTACCACGCCAATAGTTAGACTAGGGGCGAATAGGAGTCCTTGACTTCATCAAGGTGTAGGGAGAGTTTGATTGGCGAAGGTCAATCCAGATTGAATGAGAGTTATCTTATTTGTCAGCAGCGAGCGGCGCAGACAGCAGTCATCGCAGCTTACGGTATTGTGCGCTACAGCTCTTGCGAGTCCCATACTTCCTCCACAACAGTACAATTCACTGCATTTCACACGCGACAGCCTCGACCGTACCTAGCAACATTCTAAAAGATAATTATTCAAGTTGAGTATGTGCTGCTCTCAGCCATTCTGCCAAGTCAATAGGAAATCTTAAGCTTTGTATAGAAATTTCATTTGCGAATCCTATCCTTGAGAGGTAACTCCACATTCCAAAAAGAACCAGGATATAACTTTTTCAATTCATAACTAAAAGTGCCATTGTGATTACTTAGAATTTTTGCAAAATAAATAATAATTTTCCTTAGTTTCATGTTTTTCTTACACTAACTAGCACTACTCCAGTACCCAAGTGTTCCACTGGTTACGTAAGAAATTTTGTGAATTTTTGTGTCATTCCTTACAGCGGACGACACCAGAAGATGTTTCTTGCTGAATGTTTTTCAGGCATTTCTCTTTAGAACATTAGGAGCGTCTGTCTGAGTTCTATAGGACTGTGGGGGTGGACATTGCATCTTGCAGGAGCACAGGGTAAAGGGCACATCTCAGATTAGTCCGTTGCGCAGAATGACAGAATAGCAACCCCACACGTTCATCACACTACCCGAAAACATTTAATATACAGGGTAGCCAGAAACAGTCTGAAAAGTAGTTGCAAGGTACCCAGTGCTGAGAAATAATTATTAAGAAAAAAAATTAGACACGTCGCTCCGTTTCCGATTTAATTAACACGGAAGTTAGCCAAAGAGGCCGATGCGCGCGTAAATTCAAGCTGTCTGCCAGAAGCGGTGTCAAACGTGTTCCTCGTTTGGCTTCCTAGAACCGAGCAAGAGACCAATACAATAATTGGACATGGGGCGGTAATAAGGACCGGAGCCGAGCCAAAGGCTGAGCAGTCTCGCGCCCTATCATCTACGCTATGAGCACAACTGACAGTAGTTGTATCTGGCCAGCCGCTTGAATCTGAGCGCGCAGCGGCCTGTTGGTTAACTTCAGTGCTAATTAACCCAGAAACGCGAAAAGTCTCGAATTTTTTCTTAACAATTATTTCTCAGCAAAAACTACCCAGCAGCATCCTTACAAGGTCTTCGGACAACTTATGACCATCCTGTAAATAACAACTGGAATACCGGTACCTAGAACAGCACTCACATACAGGAATCAGTGATCAGAAACTTGACTTGTACTAGCTCGACCATTCAGAGTGCTATAAATCATAGTCTCAGGTGGTGAATAATCATGGATTTTTAGGAAATGCATGGTCTACGTTTACAGAGATTACCTGACAGAAACCTCAGACGACATCTGCATGTAGCAAACTGTGATTCAGAGACAGGAAGCTTTTGTGATGTATACGTAAGCGAGTTACAGAGGCGCTGGCTGTCTCAGAAAAAAGTGGCTGTGGCTGACAAGGAACTCCTTGAGTGAGAGGTCACAAAAGGACAATGAAACTTACGGCATTCGACACCTACATCTACATCTACATCTACACCCATACTCCGCAAGCCACCTGACGGTGTGTGGCAGAGGGTACCTTGAGTACCGCTATCGGTTTTCCCTTCTGTTCCAGTCTCGTATTGTTCGTGGAAAGATGGATTATCGATATGGCTCTGTGTGGGCTCTAATCTCTCTGATTTTATCCTCATGGTCTCTTCGCGAGGTATACGTAGGAGGTAGCAATATACTGCTTGACTCGTCGGTGAAGGTATGTTCTCGAAACTTCAACCAAATCCCGTACCGAATTTTGTTTTCGGACTGCATTTCCTTAGAATCTTCCAATGAATCTCAGTCTGGCATCTGCTTTACCGACGATTAATTTTATATGGTCATTCCATTTTAAATCACTCCTAATGCCTACTCATAGATAATTTATGGAATTAACTGCTTCCAGTTGCTGACCTGCTGTATTGTAGCTAAACGATAAAGGATCTTTCTTTCTATGTATTCGCAGCACATTACACTTGTCTACATTGAGATTCAATTGCCATTCCGTGCACCATGCGCCAATTCGTTGCAGATCCTCCTTCATTTCAGTACAATTTTCCATTATTACAACCTCTTGATATACTACAGCATTATCCGCAAAAAGACTCAGTGAACTTCCGATGTTATCCACAAGGTCATTTATATGTATTGTGAATAGCAGCTGTCCTACGACACTCCCCTGCGGGACACCTGTAATTACTCTTACTTCGGAAGACTTCTCTCCACTGTGAATGACATGCTGCGTTCTGTTATCTAGGAACTCTTCAATCCAATCGCACAATTGGTCTCATAGTCCATATGCTCTTACTTTGTTCAATGTACGACGGTGGGGAACTGTATCAAACGACTTGCGGAAGTCAAGAAACATGACATCTACAGGTGAACCCGTGCCTATGGCCCTCTGAGTGTCGTGGACGAATAGCGCGAGTTGGGTTTCACACGATCGTCTTTTTCGAAACCCAGGCTGATTCCTACAGAGTAGATTTCTAGTCTCCAGAAAAGTCATTATACTCGAACGTAATACGTCTTTCAAAATTCTACAACTGATCGACGTTAGAGATATAGGTCTATAGTTCTGCACATCTGTTCGACGTCCCTTCTTGAAAACGGGGATGACCTGTGCCCTTTTCCAATATCTGGAACGCTACGCTCTTCTAGAGACCTACTGTACACCGCTGCAAGAAGGGGGGCAAGTTCCTTCGCGTACTCTGCGTAAAATCGAACTGGTATTCCATCAGGTCAAGCGGCCCATCCTCTTTCGATCGATCATAATTGTTTTTCTATCCCTCTGTCGTCTGTTTCGATATGTACCATTTTGTCATCTGTGTGGTAATCAAAACAAGGAAGTACAGTGCAGTCTTCCTCTGTGAAACAGCTTTGGAAAAAGACATTTAGTATTTCGGCCTTTAGTCGATCATCCTCTGTTTCAGTACCATTTTGATCACTGAGTGTCTGGAAATTTTCTTTTGATCCACCTACCGCTTTTACATGAGACCAAAATTAGTTAGGATTTTCTGCCAAGTCAGTACACAGAACTTTACTTTCGAATTCACTGAACGCCTCTCGCATAGCCCTCGTCACACTACATTTTGCTTCGTGTAATTTTTGTTTGTCATAAGGCACCCCACATATTGTCTACCATGTAACCACAATATTGGGTGCTAATGGCATCATGGGGTGGGCACAGTTTGAGGTGTAGTTGAACTGCTTGTTCGACGAGTCCTGCCGATTTGGACCAGCGGTTGTAGGCACTTCAATCCGGAACCGCGTTGCTGCTACGATTACAGGTTCGAATCCTGCCTCGGGCATGGATGTGTGTGTGATGTCCTTAGGTTAGTTAGGTTTAAGTAGTTCTAAGTCTAGGGGACTGATAACCTCAGATGTTAAGTCCCATAGTGCTCAGAGCCATTTGAACCATTCGACGAGTGACTCACAACAGTGCTACCGTGCTAGTGGTGTTGATACAAACAGATCAATGGCAACGACACACAAACCAAACATGTGCTCGTGTAACAACTGTTGCCGAAGTTGACATTTGGTCAGATATGAACCCAAGGAATTTCTCAATTGAGAAAGAAGTGGCAAATAAAATATTAGTTTCTGCAAGATTTGTCAGTGTAATGTGCGGTGTAGTATACGCTGGGCTGTGCAGACGCTATACAGGAGGAAATCAATGATGACGATAGGGGCTTAACAAGGGAAAGGGATAGTGAAACAGGTGCCGAGCAATGTACCTCATCATCCTTGTCGAACAAAGAGCCTCCATTGAACGTAGTAAAAGGACAGTCGATGTCCATGGAGCCGGTACTAAACATAATTACGTACATGGAAGGTCATCCGTAGCATAGTAATAAAAGAATTACCAAGAGGTTTCGAATAAGTCCGCAGCAATATGAGCGTGTGGTGCGTAAGAAAAGCTACGGATACTCAAGGGAGGACAAGGCACACTTCTTACCGAAACGGGTGTTTGCGCGTTTCGTGAATGTTCGATACATTTTACAGGACGTGCATGACGGTGACCAACTACGTTATGCACATGAAATTGCGAGCGACATAGATTACAGTTATTTTAAGGGAAGCAGTGGATGGTTGTACAGCTTTGAACTGTCCTACAGAACTGAAGGATGTAAGATAATGAAATTTCAAACAAAGTGTAAAGTTGACGGTGCACAGCAAACAGCGGACTCGGACCGAAATCAGATGAGATAAATAAACTTATTCCATTGTTCGGTAAGGAATTTGTATTCATTTCCGAACAGTCGGGATCTGAAGAGAAAACACATATGAAAGAACACTGGAAATTAGAGATAACAAGAGAGTTTTATCAAGATGTTAACGCATTAGGATACAATTATATCGATTGTTTATCAGGATGGTAAATGGTATGAACACTGCTTTTGGCCAGTAGGTGGTCAAAATAACTTGCTTTTGATCGATTTCGGGTATAAAAATCGTTCTCCTTGAGAGAAAACTGTTCCTCCTGAAAAATGTGTGGCTTGTAATTCGTAACACCTGGAACCATTGGAAAAATTAAGCGTCTGGATGTTTGTTTTTTCCGTGTCTATAAAACATCTTATTGCACTTAATTTCTTTTGTTTCCGCCAATGATGGTCCTTAGACTACCGGTTTCGGTCAGCAGCGAGCATCTTCAGATCTGTTTCATAACATATTCTACGATAATACAGCCACAGTGGTTATATTAGGATACGTTATAAAACAGATCTGAAGATGGTCCTTGGAAACCGGTGGTCTAAGCACCAAACATTTTGTGAACATTGGAGGAAGTAAACAAATTCATTCTACACTTAATGGATGATTGTTCTTAATCTACGACCATGTCACGAGTTGGGAAACATTATCGCACTGTCTGGAGCTACACCTTAGAGGATAGCCAGTTTCACGATAAGCTCCCCGACGCATTGTTCTGCATTCGCCTGCATGCCATCACATTTAATCAGGACTCATGACCCCGTTGCACCAATATGATTCTGTAAGCTTGTTAAGAGTTGGTAACTAGCTGGACGTATTGCGTGGTTTGTAACTATCAAGTAGCTTGCCTTAGATCTTGATGGTGCTAACCGTTGTGGTAATTGTAGCGCGCCATTTTTCATTCGGTGTCTTGTCTTGAACATTTCTTCAATGTTAACGATGTCCATTATGTGAAATGTAATACATATATCCCATAGGAGGTTAATCTCTGCATCTCCCGGACACTCATTTTCTGTCTCCCTCCTGCTGCACATTAAGCAATAGCTTAAATAATACAATGTGATTATTTTTCAGATTCGTATTTACATGTGTCTTGGCTTGACATGTGGAAGGAAAGTCAGTCTAAAATGTAACAAATAGTAAGTTGCAATCAGAGTTGCTTACACGTCTGTGTTCGTATAGACATTGCAGTTGTTTGTGAGACAGTATGATGTCACACATTAATAATGCAGGGAGAGAGGTTCCTCATACACAGCAGATTGGTGACACTCATTGCTTTTCTTTTTTTGTAATTTCAGCTAGCATTATAAAGTATACGTACATGTATACAGGGTAAACCACCTAAACTTTCCTTCGCAGATATTGCGGAAATGGAAAGTACTATTGATGTGGGGTTATCACAGAATGGGTTTGTAGTCAGGGACTCCTGTTGTTAGCCTATACAGAGAGTGTAATATACTTAGAAAGGGTATTTTTTGTACAAACATACACCGTTCTAAATGAAACAATGCCTTCTGACATTAACAGACTAAAAGTAGGGTAAATCAGAATGTCAGTTGTATTTGTTGCAGGATTCTAGAGCGACTCGTTTCCAAGACATGGTATTTTGGAAAGTACCCACACCCACCCTTGTTTGTTCCTTTCAACCCGCGTAGTTGTTAGGTACGATGCTGTTATGTTTGCTTACCGTGTGCTTGTGTGATTCTTGAGTGCACTGCGACTTGCTAGTCAGTTAGTGTGTGACAGTCCAAGCGGAAGGTTATGATAAACAATGGGATTTATCAGTGCAGGAAAAGCTGGCCTCCTCATGGAATATCGAGAGTGTAGGAAGAATACAGTTCGTTCTGGTATGGTGTCTGTGTCAAGATATCCCATTAGACATCAGCCATCCCGGCAGATATTTATCAACCTTTTCAACTAGTAACGGAAAGTGGTGGTGTAACACCTAGACAACATAACAGAATGAATCAATTGACGGCACAAGAAGGGGAAATAAATGTTCTTGCTGTTGTTGCAGTTAATCCGCACGTTAGTTCTCGCGCAATCGCACGAAGAAGTGGCATGAGTCAAGCAAGTTCATACACATTCTCCATCGATATAGGTTTCATCCCTACCAGACCTCAGTCCAACAAGAGCTGCATGGGAGCAATGATGAGAATCATGTTTGCTTCTGTACATGGGCATTAAGACGGGATACTCTAGATGTACCATATGTCATGTTTAGTGATCAAGGCGCATTTACCAATCATGGCAGGATAAATTGCAGAAACATGGGCTATCAGTCAGTTGATAATCCACGGTGGCTTCGTCAGGTAGAACGTCAGCGTCTATGGAGTGTAAAAATGCCTTGTTAGATAGCGACCTAACAACTCATAAGCCCGTTTTTCATACACGGAACACTGAACGCCACAATTATCGCAGCCTCCTAACAGACCATTTTCCGCGGATGCTAGAAGACGTTCCTCTGCAGACTAGGAGAAATCTGTGGTATCAACAGCTGTCCACCCCATAGTGCACGAAGAGCTACAGCATGTCTTCATGAAGTGTTTCCAAATCGCTGGATTGGACACAGAAGACCTTTATACTGGCTTGCCCGTTCCCCAGATTTGACTCCCGTAGGCTTTTTTTTCTGCGGGGAAAGCTGAAACACTCTGTCTACAAGGACATACCAACTACACCTGATGATACGCAAGGAGGTATTACTGCAGCCTGTTCGGACACCTGCCCTGAAGTGCCAGCACATGTGCAACAGTCTTTCCGTACCAGACTGGAAGCGGGTATTCTCGCTTCCAGTGTTAATTTGAACACAACCTGTCATGTCCAGTTGTCTCGTTTCTAGTCAGAATGCACATAACTAGTGTTTACACTTGTGTTCTTGTTTAGTGTGTGCTGTCACAGGTATTGCACAAGTACCGCTGCGGGAACATTTCAAGACACGATACATCGTAAACGACTCGTACTAGGATCCTCAAACAAACACCATTGACATTCTAATTTACCCTACTTCTAGTTTTCCAATGTAATAGGCACTGTTCCGTTTGAAAAGTGTATGTTTGCACAAAAAATACACTTTCTAAGTATTATTAAAATCTATGTATTGGCTATCGATACGAGCCCCTGACTACAAAAGCATTCTTTGAAAAATGCACCTCAATAGCACTTTCCGTTTCCACAATATTTGCAGTGCAAGTTTTAAGTGGTTCTCTCTCTATACAGATATGCATGTAAATCTTTACCTACGTCAGGTAGTGATGATGCACTGTACATATTGAGTAGATAAGCCAAACAGACACTGAAATTCCTTACAAAAAGTCCTCTGAGGTGCTCTGATGCTCTGAAAGCGCACACTGTACCATACATTTCCTCAAAGCCCATATAAATACTCACATCGCCTGAGATGCCATCTGAATGATTGAACTAATACATATCAGATTTCTGAACATTGATTCCTGAGTATGAGTGTACTTCTTGGTAATCCAGTTGTTATGTATCTTAACTGTAGTCACCACCACATACAGTGCAGTAATCTAGAAACTCAAGAGGCATTCGATCACTGACAATTGATGATACATCTGATAAATTCTGACATAACACACGCCATTTGTAGTGCGAAAGACTTACATTCATACCACTATCGGCGATTATCAGTCATTACCACTATCTTGAACCCACAATCTGAGTACAGTCCTACAATCAAACGTGAACTTCTACTCGCATTTAGACTGTACATTTCAGAGAATAATTTCACATTAAAAGTTGAAACATGCCATGGTAGTGGTCCTTAGAGAAGTGCTGCCGCTGACAATAATGAGAACTCAATGTCTGGGAACAGTTCTTGCATATCAGATAGCCGAGTGGAGTGGCTGTGTATACACTACTTGCATTTCCTGATTTCATAGTCAGGTATCTGCTATGGTGGTTGTGATGCAGACAATAAGATTTTTGCGAAGATGTGCGTGTCCTGGTTGAACATTTCAGCTAGCGCTGCATCTGGGGGGATCGATGGACCATTGAAAAATGATAGCAAAAACATGTAGGACATTGATCAGTAATTGATCATTCATAAAAAAAGAATAATAGTCAGAATTTCCAAAAACATGATGTATATATAAATAAATGATCATTTCCAGAGAAAGGTCAATCGCTATCATAAACATATATGATATTAATAAATGTTTAGTAATGAGAAACGCTGATGAACTGATATTTACTTTTGAATGTGATAGCCTTCTGTTTTCTTTTTTTTTTATTCTGTTTCATGGATGTTCTCTGCTGGCACTTCGTTGTTCTCTCAGTATTGGGAACAGACCTTGAATGACGAAACACACACAATTGGTATTCCAATAAAAAGGGGAGAAGAAGCGGGTTTCCCACCATCTTGATGTGCTCCTATTGGTCTAAAGAGAAAAGGGGAGGGGGAAGGAGAGGGGTTTCCCACCTTTTTTTAAGCCGTCGTGTTGGTGTAGATGAATGGAGGGAAGTGACATCCTCATAAATGGTTGTCTGCTCCAGAATCGGCACAGTGAATTGGTGACCTTCAGTTTTATTTCACACAATTGCCCAGGATGAACAGGCGGGTTATCAGGTTACATGCTGACCTCGAATGTAACAATTGCCCAAGAGCCATGAGTGGGGTATCAAGTTACATCCTGACCTTGAAGTACCTCACACAATTGCCTCACAAGTATGGGTAGTGGGTGGAATTCTATGAAAATGTGGGTGTGAGCATAAATAAGATCAGTCTCTTAGCTCATATGCTCTACCACTACTGGTATCTATTCATGCTATGGTATGCTTCCATTATTCTGTTAAGTGCAAAAACAAAATAATGTTAAAAATTTCTCAAACTTATCAACAAAAACAGATTCCATTAGGAAGAATGTATGCACCTCATTTACCTAGAACTGTAAATTCATTTTACGGTAACAACACTAATAGATCTTGATTGCATGTCTTCCGTATCGATGGACAGTAAGAGAGGAATATGTCCGTCCTCATTTGTTTACTGAACAAGTGCCCAGAGCAATTCAGGTATGCATTTTAGTGCACATGTTTACAGGACACTTCTGTTTCGATTTGATCCAAAATATGACATAAACACAGTGTATAATCGTGCAAGGCAAAATAAAACTGCCCCGTAAACTGCACTGGAGCAGTTTTTTGTGGTATTCTAACTCTTTTTGAATAGGTACAGAATTACGTAGTACATAGCCCGTTTCGTGCTCTCTTGCCACTAGGCCTTGCGTTGCAGATTTTGCTTGAGGTTTTGCCAAAACACGTCCAGTCTTAATCTCTTGCGTAAATAGTTCCGCACACTGTGGCCACAAATCGTGCTTGACGCAACACTCGACAATGAACATTCGCCCTTTTATTGTGAGCACCGTTTTGTGTTCCATTCAACTGGTTACTAACCGCGTCTGATCCTATCACTCGCTCAGACGTAATAACAGCCAAGTACTCGCGACAGAGCATGCGGGAGATTCACAGACATGTGGCAGCGACCGAAGTATGCGTCGAAAACACAGTTCACAGCAATTTCTATAATGGACAGGCCTTCTTGTTATTAACAATCGTCAGTGTTGTACACCATGAAAGGAGCTGAGCGGCATATACGAAAGTTGGTATCCGTGTTTCTACATCTTAAAGAATATGTGTATTTCAGTTTCGAGCCAGTAGCATGCAGGTGGTGGTATTAACGCCACAATAAGGTTGCAAGTCAGATTTGCTTTAAGTACACGCGCTATAGTCATGAGTGTTTGTTACCTTTGAGATTGAAGGTGGTGAGTTGATGTTAGTCAAGAATGCCTTTAAGGCAACAAAGCCCCCATTATCAACATCTCAATAAGTTTGATCGAGTTCATGTAACAGGGCTACGAGAGGATGGAACTTTCTTCTGTTCTTGCAGAAAGCCTTGGCAAGAATGTTGCCACTGTACATGACTGCCAGCAGCGGTGGTCACGGGCAGATACGGTTGCAAGAAGACCAGGCTCTGGACTGCAACGTGGCACTACCAAGAGGGCATATGCCTCTGGCGCATCATACTACAACTGCAGCTGCAATCTGAGCAGCAGTTGGCACCACGGTGACACAACAAAGTATTAGAAATCGGTTACTTTAAGGACAGCTCCGAGCCAGGCGCCCTGTAGCTTGCATTCCACTGACCCCAAACCACTGCCATTTGCGACTTCAATGGTCTCAAGCGAGAGCTAATTGGATGGCAGGGTGGAGGTATGTTGCGTTTTCTGATGATACCTGGTTCTGTGTGTTTGAATTCCTAAGAGACCAAACTACTGAGGTCATCGGTCCCTAGACTAACACACAACTTAAACTAACTTACGCTAAGAACAACACACACACCCGTACCCGAGGGAGGACTTGAACCTCCGGCGGGAGGGGCCTGGCAATCCGTGACATGGCGCCTGAAACCAAATGGCCACTCCTCGCGGCGAAGCTGGTTCTGGCTCTGAGCACTATGTGATTTAACTTCTGAGGTCATCAGTCGCCTGGAACTTAGAACTAATTAAACCTAACTAACCTAAGGCCATCACACACATCCATGCCCGAGGCAGGATTCGCTCGGCTCCAGACTGTAGCGCCTAGAACCGCACGGTCACTCCGGCCGGCAAAGCTGGTTCTGTCTCGATGCCAGTGATGGCGTTTTGTTGGTTAGGAGGGGGCATCTTAGGGCGTGGAACCAATCTGTGTTCTTGTTAGACACTCTAGACCTACACCTCGAGTTACTGTCTGGGGGCTATTTCGGATGACAGCAGGAGTACTCTCGCGGTTACTCCCACGCATCTTGACTGCAAATTTGTATGTCAATCTGGTGATTTGAGATGCTGTGCTGCCATTTATGAACAGCATTCCACAGAGTGTTTTCCAACAGCCTAACGTTCGCCCACATGCCATTGTTGTAACCCAACACGCTCAACAGAGTATCGACATGTTGGCCTTGTCAGCTCAGTCACCAGATCTGTCTCCAATCGAGCACATATGGGATATCATCGCACAACAACTGCAGCGTCATCCACAACCAGGATTAACTGTCACTGTATTGACCGGCCAAGTCCAACAGACATGGAACTTTATCCCACAAACCGATATCCGACGCCTGTACAATACAATGCATCCACGCTTGTTTGCTTGCACTCAACATTCTAGCGGCTACATTATTAATTTACCAGCATTTCAGATTTACAGTGGCTTATCTCACGCTTACACTAAGCTGTGCTCTTTTAATGTTATCACTTAAATATAATACCTACAGAAATATATTCCCGAAATTTCATTACTCTACATTAACTATATATTGGTGTTGGGACTATTTTTCCGTCTATGTATTTTCTGAGCAGGTTTTATTTTGCCTACACTGCATATGTGGACGACACTAGCTACTGTATCTAAGTAACCATTTACACGTAGCATAGTCAGACACATTAGAGAAGACATTACTTACATAACCAGAGTTGTACATATGGTCTTTGCTTCTTCAAAAAAATGTTCAAATGTGTGTGAAATCTTGTGGGACTTAACAGATAAGGTCATCAGTCCCTAAGCTTACACACTACTTAACCTAAATTATCCTACGGACAAACAGCGCCTAAGACCGCTCGGCTAATCCCGCGCGGCTTTATTCTTCCACTACTTCTGTTACGTATATAGGCTTTGATTATTCTCACCGATGTTTTCTCTGATCTAACATATTTAACTGATTATCTACGTACGTTGTCTAAAAATGTGTACGTATAATACTGCGCAGTTGATTATGGAACATAATACAGTGTGAATCACCCGAAATATTTTATTTCACGAAAGGTTTATGATTTCGGAACAAGGTTTCTTACAAATGATAGTGATCAGGGGGGCATGTAATTTCTTTGCGTGGTTAATACTCTTGATTCTTGCATAAATCATAGTACTGAATCAAGTACGGTATCTTTTAAATAGAGCGATGTACTTCTTGTAACAGCATTACAAAGCTCTTGAAAAGACGAGTATGGTGATGTAGCATTTGTTACTGTTTACGTTTAGCAAAAATACTCGAGGATGTGCTAAATCCGAAAGCTGATGCGGCTGGAATCGGTTATTGTGGTCATTGCGGTTGCATCAGGCCTTTCGGCAGTTTACGTTTTTCCACAGTAACTTCTGACTTAAATATCATTTTATGCAATATTAGGAATAGTTTTCCTAAGCTGCATCTGATGCGATAGACGTCAGCATATAGCTCGATTTACAGCAATCGTAGCTGACCTTGTATCCGTTTCACAAGAAGTAGAGCCAACAGGAACTGCGTTTAATCGTAGCATCGTAGGCCTATTTTGTTGTCAGTTTTCAGATCAATCGATGCTGAGAGAAATAAATTGTAACGTAAATGTGATATTTCACCACATCGCAATAAAATGTTGCTGACAAATTAAGAACAGGGAATTTGTTGATTTAGGTGTCTAAACAGACATAGGAAACGTGCAACATCGATTTTTCTACGGCTGAGGTTATCCTTCAGTACGACAGGGAGGATTTCGGAGCTTTCACGGTTATCTGGGTACCTTATCCTGTTATCGACTCACCGGAGCTGCGCAGATGGGAACTGGCTTACCTCTTTACCTGGAGCTCGCGCCTGTCACCAGGTAATAATCCCAGATAATAGAATACTTCAGCGCCTCCTCCGCCGTCTCCCTCTGTCTGCTCTTCTTCAAGATTGACCTATATTCATTCTCCAGCCCTTTTTCTCGTACTTTCTGCACTCTGTATGCCACTGTGTGGTTGTGTACTGCTTATCATGGAAACCATTGCGCTTCACCCGATGGACGTATTCATCTTTACAGTCGGTAGCGTGTATTTTGTTAGTGAAATCTTAGTTTTTAGTCTCTTACTCAGTACACTGTCAAACAAAGTCCAGTCTTGATTATTTCCGATTTTCAGCCCCTTTTTTCTTAACAGAGACAAAATGATCTAGCAGAAATGTTTTCATGACCCATCTTCTGGCTGCTGAAATATATCCATTTGTTGTTGTTGTGGTCTTCAGTCCTGAGACTGCTTTGATGCAGCTCTCCATGCTACTCTATCCTGTGCAAGCTTCTTCATCTCCCAGTACTTACTGCAACCTACATCCTTCTGAATCTGCTTAGCGTGTCATCTCTTGGTCTCCGTCTACGATTTTTACCCTCCACGCTGTCCTCCAATACTAAATTGGTGATCCCTTGATGCCTCAGAACATGTCCTACCAACCGATCCCTTCATCTGGCCAGGTTGTGCCACAAACTTCTCTTCTCCCCAATCCTATTCAATACTTCCTCATTAGTTATGTGATCTACCCATCTAATCTTCAGCATTCTTCTGTAGCACCACATTTCGAAAGCATATATTCTCTTCTTGTCCAAACTATTTATCGTCCATGTTTCACTTCCATACATGGCTACACTCCTTGTAAATACTTTCAGAAATGTCTTCCTGACACTTAAATCTATACTCGATGTTAACAAATTTCTCTTCTTCAGAAACGCTTTCCTTGCCATTACCTGTCTACATTTTATATCCTCTCTACTTCGACCATCATCAGTTATTTTGCTCCCCAAATAGCAAAACTCCTTTACCACATTAAGTGTCACAGTTCCTAATCTAATTCCCTCAGCATCACCCGACTTAATTCGACTACATTCCATTATCCTCGTTTTGCTTTTGTTGATGTTCATCTTATATCCTCCTTTCAAGACACTATCCATTCCGTTCAACTGCTCTTCCAAGTCCTTTGCTGTCTCTGACAGAATCACAATGTCATCGGCGAACCTTAAAGTTTTTATTTCTTCTCCATGGATTTTAATATCTACTCCGTATTTTTCTTTTGTTTCCTTTACTGCTTGCTCAATATACAGAGTGAATAATGTCGGGGAGAGACTACAACCCTGTCTTACTCCCTTCCCAACCACTACTTCCCTTTCATCTCCCTCGACTCTTATAACTGCCATCTGGTTACTGTACAAATTGTAAATAGCCTTTCGCTCCCTGTATTTTACCCCTGCCACCTTCAGAATTTGAAAGAGAGTATTCCAGTCAACATTATCAAAAGCTTTCTCTAAGTCTATAAATGGTAGAAATGTAGGTTCACCCTTCCTTAATCTAGCTTATAAGATAAGTCGTAGGGTCAGTATTGCCTTACGTTTTCTACGGGATCCAAACTGATTTCCCCGAGGTCGGCTTCTACCAGTTTTTCCATTCGTCTGTAAAGAATTTGCGTTAGTATTTTGCAGCTGTGACTTATTAAACTGATAGTTCGGTAATTTTCACATCTGTCAACACCTGCTTTCTTTGGGATTGGAATTACTATATTCTTCTTGAAGTCTGAGGGTATTTCGCCTATCTCATACATCTTGCTCACCAGATGGTACAGTTTTGTTATGACTGTCTCTCCCAAGGCCGTCAGTAGTTCCAATGGAATGTTGTCTATTCCGGGAGCCTTTTTTCGACTCAGGTCTTTCAGTGCTCTGTCAGACTCTTCACACAGTATCGTATTCATTTGTATGTTACACAAAAACACTTGAAAACAATTTGTCTTGCTTTCCATGGCATTGTATTATATGTTAACCGGGGCCTAGAAACGACGGAGAGGCTTCGTCCCCGCTGCAGCCGCAGTGGTCCACAAGCCCACGACGACTACCGCAGTCCACATCATCCCTCCGCCGCCCCGCACCGAACCACTTTTTCAGCATTATTGTGCTGTTTGGCCCCCGGTGAATCACCCCAGGGAACGTCTCAAACCAGACGAGTGTAACCCCTTTGTTTGCGTGGTAGAGTAATGGTGGTGTACGCGTACAATGAGAACTTGCTTTAGCAGTATCGCCGACATAGTGTAGATGAGGCCGAATAAAGGGAACCAGCCAGCATTCGCCGAGGCAGATGGAAAACCATCTAAAACCCATCCACAGACTGGCCGACTTACCGGACGTCGACACAAGTTTGCTGGGCGGATCCGTGAAGGGGACCAGGCGCTCCTTCCCAATCTGGAAAGCCGTGCGTTAGACCGGAAGGCTAACTGGGCGCGCTTCCATGGTATTACTTTCATCATCTCAGATAAATACTGACTGATTAACCAGATCATTATGACCACCTACCTAATAGCCGATATGTCTAACTCTGGCACGTATAACAGCGGCGACGCGTCATGGCATGGAAGCAATGACGCCCTGGCAGGTGGCTGGAGAGAGTTGGCACTGCATCTGTACACGCGTCACCAAATTTAGATTCCGAGGAGGCAGGCGATGAGCTGTATCGCCACGTTCTATCACATCCCAGAGCAGTTTGATCGTTTTCAGATTTGGCGAGTTGGAGGTGTAGCATATCAACTGGCACTCGCCACTGTGTCCCTCGAACCACTCCATCACACTCCTGGCCTTTTGTCATGGCGCATTATCTTGCTGAAAAATGCCACTGCCGTCGGGGAACATGATCGACTAGAAGAGGTATACTTGTTCCGCAAGAAGCGCACGATACTCCATGGCCATCATAGTGCCCTGCAAGAGCTCCGCTGGACTCCCGGATGTCTACGTGAATGTTCCCAAGAGCGTAATGGAACCTCCGCCAGCTTGTCTCCATCCTGGAGTACAAGTGTGAAGGAGGTCTTATCCTGGAAGACTACACGATGAAGAATGAATCAGGATTTATCAGACCACGAAGCGCTCTGCCACTGCGTCAACGTCCAGAGCCTTTGGTCACATGCCCATTACAGCCATAGTTCCCGATGTTATGGTGTTAACAGCGGCCCATGCATCGATCGTCGGCAGCGGAGGTACACTGTGAGTTTCAGAGACACTTGTACTCTGCCCAGCATTGAAGTCTGATGTTATATTCGCCACAGTTCGCCGCCTGTCCCATATTACCATCCTGCCCAGCCTACGACGTCCGATATTTGTTATGAGGGGTGGCCGCTCAACCCCATGACGTATGGACTTGGTTTCATCTTGGTTTCTCAAAAGTGTTAAACACACTCACAACAGCACTCCACGACCGCGCAACAGGGGTAGCAGTTTTCGAAATGCTCGCGCCGAGCCTCCGGGTCGTCACAACCTGCCCTCGATCAAATTCAGATTGCGCGCCTTCCCCATTCTACGCACAGACAGTACGCTCATGATACTGCATGAAACCGAGCGTATGTCTGACCAGCAGCCATTCCTCGGCAGGTGACGGTGCTGTCGCCTGGACGGCTTTATATCGACAGCAGGTCGGTGGTCATGATGTTCTGTCTGGTCAGTGTAGTCGATCGTCTTAATCCTCGTCTCGATTGTTCATGAACATACACTGATGGAAAAAGAAATTACAGTATCAAGATTGTGTCGTATGACATAAATGAAAGTTAGTAGGCGTGTTTCTACATATGATAGAAGATGCCTGATCAAATTTCGTGCCAGTTGCATAATGGCGCTACTAGAGCCACTATGATGATCGCAAATAAGCTTCGCTTTAAATACACTACTGGCCATTAAAATTGCTACACCACGAAGATGACGTGCTACAGACGCTAAATTTAACTGATAGGAAGAAGATGCTGTGATATGCAAATGATTAGCTTTCCAGAGCGTTCACCAAGTTTGGCGACACCTACAACGTGCTGACATGCGGAAAGTTTCCAAACGATTTCTCATACACAAGCAGCAGTTGACCGGCGTTGCCTGGTGAAACGTTGTTGTGATGCCTCGTGTAAGAAGCAGAAATGCGTACCATCACGTTTCCGCCTTTGGTAAAGGTCGGAGTTTAGCCTATAGCGATTGCGGTTTAAGATAATGCGAAATTGCTGCTCGCATTGATCGAGATCCAATGACTGTTAGCAGAATATGGAATCGCTGGGTTCAGGAGGGTAGTACGGAACACCGTGCTGGATCCCAATGGCCTCGTATCACTAGCAGTCGAGATGACAGGCATCTTATCCGCATGGCTGTAATGAATCGTGCAGCCACGTCTCGATCCCTGAGTCAACAGATGAGGACGTTTGCAAGACAAAAAACATCTGCACGAACAGTTCGATGACGTATGTAGCACCATGGACTATCAGCTCGGAGATCATGGCTGCGGTTACCCTTGACGCTGCATCACACAGAGGAGCGCCTGGGTGCACGAATGGCAAAACGTCATTTTTTCGGATGAATCCATGTGCTGTTTACATCATCATGATGGTCGCATCGGTGTTTGGCAACATCGCGGTGAACGCACGTTGGAAGCGTGTATTCGTCATCGCCATACTAGCGTATCACCTGGCGTGATGGTATGGGGTGCCAATGGTTACACGTCTCGGTCACCTCTTGTTCGCATTGACGGCACTTTGACAGTGGCCGTTACATTTCAGATGTGTTGCGCCCCGTGGCTCTACCCTTCGTTCGATCTCTGCGAAACCTTACATTTCAGCAGGATAATGCACGACCGTATGTTGCCGGTCCGGTACGGACCTTTCTGGATACAGAAAATGTTCGCCTGCTGTCCTGGCCAGCACATTCTCCAGATGTCTGACCAACTGAAAACGTCTGGTCGATGGTGGCCAAACAACTGGCTCGTCACAATACGCCAGCCACTACTCTTGATGAACTGTGGTATCGTGTTGAAGCTGCATGGGCAGCTGTAGCTGTACATGCCATCCAAGCTCTGTTTGACTCAATGCCCAGGCGTATCAAGGCCATTATTACGGCCAGAGATGGCTGGTTGTTCTGGGTACTGATTTCAAATTGCGTGAAAATGTAATCACAGGTCAGTTCTAGTATAATATATTTGTCCAATGAATACCTGTTTATTATCTGCATTTCTTCTTGGTGTAGCAATTTTAATGGCCAGTAGTGTACATGCTGTAACGGTAGTGATCGTATGTAACCTTTGAGATTGGTCGAGGTGAATTGATGTAATTCAAAAAATCCTTTAACCAACAAATACGCCTTCCGTAACAACTCATTGAGTTTGAACGAGGTCGTGAAACAGCACTACGAGAAGCTGGATTTTCCTTCTGTGTTCTTGTAGAAAGACTTGGCGGGGATGTAGCCACTCTTCACGATTGCTCGCAGCTGTGGCCACGAGAATGTACAGTCGCAAGATGACTGGACTCCGGCTACGTGGCGGTATCGAGAGGAAAGGCAACTGTCTGCATATGGCCCTAGGGCATTGTACTGTACTTGCAGGAGGAATGTGAGCAGCAGCTGGCACCTCAGTGGCTCAAGAAATTCTTACAAATCGGTTACTTCAAGAACAGCTGCTAGCTGCATTCCACTGACCCCAAACCACTGCCATTTGCGACTTCAGTGGTGTCGAGCGACAGCTCATTGGAAGAGAGAGTGGAGGTCTTCTGTATTTTCTGATGAAAGCCATTTCCGTCCCAGTGCCAGTGATCGTCGTGTTTTGGTTTGAGGGAGACGAGTTGAGGACCAGCAACAAATCTTTTTGGGTGCTAGACACGCTGGAGCTACACAGGGAGCTATGATCTGGGGTGCGATTTCGTATGGCAGCAGGAGAACTCTCGTTGTTATCACACGCACCCTGACTGCAAATTTGTACATCAGTCCGGTGATTCGACCTGTTGTGCTTGTAATGCCGGAAATGCAAACCCTCCTATTTCCGTCTAGTGTATTATACATTTTTTTCCTTATTTTGTTACTTGAAAATATGACATATCTGTGTCTTTATATATTGTAATATACTCCTGGAAATGGAAAAAAGAACACATTGACACCGGTGTGTCAGACCCACCATACTTGCTCCGGACACTGCGAGAGGGCTGTACAAGCAATGATCACACGCACGGCACAGCGGACACACCAGGAACCGCGGAGTTGGCCGTCGAATGGCGCTAGCTGCGCAGCATTTTTGCACCGCCGCCGTCAGTGTCAGCCAGTTTGCCGTGGCATACGGAGCTCCATCGCAGTCTTTAACACGGGTAGCATGCCGTGACAGCGTGGACGTGAACCGTATGTGCAGTTGACGGACTTTGAGCGAGGGCGTATAGTGGGCATGCGGGAGGCCGGGTGGACGTACCGCCGAATTGCTCAACACGTGGGGCGTGAGGTCTCCACAGTACATCGATGTTGTCGCCAGTGGTCGGCGGAAGGTGCACGTGCCTGTCGACCTGGGACCGGACCGCAGCGACGCACGGATGCACGCCAAGAGCGTAGGATCCTACGTAGTGCCGTAGGGGACCGCACCGCCACTTCCCAGCAAATTAGGGACACTGTTGCTCCTGTTGTATCGGCGAGGACCATTCGCAACCGTCTCCATGAAGCTGGGCTACGGTCCCGCACACCGTTAGGCCGTCTTCCGCTCACGCCCCAACATCGTGCAGCCCGCCTCCAAGGGTGTCGCGACAGGCGTGAATGGAGGGACGAATGGAGACCTGTCGTCTTCAGCGATGAGAGTCGCTTCTGCCTTGGTGCCAATGATGGTCGTATGCGTGCTTGGCGCCGTGCAGGTGAGCGCCACAATCAGGACTGCATACGACCGAGGCACACAGGGCCAACACCCGGCATCATGGTGTGGGGAGCGATCTCCTACACTGGCCGTACACCTCTGGTGATCGTCGAGGGGACACTGAATAGTGCACGGTACATCCAAACCGTCATAGAACCCATCGTTCTACCATTCCTAGACCGGCAAGGGAACTTGCTGTTCCAACAGGACAATGCACGTCCGCATGTATCCCGTGCCACCCAACGTGCTCTAGAAGGTGTAAGTCAGCTATCCTGGCCAGCAAGATCTTCGGATCTGTCCCCCATTGAGCATGTTTGGGACTGGATGATGCGTCGTCTCACGCGGTCTGCACGTCTAGCACGAACGCTGGTCCAACTGAGGCGCCAGGTGGAAATGGCATGGCAAGCCGTTCCACAGGACTACATCCAGCATCTCTACGATCGTCTCCATGGGAGAATAGCAGCCTGCATTGCTGCGAAAGATGGATATACACTGTACTAGTGCCGACATTGTGCATGCTCTGTTGCCTGTGTCTATGTGCCTGTGGTTCTGTCAGTGTGATCATGTCATGTATCTGACCCCAGGAATGTGTCAATAAAGTTTCCCCTTCCTGGGACAATGAATTCACGGTGTTCTTATTTCAATTTCCAGGAGTATATATGGTTTGTTTTGAAAATATTATTTGTTTTTTTAAGCTGTGTTTTGCCTAGTAAAAACTATGCAATCGAACGATGACATCGATAGGTCGTGTGGAGAACCAAAGTGTTTAGGATCTTTGGCAGTGTTAACTCCGCCACGTGGAGCGCGGGCATAACAGAGTCTGGCTGGTGTAGCAGGTGTGTTGAGTGACGCTCCCACGAATTGGCGCGCTTTCGGGGTTTGGCAGCATGTAATTGCGCTCGACTTGCTATGATAGTTTCTGGCACAGTATCGCAGACGGGAAACATTAGTTGGCACACATAAAGAGCCCGTTTCGCCTGGTGACCGTGTCGAGAAGAAGGCGCGCCAACATCCAGCTTCTGCAACAGCGACGGGCGACAATAAGTGATTATTGCCACCTCCTCGATTGACGACTTCAAACCTTCAATCAACCAACAAGGAAGACTGGAAGCACGTAAAGTTTTAGAACTTTATGGCAGACCTCAGCTTTTCAAACTGTTCATATTTGCATCACTAAAATACAGCAACTTAGCATGAACCTTTGTTGCTCATTCTCCCATTTACATTACCAAGCAGGGTCCCTTCCCTTTCCGAAATGAACCCTTTTGTCGTTGATATTCAAACACCAGCATTAAAGTAATATCATTGCATTTCACTGCTTTAATTTCAAAGTTCAGTTATGGTATTCCTAGCTGGCTACAGTATTTAGATTACACAAGCACAAATTAAAGAGTGGGAGTTTTGTTACCATATTTTATCTTGCCTCTGACTGCAGCTCAGTTTGGTACGTACTAAATTTTACTATTGTTAATTGTTCAAAATCATTTAATTTAAGTTGAATCTCTTATTTCTAAATTGCGTAAATTCAAGTAGCTTTTGAGATGATTGTTGAGGTAGCTCAGGACTAATCTTATTTAATTTAATTTCGTAGTTCTTCAGAAGCAAAGTTCGCTATTAATTTCAGTGACTAAATTAATTTTCAATTTTCCGGTTTTATTAATTCTTTTGCTAAATTAAGTCAGAGTTTAGCGAAATTTATTACTTCTGACAAACATTCAGTTTTCACACAACACGTGTCAACCTAGTGCATTAACCTTTCTTTTTCAGTTACTATAGTAGTTGTCCATAGGACTGGCGACCGTAATTTTCCCCAAATCTCAAATATATAATTAACGCCAGTTAATTGTTAACGTAACGACCGCACATTTACTTTCTTTATTAACTTTACCCCTTTTCAAAATTAATTTCCACCAATTGCATTTGCATTTTTCCTTTCATTTAGATGTAACCCTTTCCTCCCTCTTTACCGAAAGATTAAATTCAATGACGATTGCTTTTCCCAAATTTCCATTAGGTACACGCGGTTTAATTTTTCACTGTCATTAAGGTCGATAAGTTGTGGGGAGCTTACATGCTGCCAATCCAGGCAGTTTTCCGACATGGTAACGCTCACCCAAAAGCCGCTGTTTTAACACAAGAAGCTCTACAGCTTGACATGTTGCCCTTGCCTGCTCTATCACCAGATCTGTCCTCAATGGAGAACGTATGAGACGTATGGAGAACGTATAGGACGACATTTGCACTGTCATCTACAAACAGCATTAAGAGTCCGTGTGTTGACCGACCAAGTGCAACAGGCACGGAACTCCATCCTGTAAACAGACGTACGGCATCTGTACAACACACTGAATATACGTCTCCATGCTTGCAATGAACATTCTTGCGGTTACAACCGGTTATTAATGTACCGACATTTCACATTTACAATGGTTTGTCTTGTGCGTACATTGTGCTACACTGTGTAACTCAGGGTATCATGAAGTGTGCTTCGACGGGACTGGTTTTCAAGCTTCGTCACTGTGCATTTATATTTTCAGATTGCAAAAGGGGATTTGCTGATGGTTTTGTATATTAAAGAGCCAGCTGCACGCCTTACCATTTGAGGGGCGTTTTGTGTCAATTTGTCAGTAGTTTAACAGGATAGTTCATTGTCTGGGTTACGAATCTTCGTAAATTCCATTTCAAAAGGCACCTTTGGGTAAAAGGTAGGGTTTCCAGTAGTTGGAATGATGGCGGTGCTGGGTTGTGGGCTATGAGGTATGAAATAATGCAACACTTAATTGAACACTCTTAACATCGAAAGACCAGAAACTTATCTGTAAGTGAACTGATACAGGTAATTCGCTCACATTGGTGTGTTCGAAGGTATGGAGATACAACATAATTTTATAGGAACATTGCTTGGCTTCCTGCAGAATCCACTTCACGATAAAAATGGTGTAGCCGCTGAAATTCCTAAAAAACTAATTACATCTTTGCTGAATTTCCAGCAGAAACTTTCTCTATGTTTCTCATTATGCAAGAGAACATGTAATCATCCCTAGTCTTAGAATGTGGCGATATACATGCGCATGGTTAGAGTAGCTTCATATTATAATGCCCTCTCAGTTCTCACAAGAACAATTAACTAATTGGCTGGTTGGTTTCTCCACAGTTGGAGCTAAACGATGCTGTAGCTAATTTCTAGCTAGATATCAGCCGCTGTGAACGCAGTGCTTATACAAATTACTCCTCTGCATCGTACAGATCGTTAGGCGCTCCGTTCTGCACCTCACGCCAGTTCAGAGAAGAGTCCCCGAAAATTTCCGTCTTGTCTTACTCATAGCCGAACTGTCTACCCACCTCGGTTCTTTCGTTCTTTACGTCACGGCTTTTTTCGACCAATAGGAGCGATCCTCTTATTTTGTGGAAACTCTCTCTACCAATCACAAGGTCCCTGCCACTAAATTGCGTCGAAACTTTGGCTGTTTTCTCCTTCCCAACGCGTTGGCGCCTGTTCCACATGCCTAAATGCGTACATTGACTCTCTCACGTGTGTACCACTCGCAGGACATGTGATCAAAGATGTGTCACTGCTCTTGTTTCGTATCCTTTTGGAATTCTGAAACTCAGTTTTCTAAAAACTTTTTTTTTCCTGTCCCTGTCCTCCCTCAGACGGGCCGTTATATTCGCTCTCCCCATCTGAGTCACCTGGTCGGTCGTTGACTTTCCGCCTGGGACACCCCTGGAAGTGGTTTCCGTGGTACCCCCTTTAGTGCGGCCTTACCCTCTGCCCTCTTCCCTCTGAATTCCAAACTAAAACACCTCTCGCTTCTTGTTTCAGCTTCCTCTCATACATGCATTGTAGAAATTTTAATTACAGTCGATTGAGTGTCATCCCTTTTTGCATTACATACTGATACGCAAATTTGCTCATTACCACTGAATTAAGTTAGGTGTCATATTCACCTTCCCGTTGCAACGTATAAAGCTCTCATGTAAGGTGCGAATCTGACCTTCATTTATTCTGCCACCTTACAACATCTTTTAATCGATCTATTTTACTTCTGTGATTCCATAGAGTCGACTGACTCACAGCAGCTCTCCACTGCCATGGAAAGGACTTACTTGATTCTTCGAAGAATTCGGTTTACGGGACTTATTTTCATAGAGTCTTGTCTCAATACTATCAAAATAACTCCCTTAAACCGAATCCTTCAAAGACCAAAGTAAGCGCTTCTCACGTTTGAGCTTGGCAAGCAAAGCGAAAATTCGATATTTCCTGGAAAAACACATTGGAACTCACAGATAAACTATCCTATCTGAGTGTGACGTTGGATAGACCTCTGATATATAGACACCGCTGTGAAAAGAGTCATTAGGAAGTTGCCTCCAGAAGTAATATTTTGCAGAAACTCGTAAACAGCAAATGAAGAGCAAAACCTACTATCTTGAGAACCGCAGCACGAGCACTATGCTTCCCAACAGCTGAATACACATGCCCAGTGCGTACCAGATCAATCCACGCGAAGAAAGTACACCATAAGCCTAAATGACATATGTCAAATAACAACAGCTTTACAGAGCTCCTGGCTTTGCAAGCCCCAACTCCCGAAGAACATCTCACGAATTCACAGAGAGGCTCACAGAGAGGCTCAGACAAAACATTGATGATAGACAATATCTCTCTAGTACTGAGTGCTATCCTGGACGACTGAGATACCACAAAAGGTACTTAAATACGGACATAGAAGATGCGCCACCTGACTATAAACCAGCTCAAGCAGTGGCTAGCGGCTCGAGAGCAATCTGGGAAACATGGAGGACACTGAACCGCATAAGAATAGTGGTGGCCCCAATGGAAGCAAATATGATGAGGAGGGTTCATGGTAGTGTGGATGACAAGTGAGACTGCGGTGCTGTGCAAGACATGGAACACCCCCTGGCCTTTGGAAACTGTCCCTACAGGTGCAACATCGACGATTTATGGCTGGACTAGAAAGAAGCTCTTAAGGGGGCCCAGTATTGGGCTAAAAGACTATGAATGGTTTCCGGAAACAAGAAAGTAAAGCGCTGCCATGGAGAACCACACGACCGAAGGCTGGTGTAATCCCCAAATCCTCGAAAAATATACCTATTCAAAAAAGCAGATAAAAATTCACTTGACGCTTTCCTAAGAGACAATTTCGACTCATTCGAAGTTAATTATATAAGTGCAGAGCAGATGTGGCTTAAATTCAAAGAAATAGTATCGGTAGCAATTGAGAGATTTATACCAAATAAATTAACAAACGACGGAGCTGATCCTCCTTGGTAAACAAAACGGGTTAGAACACTGTTGCAGAAACAACGAAACAAACATGTCAAATTTACAGAAGCTCGAAGTTTAACGCAGACTTCAATGCACAACGAAACTTTGTCTCAAAACCTGGCAGAAAATCCAAAGATACTCTGGTCGTATGTGAAGTATGTTAGCGGCAAGAAACAATCGAAGCCTTCTCTGCGCGATAGCAATGGAGATAATATCGAAGACAATGGTGCCAAAGCAGAGTTACTAAACACAGCCTTCCGAAGTGCCTTCACAAAAGAAAACGAAGTAAATATTCCAGAATTCGAATCGAGAACAACTGCCAACATGAGTAACATAGAAGTAAATATCCTCGGAGTAGTGAAGCAACTTAAATCACTTAATAAAAGCAGGTCTTCTGGTCCGGACTGTATACCAATTAGGTTCCTTTCGGAGTATGCTGATGCATTAGAAACATACTTAACAATCGTATATAACCCTTCGCTCGACGAAAGATCCGTACCTAAAGACTGGAAAATTGCACAGGTCACACCAATATTCAAGAAGGGTAGCAGGAATAATATACTAAATTACAGGCCCATATCGTTAACGTCGACATGCAGCAGGATTTTAGATCATATATTGTGTTCGAATGTTAGGAATTACCTCGAAGGAAATAGTCTATTGACACACAGTCAACATGGGTTTAGAAAACATCATTCCTATGAAAAACGATTAGCTCTTTATTCACATGAAGTGTTGAGTGCTATTGACAGGGGATTTCAGGTCGATTCCGTATTTCTGGATTTCCGGAAGGCTTTTGACACTATACCACACAAGCGGCTCATAGTGAAAATGCGTGCTTATGGAATATCGTCTCAGTTATGTGACTGGATTTGTGATTTCCTGTCAGAGAGGTCACAGTTCATGGTAATTGGCGGAAAGCCATCGAGTAAAACATAAGTGGTTTCTGGCGTTCCCCAAGGTAGTGTTATAGGCCCTTTGCTGTTCCTTATCTATATTAACGATTTGGGAGACAATCTGAGCAGCCGTCTTCGGTAGTTTGCAGATGACGCTGTCGTTTATCGACTAATAAAGTCATCAGAAGATCAAAACAAACTGCAAAACGATTTAGAAGAAATATCGGATTGGTGTGGAAAGTGGCAGTTGACCCTAAATAACGAAAAGTGTGAGGTCATCCACATAAGTGCTAAAAGTAACTCGTTAAACTTCGGTTACACGATAAATCAGTGTAATCTAAAAGCCGGCAATTCAACTAAATACCTAGGTATTACAATTACGAACAACTTAAATTGGAAGGATCATATATGAAAATGTTCTGGGGAAGGCTAACCAAAGACTGCGTTTTACTGGCAGGACACTTAGAAATTGTAAGGGACCTACTAAGGAACTGCCTACACTACGCTCGACCGTCCTATTTTAGAATACTGCTGCGTGGTGTGGGATCCTTAACAGGTAGGACTGACGGAGTACATCGAGAAAGTTCAAAGAAAGGCAGCTCATTTTGTACTATCGCGAAATATGGGACAGAGTGTCACAGAAATTATACAGGTTTTGGGCTGGAAATCATTAAAAAAAAGGCGTTTTTCTTTGCGACAGAATCTTCTCACGAAATTCCAGTCACCAACTTCCTCCTCCGAATGCGAAAATATTTTGTTGTCACCGACCTACATAGAGAGGAACGATCACCACGATAAAATTAGGGAAATCAAAACGAGCACGGAAATATATAGGTGTTTATTCTTTCCACGCTCTATACGAGACTGAAATAATAGAGAAATGTCACTGGACTCGCATTCGGGAGGACGACGATTCAATCCCGTCTCCAGCCATCCTGATTTAGGTTTTCCGTGATTTCCCTAAATCGTTTCAGGCAAATGCCGGGATGGTTACTTTGAAAGGGAGCGGCCGATTTCCTTCCCCGTCCTTCGCCAACCTGAGCTTGTGCTCCGTCTCTAATGACCTCGTTGTCGACGGGACATTAAAAAACACTATCCTAAGCTTACCTAATAGGGAAACGTGAATGTGGTTCGATCAACCCTCTGCCAGGCACTTGAATGTGATTTACAGAGTATCCATGTCGATGTAGATGTAGATGGTGGCAGTTATTCACCTTCTACTGCGTTGCAAGGCGACGACTTTGCTCTTTTTAGGTTCAAAAAATGATTCAAATGGCTCTGAGCACTATGGGACTCAACATCTTAGGTCATAAGTCCCCTAGAACTTAGAACTACTTAAACCTAACTAACCTAAGGACATCACAAACATCCATGCCCGAGGCAGGATTCGAACCTGCGACCGTAGCAGTCCCGCGGTTCCGGACTGCAGCGCCAGAACCGCACGGCCACCGCGGCCGGCGCTCTTTTTAGGGGTGACTTGCATTTTGTGAGGCGAGCTTACACCATCGTAAAATAAGCTTTAGTCTGAGGTAATCGTAAAGCCTCGCTGCTCCACTTGCTGACATTCTTCTCGCCGGATGTTGAACGGCCTCCGGTTTCTCCAGACGTCAGTTACCATCTGCGAAGAATCGGCGCCGGCGACGTGTGGGGCAGAGCAATTATCGCGTGCTTCCCGTCCGCGACGGGCGCTGCCCTGTACCGCGTTTGGCGCGCCGGTCATTTCTGAGCTGCCAACGGACGGGCGGGGTATTTTGAGCGGCCATCCGTCAGGCGCGCCGCAAAACAAACGCCGCGGCCACGACGATGATGGGCTGGTCTAGAGAGCTCGCCGCTCTGACGTCACGCACCCCGCCCAAGAAGCGACGCCGTGTGGCGCGTGTTTACAGACTAGCCCCTCGGCTGCCACACCACGGCGCTCTCACACTCCATTAAGCTTTTTATAGCACCCCCAAGTTGGTCCTTATCCACATCTATATTCGTGGACCGCAAGTCACTGTAATCATATAGTTTCAATTCTCTAGAAAGAATCAAGCTGCGCCCATAAAACTTCATTATCGAGTTAGCCTTCTTTGCATATTCACCCTTCAAAAAATGTTCAAAAGTGTGTGAACTCTTATGGGACTTAACTGCTTCGGTCATCAGTTTACACACTACTTAACCTAAATCATCCTAAGGACAAACACACACACACCCATGCCTGAGGGAGGACTCGAGCCTCCGCCGGGACCAGCCGCACAGTCCATGACTGCAGCGCTTTAGATCGCTCGGGTAAATTCACTCTTCAACGCGACACAGTATTCCCACCATGGATAACTTGGTGGGAGCCGTCTGTATTCTGGCAGTTCTTGGTACTATCCACCCCAGAAAATCATGTCGTCGTCCTACAAATGTCTGCCACGCAATGGTTCCTTCACTCGAGAAAAGCGCGGAAAGTTACTGGGTGCCATGTTAGGCCATGGTAGCCCCAAGAAGCAGCTTGTTTGACCCTGTCTTGTGCAGAATGAGATGGGGCGTTGTCGTGGAGCAAAAGCACACCCTTCGACAGCTTTCTGCGACACCTCATCTTCTCATTCCCGTAACCTCGCCGGGTGGTTTCGGTAGTACACTCCTACGAACGCTTTGTCCTTTACAAAGCGTGAAAAATGCTCGGTATCGTCTTGCCGAATGATGGTTGTGCCTTCGCCTTTTTCGCTGGTGGTGGTGAATCCCCGTGTTGCCATCACTTCCTTTGCTGCTTGCTCTCGTGGTCTACAAGCGTTCTTGCTAATAAGGCAGATATCGAAGTAACCTGGTCTCATACAGTTACAACATTTCTGCTGCAGTCTCAGTGCAGCGGGATATCTGAATGGGAGTGAGCAGTCGCAGAACACAGCGAGTGTCGACCTTTATCACGAGCAAGGATACAGAGACATCTCCATACTTCGCGCAACCTCTGTGTCAACATCTGGTGTCATACACGTCTGCAAAACAGCCAAGCACTTGTTGACTCCACACTACCCAGAATCGGTTTTGTACTGTGTTTCATATTTGAATCGGCATGCTATTGGGCTGATGGTCATAATCTTTTCGCTCATTAGTGTAACTTAAATGCAATGTAACGTACATAAACAACAGAAAGACCAACTATCTAATTACAGCATAAATGAATGACTTGTGGGCCAGCAACAGTTATGATATAAATTCAATAGAAAACAGATTTGTTAGGAAGTTACTAGAAAAGTATCTTTGTTAAGCGCATAAGATTGTAGTGGGGCTTTCCCTGGAGTAGTGCCCTCGTCAAGTCTTGTCATTGTCTAGTCAGTATGGTGATACGCAGCAGAACAACGTAGGTTTATTATTATAAGAAAGATGCTAAGGGAAACTATAAACGAATTAGAGACATGATAACAGAATCTTCCGTCGGTTCTTGGTATAACAACATTATAATAAATGAAAACCACCAGTTTTCTTTTGTTCATCAATATTATTGTAGAATTAGAAATTTACCTAGTAGCGGAATTGCTCGGGAACAACTCTGCTCAGTTGTCACCCACGACAGTGACTGATAGCAGCTAAGTCTAAGGTGAGCGTGCCCGCATCTCGTGGTCGTGCGGTAGCGTTGTCGCTTCCCACGCCCGGGTTCCCGGGTTCGATTCCCGGCGGGGTTAGGGATTTTCTCTGCCTCGTGATGGCTGGGTGTTGTGTGATGTCCTTAGGTTAGTTAGGTTAAAGTAGTTCTAAGTTCTAGGGGACTGATGACCATAGATGTTAAGTCCCATAGCGCTCAGAGCCAAGGTGAGCGTATCTCATTTGATGATGGCTGGGACTTGTTGAACAGGATTGTGATCGGTTGACTAGGAGGGTATGGGGCGTGGAAGTGGGAGGAGAAGCAAGCCTTGTAGCATCTGTGGAGTGTCCGTGAAGCCGCTCTGGCACTGTGTTGTGTTGTAGCGACGGGACAGTGAGTTGTCTTAGTGGTGATGTAGACAGCCTCTGAAGTGCTGTAGGCGGAGAATGGATCCAATCAGACGACAGCTGATTCCTCGATCTTTGCCTGGTCGAGGGTCGATGATAGGCCCATTTTAACTTGTGCAAACATTTCCCCAAAAGAGAATACCTCAAAAACACTGTCTGAATTTTTCTGATGTCGTCAAAATATGACACTGGCATGTTAAAATATGTACCGCGACTCATCAGTCCAAGCAACCATTTTGCATGATTCAGTGTGTACTGACTATTTCACATGATTCAGCGCGTACTGGCGCTGTTACCATGCCGTTATTAATCCCCGAGGCCCATGAAGATCGTTGAGGATGTGACACTAAAACTCCAGGCCGCTTCGTCGCACGGCAAGACGCATAGGTGAGGTTTCGTGTGAGACACCAAGTAATTATAATCAGATATATATTTCTTCAGAATATTGACCCCCTTTGTTACAACAAACACTCTGGAGACTTCATTCCATAATGTGATCCACAATAGAACCATCATGAGGCAACTTAGAATTGTCTGTGTAATAGTGACAAACATTTGAAAGCTATGAAAATTTGAACGGCTCCTTCTTCAAAGCGGCGCCTTCATACAAACTATGTCCTGTCTTGCGCCTGTTGGCGCATAGTCAGGATGGGAAACCTTGGAGGAATGAAGCCATTACCTGTTCTCTTTGACCCAGAGGACAGAATTTGGCCACTTGAAATTTCAGAATATAGCCGTCTCGCCCCCTTTGTTCGGACATCAGCAGTTGCAGATGGGACGCCTGACAGACGCCAACGTCTGCCGCTTTCAACTACTGGCATTTGCCATTTAGAGTCTCATTGCAGTTTTGCTGTTCGTTACCTTGAACAAATGACAGCCACAATAAAGCGCCACGTTTTTCACTCAACACAAGCACCATTTTCGGTCACGAGAGTCAGTAGCAGCCTGGTGGATGCTACGAATCCTTTCGACATGGCCTTGTGGTAAGAAGACATTGCAAACACGCCCTCTCACTGTCTTTGTCGATCGGTTGATCTCTGATGAGTGCAATGATCTCTCTGATCTCTCTGGCTGACCTAGAAAGATTTCCCTCATTATACAAAGTGTATTTGGAAAGTAAGTTCCAATCGGCCACGAAATTTAAACCACAGTGAAAATGAAAAATCTTTCATTTGCAACAGTTAGCTACAACTTCCAGTTACTTATCTATATAGTGGCGGACATAGACATTTGCCGTAGTTTTGTATTAACTTTCCAGTACCCTCGTCATAGAAAGCAGCCCCAGTACTTTCTCTACACTAGTCTACAGCTTGTTGCCTGTTGCAAAATGATGTCTTCATAGCCACGCGTTCCTGTGAGCAAAGATGAAACTAAGGGGAACCATTTAAGGGCTGTATTGTGGGTGATGAAACACTTCCAACGAAATCGCTGCAGGAACATCTTGATTGCCCCTGCAGAATGCGGCTGAGAATTGTCTTGAAGAAACAAACGCATGACAGTTATGTTATGTGGGCTGCCTAGCTTCAGGCGAAATTTCTCACTAGGTCCTCTACTTGGCGGGAGACACTATTTCCTAAACATCTTTACGTACTCACTATGCGCTCAGAACTCAAAAGAGCGACGTGGCACGATCGACAGGCGTACTAGAGACACTGCCCAACACATCTGCGCAAATCTTCACTGGATTTTCTCAGTACTTTCCATTTCGCGACCGATCGGTACTTACTTTCCGAATAGCCCTCTTATCTGTAGTGTACAGATTAAATTTAGCTTCTGAAGTAACAGCCATGTTTCCCACCACTTTGCTACCACTGTTTGTTTATTAGCTTAGTAAGAATGCCTGTTTCCCTTTTCTTGACTGCAACCCTACATTTGTGAATGATACTCTCAGCAACTTGAAAGTCATTGATTATAATATACAAATATTTAATTATAACCTTTTTATTTGTGTGCTCTAGCCCCAGTCCACCTATTCAGTTTAGAATACTGTAAGTAGGCTGTTTAGGTTTTTATGTTGGTAGCGCCATGTAGCGCTCTGTATGGAAATCACTGACTGTGCTGTGTGAAGTCTGTGGCTGGTTTGCATTGTTGTACTTTGCTACTGTAGTGTTGGGCAGCTGGATGTGAACAGCACGTAGCGTTGCGCAGTTGGAGGTGAGCCGCCAGTAGTGGTGGATGTGGGGAGACAGATGGCGGAGTTTTGAGAGCGGATGATCTGGACGTGTGTCCATCAGAGACAGTAAATTTGTATGACTGGCTGTCATGAACTGATATATTTATTATGAATGTTGAACACTATTAAGGTAAATACACTGTTTGTTCTTTATCAAAATCTTTCATTTACTGACTATGCCTATCAGTAGTTGGTGCCTTCAGTAGTTAGAATCTTATACTTAGCTGGCAGTAGTGGCGCTCACAGTATTGCAGTAGTTCGAGTAACGAAGATTTTTGTGAGGTAAGTGATTCATAAAAGGTACCGGTAATTGTTATTCAGGGCCGTTCTTTTGTAGGGATTGAAAGTCAGATTGCGTTGCGCTAAAAATATTGTGTATCAGTTTATCGATGATCAGAATAAGTAAAGAGAGAAATGTCTGAGCGTGTTCACGTTTGCTCAGCTGTTTGAAAATCAAATAACGTAAGGGGTTTACCAGCACAGTCGTTCACTGATTTTTCTAAGAGGTTGTTTCAATACCTTACAAGTTTTGACAAATTCCAGTGCTTTGCACAGTCAAGAGTGAGACCGGGAGTCATATTATTTTTTTCATTTGTGCGGCCGTAGTATTTTCGTACGCGTAAAGCAACTCTCCCCTCAGACGAAATGACTCTTCGCTAAGCAGGAGCAATCATGTAATTAGAAGAGAGAGATAGGATGATACTGTCCACGATTTTACTGAGAACTGATCTGCCACTTTGTGGTCCATCTACTCACTCTTATAATTCTCGAAAATCGATGTCTACTCCTCCCTTCTAAACGCTGTTGGACATTGTGGTTGACTCTGGCGGAGGTGGTTTTCCCGTCTCGGCTTACTCACAGTGAAAATAAAGCAGTGTATTGATTCTTTCTTTTGAACATTAAATGTGATATTATCAAGGGGTCATAGGGTTTAGTGCTCTGTACCGTACACTGAGGTGACAAGAGTCATGATATTCCTCCCAACGTCGTGTGGGACCTCCTTTTTTCTCAGCGTAGTGCAGCGACTCCACAAGGCGTTGGAAGCCCGCTGCAGAAATATTGAGTCATGCTGCCTCTATAAGCCGTCCATAATTGCGAAAGTGTTGCCAATGCAGAATGTTGTACACGAACTTCTCGGACTATCTGGGTGGACAGATCGTTCGCAGCAAATGTCCAGAATGTTCTTCAAACCAATTGCAATCAGTTGTGGCCCGATGACATGGTGCATCGTTGTGTGGGAACATGAAGTGCATGAATGGTTGCAAATGGTCTCTGAATAACCGAACATAACTATTTACCGTCAAAGATGGGGTCATGTGGACCAAAGGACCCAGTCAATGTTATGTAAACACAGTCCACAGCATTATGGAACCTACACCAGCTTGCACACTACCTTGTTGACAACTTGGGTCCATAGCTTCGTCGTGACTGCGCCACGCTCGAACCCTACCATCAGTTCTTACCAACTGAAATCAGGACTCATCCGACCAGGCACCAGTTTTCCAGACATCTAGAGTGCAACCGTTGTGGTCACGAGCCCAGGAGAGGCGCTGCAGACGATGTGCTGTTAGCAACGGCACTCGCGTCGGTCGTCTGCTGCCATAGCCCATGAACGCCAAATCTCGCTGCAATGTCCTAGAGGATTCGTTCATCGTATGTCGCACATTGATTTCTGCGTTTATTTCAAGCAGTGATGCTTGTCTATTAGCACCGACAATTGTTTGCAAACGTCGCTGCTCTCAGTCGTTAAGGGAACGCTGTCGGCCACAGCGTTGTCCGTGGTGAGAGATGATGCCTGAAATTTGGTATTTCCGGCACATTCTGGGCACTGTGGATCTCGGACTGTTGAATTGCCTAAGGATTTCCGAAATGGAATGACCCATGCACCTAGCTCCAACGACCATTCAGCGTTCAGAGTCTGTTAATTCCGATCATGTGGCCACAATTACGTTGGATACCTTTTCACATGAATTGCATGAGTACAAATTACAACTCCGCCAATGCACGCCTTTTTATAGCTTGTGTACGTGATACTACCGCTATCTGTATATGTACATATCGCCAACCAATGACTTTCATCATTTTCATTGTGTACCGGGTAATCAAAAAGTCAGTATAAATTTGAAAACTGCGTAAATCACGGAATAATGTAGACAGAGAGGTACAAATTGATACACATGCTTGGAATGACAGGGGTTTTATTAGAACTAAAAAAATACAAACCTTCGAAAAATGTTAGACAGATGGCCCTTCATCTGATCAGAATAGCAATAATTGCATAACAAAGTAAGACAAAGCAAAGATGATGCTATTTACATGAAATGCTCAATATGTCCACCATCATTCGTCAACAATAGCTCTAGTCGAGGATTAATGTTGTGAACAGCACTGTAAAGCATGTCCGGGGTTATGGTGAGGTATTGGCGTCGGATGTTGTCTTTCAGGTTCGAATCCTGCCTCGGGCATGGATGTTTAAGTAGTTCTAAGTTCTAGGGGACTAATGACCACAGCAGTTGAGTCCCATAGTGCTCAGAGCCATTTGAACCATTTGTTGTCTTTCAGCATCCCTAGCGATGTCGATCGATCACCATACATTTGCGACTTCAGGTAACCCCAAAGCCTATAATCGCACGGTCTGAGGTCTGGGGAGCTGGGAGGCCAAGCATGACGAAAGTGGTGGCTGAGCAGACGATCATCACCAAACGACGCGCACAAGAGATCTTCCACGCGTCTAGTAAAATTCGGTGGAGTGCCATCCTGCATAAACATCGTACGTTCCAGCAGGTGTTTATCAGCCAGGCTGTGGATGATGCGATTCTGTAACATATCGGCGTACCTCTCACCCGTCACTGACGTTTTGCTGTCCAGCACCATGTGACAGACATTTTGTGAACTTCGTTTTCTTTTTTTTGTTCTAATAAAACCTTATGTCATTCCATGCATGTGTGTCGATTTTTACCTCTCTATCTACGACTCAACTGTGCGCGATAGGCTGCATGATGCACAACTTCACTCCCGACGTCCATGGCGATGTCCATCTTTGCAACCAAGACACGACGCAGCGCGATACAGATAGGCCCACAACACGCCCAATGGACTGCTCAGGATTGGCATCACGTTCTCTTCACCGATGAGTGTCGCATATGCCTTCAACCAGACAATAATCAGAGACGTGTTTGGAGGCAACCCGGTCAGGCTGAATGCCTTAGACACACTGTCCAGCGAGTGCAGCAAGGTGAAGATACCCTGCAGTTTTGGGGTGGCATTAAGTGGGGCTGACGACCGCGTCTGGTGGTCATGGAAGGCGCCGTAACGGCTGTACGATACGTTAATGCCATCCTCCGACCGACAATGCAACCATATCGGCAGCATATTGGCGAGGCATTCGTCTTCATGGACGATAGTTCCCGCCCCCATCGCGCGCATCTTGTGAATGACTTTCTTCAGGATAACGTCATCGCTCGACTAGAGTGGCCAGCATGTTCTCCATACATGAACCGTATGTAACATGCCTCCCACTCTGAGGGATCTACGCCGAATCGCCATTGAGGAGTGGGGCAGTCTGGACCGAGAGTGCCTTGATGAACTTATGGAAAGTATGCCAAGACGAATACAGGCATGCATTAATGCACGAGGACGTGCTGCTGGGTATTAGAGGTAACGGTGAATACAGCAATCTGGACCACCACCTCTGAAGATCTCGCTGTATGGTGGTACAACATGCACTGTGTGGTTTTCATGAGTAATAGAAAGGGCGGAAATAATGGTTATGTTGATCTCTATTCCAATATTCTGTACAGGTTCCGGAACTCTCGGAACCGATGTGATGCAAAATCGACAGTATTGTTCTGCTTTCAAAAGTTTACATACCAATGCTTCCAATAAATTTCTCCTTAGGAGGAAGGTGATACTATTTAGCATTATAAATCAACTTAGCTACTATCACACAATAAATTACGAGGCTGAGTCAAAAGAAAACCTTAAATTTGTAATAACAAATCGAAATTTGCTTCCATTATCCTGTAAGTTGGTAAGCGTGCTACAAACAGCGTGCAGAATGGCCTGTAGGTGCAGATGCTCACATACCGTCGCAGTATCAGTATAAAGATGGCCGCCCCACTTGCGACTTGCACCAGGGATGAATAGCGTTCTGTTATTCGGTTTTTGCCTAGTGAAGGTGTGAAACCTATTGAAATTCATCGACAAATGAAGTTTCAGTACAGCAATGCATGTTTGTCACAGCAGCAAGTCTACGAATGGAGTAGGATGTTCGCAATTGGTGTGAGTTCAGTGGAAGATGCTTCTCGTCCATGTCAGGCACAACGAGTTGTGACTCCACAGAATGATGGAGCAGTTGAAGCCATAGTGAAGCAAAACCGCCGAGTGACACGGAATGACATTGCAGCATGTTTACAGGTTAGTCATGGGTCAGAACACCGCATTGTGCACGATGTGCTCCAGTTTCGCGAAGTATCTGCAAGATGGGTGCCACGGCAGCTGACTCCTGAAATGAGAGAACGACTTACTGATGCTTGTGAAGAACTTCTTTGGCGCTTTGAACGAGAAGGTGATGGCTTCCTTGCAAGAATCGTTACTGGGGACGAAACCTGGGTTCACTTCCACCAACCGGAAAGGAAGGGAGCGAGGAAGGAATGGCGCCATTCCTCATCAGCAAAACCAAAGAAGTTTCGAACAGAACCATCAGCAGGGAAAGCTATGCTGGCTATCTTTTGGGACGAAAAAGGCGTCGTTTTGGAGGATTATATGCCTAGAGGGACCACTGTCACCAGTGCATCATACTCAGATCTCCTAAAAAAACATTTGCAGCCTGCAATCAAATCAAAGCGACGTGGATTGCTGTCAGTAGGTGTCCTTTTGCAACATGACAATGCAAGGTCCGTCACTGCCACTACAACAATTGCAACAATCAGAGTCCTGCATTTTGAGTGTCTTCCTCATCCACCATACTCACCAGACCTTGGCCCAAGTGATTTTCATATGTCTGTACCAGTCAAAGTCGCAATGGGAGGAAAGAAGTTCCGTTCTGATCAAGAGGTACGCCATGCGAGTGATTGCGCGGACTACCAAAAGAATATTTTTCTAAAGGAAAATATGCACTTTGTAAGCGCTGAAGGACTTGCATTGAGCGCGGGGGAGATTATGTTGAAACGTGATACAGCTTTGTACCACTTCCGCACAATAAGTAATATTTTTAAAAAAATATTTAAATTTTCTTCTGACTCACCCTCGTATGTACCAATAGGGATCTACGCCGAGAACAAATTAACTTAAATTAGAGACACAGGGAAAATAACTAACACTGAGAAGAAACTTTCAGTAGCCACTGCAATACTGAAATATCTATGGCTAAGTGCGGTGTATACCACTTCAGGCTTGACATCTAGGAATGTATTGCCTCCGGTAATCAGACCGTCATTCATTTAATGCAGTCATGTAATTCATAAGAATATATGACGTTTTCCTGTCTCACTTACTCAGTTTCTGTGGACGCTTATTCACTCGAGTGGGCTTACGCTGGTGCTGACGTCATGTAGGGATGGCTCTCCTTGGCCTTTTCCCCCCAGTGCCGACTAAAGTCAGGCGTCCGCGCTGTAGTCGTCACACCTTCACTCGAACGCTACCAACAGACGTACCTACCAGCGAACACTCTGATATTGTTGGTCTCTCCACCGAATGGACTCTCTGATGGCTCAGAGAAACTACAGCACCTTTTGTTTTATAACTATGACGCACTTCAAAATACTGGACTAAAGCGACGTGGAATAAGGAATTTGTATACCTTTCCTCGTCGTTTTCCGAAAAATATGAAGTGGTATTACAAACTGGACATGTTCGATAATTAAAAAAGACCGAACACCTACGGGTAAGGGCCGTGCTGTGAGGACTCCGTGTAAACTTATTATGTATACAGACAGCTCCTCTATTGATTCTGACGAGTGAGCTTACAAGTATCAAAATATGAGGCATGATTAGCAATATTTTTTGATTGCATTAACGTAAAAGCTTGCATATTTTGTAAGTAGGCTGTTTAGGTTTTTTTTTTATTGGTAACGCCGCCGCCACGTAGCGCTCTGTATAAAAATCACTGGCTGTGCCGTGTGCAGTCTGTGGCTGGTTGGCATTGTTGTAATACTCGCCATTGTAGTGTTGGGCAGCGGCAGCTGGATGCTAACAGCGCGTAGCGTTGCGCAGTTGGAGGTGAGCCGCCAGCCGTGGTGGACGTGGGGAGAGAGATGGCGGAGTTTTGAAATTTGTAAGAATTGGTGTCATGAACTGCTATATATATTATGACTAGTGAGGTAAATACATTGTTTGTTCTCTATTAAAATCTTTCATTTGCTAACTATGCCTATCAGTAGTTAGTGACTTCCGTAGTTTGAATCTTTTTGTTAGCTGGCAGTAGTGGCGCTCGCTGTATTGCAGTAGTTCGAGTAACGAAGATTTTTGTGAGGTAAGTGATTTGTGAAACATATAGATTAATGTTAGTCAGGGTCATTCTTTCGTGGGGATTTTTGGAAATCAGATTGCGTTGGGCTAAAGATATTGTGTGTCAGTTTAAGCACAGTCGTGTATAATTGTTCAAAGAGGACGTTTCACATAGACCAGTCGTGTACAATTGTTCTAAGGGGACGTTTCAATTTTGCATCGGCAAGGGACCATAGACCTTAGTATTTGACATAAATTTCAACTTGGTAACTCCACACGTTCCCGAGAAAAAGAGGTCCTGAAAGACGGACTGACTCCATTAAGGGGCGGTTTACTATCATTGGCCCGAAAAAATCATGTTCTTTGAGAATTTTGTTCTCGGCATGTGTTACAGATATTAAATGTCAAATTTGGTCAAAATGTTTATTGATATGTCCTCTACAAACTGGAGTTTTTTAGACCGGAAATATCGAAGAGCAGAGGCGGAAGTGCCATCGGAACGAAACAAAATTTCGATGCAGACCTCCACGCCCAGTATGCCACAGGTCAGCCGACTCGTCTGAAATCAAAATTGAGTCGACGTTAGCGAAGTATATTAGAGTCTTCAGGAGTTGTACCTCGCTTAAGTTATTTGGAAACAAAATGGCGGCCATTTGAAAAAATAGGGTTTTATTAATCGATTTTTCGACTTCGTCGGACAATCAAAAATATTTATAGTTGATGGATCGGAATAAAAGTGGTACAGCTCCTAGACAATTTAGATAGCTTCGTCGGAAACAAATAATTATGCCAATAGGTTCAATATATTTGACGTTACAATATATTTGACGTTACAATACTGCGCGATAGAAAAAGTCATTTCCAGAAGAACTCGTTTGAAGTTTTGACTACATATAAATGCAATATTATGCAACATTAGTTCATTCTGCTATTCCGAGTGCATAAACTAGTCCTCCTTCTTCCTCATAGAGGGTGTACTGCTCGATCTGGGCCATCTTGTGCTGCTCCAGAGCCGCTCATTCGACCGGTGACAAGCGGTTTTCGGCCGCTTGAATGCGGTGGTCGTCCGAATGCTTGGCGAACCGCGTCGAATAGAGTCCCAGGGTGACGTCCATCGTTGTCATGGTCTTCAGAATTGCTGAATACCCTTAGCTGAAGCTGTTCACTACCAGGAAAGTCTCGATCTCCACAGTCTTCGCATCAGAATGCAAATGATTGGGGGCTATCTTCCAAACACACGAGTTCAAAGATTCGTATGAATTTTGTGTGTTTCCTCTCAAGCACCGGTACAGTAACTCGTCCTCCGAAAGAAAAACACTGGTGCGTGAAAAAGGCCGATTTCAGGAAGGTTCATTTTTTTGTTCTACCGCGAATAATAAACATTTCCGATCCGTATTCGGAAAAACCGTTGCAGGGGTGGATGCTAAACACTTTTGTGGACCCAAAAATGCAATTTAAAAAAATCAATTTTTTGAACCTAAAGATAGCAAACCTCTCCTTAATGATTCCGTTTCTACCGACTGACGTACGAAACCCTGAAAAGGAAGACTGAGATACGGAAGTACGAAACATGATGCGGCTTGTCAGTCATTATATTAAGTTAAATGAGTACTAAAAGCATTTCGGAAGTGAACTTACTGACTTTAAATAAAACATCGAGAAATATCTTATTTTTTGTTCGGAACTTAAAAGAGCGTATTTCATCTTATAATCATCAGTTTACGGAGCAAAACTTCATTGACCACGAGGAGAAAATTGTAGAAATTGGAGCCAATACAGAGGCTTACCGACAATCATTCATTCCCGGCACTAATCGCGAGTGGAACAGGGTTGGAGGGGGTCAGATAGTGGTATCGAAAGTACCTTCCGCCACACATCATTAAGTGACTTGCGAAGTATGATGTAGATATAGGTGTACATTTAGATGAGACAAATATCATCGCTGACAAATTTGAAAGACTACAAGCAATCCGACGGAATATGAGACAGAAGTTATTAACAGCACCTACCAAGGACTTGTCGAATCCATGTCATACATAATGGCTTCTGTACTGCATTACAAAGGTGGTCCAGCACACTTTGTATGAGTAACCAGTATGAAATAAGCTCCTCCAGGCTTAGTTAGATTTATTTAACATATACAACTACACATTCGCGTACCGTAATGAGTGCTATCGACAGGTAGTCTCAAACTGATTGTATATTTCTAGAATCCCAGAAAGCTTTTGATACCGTTCCTCACGAGCGACTTCAAACCAAATTCCGTGCCAATGGAGTATCGACTACGTTGTGCAGCTGTGAAATCAGGAAGGTTAGAATTCGTCGTACGAGGGACGTTCAGTAAGTAGTGAAACACTTTTGTTGAACCAGTTTCGGTTGGAAAAATATTCCAGCTTCAGACCCTATAGTTTCAAGAAGCTCCGAAAGCGGCGGACCTATCCGTAGCTTTCAAAATGGCGTCTGCAAGAAAGGTGCATTCCAAACAGAGAGGTGTCACTGAGTTTCTTCTGGCGGAGCATCGCAGAATTCAGAGGCATTTGCAGAATGTCTACGGAGACGTGGTAGTGAACAAAAGCACGGTGAGTCTCAGGGCGAGGCGTCTGTCTTCATCACAACAAAGCCGCGGAAACCTGTCCATCTCCCTCCAGCCGAACACTGCTGTTAACTCCTGCAAAGTTGGAACGTGCAGACACTCTTATTCGAGGTGATCGACGGATCACAATCAGACACCTCGCTGAGCAAATGAACATCTCTGAGAGGAACTCACAAAAACTCATTCGATTGTTCTTCGTCATCCACCCTCCAGCCCGGATCTCGGAGCGTCCGACTTCATCTGCTTGGCCCAGTGAAGGATGCAGTCCGTGGTGTAAAATCCCCTTCTGTGTGACATATTTTTACTGACGGGATAGAAAAGTTGCTGACTTCTTAGCGAGAGAAAAATAAATCAACAATTTTGAAAATCGGATAGGCAGCAATTTGAGGATGATTTTCAATGGAACCGTTAGTCGCAGCACACACGGGTTATTTTCTAGTGCCATATGTCACGATCATGGTTAGTTTTGCTATCTAAAAAAAAGCTTGCTATCTAGAAAAAAAATTCCTGTCGAGAGAGGTACGAACGGGAGTGCCATATGTCACGATCATGGTTAGTTTTGCTGGCTAGAAAAAAATGCCTGTCTCACTTTAGATCGGTATGCAGCAGACACAGAGCTTTTCTGTTGAAGACTGCATACTCTTGAAAAGTGTGAGAATTATACTCACTTAATTCTTACATACTGGGCAAGTGGCCGTTTTGACGCAGTCCAACCAGCCCGGAACTAATTCGTTCTCACTTACCGCCTTTTACAGTCTCGAAGAGGCGCTAAACTCCTTGCCTTCTCTACAGTATCAGGTGCCATAGAACAATAATTTTGTACGCCTATTTGTTGACTTTAATGATTATTATTAAATAATGAACGGACATACTCCCACCTGATCAAGCTCAGTTCAACACTAAAAAGTAAAGATACCAGAATCTAACAAAATAAAATCAACCTTAAAATATCTACGAAATAAGATCAACCTTAACATATCTCCTGTTTTTTTCTACACTGATCATAATATGCCATCTGGTACCGCAATTATTTATTATAACTTTTCACTGCCTCCTTGGGCGCAGCCGGTGCAGTTCACACTCAAACCGCTGAGCCCAATTGTTCACTCCACAAAATATTTGTAACATGCTTTCAAAAAATGGCTCTGAGCGCGGACATAACATCTGAGGTCATCAGTCCCCTAGAACTTAGAACTACTTAAACCTAACTAACCCAAGGACATCAAACACATCCATGCCCGAGGCAGGATACGAACCGGTCACGCGGTTCCAAACTGAAGCGCTTAGAACCGCACGGCCACACCGGTCGGCGTGTAACATGCTTTCGCTTGTGCCAGAGGGTATTTTAAAATCTTAGTATTCGTTATTGTACATGTTACTTTGAGGTACGATGACCTGATATGTAGATCTTTCACGTATCAGCTTTTACAGTAATGTGAAATGGTCTTTCGGTATGTTTCCCAATTATAGTAACACATTTGTCTTTACAAACAAAAGTGATTCTAACTGATCTAATTACATCGCATAACTATCATTAGCCTCAAACAAGGTGATTTCTCTCTTTGTACGTATTTTATGCATTTATATTTCAATAGTACAATAAAATAGTTACAGTACCTGAAACTGAAACGAGGAAAAAGATACAAGATTTCTACATAGGTATAGGTTCTCTTCGGGTGACGTATGGGATGTTCAAGTCGCAGGATGAATCAGGAACGGGTTGGATAATTGGAGTGTCCTTTGACCCATCCGTGAAAAGGCCTTCAAAGCATAGTTTATTGGTACCTAAGCCTCCGCATGATACCAGATGCTTTTTAGGAATGTCTACCTCTTTCTCAAATGACAGTATACATGAATTAATATTTTAACAGAAATTAGATAACATCTTACATTACATACGTACAGACATATCATAAAAACACTACGTTCTCCTTTACTACATCTTCATTCCATTCTCGGTAATCTTACGTCTGGGGTGTCTCTTTTGTGTTAACTCATGAGCTTTAACTGATGAAACATTTACTCCTTTCTCTAAAAATCACTCAGTATGAACGTGCATAAGCATCTTTGTGAAATTCACCTCCATTCTTCAATTCACTTTGTCCCTACATGGCGTGTACATGAGCGCATGCCCAACAATGAGTACATAAAACATAGCGAGTCAACTGGTCTTGTTATCCACCGTAGTTGAGCGGTGCGGTATATTTTTATAACTATACGTGTGTTACGAGCGTGGATTGCCGAGTGCTTTCTTTCGTTCTTATTTTACATGAACCTCGTTCCACCACAAGCAGAGAAGAGTAGCAAGGTTCTTAAGGAAGTCGAGAGTCGTTTCCTTACTACTAGATCCTGGTAAGTAATACAGCTTAATGTTTAGTTGCATGCGCCATGCTGTCTTCAGATACTTTTACTGTCCACCGTTGAAAGCCTGGAACACTTCTTCCTCCACAAGGGGAACAGAATTTCCTTGAACTATAGTTTTCCTCCACTTTATTTGCGCTATTTGAATGTAGGCACTTAGTTTATAGTACATTTTATCAGATTAACTTGATAACTATCTTCCTTACCCCGCCGTAGCTCAAGAGCACAGTCCTTATTTGTTTTGGTACGTCATCAGCCGCATACGCTTTTATTTACAAATTATTACTTTCAGTACAATTACTTGAGGTATTCCTTCCTCTCGCTATTATTTAAGGCATGAGCAAGAACGGATTGCATGAGGAACACACTGAAACGCAAATCATGTGTATAAGCATGTCGTGTGGAAAGCACGCCTTGTGAAGTTACAGTACTAATTTTCCTCATCATAAATGCGCTTTCCTTAACTGTTTGGTTACTTTCGTATCAAAATTTCGGAGCACTGTCAAGAGCGAGCAAACATCTCAAAATTTGAGATGTGAATTACTGTTTTTAACGCAAGTTTCCTAGATGGGGGTGAAGGGAGAATTTTCATTTCCACGATGCTTCGCGGTAATTACCAACTGATAGATTCAAATGCTAATACAAGCAATAATAATAGTAATAAATACACACAAGAGAAAAATCTAAAATAAAGATGATTATTTACCTTTTCTTTCCGTATTCTATTTTAGTTGGTGAAATCTTCACATAGACAGCTTTACATCTAAATGAGCACCGTTTGTTATTCTCCTACTAGGGTCACCGTTTCCGCTGATCTGATTGTGTCAGTTATGGTTGTGGTTCTTGTTCATTTCGTTGTGTCTTTTACTCACCTCGCTTTCTGCGGCTTGCGGCGTAGATTATACCTATGTGTAAAAATAGTGTGTGCTAAAGCTGATTTCTTGTCGTGCTGGTACATATCTTTACGTCTCTTCATTCGTTTCTATGCTTCTGTCAATGCAACAGTGTATGCTTGAAATGCGTAATGTTTGGGCCCTGCCCCTCACTACAAAATACAGAACTTTTCTGATTCTTCTCAAGTGGTCTGTACTTCTATTCTTCTGCAGGTTAGACGTTATTTTTCCTTCCAGTTCCAAAGCTTACACCTGAGCACTCTCAACAATAAATGTAAAATGATACTAGTGTGCTTAATAATATACATGCTTTTCTATTTGTTCCATCAAGAATAATTATAGCTTTAAAGACGCATGGTTTACGTATGTTTATGCGAAGACAAAGAAAAATCTACTTGTAACCGTTCGTCTACTCCATCTCCTTAAGGAGGTCAATTTTTTGTCTCATCCTTTGTCCACTCATCTTGATCAGCATGTAGTAAAATACTTTGCGACGTCCTTGTCCACAGACTCCGGATTCCTTTATTACTTAATCTAATCCACACTACACTAAGAAGAAATGCAGATGATAAACGGGTATTCATTGGACAAATATATTATACTAGAACTGACATGTGATTACATTTTCACGCAATTTAGGTGCGTAGATCATGAGAAAAACGCACCCAGAATAACCACCTCTGGCCGTAATAAAGGCCTTGATACATTTGGGCAGTGAGTCAAACAGAGCTTGGATGGCGTGTACAGGTACAGCTGCCCATGCAGCTTCAACATGATACCACAGCCGGCCGGTGTGGGCGAGCGGTACTATGCGCTACAGACTGGAACCGCGCGACTGCTACGGTCGCAGGTTCGAATCCTGCCTCGGGAATGGATGTGTGTGATGTCCTTGGGTTAGTTAAGTTTAAGTAGTGCTACGTTCAAGGGCACTGATGACCTCAGCAGTTAAGTCCCATAGTGCTCAGAGCCATTTGAACAACCATACCTTAGTTCATCAAGAGTAGTGACTGGCGTATTGTGACGAGCCAGTTGATCGTCCACCATTGATCAGACGTTTTCAGTTGGTGGGAGATCTGCAGAATGTGGTGGCCAGGGCAGCAGTCGAACATTTTCGGCATCCCGAAAGGCCCGTTCAGGACCAGCAACATGCGATCGTGCATTATCCTGCTGAAATGCAGGGCTTCACAGGGATCGAATGAAGGGTACAGCCACGGGTCGTAACTCATCTAAAAAGTAACGTCCACTGTTCAAAGTGCCGTCAATGAGAAGGAAAGGTGACCGAGATGTGTAACCAATGGCACCACATACCATCACGCCGGGTGATACGCCGCCAGTATGGCGATGACGAATACACGCTTCCAATGTGCGTTCACCCCTATGTCGCCAAACACAGATGCGACCGTCATGATGCTGCAAACAGAACCTGGATTAACTCGAAAAATGACGTTTTGCCATCCGTGCACCCAGGTTCGTCGTTGAGTACACCATCGCAGGCGTCCTGACTGTGATGCAGCGTCAAGGGTAACCGGAGCCATGGTCTCCGAGCTGATAGTCCATGCTGCTGCAAACGTTGTCGAACTGTTCGTGCTGATGGTTGTTGTCTGGCAAACGTCCCCATCTGTTGACTCAGGGATCGAGACGTGGTTGCACGAGCCGTTACAGTAATGCGGATAAGATGCCTGCCATCTCGACTGCTAGTGATTCGAGGCCGTTGGGATCCAGCACGGCCTTCCGTATTACCCTCCTGAACCCACCGATTCCATATTGTGCTAACATTCATCGGATCTCGACCAACGCGAGCAGCAATGTCGTGATACGATAAACCGCAATCGCGATAGGCTGCAATCCGACCTTGATCAAAGTCGGAAACGTGATGGTACGCATTTCTCCTCCTTACACGAGGCATCACAACGTTTCACCAGGTAACGCCAGTCAACTGCTGTTTGTGTATGAGAAATCCGTTGGAAACTTTCCTCATGTCAGCAGGTTGCACGTGTCGCCACCGTCGCCAGCCTTGCGAGAATGCTCTGAAAAGCTAATCATTTACATATCACAGCATCTTATTCCTGTCGGTTAAATTTTGAGTCTATAGCACGTCACCTTTGTGGTGTAGCAATTTTAATGGCCAGTAGTGTAGGTATCGAACGCTGCTCGTTCTTAGCAACTCCGGTCCGTGACTTCGTGATGTGTACCCCCACACTCGGACCCCACCATCAGCTCTTACCTACTGAAATCGCGACTCATCTGATCAGACCACGGTTAATCAGCACATAAATGACAACGGCTTAAATGGAGATGCACTCTGAGTGCGACATTTATAGCAAACACACTTCAGACTGTTGCCCCTGCACTCGCCACACCCCATGCGGACGTTCTTCTGAGCTACGTAGGACCGTTGCTATTCACAATATACACAAATGACCTTGTGGATGACATCGAAAGTTCACTGAGGCTTTCTGCGGATGATGCTTTAGTATAACGAGAGGCTCTAACAAAGGAAAATTTTACTGAAATGCAGGAGGGTCTGCAGCGAATTGACGCATGGTGCAGAGAATGGCAATTGAATCTCAATGTAGACAAGTGTAATGTGCTGCGAGTACATAGAAAGATAGGTCCCTTACCATTTAGCTACAATATAGCAGGTCAGCAACGGGAAACAGTTAATTCCGTAAATTATTTGGGAGTACGCGTTAGGAGTGATTTAAAATGGAATGATCATATAAAGGTGATCGTCGGTAAAGCAGATGCCAGACTGAGATGCATTGGTAGAGTCCTAAGGAAATGCAATCCGAAAACAAAGTAAGTAGGTTACAGTACGCTTGTTCGCCCACTGCTTGAATGCTGCTCAGCAGTGTGGGATGCGTACCAGAGGGGATTGATAGAAGAGATACAGAAGATCCGACGGAGAGCTGCGCGCTTCGTTACAGGATCTTTTAGTAATCGCGAAAGCGTTACGGAGATGATAGATAAACTCTGCATGAGAGACGCTCAGTAGCTCGGTACGGGCTTTTGTTGAAGTTTCGAGAACATAACTTCACCGTGGAGTCAAGCAGTATATTGCTCCCTCCTATGTCTATCTAGCGAAGAGGCCATGAGGATAAAATCAGAGAGATTAGAGCCCACACAGAGGCATACCGACAATCCTTCTTTCCACGAACAATACGAGGCTGGAGTAGAAGGGAAAACCGATAGAGGTACTCAAGGTACACTCCGCCACACACCGTCAGGTGGCTTGCGGAGTATGGATGTAGATGTAGATGTAGATACGTACTGTGCACTAACACACGTTTCGCGGACCTAGCCGTTTATACTGCCTGTTCGTCCGAGCTCCCGGGCGCACCTTTATATCTAACAGCGCTGCTGATAGGGCTTACGCAGGTAATGAACGCCGCGGCGTATCGATGGCGGCGGGCGAGGGCGGAGGCGGAAGCGGCGACGGCGGCTGCAGTGCCGGGCCGGGCCGGGATTAACGGCCGGCCGCGCTATCGCCCATCGGCGATATTGCATTTGGCTAAGTGTGCGGAGGTACGGCGCGGAGCGGCGACGAGGTCCAAAGATAGCGGCAGGCCGAGCCAGACATCGATCGCGGGTCCGCCCCCGCTCCACTGTCTACCGCCGCTCGCGCAGCCAGGAGAGGGAGCGGCTCATCGGCACTCGTGAGCACGGCCGGGTACCCTCCTCACTCCAGGCCACCACCAATGGGCTGTGTAATGTGACGCTTCAGTGCAGCATACTCCGTAACTTGTCCTCGGCCGGACTTCAGTCATTATTTTAAGGGGTGTAGGACGTCAAACGGGCCGTCTTGGAGCAGGAAAGGCATCTCAGGACATTTTAATTTCCAGTTTTGTAATTTTTCCTCCTATCTATGTCATTATGTAGTTCTCAATTCAATCAATCATTCATAGTAGGAAACACAGTCATAACTCAGTCACTCAAAATGATTCAGAAATTTTACTTGTTAGAATGAAATCAGGCGATGATTCTTCTTCTCTGTAGGTTCGTGCTGCAGTCTGCTAATCTGTTCAGATAAAATGCCTCGTATTTTTGGGAGCGTTGTATAATCAGTCGGGAAACCTCAGATCAAGGGGACATTCGGCTTTGATGAACTTTAACCGTCCGAAGAAGTAATGGAGCTCTTGGATTATTAAATGCAGGTCTATCGGCAGCTCCCTTCTGATTAACAACTACGCAATATATCGATGAATATCATTAATTCTCAAATGTCAAATAATGTAAGTTGTTTCACACCTTTTGTATGAAGGAGCAATATGAAATAAGAACACCGTGAATTCATTGTCCCAGGAAGGGGAAACTTTATTGACACATTCCTGGGGTCAGATACATCACATGATAACACTGACAGATCCACAGGCACATAGACACAGGCAACAGAGCATGCACAATGTCGGCACTAGTACAGTCTATATCCACCTTTCGCAGCAATGCAGGCTGCTATTCTCCAATGGAGACGATCGTAGAGATGCTGGATGTAGTCCTGTGGAACGGCTTGCCATGCCATTTCCACTTGGCGCCTCAGTTGGACCAGCGTTCGTGCTGGACGTGCAGACCGCGTGAGACGACGCTTCATCCAGTCCCAAACATGCTCAATGGGGGACAGATCCGGAGATCTTGCTGGCCAGGGTAGTTGACTTACACCTTCTAGAGCGCGTTGGGTGGCACGGGATACATGCGGACGTGCATTGTCCTGTTGGAACACCAAGTTCCCTTGCCGGTCTAGGAATAGTAGAACGATGGGTTCGATGACGGTTTGGATGTACCGTGCACTATTCAGTGTCCCCTCGACGATCACCAGAGGTGTACGGCCAGTGTAGGAGATCGCTTCGGGTGTTGGCCCTCTCTGCCTCGGTCGTATGCAGTCCTGATTGTGGCGCTCACCTGCACGGCGCCAAACACGCACACGACCATCATTGGCACCAAGGGAGAAGCGACTCTCATCGCTGAAGACGACACGTCTCCGTTCGTCCCTCCATTCACGCCTGTGGCGACACCACTGGAGGCGGGCTGCACGATGTTGGGGCGTGAGCGGAAGACGGCCTAACGGTGTGCGGGACCGTAGCCCAGCTTCATGGAGACGGTTGCGAATGGTCCTCGCCGATACCCCAGGAGGAACAGTGTCCCTAATTTGCTGGGAAGTGGCGGTCCGGTCCCCTACGGCACGGCGTAGGATCCTACGGTGTTGGCGTGCATCCGTGCGTCGCTGCGGTCCGGTCCCAGGTCGACGGGCACGTGCACCTTCCGCCGACCACTGGCGACAACATCGATGTACTGTGGAGACCTCACGCCCCACGTGTTGAGAAATTCGGCGGTACGTCCACCCGGCCTCCCGCATGCCCACTATACGCCCTCGCTCAAAGTCCGTCAACTGCACATACGGTTCACGTCCACGCTGTCGCGGCATGCTACCAGTGTTAAAGACTGCGATGGAGCTCCGTATGCCACGGCAAACTGGCTGACACTGACGGCGGCGGTGCACAAATGCTGCGCAGCTAGCGCCATTCGACGGCCAACACCGCGGTTCCTGGTGTGTCCTCTGTGCCATGCGTGTGATTATTGCTTGTACAGCCCTCTCGCAGTGTCCGGAGCAAGTATGGTGGGTCTGACACACCGGTGTCAATGTGTTCTTTTTTCCATTTCCAGGAGTATATATATATATATATATATATATCCCTTTTAATCGTACAATTTCGTATCAGTTATCTTTTGTCATAAATCTCAATATTCAGATTACAATTCTTCAAACAATTCTCAAGCTAATCGGCACGAAGGCAATCTCGCAAGCTATTTTTCTAACAACCACCAGAGAGAGTACTACAAAGAATAATTATGCTCTCATGCTATAACTATTGCATGAAAAAACTACTTTGCGCATGGATTCTGCAAGTATGAAGATAGAAAATTAGTAAACGTCATTCATGGGTAGAATTGTATCAGAATAATTCATCGTATTTAAAGAGATATTACAGTGTCTATACTTTTACAAATAAATTCATAAAACTTTGTCAGCATCACCAGGTAGGATTCAGGATTCACACTCATTGCAGTGGAAATTCGAAAACATAACAAAATAATTTTTTTTACGTGCGAAATTTCATCATCTTTTCACTTACTAATGGCTGCATTTGTTGCTATAGGTACACTTTTATTCATAAGTTAGAGAAATTCTTCGATGAATTTTGCACAGCATACATACCACACCCGCAGGTGTATGAAACTCAATAATTTATTTAATTTATGAAAAAACGTATGAACTGTTATATTTTAAAATTCATGTTTAGAAACACCTTTAAGTATCGTTTGAATGCTGTGCAAAATTCATCGAAGAATCTCTCTTACTTATGAAGAAATGTGTACCTATAGCAACAAATGCTGCCATTAGTAAGTGAAAAAAATGATAAAATTTCGCACGTAAAAAAAATTACTTCGTTATGTTTTATAGCTTCCACTACTATGAGTGTAAATTCTGAATCCTTCCTGGTCATACTGACAGAGTTTTATGAATTTATTTGTAAAAGAATAGACAGTGAAAATTTAAATGTCCTGTGGTGCATCTCCTGCTCCAAGTCAGCCCGTTTGACGTCCTACCCCCCTGAAGTGAGCTGCATAGAAGGGCAGATTCACGAAAATACACTCTGGTACCAAAGTCACGGGATGCCTTCTAATATCGTGTTGGACCTCCTTTTGCCCGGCGTAGTGCAGCAGATCCACGTTGCGTGGACTCAACAAGTCATTGAACGACCCCTGCAGGAATATCGACCCATCCTGCCTCTACATATTTGCGAAAGTGTTGTCGGTGCATGATTTTGAGCACGAACTGACTTCTCGATTTTGTCCAACAAATATTTGAGGGATTCATGCTGGGCGATTTGGGTGGCTAAATCACACGTGGGAGATAGAGGTGATTGGGCGAGGTGGATACGATGAAGGCGAGATTGGTTGATTTGCTTACCATTGACAGTTAGGTACCAGACAGATTGAACATTCGTGTCAAGGTAACAGGCGAACACCACGCGCCATACATGACGCCAGTCATCCTAGGGGAACTTGTGGTCAACCGGGTTAGGTGGACGACCTAATTGGAGGACATTGTATACTGCCTTTGTCTTGAGTAAAAGCTATCTTGGTAATGTGAGGCGTAGATAACTGAGTTCAAGAAAGAAGTATCTTATATAATGGAACTGGCCCGGAACATCCGAGATCATCACTGGGGCTGACAGTGAGACCGGCGTATATGCCGACAGGAGGAGACCAGTTCGCTCTCGGCTACCCTGGCTGGTTGGTAACATCGCGCATTATCATCAATAAAAATTTCATCACTGTTTGGAAACATGAAGTCCATGAATCGCTGCAAATGATCTTCAAGTAGCCGAACATAACCATTTCCCGTCAATGATCGGTTTTCTTGTGTTGCGGCGTAAAGTGAAGAGCCGGTTCGCCAGTGGGGAACAACAGGGCAGGGAGGAGAAGACTGTGAGAAGAAGTCAACCAACTGCACACTGACTGGACCTCCCTCCAGGATGACAACGCGACAGCAGCGGCCCCTATGTTAAAGGGACGTAAGCGCCGCGAACCGACTGGTGACGGCCAGATCAGATCACCGAGCTGTTTGCCACCCTGTGCGTGTGTCAGTTGAAGATCGAAATAATGTGTCACATTAGCACCCAAAAGTGAGAGCGGTCTAATACAAAAATCGAAATCCATTTTCGGTCGTGTAATGTTTTGGAATCTCTATGTGAACTCAGCTGGCCGCGGTGGTCTCGCGGTTCTAGGTGCGCAGTCCGGAACCGTGCGACTGCTACGGTCGCAGGTTCGAATCCTGCCTCGGGCATGGATGTGTGTGATGTCCTTAGGTTAGTTAGGTTTAAGTAGTTCTAAGTTCTAGGGGACTAATGACCACAGCAGTTGAGTCCCATTGTGCACAAAGCCATTTTTTTTATGTGAACTCATAGTAAAACGTGTCAGTTATTGAAACGTAGTCAGTCAGGTCTGGTCCACAAATTGCTACCTTGATTTATGGGAAATTTACAGTCTTAGACATAAAAACTGACCGCCGACCGGCCTCCACAGAGACTAGGTCCTAGTCGTTCTCTTAAGGTGGCCATTAAAACCGACCGCCCCTGACAACGCGATCTGCACAACCTGGTGATCGCTTTTCAGTTTTGGTTATTGATAACTTGATACCAGTGTCTGAGTTTCATTTGTACTTCTTTTGGCAGGGCTCAGCCTTTCATTTCTTAGGAAGTTAACAATAAAGGCTCATTTCTTAGGAAGTTAACAATAAAGGCATCATAACTCGTCAGTAGTAACAGTATTGTATAGGAATTCTCAATGAGCGACCTGATGACGTTGAAGCAAAACTGCAATAATAGTCACTCCGTTGATTTTTGTTTTTAGAATTAGACCAGACGTCTGAGCCTTGCCTGTTGAATGCAAATGTCGCCTGATGGTTAAATGGTAATCCATCACTTGTATCAGTAGTCGAGACTTTCTTAATATGAAAAATCTTTCATGCCATAAAGATCTTTGTTGAAAGAAAAATATCTTTTTCTGGCATATTTTTCCCAAAAGCATTCGCTCCACACAAATTTCAAATCTTTCGAGGTGTCTCCCCTGCATTCACCTGTCTATTATACAAAAAATAAACATTGTGTTGCAGATGTTGCACCTTTTTCCACTTGCAACCCAATTTTACAATGCTGAACCGTAGTCCACGATTTTAAAGTATGCTAAATCTATTGCTTAACTGCAAGATGATAACTAGAACTTCAAATTAGAAAGTGACAGTTGATACGTACACTGACAGCGTCGCGCCGCGTTCGCCTGGGCGGTACCCGATTTCAGGCGGCGAGTGGCGTCTGGCCGGTGGCCGGTAGCCGCGGCAGCGCGAGCAAACGCTCGAGCGTAAGCTGTTCTGATCGCGACGCAGCTACGAGCTGTCCTGCGGAATTCCTTCTGAAAGTATTTGTTATTACTGGGGGTAAAACGTGAAGCGAATTATCTTCGATTTTCAATCAGACTCATATCTTTAGACGAGGGCCGAATTGTGGGAAAAAAAATACCGTTGAACGCGAACACATGACTGTAAGTTTAGAATGCACGACGATTACCACTAGACCCCGGGCTCACACAACGAACAAGTAGACAACACTTCCTCCTGGAACTTCCGCGTTTTACAGCGTTGCCAGATTGTGCAGATGGCCGGACTTAGCGTTGGCAGCGGCGGTCGGTTTTATTGGCCACCTTACGTGCACGACTCTGGGGTGGCCGGCCGGCGGTAAGTTTTTATGTCAAAGGCTGTACAATCTTATAAACTTGAGGCTGACTTTTCCGTAATATTACTTCTTTTTACTAGCGTCAGTTTTGTCCGCCCCAACAACGATTCTCCTCTTGCATCAAAACATTTAATGAGACTAAATAATTGTGATGCCAGGCATAAAATATTTTTTCATCATTGTACTAACCGTTAACTCAGCTTTTCCCCTAATGGCCGCCTTAGATTCTCCCTTTCGTCAGAATACAAGAGCATCACATCATCTTTGTGGCTGATGATGGAATGACGTTTCAATAAGTGTTTTTCCAGCTCATAATAGTGCGATGGCATATTAAGCAGTTATCATGGCCTTTATACGATACGAAGAGTAAGGCAGTTCCCATCTAGCATTTTATTTTTTCGGACAAGAACATAGACGTCTTAGTATTCGTAATGCAGAACGTAAGACTAGTTTATCGCAAGTAGTGCCGTCAGCAAACTGCTTGGCGTTTGACAAGGCGACTGCATTGCTCTACCGTCGTCCGGCTGCGGCCTTCATTTCCCCGTTCTTCATCGTCCGTCAGGTCCACTCGCCACTGTGATTGGGGCGCTAGGCAGGAACATGTATGGAGAGCTCGCAATCGCAGAGAGCTGTTTGGCCATTTCCACCTAAGAAAAATTTGAGGTGATCCGCGGAATCTTACCAGGGACCTTTGAATTCAGCACCAAAAGAAGGCTAGCCTCTGCCCAAACGGCCTGTTTCCTTTTGCAGGTATGCCATTAGCTCTTGCTATTGCGACACTAGGAGACTGAAGAGGCTGTGTATCACAAAAAAGTGTGCGACGACATCTGGATGACAGATAGATGCGGAAACTGAAAATTTGATCAAATAAATCGCCATAGTTTCCATCAGAGAATTATCACCACCACCACCACCACCATCGTCCATCTACACTCCTGGAAATTGAAATAAGAACACCGTGAATTCATTCTCCCAGGAAGGGGAAACTTTATTGACACATTCCTGGGGTCAGATACATCACATGATCACACTGACAGAACCACAGGCACATAGACACAGGCAACAGAGCATGCACAATGTCGGCACTAGTACAGTGCATATCCACCTTTCGCAGCAATGCAGGCTGCTATTCTCCCATGGAGACGGTCGCAGAGATGCTGGATGTAGTCCTGTGGAACGGCTTGCCATGCCATTTCCACCTGGCGCCTCAGTTGGACCAGCGTTCGTGCTGGACGTGCAGACCGCGTGAGACGACGCTTCATCCAGTCCCAAACATGCTCAATGGGAGACAGATCCGGAGATCTTGCTGGCCAGGATAGCTGACTTACACCTTCTAGAGCACGTTGGGTGGCACGGGATACATGCGGACGTGCATTGTCCTGTTGGAACAGCAAGTTCCCTTGCCGGTCTAGGACTGGAAGAACGATGGGTTCGATGACGGTTTGGATGTACCGTGCACTATTCAGTGTCCCCTCGACGATCACCAGAGGTGTACGGCCAGTGTAGGAGATCGCTGCCCACACCATGATGCCGGGTGTTGGCCCTGTGTGCCTCGGTCGTATGCAGTCCTGATTGTGGCGTTCACCTGCACGGCGCCAAACACGCACACGACCATCATTGGCACCAAGGGAGAAGCGACTCTCATCGCTGAAGACGACACGTCTCCGTTCGTCCCTCCATTCACCTTCCGCCGACCACTGGCGACAACATCGATGTACTGTGGAGACCTCACGCCCCACGTGTTGAGAAATTCGGCGGTACGTCCACCCGGCCTCCCGCATGCCCACTATACGCTCTCGCTCAAAGTCCGTCAACTGCACATACGGTTCACGTCCACGCTGTCGCGGCATGCTACCAGTGTTAAAGACTGCGATGGAGCTCCGTATGCCACGGCAAACTGGCTGACACTGACGGCGGCGGTGCACAAATGCTGCGCAGCTAACGCCATTCGACGGCCAACACCGCGGTTCCTGGTGTGTCCTCTGTGCCATGCGTGTGATTATTGCTTGTACAGCCCTCTCGCAGTGTCCGGAGCAAGTATGGTGGGTCTGACACACCAGTGTCAATGTGTTCTTTTTTCCATTTCCAGGAGTATATATATATATATATAAATATATATATATATATATATATATATATATATATATATATATATATATATCCCTTTTAATCGTACAATTTCGTATCAGTTATCTTTTGTCATAAATCTCAATATTCAGATTACAATTCTTCAAACAATGCTCAAGCTAATCGGCACGAAGGCAATCTCGCAAGCTATTTTTCTAACAACCACCAGAGAGAGTACTACAAAGAATAATTATGCTCTCATGCTATAACTATTGCATGAAAAAACTACTTTGCGCATGGATTCTGCAAGTATGAAGATAGAAAATTAGTAAACGTCATTCATGGGTAGAATTGTATCAGAATAATTCATCGTATTTAAAGAGATATTACAGTGTCTATACTTTTACAAATAAATTCATAAAACTTTGTCAGCATCATCAGGTAGGATTCAGGATTCACACTCATTGCAGTGGAAATTCGAAAACATAACAAAATAATTTTTTTTACGTGCGAAATTTCATCATCTTTTCACTTACTAATGGCTGCATTTGTTGCTATAGGTACACTTTTATTCATAAGTTAGAGAAATTCTTCGATGAATTTTGCACAGCATACATACCACACCCGCAGGTGTATGAAACTCAATAATTTATTTAATTTATGAAAAAACGTATGAACTGTTATATTTTAAAATTCATGTTTAGAAACACCTTTAAGTATCGTTTGAATGCTGTGCAAAATTCATCGAAGAATCTCTCTTACTTATGAAGAAATGTGTACCTATAGCAACAAATGCTGCCATTAGTAAGTGAAAAAAATGATAAAATTTCGCACGTAAAAAAAATTACTTCGTTATGTTTTATAGCTTCCACTACTATGAGTGTAAATTCTGAATCCTTCCTGGTCATACTGACAGAGTTTTATGAATTTATTTGTAAAAGAATAGACAGTGAAAATTGAAATGTCCTGTGGTGCATCTCCTGCTCCAAGTCAGCCCGTTTGACGTCCTACCCCCCTGAAGTGAGCTGCATAGAAGGGCAGATTCACGAAAATACACTCTGGTACCAAAGTCACGGGATGCCTTCTAATATCGTGTTGGACCTCCTTTTGCCCGGCGTAGTGCAGCAGATCCACGTTGCGTGGACTCAACAAGTCATTGAACGACCCCTGCAGGAATATCGACCCATCCTGCCTCTACATATTTACGAAAGTGTTGTCGGTGCATGATTTTGAGCACGAACTGACTTCTCGATTTTGTCCAACAAATATTTGAGGGATTCATGCTGGGCGATTTGGGTGGCTAAATCACACGTGGGAGATAGAGGTGATTGGGCGAGGTGGATACGATGAAGGCGAGATTGGTTGATTTGCTTACCATTGACAGTTAGGTACCAGACAGATTGAACATTCGTGTCAAGGTAACAGGCGAACACCACGCGCCATACATGACGCCAGTCATCCTAGGGGAACTTGTGGTCAACCGGGTTAGGTGGACGACCTAATTGGAGGACATTGTATACTGCCTTTGTCTTGAGTAAAAGCTATCTTGGTAATGTGAGGCGTAGATAACTGAGTTCAAGAAAGAAGTATCTTATATAATGGAACTGGCCCGGAACATCCGAGATCATCACTGGGGCTGACAGTGAGACCGGCGTATATGCCGACAGGAGGAGACCAGTTCGCTCTCGGCTACCCTGGCTGGTTGGTAACATCGCGCATTATCATCAATAAAAATTTCATCACTGTTTGGAAACATGAAGTCCATGAATCGCTGCAAATGATCTTCAAGTAGCCGAACATAACCATTTCCCGTCAATGATCGGTTTTCTTGTGTTGCGGCGTAAAGTGAAGAGCCGGTTCGCCAGTGGGGAACAACAGGGCAGGGAGGAGAAGACTGTGAGAAGAAGTCAACCAACTGCACACTGACTGGACCTCCCTCCAGGATGACAACGCGACAGCAGCGGCCCCTATGTTAAAGGGACGTAAGCGCCGCGAACCGACTGGTGACGGCCAGATCAGATCACCGAGCTGTTTGCCACCCTGTGCGTGTGTCAGTTGAAGATCGAAATAATGTGTCACATTAGCACCCAAAAGTGAGAGCGGTCTAATACAAAAATCGAAATCCATTTTCGGTCGTGTAATGTTTTGGAATCTCTATGTGAACTCAGCTGGCCGCGGTGGTCTCGCGGTTCTAGGTGCGCAGTCCGGAACCGTGCGACTGCTACGGTCGCAGGTTCGAATCCTGCCTCGGGCATGGATGTGTGTGATGTCCTTAGGTTAGTTAGGTTTAAGTAGTTCTAAGTTCTAGGGGACTAATGACCACAGCAGTTGAGTCCCATTGTGCACAAAGCCATTTTTTTTATGTGAACTCATAGTAAAACGTGTCAGTTATTGAAACGTAGTCAGTCAGGTCTGGTCCACAAATTGCTACCTTGATTTATGGGAAATTTACAGTCTTAGACATAAAAACTGACCGCCGACCGGCCTCCACAGAGACTAGGTCCTAGTCGTTCTCTTAAGGTGGCCATTAAAACCGACCGCCCCTGACAACGCGATCTGCACAACCTGGTGATCGCTTTTCAGTTTTGGTTATTGATAACTTGATACCAGTGTCTGAGTTTCATTTGTACTTCTTTTGGCAGGGCTCAGCCTTTCATTTCTTAGGAAGTTAACAATAAAGGCTCATTTCTTAGGAAGTTAACAATAAAGGCATCATAACTCGTCAGTAGTAACAGTATTGTATAGGAATTCTCAATGAGCGACCTGATGACGTTGAAGCAAAACTGCAATAATAGTCACTCCGTTGATTTTTGTTTTTAGAATTAGACCAGACGTCTGAGCCTTGCCTGTTGAATGCAAATGTCGCCTGATGGTTAAATGGTAATCCATCACTTGTATCAGTAGTCGAGACTTTCTTAATATGAAAAATCTTTCATGCCATAAAGATCTTTGTTGAAAGAAAAATATCTTTTTCTGGCATATTTTTCCCAAAAGCATTCGCTCCACACAAATTTCAAATCTTTCGAGGTGTCTCCCCTGCATTCACCTGTCTATTATACAAAAAATAAACATTGTGTTGCAGATGTTGCACCTTTTTCCACTTGCAACCCAATTTTACAATGCTGAACCGTAGTCCACGATTTTAAAGTATGCTAAATCTATTGCTTAACTGCAAGATGATAACTAGAACTTCAAATTAGAAAGTGACAGTTGATACGTACACTGACAGCGTCGCGCCGCGTTCGCCTGGGCGGTACCCGATTTCAGGCGGCGAGTGGCGTCTGGCCGGTGGCCGGTAGCCGCGGCAGCGCGAGCAAACGCTCGAGCGTAAGCTGTTCTGATCGCGACGCAGCTACGAGCTGTCCTGCGGAATTCCTTCTGAAAGTATTTGTTATTACTGGGGGTAAAACGTGAAGCGAATTATCTTCGATGTTCAATCAGACTCATATCTTTAGACGAGGGCCGAATTGTGGGAAAAAAAAATACCGTTGAACGCGAACACATGACTGTAAGTTTAGAATGCACGACGATTACCACTAGACCCCGGGCTCACACAACGAACAACGCCTCGGAAGTAGACAACACTTCCTCCTGGAACTTCCGCGTTTTACAGCGTTGCCAGATTGTGCAGATGGCCGGACTTAGCGTTGGCAGCGGCGGTCGGTTTTATTGGCCACCTTACGTGCACGACTCTGGGGTGGCCGGCCGGCGGTAAGTTTTTATGTCAAAGGCTGTACAATCTTATAAACTTGAGGCTGACTTTTCCGTAATATTACTTCTTTTTACTAGCGTCAGTTTTGTCCGCCCCAACAACGATTCTCCTCTTGCATCAAAACATTTAATGAGACTAAATAATTGTGATGCCAGTCATAAAATATTTTTTCATCATTGTACTAACCGTTAACTCAGCTTTTCCCCTAATGGCCGCCTTAGATTCTCCCTTTCGTCAGAATACAACAGCATCACATCATCTTTGTGGCTGATGATGGAATGACGTTTCAATAAGTGTTTTTCCAGCTCATAATAGTGCGATGGCATATTAAGCAGTTATCATGGCCTTTATACGATACGAAGAGTAAGGCAGTTCCCATCTAGCATTTTATTTTTTCGGACAAGAACATAGACGTCTTAGTATTCGTAATGCAGAACGTAAGACTAGTTTATCGCAAGTAGTGCCGTCAGCAAACTGCTTGGCGTTTGACAAGGCGACTGCATTGCTCTACCGTCGTCCGGCTGCGGCCTTCATTTCCCCGTTCTTCATCGTCCGTCAGGTCCACTCGCCACTGTGATTGGGGCGCTAGGCAGGAACATGTATGGAGAGCTCGCAATCGCAGAGAGCTGTTTGGCCATTTCCACCTAAGAAAAATTTGAGGTGATCCGCGGTATCTTACCAGGGACCTTTGAATTCAGCACCAAAAGAAGGCTAGCCTCTTCCCAAACGGCCTGTTTCCTTTTGCAGGTATGCCATTAGCTCTTACTATTGCGACACTACGAGACTGAAGAGGCTGTGTATCACAAAAAAAGTGTGCGACGACATCTCGATGACAGATAGATGCGGAAACTGAAAATTTGATCAAATAAATCGCCATAGTTTCCATCAGAGAATTATCACCACCACCACCACCACCATCGTCCATCTACACTCCTGGAAATTGAAATAAGAACACCGTGAATTCATTGTCCCAGGAAGGGGAAACTTTATTGACACATTCCTGCGGTCAGATACATCACATGATCACACTGACAGAACCACAGGCACATAGACACAGGCAACAGAGCATGCACAATGTCGGCACTAGTACAGTGCATATCCACCTTTCGCAGCAATGCAGGCTGCTATTCTCCCATGGAGACGGTCGCAGAGATGCTGGATGTAGTCCTGTGGAACGGCTTGCCATGCCATTTCCACCTGGCGCCTCAGTTGGACCAGCGTTCGTGCTGGACGTGCAGACCGCGTGAGACGACGCTTCATCCAGTCCCAAACATGCTAAATGGGAGACAGATCCGGAGATCTTGCTGGCCAGGATAGCTGACTTACACCTTCTAGAGCACGTTGGGTGGCACGGGATACATGCGGACGTGCATTGTCCTGTTGGAACAGCAAGTTCCCTTGCCGGTCTAGGACTGGTAGAACGATGGGTTCGATGACGGTTTGGATGTACCGTGCACTATTCAGTGTCCCCTCGACGATCACCAGAGGTGTACGGCCAGTGTAGGAGATCGCTGCCCACACCATGATGCCGGGTGTTGGCCCTGTGTGCCTCGGTCGTATGCAGTCCTGATTGTGGCGCTCACCTGCACGGCGCCAAACACGCACACGACCATCATTGGCACCAAGGGAGAAGCGACTCTCATCGCTGAAGACGACACGTCTCCGTTCGTCCCTCCATTCACGCCTGTTGCGACACCACTGGAGGCGGGCTGCACGATGTTGGGGCGTGAGCGGAAGACGGCCTAACGGTGTGCGGGACCGTAGCCCAGCTTCATGGAGACGGTTGCGAATGGTCCTCGCCGATACCCCAGGAGGAACAGTGTCCCTAATTTGCTGGGAAGTGGCGGTGCGGTCCCCTACGGCACTGCGTAGGTTCCTACGGTCTTGGCGTGCATCCGTGCGTCGCTGCGGTCCGGTCCCAGGTCGACGGGCACGTGCACCTTCCGCCGACCACTGGCGACAACATCGATGTACTGTGGAGACCTCACGCCCCACGTGTTGAGCAATTCGGCGGTACGTCCACCCGGCCTCCCGCATGCCCACTACACGCCCTCGCTCAAAGTCCGTCAACGGCACATACGGTTCACGTCACGCTGTCGCGGCATGCTACCAGTGTTAAAGACTGCGATGGAGCTCCGTATGCCACGGCAAACTGGCTGACACTGACGGCGGCGGTGCACAAATGCTGCGCAGCTAGCGCCATTCGACGGCCAACACCGCGGTTCCTGGTGTGTCCGCTCTGCCGTGCGTGTGATCATTGCTTGTACAGCCCTCTCGCAGTGTCCGGAGCAAGTATGGTGCGTCTGACACAACGGTGTCAATGTGTTCTTTTTTCCATTTCCAGGAGTGTATGACAGACAGCAGACATCGAAGTACTGGGGAGGATAGTTTTATATACAGGGTGGTCCATTGATAGTGACCGGGTCAAATATCTCACGAAATAAGCATCAAACGAAAAAACTAGAAAGATCGAAATTCGTCAATCTTGAAGGGGGAAACCAGATGGCGCTGTGGTTGGCCCGCTAGATGGCGCTGCCATAGGTGAAACGGATATCAACTGCGTTTTATTAAATAGGAACCCTCATTTTTATTGCACATTCGTGTAGTACGTAAAGATTATAAATGTTTTAGTTGTCCACTTTTTTCGATTTGTGATAGATGGCGCTGTAATAGTAACACGCGTATAAGTACGTGGTATCACGTAACATTCCACCAGTGCGGACGGTATTTGCTTCGTGATACATTACCCGTGTTAAAATGGACCGTTTACCAATTGCGGAAAAGGTTGATATCGTATTGATATATGGCTATTGTGATAAAAATGCCCAATGGGCGTGTGGTATGTATGCTGCTTGGTATCCTGGGCGCCATCATCCAAGTGACCGGACCGTTTGCCGGATTGTTACGTTATTTAAGGAAACAGGAAGTGTTCAGCCACATAATGAAACGTCAACCACGACCTGCAACAAATGATGATGCCCGAGTAGGTGTTTTACCTGCTGTCGCGCCTAATCCGCACATCAGTAGCAGGCAAATTGCACGAGAATCGGGAATCTCAAAAACGTCGGTGTTGAGATTGCTACATCAACATCGATTACACCCGTACCATATTTCTTTGCACCAGGAATTGCATGGCGACGACTTTGAACGTCGAGTTCTGCTACTGGGCACAAGAGAAGTTTTTTGCATGCGTTCTATTTAGCGACGGAGCGTAATTCACTAACAGCGGCAACGCAAACCGGCATAATATGCACTATTGGGCAACGGAACATCCGCGATGGCTGCGACAAGTGCAACATCAGCGACCTTGGCGGGTTAATGTATAGTGCGGAATTATGGGAGGAAGGATAATTGGCCCCCATTTTATCGATGGCAATCTAACTGGTGCAATGTACGATGATTTCCTACGTAATGTTCTAACGATGTTACTACAAGATGTTTCATTGCATGACAAAATGGTGATGTATTTCCAAGATGATGGATGTCCGGCAGATAGCTTGTGTGTGGTTGAAGCGCTATTGAATAGCATATTTCATGAGAGATGGATTGGTCGTCGAAGCACCATACCATGGCCCGCACGTTCGCCGAATCTGACGTCCCTGGATTTCTTTCTGTAGGGAAAGTTGAAGGATATTTGCTATCGTGATCCACCGACAACGCTTGACAACATGCGTCAGCGCATTGTCAATGAATGTGCGAACATTACGGAAGGCGAACTACTCGCTGTTGAGAGGAATGTCTTTACACGTGTTGCCAAATGCATAGAGGTTGACTTACATCGTTTTGAGCATTTGTTGCATTAATGTGGTATTTAGAGGTAATCGCGCTGTAAGAGCATGCGTTCTCAGAAATGATAGGTTCACAAAGGTACATGTATCACATTGGAACAACCGAAATAAAATGTTCAAACGTTCCCACGTTCTGTAGTTTAATTTAAAGAACCTATGTGTTACCAACTGTTCGTCTAAAATTGTGAGCCATATGTTGTGACTATTACAGCGCAATCTATCACAAAGCGAAAATAGTGGTCCAACTAAAACATATTTCAAACTTCCTGGCAGATTAAAACTGTGTGCCCGACCGAGACTCGAACTCGGGACCTTTGCCTTTCGCGGGCAAGTGCTCTACCAACTTTTTTTTTTTTTTACGATACCCCTTTTTTTTTTTTTTTTAGTCGCACGGTTCTGAACTGCGTGCCTTTTTTTTTTAGCTACCCCCTTTTTTTTAATAAAATAATTATTTATTAATTGACACAAAGAGAAATTAATGACACTTGCTACCACTAGACATTGATTTAAATCAATGGGAAAAGTCGAAAATTTGTGCCGGACCGGTATTCGATCCCGCGCTTCCCACTTACTAGGCAGATGCTCTGACCATTTTTTTTTTCAGAGCCATTTTTTTTTTCATAGTACAAAATTTTTTTTTAAATACAAATGAGATTCAATTACAAAATAGTACACAAGAAAACAACTTATTGGGAAAAGTCTTACAAAGCTTCACCTTTGTGGTGCAGAACATAACAATTAAGCTCAAATTTTACACTTCAAATGGAAAATAAAAATATTACAAAAAAAGAAAAGAAAAAATCAGTCTGTGCATAAAATAACCTCCCATCTTTTTGGTTACTTTCATGGAAATGCGATGACAAAGCCACAAAACTGAAGTTGTACTAAGGCACTTATGCAAATAACATGTACAGAAATATGTCAATGAATACTTAAAGAAAATGGTGTTTCTACACACACTAATTATTAAGCTCAACAAAAATATAATCACAGCCTACAATGCTTATTTCACAAACTACTAACTACTTTTTTTTTTGAGAATGCATAAAAAAAAACAAGGCAGCCATGCGGAAAAATTTGCCAATAAAGTGAACTAAAAAGGGCCATCTTGCTCGCCGCGATCACATTGCTAGGCGGGCGGCCAGGAACGGGCGGTCGTCATTGCATTGGACATCACCAGCCACCAATCGTTGGAGCGCCCGGGGCCGCTGCACACAGTCAGAGACTGTTTCTGTTACCATAGGGGAATCGTGGAAAGATCACATCTACAAGTTAATGTCTTCTCACACCCGGCACACCCCAGCTGGGTGGTGGGTCCATGAATGACGAACCCAAATAGTTCGCAAAAAGGTTCCGGTAATCCTGTCTGTTCGTTAAGACCAGAAACTCGTCGATCATATAGTACCATAAATCGAGGACGTCTTTGTCTCCATCGCGGTATATGTAGTGTATCGCCATTCCTCGTACCCAATTGACCGCATTCATCCGGGTCATAGGGAAATAGACAGCGTCGGGATGAAAGAGTTCTTGGGGTAAAATCGAAACGTAGGGGCGGCGGAGCAGGAAAGCCAGGATCTGGCGGGTCAGTTTCCAGCACTCACGCGCGGGGCCACAGTTCAGTCTATGTTCGTCCGTGTCTAACGTCGTGCAACGGGGGCACACAGGGTCGTCAATTAGGTGAATGGCATACAGCCGTTGTCGGGTTGGAAGTTTCTCGTTAACGACCACATACCACGTCGACCGCACGAAAGTAGACAGGAACGGCGCGTGGATGGCTCGCCATACTCGTGGCCAGTCGACCGTAGGGTGGCGCCGTACAATGTCGTTATCCGGAGTCCAGTGCTGGAGAGCACTATAATAAGTCTTCGCTGTCGGATTCCGTGTCTCCGATATAACCCGCAACACATAGCTATGCTCTACGAAAAACGTTCTAATGTGTGACAGCGAGGGCGATAAATGTCCAACTGGTACCGGTGGGTACAGCGTACGTGGGGCCACTTCTTCAATCAGTAGGCCTGGGAGACTGGCTGTTGGTGAAAGCCAGAGTCGCCTCATGGAACGGAGATACAGTGCCAGCGCTCTGTGCTTGACGTGAGTGAGTCCAACACCGCCTTTGTCGAAGGGTAAAGTAAGCGTAACAAAACGGATCTTGAAAACAGCACCATCGTTCACCACGTGTCCAAACACTGCCTGTATCCTGGAAGCCATCGTGTCCGTTATCGGCAGTACATGGGCGTAATGGTTAAGGTGAGAAGCCATGTACACATTAACGTATTGGGCGCGTTGCAAAATGTTCAATGATCTGAATTTATTGAGACGAGCCTCTAAACGGAGTCGTCGTAAGACCATACGATACGTAAAGGCCGCCGTGCGTTGTATTTGTCGATGGAGTGATATCCCTAAACACTTGAGCATCGGGACCTTTGTCAGAGGTACGGCCAGACCTGCAGGCATTCCTCGTCCTACCTCCATGTAGCGTGATTTCCGAAGGTTGAGCACACTGCCTGCCACCGCCCCATACTGGTGGAGCCAGGAAAACGCCGTGTGTATTTCGTCACCAGACCGTGCTAAGAACATCACATCGTCGGCGTATGCACCACATCGAAAGGTTACGGAACGGAGGGTAAGTCCTTCTAAGCGTCGCCGTAGTCCGTGAAGAGCTGGTTCGAGGGCAACGGCGAAGAGCATGGCAGAAAGAGGACAACCCTGCCGGACGGACCTGTTGACACGGACGGGGGCGGACCGACAGCCGTTGATCATAATCCTCGTGACAGCCCCATGGATCAATCGAAGCACAACAGACGTCGTCAGACGCGGGACACCGATGTGTTCCATAACAGCACGCAGGAAACCATGGTTAACGCGATCGAAAGCATGGTCGAAGTCCAGCGCAACAAGAGCGCCTTGGAGGCGGCAAGTTTGCATGAGCGCCACCACGTCTCTATAGGTGCTTAAAGTCGTAAACACATTAGTGTCGCCCCCGAGGCAGGTTTGATCAGTGTGAATGGCCGCCATTACCGTAGGTTTGAGCCTCTCACGGAGCATGCGTGTCAACAGCTTATAGTCAGTGTTTAGCATTGTCAACGGGCGAAAATCAAGAGGGCGACGGCCTCCGCCGGGTTTGGGCACAGGGATCAAGAGACCCTCAGTAAAGTCAGATGGTACCTGAAAATCGGCGTCCAGGAGTTCACTGTACATCCTGACCCACATTGGGCCCATGAGATCAAAGAACCGCTTGTAAAATTCAAGAGGGAGGCCGTCAGGGCCAGGCGTTTTGTTGGGAGAGCCACGCAACAGAGCCTCTCGCAGTTCTTCCAAAGTCACCGCCGACAAGAGAGTAGCATCATCTTGTAGTTTCCGAGAGACTGGTAGGTCAGATAGGACTTCCCTGACCCCTACATTCATGTGGGACTCCCTCTCGTAAAGAAGTTTATATGACTGTGTGAACGCTCGGACGATATCCATTTGTGCGTCAACGCGTCGCCCGTCCTCCGTCTCAACCTCGGTAATGAGCTGCCTCTTGCGTCTTCGGCGTTCTTGAATGATATGGTGGAGGGAAGGTCGTTCACCACGAACATCATCAGTCGTCCTCGCTCGCACCCGCACACCCGCAAGACGTACGGCGTTGATACGAAGCAATTGTGCCTTGACGCGTTGTACTGCTGATTGTCGCTCTGGCGACGGCGGTTGTACAGCCAGTTCGCGGAGCGCAGTATAGTAAAAATCAGTAGTCGCAGTATACCAGCGCGCTCGGTCGCGTCCATAGCTGACTAATGTTCGGCACAGTGCGGGTTTTGCACACCGTAACCACCATTGAAGTACAGAACGGTAGGCGGGTAAACGCCGGTGGCAATTGCTCCATGTGGACTCGACTGCGCGTCTGCAATTTATTTCATCAAGAAGGGCCACATTGAGGCGCCACGGACCCCTACTTCGGCGGACGCGCTGTCGGGGAAGGGTGAGAGTACACACATATGCGAGGTGATCCGTGAACGCTGCCGGCCACATCTCAGCGTCGACAACGGCCGATCGTAGGCCGCGGGTGACGTAGACTCGATCCAAACGGCTCGCGGAGTGACTAGTAAAGTAGGTGTGTGCTCGACGGTCGCCGTGTTGGATGATCCAGGTGTCCAACAAGGCCAAGTCCTGTACAAGTGCCTGGAGTGCCGGGCAGGTGGTATAGTGTGGCTCCTGGTCGGATGGGCGGAGCACACAATTAAAATCGCCGCCTACTACCAAGTGGTCGGCATTGCCCTGGAAGAGCGGGGCTATATCTTCGGCAAAAAAGGTGCGCCGTCCTCTCCTTTTGCCGGTGCCTGAAGGAGCATATAAGTTCACCAGACGTACTGTACCAATCGTGAGTGCGACCCCCCGGGCCGACGGTAAATAGGAGACATCAGTGGCCATTATCCCTTCCCGCAGTAGAATCGCCGTACCTCCGCCGCCCACATCTGCAGGCATAGTGTAGGCGTCATATCCGTAGGCATCGAGACAGAGTCCTGATCGGACTTCTTGAAGGAAAACAACGTCCAGATCCGCAGCGCGTAACGTATCCTTCAGCATACGGGTCTTGACATCAGATGTAATGCCATTGACGTTGATCGTGGCGAGGCGGTATGCCTGGTCCATCAAGTCTCGGGAGGTGACCATGGTATGACAGGAGGGCAGTAGTCGTGACGTGGAGCGCCGGTCTTGCGAAGTGCTAGGCAGCGACGAGAGGTGCTCATGCCGTCCTAGGCGTCTGTCGCCGGCCGCGTAGACGCTGCCATCGGCATCGGTGCATCGTCTTGGTTCTGAAACGCATCCTGCAACTCCATCTCCTGCGCCCAGTCGCCCAGGGACGTTGACACCACTGGATCTCGAGAGGCAGACGGAGGCAAGGGTGCATCCCCGGTGTCGGAGCTGCGGTGATCTCCCGCATCCCCATGTGGTCCAGACCCAGCGGTAGTGGGAGAAGACGTCGAACCGTGTGAGACGGTAGGGTCGCCTGTGTCGGCGCGGTGGAGCGGTTGAGGCACCTCGTCATCCAGCGGTGTCGCCTCGGGCTGTTCTACGTCGTCGGTTGTCTTGCGCCGCTTCTTATGACGCTTGGGTGATTTCTGCTTACGCTGCCGCGCCTCTGTTTCCGACGTAGGGCAAGGGGAGGACGCTGCATCCTGTGCTTCAACTTCCATCGCACCGTCGGCGAGCCGTTGTGACGGTGCGCCGGGGTCCGACGAAAGGACATCAGTAGCATCAGCACTGAAAGACGCTTGGGGCTCCGTGGAAGCTACTGCAGGGTCCTCCAAAGCTCGCACCAATACAGTGGGGTCGTCATATACAGCTGGCGTCTCCCGTCTCGCCGCCGCAACATACGTAATCGGCAGAGAGGTCGGTGTCGACGGACGAATCTGGTCGGTCGAGGGTGTCTGCGCGAGACGGCGTTGCAGGCATTCGGTACGCATGTGTCCCGTCTGGCCACAACCGGAGCAGGTTCTCGGCTGACCGTCGTAAATAATTATTGCCCTGCAACCAGCGATCGTGAGATACGAAGGAATATGGCGATGCAGGTCAATACGGACTTGTCGCACCCCGTTAAGGACAGGGTAGGTGTCGAAGGTCTTCCATTTTTCGGCCGTGTGGCCGAGAACTGTTCCATAGGGTCGAAGAGCAAGGGTGACCAAATCCGCTGGAACTTCAAAAGGGAGCTCAAACACGCGCACATTTTGGATTCCCAATCCAGCACGTTCAAGCGTCACCACACCCACGTTTCCGTCTGGGTGGCAGAACCGATAACCTGCCGTCGAGCGTCTGAGAAGTTTGTCACATGCTTCGTCGTCAGTGAATTTAAGATATACGACGCTGGAGACAATAGATAAGTGGATACCGATCAGCTCGTTAGGATCAACATGTACCACATCGCGTAAAAAACGCTCTACTTCGTGGGCCTTGGGTCTAGAGTACGTAGTGTCGAACTGCAGCTTGATCGTGGCTTTCCGATACGAAAGAGCCATCGTGTGTCAGGAACGTGACGGCAATACGTAACACTAGCGCGCCGGCGCGGTAAACAACAACACACCCGGAAACGCGACACGGAGCGGCCGGGACGTACCGCACCGCTCCACAGCCAAAGGCCGACTTACCAACTGAGCTACCGAAGCACGACTCACGTCCGGTACTCACAGCTTTACTTCTGCCATATTTCTTTACGAACTACACGAATATGTAATAAAAATGGGCGTCCTATTTTAAAAAACGCTTTTGATATCCGTTTGACCTACGGCAGCGCCATCTAGCTGGCCAACCATAGCGGCATCTGGTTTCCCCCTTCAAGCTAGACAAGTTTCGTTTTTTTTTCAGTTTTTTTCGTTTGACGCTTATTTCGTGAGATATTTGGCCCGGTCACGATCAATGGATCACCCTGTATACTGCCAATGCAGCATCATGGGCGATAGTTTTATATATACTGCCAATGAAGTATCGTGAGCAGACAAGATGAAATATATTGTACGACTAGTTAATATTTTCGTTCGAAATGGGTATTTCCGTGAGTGGCGTCTGCCCCTTAGCTGGGTGGTCAGTGCATCTGACTGCCCTGCGGTGTGCCTGGGCTCTATTCCCTGCTTGGTTGGAGATTTTCTTCCCTCAGGGACTGGGTGTTATGTTGTACTCATCATCATTTCATCATCTACGATGCACAAGTCGCCCAGTATGGCGTTAACTTAAATTTTGTAACTCAGCGACCGAGCTTGATCATATATATATATATATATATATATATATATATATATATATATATATATATATATATATATATATATTGGAATGAGCGGCATGCACATGCCTTGTTCGGACCGAGATTGGCTCTCTCAGCTGTCTACGGAACTTCCCATTCTGACATGCTTACCACATTCGATCTCTAGGTTTAATAATTTTAGACGGTCGCTATAAGCGGACTGTCACATCAGGCATTCTCTTTAGTAGATTTTCTACGCTTTCTAATAAACTGCAGTCTTTAGAACGCCTTCCCGCATCATTTTCTTTATGATAACTCTGATAGAAGGTGTACGTAATCGTAATCGATAGGTATGCTTGTGAGTTAGCAACCTTTAAATTTGTCAAATGAAATTATATGGTTCCAGGTACCTTTTCAAGTCTCAAACATCTATGATGTCTATATGTATACTGAAGCGACGGATGAACATTTTTACCAAGGCCAGGATTCGAACTCAAGATTTACTGCTCGCTAAGCAGATGCGCTATCCACTACACCACCCTGACATAGAGGCTTTGTACATCTGCTCTGCCTATCCTAGCAAGCAAGTATTCTGAGACGTGAATGGGAATTTGTACTTAAGAGGGAGGCGTGATAGCGTAGTTCGTGCAGTTATGCAAAGCACTGTACCAGAGTGGCGCAGTGGATAACGCATCTGCCTAGTGAGCAGGGGTCCTGGGTTCGAATCCTAACCTTGATACAAATTTTAATTCGTCACTTCAATGTGCATATATAATTTAAATATGTGTAATTTTTCTTGTAAACGAAATCTGACAGGGATTTGAGCCACGTGCTGTTTCTACATATATATAATCGAAAGCGCGACGTAACCCCTTTGGCTGCAGCTAAGCAAAGACCTGCTTCGCGTCACGCCAGGGAGCATCCGTGCGCTCTGCTGCCGCGCTGACTTACCGACCACAGGCATCAACTCTCTCTCTCTCTCCCAGACCAATGGCTGGTGGATAGCCGTCCAAGGGCAACTACTGGCAGTCACGTGCGACATGGACACTACGAGCAATTGCTAGAGTTGAATATTATTTCGAGCGACCAACTGCCGTTATTCTATGATTTTATACGACCGAGCTTGGTTGATTACGGGCCTGCAACTGAAACTGTTACTTATGGCTGCAGAATGCACGTGGAACTGGAGTTGTTGAATCACACTCATTAGCGCCTATTGGACTGGCACGGTGAGCACACTGGTGTAGACTGTACGAACATTCGGAGCTATCTCTGCAATGTAAGGATTATTGCAATATGTGTTTTGTGTCTGAAGTAATTTGATTCCTTACCAGAGGCTAACGCACACTGCCAGCACTTTCTTTCTGTTCATGGCACAGTTTTGTTTACCATATATGAGAACGGATTTTAATTTATCCGTATTTGTGCTGTCTTTGTGTCATTCAATTAGTTACTTAGCCGGCCGCTGTGGCCAAGTTCTAGGCACTTCAGGCCAGAAGCGCGCTGCTGCTACGGTCGCAGGTTCGAATCCTGCCTCGGGCATGGATGTGTGTAATGTCCTTTGATTACTTAGGTTTAAATAGTTCTAAGTCTTGGGGACTGATGACCTCAGATGTCAAGTCCCATAATACTTAAAGCCATTTGAACCATTTTTTAGTTACTCAGTATTAATTGGGCGTTCCTTTAGTGGAAGCCTTGCGAGCGTTGGTGTTCTAAATTTATTTACAACTTCTTTTGTGCAATCAATCTGAGCAATTTGTATTTTATCTGAAAAGTTCGAGTATTATTTTTCTGATTAAAAAAAAAAATAAATATAAAAAAGTGGCTCTGAGCACTATGGGACTTAACTTCTGAAGTGTTCAGTCCCCTAGAATTTAGAACTACTTAAACCTAACTAACCTAAGGACATCACACACATCTATGCCCGAGGCAGGATTCGAACCTGCTACCGTAGCAGTCGCACGGTTCCGGACTGAAACGCCTAGAACGGCTCGGCCACATCGGTCGGCTTTTCTGATTGAGCTAAGGCCTCTATGATATGGTCGCACATAGGCTACTTAAATTTGCTGGGCCTACAGGTTTGAACTGTGCTGGCTATTGATGTATTTTTTCTGTGGGGCATGCCTAAACTGAAAAATTTGTGTTTGTTGTAATGGTGTCTGAATTTTCAGACTGTCTTATTGAAATTATGAGGGACGTTCAATAACTAAAGCAACACATTTTTCTGTGCTTTTTTTGGTCGAAAAAATGGGACATCGCGTGATATGCCCGCTTTAGCTCTTTTACATGAACTTCCAATAAGTATAAGCACTATACGTAGCCTTCAAAACAAAAAGGTGTTTTTAACTGAGGTGTATTCCAAGCAGACAGTTGTCGTTGAGCTTCTTTTGGGGGAAACCCTGAGGATCACAGAAGTTAATAAGCCCCTCGCAGAACATCCACGGAGACCTGACAGTAAACAAAAGCACGCCGAGTCGTTTGGCAAGGCGTCTGTCATCATAGCTACATGGAAGTGCAAAAATGTCCGATCTAACACGTCCCGGCCAGTCGCAACATGCTGTGACTTCTGCAGTATTGGAACGTGCGGACACTCTCATTAGGGGAGATCGATGGATCAGAATAAAAACACCTCGATGACCAACTGGACGTCTCAGTTGGTAGTGCTGACACACTCGCTCGACAGTTAGGGTAATCAAAGGTGTGTGTCAGCTGGGTTGCTCGCCACCGAAGAGAAGACTTCCATCTGTTTGGCTCAATGAAGGATGATCTCCACGAACAAGAGGACGCTAGTGATGGGCAGGCTATTGATGGAGCAAGACGTAGGGTCCGACGTCGACCAGTTGGGCATACAAATGGTTCAAGTGGCTCTGAGCACTATGGGACTTAATATCTGACACACTGGACTCGCATTCGGGAGGACGACGGTTCAATCCCGTCTCCAGCCATCCTGATTTAGGTTTTCCGTGATTTCCCTAAATCGTTTCAGGCAAATACCGGAATGGTTCCTTTGAAAGGGCACGGCCGATTTCCTTCCCCATCCTTCTCTAACCCGAGCTTGCGCTCCGTCTCTTATGACCTCGTTGTCGACGGGACGTTAAAAAACACTAACCTGACATAACTTAACATTTGAGGTAATCAGTCCCCTAGAACTTAGAACTACTTAAACCTAACTAAGCAAAGTACATCACACACATCAATGCCCGAGGCAGGATTCGAACCTGCGGCCGTAGCAGTCTCACGGTTCCGGACTGAAGCGCCTAGAACCGCTCTGCCACCGCGGCCGGCTACTGGCATACAGGGACTACCAGTAAGGTAAAGTAAGACCGTCGCATTGAACGGAGATTATGTTGAAAAATAAGATTTTCTAGCCAAAAGATTGAGCAATAATGTAGTGTCTTGGAGTCCTGAATAAAATCTACCTGCTGTCAGGACAAAAATGTGCTGCATTATTTACTGAAAGCCCCTCAAATATTGACAGAAGATCGGCACAACGCCACCGTTTCAAAACTCATCGTTTATATTTAAGAAAATAATTATTCACTGTAGTTTTCTTCAATTTACTTGAATTTGTTGAATGATATATTTCAAAAAGGAATTAATAAGTGCTTTGGCGAAACCTGTTACTAAATTACACTACTGGTCATTAAAATTGCTGTACTAAGAAGAAATGCAGATGATACCCGAATATTAATTGGACAAATATATTATACTAGAACTGACATTTGATTACATTTTCACGTCATTTGGGTGCATAGATCATGAGAAATCAGTACCCAGAACAACCACTTCTGGCCGCTATAACGGCGTTGATACGCCTGGGCGTTGACGCAAACAGAGCTTGGATGGCGTGTACAGGTACAGCCGCCCATGCATCTTCAACAAGATACCACAGTTCATCAAGAGTAGTGACTGGCCTATTGTGACGAGCCAGTAGCTAAGCCACCATTGACCAGACTTTTTCAATGGTGAGAGATCTCGAGAACGTGCTGGCCAGGGCAGCAATCCAACATTTTCTGTACCCAGAAAGGCCCATACAGGACCTACAACATGCGGTCGTGCTTTATCATGATGAAATATAGGGTTTTGCAGTGATCGAAGGAAGGGTAGAGTCACGGGTCGTAACACATCTGAAAAGTAACGTCCGCTGTTCAATCTGCGGTCAATGCGAACAACAGGTGACCGAGACGTGTAACCAATGGCACCCCGTATCATCACGCCGGGTGATACGCTAGCATGACGATGACGAATACGCGCTTCCAATGTGCGTTCATCGCGATGTCGCCAAACACGGATTCGACCATCATGATGGTATAAACAGAACCTGGACTCATCTGAAAAAATGACGCTTTGCCATTCGTGCACCGAAGTTCGTCGTTGAGTACAGTATAGCAGGCGCCCCTGTCTGCGATGCAGCGTCAAGGGTAACCGCAGCCATGGTCTCCGAGCTGATAGTCCATGCTGTTGCAAACGTCGTCGAACTGTTCATGCAGAAGGTTGTTGTCTTGCAAACGTCCCCATGTGTTGACCCAGGGATCGAGACGTGGCTGCACGATCCGTTACAGCCATGCTGATAACATGCCTGTCATCTCGGCTGCTAATGATACGACGCCGTTGGGATGCAGCACGGCGTTCCGTTTAACCCTCCTGAACCGGCCGATTCCATACTCTGCTAACAGTCGTTGGATCTCGATCATCGCTAGCAGCAATGTTGCGATACGATAAACCACAATCGAGATAGGCTACAATCCGACCTTTATCAAAGTCGGAAACGTGATGGTACGCATTTCTATTCCTTACACGAGACATCACAACAACGTTTCACCAGGCAACGCCGGTCAACTGCTGTTTGTGTATGAGAAATCGGTTGGAAACTTTCCTCATGTCAGCACGTTGTAGGTGTCGCCACCGCCGCCAGCCTTGTGTGAATGCTCTGAAAAGCTAATCCTTTGCATATCACAGCATCGTCTTCCTGTCGGTTACGTTTCGTGTCTGTAGCACGTCATCTTCGGGCTGCAGCAATTTTAATGGCCAGTAGTGTATATACTGCATGTTGTCTACCCTATATCGTAATTCTACATCTACATCTACATCCATACTCCGCAAGCCACCTGATGGTGTGTGGCGGAGGGTACCCTGACTACCTCTGTCGGTTCTCCTTTTTATTCCAGTCTAGTATTGTACGTGGAAAGAAGGATTATCGGTATGCTTCTGTGTGGGCTCTAATCTCTCTGATTTTATCCTCATGGTCTCTTCGCGAGATATGCGTAGGAGGGAGCAATATACTGCTTGACTCTTCGGTGAAGGTATGTTCTCGAAACTTTAACAAAAGCCCGTACCGAGCTACTGAGGGTCTCTCCTGCAGAGTCTTCCACTGGAGTTTATCTATCATCTCCGTAACGCTTTCGCGATTACTAAATGATCCTGTAACGAAGCGCGCTGCTCTCCGTTGGATCTTCTCTATCTCTTCTATCAACCCTATCTGGTGCGGATCCCACACTGCTGAGCAGTATTCACGCAGTGGGCGAACAAGCGTACTGTAACCTACTTCCTTTTTTGTCAGATTGCATTTCCTTAGGATTCTTCCAATGAATCTCAGTCTGGCATTGCTTTACCGACGATCAACTTTATATGATCATTCCATTTTAAATCACTCCTAATGCCTACTCCCAGATAATTTATGTTATTAACTGCTTGCAGTTGCTGACATGATATTTTGTAGCTAAATGGTAAGGGACCTATCTTTCTATGTATTCGCATCACATTACACTTGTCTACATTGAGATTCAATTGCCATTCCGTGCACCATGCATCAATTCGCTGCAGATCCTCCTGCATTTCAGTACAATTTTCCATTGTTGCAACCTCTCGATACACCACAGCATCATCTGCAAAAAGCCTCAGTGAACTTCCGATGTCATCCACCAGGTCATTTATGTATATTGTGAATAGCAACGGTCCTATGACACTCCCCTGCGGCACACCTGAAATCACTCTTACTTCGGAAGACTTCTCTCCATTGTGAATGACATGCTGCGTTCTGTTATCTAGGAACTCCTCAATCCAATCACACACTTGATCTGATAGTCCGTATGCTCTTACTTCGTTCATTAAACGACTGTGGGGAACTGTGTCAAACGCCTTGCGGAAGCCAAGAAACACGACATCTACCTGTGAACCCGTGTCTAAGGCCCTCTGAGTCTCGTGGACGAACAGCGCGAGCTGGGTTTCACACGACCGTCTTTTTCGAAACCCATGCTGATTCCTACAGAGTAGATTTCTAGTCTCCAGAAAAGACATTATACTCGAACATAATACGTCTTCCAAAATTCTACAACTGATCGACGTTAGAGATATAGGTCTATAGTTCCGCACATCTGTTCGACGTCCCTCCTTGAAAAACGGGGATGACCTGTGCCCTTTTCCAATCGTTTGGAACGCTACGGTCTTCTAGAGACCTACGGCACACCGCTGCAAGAAGGGGGGCAAGTTCCTTCGAGTACTCTGTGTAAAATCGAACTGGTATCCCACCAGGTCCAGATGCCTTTCCTCTTTTGAGAGATTTTAATTGTTTCTCTATCCCTCTGTCGTCTATTTCGATGTCTACCATTTTGTCAACTGTGCGACAATCTAGAGAAGGAAGCACAGTGCAGTCTTCCTCTGTGAAACAGCTTTGGAAGAAGACATTTAGTATTTCGGCCTTCAGTCTGTCATCCTCTGTTTCAGTACCATTTTGGTCACAGAGTGTCTGGACATTTTGTTTTGATCCACCTACCGCTTTGACATAGGACCAAAATTTCTTAGGATTTTCTGCTAAGTCAGTACATAGAACTTTACTTTCGAATTCATTGAAAGCCTCTCGCATAGCCCTCCTCACACTACATTTCGCTTTGCGTAATTTTTGATTGTCTGCTAGGCTTTGGCTATGTTTATGTTTGCTGTGAAGTTCCCTTTGCTTCCGCAGCAGTTTTCTAACTCGGTTGTTGTACCACGGTGGCTCTTTCCCATCTCTTACGATCTTGCTTGGCTTAGTTTTTGCCTGTCACGAAATTTTGCTAGCGTATTCTTTCCGTTTCTATACTGAAATATTAAACCCACCTGACTATTAGATAAACAGCGGTCCATACGTAAATGAGCTGCCAGCTTTAAAACGTTTTCCCCTCGACGCGCTTTACGTATTTTTGAGCCCGGCGTAGCTGTTTAACCTTTTAGGCACTCTACGGCCAGACATAAATCAGCTGGAGGCACGTTAGAGCGCGCCAGAGCGCGGCTGACCCGCTGGCCTTTGCGCCGCCCTGCCCCGGCGTGTCGCTGCGTGTCGCCGCCGCCACTGTGAGCCGCCAGCGGCCAGCGGTGAGGCCGACCGGAATGGACGACCCCTGCGCCCCGGCGGGACCGCCACCCGCAACACAGCAGCTCGCGCGCGCCTAATTCCACACACGGCTTTGCTACTCGCCGCCGGTGGGGTCCCGCGTGCACACACTACCGCAGATTACCCTTTGAGGGAGGGTGCGTCAGGGGGCCGGTAAATCAGTGGTCCATACACCGGAGGCTGCCACGGCTTCACAGGCTCTACAGTGAGAAGCAGCGGTAGAAACTTTCACAAACCCATAACGATAGCGCAGACCGCTAAGCTGCAGAAAGAATCATAGAAATGTAATTAAACTAGAGGTGTATGCATAACAGCGTGTAAAGGTTCCTATCTCTCCCTGACTAATGAACTAAGTAGGATGAGATATGGAGTTTTATTATCGTTGCAAACCGAGCGAGATGGCGCATTCGGGAGGACGACGATTCAATCCCGTCTCCGGCCATCCTGATTTAGGTTTTCCGTGATTTCCCTAAATCGTTTCAGGCAAATGCCGGGATGGTTCCTTTGAAAGGGCACGGCCGATTTCCTTCCCAATCCTTCCCTAACCCGAGCTTGCACTCCGTCTCTAATAACCTCGTTGTCGACGGGACGTTAAACACTAACCACCACCACTATTACCGTTGCACATTACTGCGTCGGACATGCTGACAGCGCAAGTGCCAGCCGGTGTGGCCGCTTCTAGGCGCTTCGGTCTGGAACCACGTGATCGCTACGGTGGCAGGTTCGAATCCTGCCTCTTGCATGGATGTATGTGACGTCCTTAGGTTAGTTAGGTTTAAGTTGTTCTAAGTTCTAGGGGACTGATGACCTCAGAAGTTAAGTGCCATAGTGCTCAGAGCCATTTGAACTATTTTTAACAACGCAAGTTGTTGCTTACGAATTGTTGCATATGGAGGGCTACGTTCATTATTTCATGAGAAAACACTCCAACTTCCCTAGCGTCACTTTGGAGAGGTATGCTGACCTTGTCTGTCTTATTGCTGTCTCTCTGTCCATATTGGATCTCTTCTCCGTCGGCCGCAGATCCTAACATGCATGCATTAAGCAGAATGTTTGGAATAGCATGTGGGAGTATTTAGACACCACGATAATGAAAGTTCAGAATACTGGGATGCATCCTGACGTTTTATTATTTTAATATACAATAATATACAAATCAGGAAACGTAAAATGAACTTTTAATAATCAAAGATTACAGATTCTAATTGTCTCTTATGAAGCACGATAATAATATGTAAGGACTACCACTGCACCAATTCGATAACATAAAAGAAAGTGCGCGTAAATATTGCCGAGCCAGTTTTAATTAACAACTCATTTTTATACTAAATAACGTAACATTATCTACTCACACTATTGCCTCTCGGAAAACCAGTGGCAGACGGTTTTCCCAGGCTGGTTTAAAGTTTAACCTAATTTGAATAACACAAAATATCATTTAGTATCGTGAATTTGTTGCTTGTGTGATTAAGAAATGCCTGAATGTTTGCCTAGACTGCATAAGTCAACAGCTTGAAAATTTGTTCTGAACTGACTGATCGGAGAGCCTGAGTGTGTAAGACGTGTATATTTCTGTTGTCTATTGTCAAACCACAATTTATGCAAGATGTTTATATTTTATTAATAGGATTAAGTAGGAATAATTAATATTTGTCATGTTGGAAATAACTGCGGTAGCAGGGAATGTCTGCAGCAGAGTATTGTTGGCAAGAGAGACGCACATTGATATAATTTTAAAAAGGGCGGGAGAGACAGCGTATGGATACATTTTAAGAAAAGTGCGGGAAAGACCGCGCATTGATATATTTTGTAATGGTAGCAGGGATTGTCTGCACCAGAAAGCACTGTTGGCAGGAGAGACCACTTTAGCGTTCGAAGAGAGTCAGTAGTAAGCGAGAAGTGAAAGCGAGTCGGTAGCAGGACTGAAGCGAGAGGGTGAGAGGAGCGTTGTGCCTGCCAGCCACCAGCTATGATTTACAAGAGATTATAAACGGATGCACAGAGACATCAGCTAACTATTATCAGTAAGAGGAACTAATATTACTGAATGATTTTTTTGAGAAATTCAAGACTACTGAAGATATGTTTGTGCACTGCTAGTTGTAAGATTATTGTAAAAGGTTTATCCCATTTGAACGTTTGTAAAATCATTTCATTCAGAACATAATTAATTTTTGCCAGCAATATTGCATTACTGATTATAATCCATCCCAAAAACAATCAACGTAAAACTTTGCAAAATGTTATTGTTGTCAAGAAAAAATTTAACTATGAATTACGTAACATCAGTCAATTTAATTAAAGAAAAACGTCAGCTTTGCTATTAAAGAATAACGTCAGCTTTGATAATAAATACAGCCACTTATTATGACAGCCCACCAGCAGCTAATAAAGTATAGCAAAACAGAGTAAGTATATTCATGTCGCAGTTCGATGTAGCAGTCAGATGGCCATCCAGTAACAGTATAAAGGTAAGGAACAGTTTTGGGTTATTGCAGATAACGATTGAGGGCCACGACGAGGACACATTCTATGTTTCGTCGAAATAATCAGAAAATCACTTTTAATAAGCAGCAATTAAATTTGTATGCGATGATTGAGAAAGAGAATAAATTTCAAAGGGAAGATTTTATTTGTTATTATTAAACAAGAGAAATAAATCCTAAGGGAAGGTTTCACAGGTTATTGTAGAAGGGAAGGTGGCGTAACAAAAGAGATATAGATGAGACGGGAAGGTTTCACTACAAAAGAGATGTAGGGGAGACGGGAAGGTTTCAAGTGTTTCGCGCCTGCTCGCGAATGTTGCTCTCGTGACTGGATGATTCCGTCCACCAATTAAATGATATTAAGTGAAATCTTTAGCTAGGTCTTTATTATGATATTAGAGTTACTGATATCATAATAATAAAGACGTCAGTGTGGATCACCATCATTGGAACTAAGCACAATCATTTAAACGGTAAATATAAATAATCCAAGTTACCCTCTTGGCACCAATGCTAAAAGGTGAATCACAGCTTTCTATGCGCGGCTCGGCTTCCTTCTCACGATCTATGACTATCTGTCGTTCGTGTGATGGTGTATTCTACTGATATTGCCTACTCGGTAGCTTACAGCAGCTTGAGTCTTCATGCACTGCATGATGAACCGAGGCGTAAATGCCACAAGCATAACATAAATCATTATCCTGGGGAATCTCATATTGGAGGGATGTTCAATAAGTAATGCAAAATGTTTTTTCCCGGCCTGTTTCGGTTGGAAAAATGCGGAATTTGTTATGAGACGTGGTGGAATATTCCCTCTTCAGCCCCTATAGTTCCATGAAATTCCTATTGATGACTGCGCTATACGTTGCCTTCAAAATGGCGCCTGCAACGGAACTGTGCTGCAAGTAGACAGCTATCATTGAGTTTCTTTTGGTGGAGAACCAGATCATTCCAGATATTCAGAGGCTTTTGCAGAATGTCTACGGAGACGTGGCACTGAACACAAGCACGGTGAGTCTTTGGGCGGGGCTTCTGTCATTGTCGTAACAAGGTCGTGGAAACCCGTCCGATCTGCTGCGTTCTGGCCGTCATCACGCAGGTGTGACTCGTACTGCAATGTTGGAACGTGCGGACACTCTCATTAGAAGTGATCGACAGATCACAGTCAGACACCTGGCTGCACGACGGGACGTCTCTGCTGGTAGAGATACCACACTCTTTCACCAGTTGGGGTACTCAAAGGTGAGTGTCCGCTGGATTCCTTGCCGTCTAACAGACGACCTCAGAGCATCGAAGGACCACATGTGCGGAATGGCCTGAGCGTTACGAAGCTCATCGTAACAACTTTTCTTCGTTGTCACTGGCGATGAGACTTAGATTCATCACTTCTAACCGGAAACAAAGGGGCAATCCATGGAGTGGTGCAACCTCACCTCTTCTCTTCTGAATAAAAAGTTCAATACCGCACCGTCAGCCGGTGAATTCGTGGCGACGGTCTTCTAGGACAGTGAAGAGTTTATTCTGTTTAACGTTCTCCCTCACTGTGCAACGACCAACTCGAAAGTGTACTGTGCTACTCTCACAGAATTGAAGGACCGACTTTAGCTAGTTCGTCGCCACAAGAATTGAATGAACTTCTTCTTCTTCATGACAACACAAGTCTTCACACAAGTCCGCACACCCGGGACGAGCTCATGAAACATCATTCAAGTGTTCTTCTTCATCCATCCTGTAGCACGGATCTCGCATTTTCCAACTTCTGTCTGTTTGGATGAATGAAGCATGCAACCGGAGGAAATCAGGCGCAGAAGCTGATGCAGAAAGAAGTTGGCTTCGACGTCGGGCATACAGGCTCTCCCAGTAAGATGGCAGACTGCGGAATCTAATAATCAACATTTCCAGCACAATAATAATAAGCAAAAACTGTTACCACACTAGTATGTTGACATATAGAAACCGCACATAAATGTCCCTGAGATACTTTTAATTGATAGTTCAAATGGTTCAGATGGCTCTGAGCACTATGGGACTTATCATCTATGGTCACCAGTCTCCTAGAACTTAGAACTAGTTAAACCTAACTAACCTAAGGGCATCACACAACACCCAGTCATCACAAGGCAGAGAAAATCCCTGACCCCGCCAATTGATAGTTAACTTTTACGCTAAATAATGTAACATTCTAGACAAACACGTATTGCCTCTCGAAAGACTAGTCGTAGACTGTCTTTGAAAACGGTTTCCCTGGCTGGTTTCAACTTGAGCGTAATCTGAACAAGACAAAATATCGACTCGTAGCACGAATATGTTCCTGGTGTGAAAGATATGAAGTGGCTGAAAGTTTGTTCCATACTAAATAAATGAACTACCTTCAAATTTGTCCTATAATGCGTGAGTGAACACCCTGAAAGTTCGTCCTGCACTGCATAAGTGAATTACCTGAAGATTTGTCCTGTACTGTGTAAGTGAACTCCTGAAAGTTTGTTCTATACTGCGTAAATGAACTACCTGAAAGTTTGTCCTGTAATGCGTAAGTAAACTGCCTGAAACTTTGTCCCATACTGCGTAAATGAACGACCTGAATATTTGTCCTGTACGGCATTAGTGGACTTCCTGAAAGTTTTTCCTGTACTCTATAAGTGAACTACCCGAAAATTTGTCCTGTACTGCGTAAGTGAACTGTCTGAATGTTTGTTCTCAACTGACTGATCAGATAGCCTCACTGTACCGCGCCTCCCCGCTAAGGACGCGCTCATGATTGGTCGCTTCAGTCTTTCAGTGATAAATAACGTAAAATGCAATCCATATCTGAGCTTCAGGTATGAAATTAGAGTTATTGATATCACAATTAGAAGGTCGTCGGTATGGATATTTTCAAGAACATAGCTGGAACTCTGTACAAACATTTAAGCGGAAAATACTAATAATCAAAGTTATGCGGTTTGCTCCAGTGCTAAAGCCGTCCTACAGAGGCGAGGCAGCTAACGTTGACGTGTACGCGACATCGCACCTGGCGAGCGATAGCGTCTTCGGCACACAGTACGAGCAAATTAAACGTGATTTGCACTATAAGCGTTCTCCAGCGGCGATTGGGGAAATATGTGGCGCATGAACCACACACCTGCTTTGCGAAAATGGACGTGTCTAAAATTCTGCTTTAACTCTGTTAGCTGTTGTCGACGAAGAGCGGAGGAAATCTCGAAGATGCGTGTGCATAAAATCCGTATTCTCGATGCAGCATTGACTACCATCACTTTGAAGTAACGTACTTCGCCACACAGATTTCACGATCGAAATTCGTTTCATAATTTCATTTCAGTGGAAGAGAGGACTTTCTCGAAGCTGCTCACCATCATTGAGAAAGATATTTACCGACAAGATATACGAGGCAACCCATAAACTACGTGGTAAGTATATATATTTTACACAGAGTTTGCCGGCCGCGGTGGTCTCGCGGTTAAGGCGCTCAGTCCGGAACCGCGCGACTGCTACTGTCGCACGTTCGAATCCTGCCTCGGGCATGGACGTGTTAGGTTAGTTAGGTTTAAGTAGTTCTAAGTTCTAGGGGACTGATGACCACAGATGTTAAGTCCCATAGTGCTCAGAGCCATTTGAACCATTTGAACACAGAGTTTCTTAAGGGCAAAAACTTCCAGTGTGTAGCTTGTGTGTTTTTCTTGACAAAGTGGCAGTTTCATTAAGGTTTCTGGCCACTCGGAAAACATTCCAGTCGCTGGCCTTTGCAACAATAGCTTCCGCAAATACATTATTTATAACAAATAACATCGAGTTTTGAGATAATACATCTGTTAAATTAATAAATCGTTTAGATAACAGGCAACGGCCTTGCCGCAGTGGATACACCGGTTCCCTTCAGATCACCGAAGTTAAGCTCTGTCGGGCGTGGCCGGCACTTGGATGGGTGACCATCCTGACCGCCATGTGTTGTTGCCATTTTTCGGGGTGCACTCAGCCTCGTGATGCAAACTGATGAGCTATTCGACCGACTAGTAGCGGCTCCGATCAAAGAAAACCATCGTAACGACCGGGAGAGCGGTGTGCTGACCACACACCCCCACTATCCGCATCTTCTACTGAGGATGACATGGCGGTCGGATTGTCCCGATGGGCCACTTGTGACCTGATGACGGAGTGCTATTTTTTTAGAAAACAAAAAGTGAAAAAATCGGCAGGAGTTAGAATTGAACCCGTTTCCTATCACTTTAAAAGCCTACGCTGCTATCGAATCGGCTACCACTTCTGCACGCTGGTAAGCCCTCTCGATTTCGCTATCCACTAGATAAAGACTGTATCTACGAAGTCATTATTTTGTATTTAACGATTACACGTTGTATGAAAACGGTACACTTTTAATAGATCATCATTCTCTCGAAGCACTGAAACGGTATACTTTCATCGCACAGAAGTTATAATAGTAGAAAGACTAAATACAGGAAATCGTTATCTACAGATATGTAGTTTCCTATCATTTTATTATAACAAATTGTAGCTAAAAGGAAGCGTTTTCGAGATATCCTCAATTCTCTGATGCTCTGAAATAGCTTGGAATCGTATCATAAATGTGATAAACCAAATGCCTATCAAATAAGTAGTTTAAGGCAATAAAATTTGCCTGCGCACAAGTTCGGCTTGTAACACTGGAAATGCGTATCCTCCTATTTCCATCTACGATACTATAAATTTTTTCCTTATTTCGTTACCTGACAATATGGCATTTCTGTGTCTTTAAATATTGTAATTGTTATATATATATATATATATATATATATATATATATATATATATATCGATGTATAATTGGTTTGTTTTGTAAATATTATTTGTATTTTTACGCTAGGTCTTGCCTAGGGAAAACTATGCTATCGAACGATTACAGCGATAGCTCGTGTGGAGAACGAACCAAAGTGTTTAGGATCTTGGGTAGTGTTAACTCTGCCGCGTGGAGCGCGGGCAGAGAGAGTCCGGCTGTAGTAGGGCGGTGGAGCAGTCGTGTTGAGTGACGCTCCTGCGAGTTGCCGCGCTTTCGGGGTTTGGCAGCACGTAATTGCGCTCGACTTGCTATGATAGTTTCTGGCACGGTGTCGCGGACGGGAAACATTAGCAGGCACACATCAAGAGCCCGTTTCGCCTGGTGACCTTGTCGAGAAGAAGGCGCGCCATCATCCAGCTTCTGAACAGCGACGGCCGACAGGAAGTGATTGTCGCAACCTCCTCGATCAGCGACCTCAAACTTTTAATCAACCAACAAGGAAGACTGAAAGCACGTTAAGTTTTAGAACTGTATGGCAGACCTCAGCTTTTCAAACTGTTCCATTTTCGTAACTATAATTACAGCAACTTAGCATGAACATTTGTTGCTCATTGTCCCAATTGCATTACCAAGCAGGGTCCCTTCCATTTCGGAAATGAACCCGAGTGCCATTGAAATTCAAAGGCCAGTGTTAAAGTAATATCATTCCATTACACTACTTTAATTTCAAAGTTCAACGAAACTATTCATAGCTGGCTACAATAAACAAAGAGAACTATATTTAGATTACACAAGCACAAATAAATAGTGCGAATTTTGTTACCATATTTTAGCTTACCTGTGACTGCAGCTCAGCTTGGCACGTACTAAATTTTAATATTATTAATTGTCCAAAATCATTTAATTCAAGTTCAAAGTTAAGTCTCTTACTTCAAAATTGCATAGATTCAAGTTGCTTTTGAGTTCACTATTAATTTCAGTCACAAAAATAACTTTCAATTTTCCGGATCTGTTAATTCTATTGCTAAATTAAGTCAGAGGGTAGCGAAATTTATTACTTCTGACAGACATTCAGTTTTCACACAATACGTGCAACCTTCAGTTGCCACGCTTTTAATGCTAATCATATGTGCGTTAACCTTTCTTTTTCAGTTATTATAGTAGTTGTTCATAGGACTGGCGACAGTAATTTTCCCCAAATTTCAAATATTTAATTAACGCCAGTTAATTGTTAACATAACGACCGCACATTTACTTTCTTTATTAACTTTACCCTTTTTCAAAATTTGTTTCCACCAATTTCATTTGTATTTTTCCTTTCATTTTGCTCTATCCCTTCCTCCTTCTTTACCAGCAGATTAACTTCGGTGGCGATTGCATTTCCCAAGTTTCCATTAGGTACCCGAGGTCTAATTTTTCACTGTCATTTAGGTCGATAAGTGAGGGGGAGGTTACATGTACTTGACATAAAACCATGTCGCGCCTCATTGGCCACGTTCCTCTCCGCGAGAAAAAACTCTGATCTGCCACATTTTCCATTTCACGTTCCGCGTTATAGTGTGACGGGGAATTGCTCGCTGTGGCTTCACGCGTTCCTCGTCCACGAGAGTTTCCACGTGTCGTGAGAAGACGGCTTACAGGTGATTCGCAGTTTTCCTTATGCACTCTTCAGCACGACTCGACTTCGTTCTCACATGCACTGTCGTTTTGGTGTGGAGTGCTCTACTGACGTTGCTTGATCGCTAACTTGCAACAGCGTGATCCTTCATACACTGTATAACAAAATACGACAAGACGTGGGATGAAAATGGGGCATCGATGCCAAAAGCGTATCATCGATGAGTGTCGCGAGGAATATGACATACATTGCTCTAGGAGCTTTCTTTCCGTCTCGTGAGACCAGAACCGTCAGTTATGTGCCAAAGTAGATGAATGATGACCCGTCAAATAATGTGTTAACGCTGAAGCAAGTGGTAAGCTCGCCGTGCAAAAAATCAGTCACCAATAGAAGAAATGGCACTAATACCGCGAAACACCGCCCTTCGTCCGGATGACGGCCTCGATTCAGCGAGGAAGACAGTCCACAAGTTTCTTCAGGTATGCAGCAAATCCAGGCTAACCCACTCATTGACGACCCTTTCCTTTCGAGCTATCTGTGTGGGAGGACGCTGATTGCGAAGTTTCATCCACTGCTCAGACAGTCTCAGATAGTTTCTATTGCTTTAAAATCTGGTGGTTCATCGGGCTAGTCGATGTGCTGTGCGTGCTGTCCTGTGTACCGGGCAGTTGTGACCTTGCAAAGTGAGAGTCCCTCCAGTACACTGAGTTTTTTTCTTTTTGTTTTCCATCACTAAGACACAGAACAGCTTCGAACCCACCAAAATTTAATTTATATGGTACGCAACCACCACTTTTTGGAACACGATTATAGAGATGAATCCCACGTGTGCACATTGATTGACATTACGACTGTAATTCCGCACAACCGACCGGCACTGCTTTGACACACCAGCACTGAAGTGTCACGTGACTGCGTGGTACTGGTTCTGTGCCATCTGCAGCGATCCAAAGTGACCATGATGCTCTTCTCAGCCTTCTTTTCACACCGCTTTGACATTTTGGGAAAATAAGTTTTATAGTTTGCTATTCATGTAACTGGGGTTCTTAAAAAAAAAAAAAAAAAAGAGAGAGAGAGAGAGAGAGAGAGAGAGAGAGAGAAAGAGAGAGAGAGAGAGACAAAATGGTGCTCTATCGGTAGATTGAGGTTGTCGTGCAGGCCGCCGAGCATGTGGAATTTGGTGACATATCAGTGAATTTGAAAGGTAAGTGTAGCCAGTTGTATGCTAGGGATGGCGATTATCGCTGAAACAACCAGTTTTCGGTTATATTAATTTTTTAACGTCTGTTTAACCTGACTGTCAAAACTGCTCAAAAATAACGGGTTTCTGAAATAACCCATTTTTGGTTTTCTATTGCTGTTACTTCCTGTGATAAACGTAGAAATCGAACGAAGAATGAAAAATTTTGACTCTCTCAGCTTCAAGATACACAGAATAAACATGTTAAATTAAATAAGCAAATAAAAGTAAATTTTGTCTGTCCACCGTTCGCTGCTTTTCTCCAAAAAGTTTTGGAGCATATACTGTACTCGAACATTATGGATCACCTGGAAGAAAATGACTTATTGATACATCACCAACACGGATTCAGAAAATATCGTTATTGTGCAACACAGGTAGCTCTTTACTCCCATTAAGTAATGAGTGCTTCGACAAGGGATCTCAGATCGTTTCCATATTCCTAGATTCCCAGAAGCATTTTGATACCGTTCCTCACAAGTCAGTATTAATCAAATTGCGTGCATATGGAGTACCGTCTCAGTTGTGTGACTCAATTCGTGATTTCCTCTCAGAGTGATAGACGGTAAATAATTGAGTAGAACAGAAGTGATATCTGGCGTTCCGCAAGGTTGTGTCTTAGGCCCTCTGCTGTGCCCGATTTACGTAAATGACCTAGATGATTATCGGAGTAGCCCCCTTAGATTCTTTGAAGATAACGCTGTAATCTACCGTCTAGTAAAAACATCAGACGATCAGTTCAACTTACTGCATGGTGCGAAAAGTGACAATTGGCACTAAACAAAGAAAAGAGCGGAGTCATCCACATGGGTACCAAAAGAAATCGGATAAACTTTGGGTATACGATAAATTGCAGAAATCTAAGGGCCGTCAATTCGACTAAATACCTACGAATTACAATTACGAGCAACTTAAATTGGGAAGACCACATTGATAATATTGGGGCGAAGGCAAAACAAAGACTGCGCTTTGTTGGCAGAACACTTAAAAGATGCGACAAACCCACCAAAGAGACAGCCTACATTACACTTGTCCGTCCTCTGCTGGAATATTGCTGCGAGGTATGGGATCCTTACCAGGTAGGATTGACGGAGGACATAAAAAAAGTGCAAAGAAGGGCAGCTCGTTTCGTGTTGTCGACCAATAGGGGTGAGAGTGTCAATGATATGATACGCGAGTTCGCGTGGCAGTCACTGAAACAAGGGCGGTTTTCTTTGCGGCGAGATATATTTACGAAATTTCAATAGCCAACTTATCCTTCCGAATACGAAAATATTTTGTTGACACTTAACTGCGTAGGGAGAAATGATCATCATAATAAAATAATAGAAATCAGAGCTCTAACGGAAAGATTTAGGTGTTCCTTTTTCCCACGCGCCATTCGAAAGTGGAATGTTAGAGAAGTAGTATGAAAATGGTTCGATGAACCCTCTGCCAGACACTTGAGGGTGAATTGCAGAGTAACCATGTAGACGTAAATGTAGATGTAGAAAAAATAAGTTGTTTATCACTACAAAAAATTACCAGTATTCTCATACTGTTTCTAATTTTTTGAAAGTATGCTAAAAAATCATGTAACTTAGGATCACATCACTGCTTGAGCGTTACTAATAGTGAGTGCTAAAGGGTGAAAACTAAGGCTAAATAACGCTGTTTTTCGTGTTAATTTGCCCGTTTCCGAGAGCTACCAGCAGATAAAGGCATTTTGTGTAGACACCGGCAGAAGATGAGTTACTTTCTATGTTTATTGCGTACTATGAATGAACTGTTGTTAAATTCTTAATTTATTATTGTTACCGTAATTTCCTTCCTGTTACCTTAAGCCACGACACACGGAAACAAGGCCCTTATTGTCTGCTTACGCCATGTGTTTGTTGCTCGTTCTGTCGGCATTGTTATTAAAATAGTGGTGATCGCTTTTCCCGTTTTCTGTAGTAACGAAATATATCGAGCCAATGCAAATTCCACGAATAAAAATTACTCTTTTCTTAAGGAAAAGGTTTATTTAAAATGTAAACGTTTTAGCACTATTGTTCCGGTTAAATGACATATCGCTTTTTTTACTCGATTATTAGAAAAAATAAAGAAAGACCTATTACAAACAAATACTGATATTGGAAATTTGTGGTAAGTTCTATGGGACCAATCTACTGAGGTCATCGGTCCCTATGCTTACACACTACTTAATGTAACTTACACTGACTTACGCTAAGGACAACACACACACCCAAGCTCAAGGGAGGACTAGATACTCCGACGGAGCAGCCGTGCGAACTGTGGCAAGGGGCCCATAGGCCGGCTGGCTACCCCGCGCGGCTAAACAAATACAGAAAAACACGAGTTATTCAGAACTAAAATACCGGTATCAGTTTTAAGAGCTCCATTTCTCCCACCTGCACTCCAAATCAGTGTTTCTGGACACCAGTACCGTCGATCGAAGGGTGAATAGTACACTACTGGCAATTAAAACTGCTACACCACGAACATGACGGGCTACAGACGCGAAATTTAACTGACAGGAAGAAGATGCTGTGATATGCAAATAATTATTTTTCCAGAGCATTCACACAAGGTTGGCGCCGGTGGCGACACCTACAACGTGCTGACATGAGGAAAGTTTCCAACCGATTTCTCATACACAAACAGCAGTTGACCGGCGTTGCCTGGTGAAACGTTGCTATGATGCCTCATGTAAGGAGGAGAAATGAGTACCATCACGTTCCCGACTTTGATAAAGGTCGGATTATAGCCTATCGCGATTTCGGTTTATCGTATCGCCACATTGCTGCTTGCTTTGGTCGAGATCCCATAACTGTTAGCAGAATACGGAATCTGTGGGTTCAGGAGGGTAATACGGAACGCCGTGCTTTATCCCAACGGCCTCGTGTCACTAGCAGTCGAGATGGCAGGCATCTTCTCCGCATGGCTGTAACGGATCGTGCAGCCACGTCTCGATCCTTGAGTCAACAGATGGGGACGTTCGCAAGACAACACCCATCAGCACGAACGTTCGACGACGTTTGCAGCAGCATGGGCTATCAGCTCGGAGACCGTGGCTGCGGTTACCCTTGACGCTGCATCACAGACAGAAGCCCCTGTGATGGTGTACTCAACGACGAACCTGGGTACACGAATGGCAAAACGTCATTTTTTCGGATGAATCCAGGTTCTGTTTATACCATCATGATGGTCGAATCCGTGTTTGGCGATATCGCGGTGAACGCACATTGGAAGCGTGTATTCGTCATCGCCATACAGGCGTATCATCCGGCGTGATGGTATGGGGTGCCGTTGGTTACACGTCTCGGACACCTCTTGTTCGTATTGACGGCACTTTGAACAGTGGACGTTACATTTCAGATGTGTTGCGATCCGTGGCTCTACCCTTCATTCGATCCATACGAAACCCTAGATTTCATCTGGATAATGCACGACCGCGTGTTGCAGGTCCTATACGGGCCATTCTGGAGACAGAAAATATTCGACTGCTGGTCTGGCCAGCACATTCTCCAGAACTCCCACCAACTGATAACGTCTGGTCAATGGTGGCCGAGCAACTGGCTCGCCACAATACGCCAGTCACTACTCCTGATGAACTGTGGTATCGTTTTGAAGCTGCTTGGTAGACTGTACCTGTACATGCAATCCAAGCTCTGTTTGACTCAATGCCCAGGCGTATCAAGGCCGTTATTACGGCCAGAGGTGGTTGTTCCGGGTACTGATTTCTGAGGATCTATGCACCCAAATTGCGTGAAAATGTAATCACATGTCAGTTCTAGTGTAATACATTTGTCCAATGAATATCCGTTTATCATCTGCATTTCTTCGTGGTGTAGCAATTTTAGTGGCCAGTAGTGTATTTTTTCCTGTCAGCTTAAATAAATATAAACTCAGTACCCATCCACTGGCCCGATGATTACTGCAGATAGAAGTCAGAGTGTAAACCTCGCCACGCTATAGAGTGAATACGATATTGGGCAACAACAAGTGGAGGAAAAAAGTGGAGTGAGACGAGCAGCTGTGTTGTGGGCCCGACGCGTCTTGCCAGGCGATGGACAGCAAGGCAGGTGCGGCCCTTCTGCCCAGCCTTCAGACGGCCACCCACTATGCTGGAGCAGCCGCTGCCCACGGGCCGCCGCCGCCAACATAAGCGGAACCGGCGGACAGCGGCGGCAGCCCCTGGCCCATTTGCTGTCGTGTGGGCGGCGGCCGCAGAAATAGCGCGCAAGCCGGGAATACCCGCCATCGGGCGTGACCGCCGCTTCTGTCGCTTAGCAACTCAGCCAGTGTGGAAGCAACGCTCAAATGAAACAAATGCTCGTTACACGAGGGGTACTCGCGAAGATATGCTCAATTTCCAGGGGCAGATGGGCACTCTGGCCACAATTTACCCGAATGTAAAGTGGCCTATCGTTGCACAAGAAAGGCGAGTATATCCTGCACAGAATTAGGCATGTACAGGACGGGAACTAGCTTTTCTGCTTACATTGTATAGTCAAAAGGCCGGCCGGGGTGGCCGAGCGGCTCTAGGCGCTATGGTCTGGAACCGCGCGACCGCTACGGTTGCAGGTTCGAATCCTGCCTCGGGCATGGAAGTGTGTGATGTCCTTAGGTTAGTTAGGTTTAATAGTTCTAAGTTCTAGGGTACTGATTACCTCACAAGTTAAGCCCCATAGTGCTCAGAGCCTTTTGAACCATAATCAAAAGCATACGGACTCCCCCAAAAACATACGTTTTTCGTAATAGGTGCACTGCGCTGCCACCTACTGCCAGGAACTCCAACAAGCGACCTCAGTAGTCATTAGACATGGTGAGAGAGGAGAATGGGGTGCTCCGCGGAACTCACGGACTTCGAACGTGGTCAGGTGATAGGGTGTCAATTGCGTCATACGTCTGTACGCGAGATTTCCACACTCCTAAACATCCCTAAGTCCACTATTTACGATGTGATAGTGTCGTGCAAACGTGAGGGGACACGTACAGCACGAAAGAGTACAGGCCGATCTCGTATGTTGACTGACGAGATTCCCACACTCCTGAACATCCATACGTCCCCTGTTTCCGATGTGATAGTGAAGTGGAAACGTGAAGGGACACGTACAGCACAAATACGTACATACCGACGTCTTCTGTTGACTGACAGAGACCGCCGACAGTTGAAGATGGTCGTGATGTGTAATAGGCAAACATCTATCCAGCCAATCACATAGGAATTACAAAATGTATCTGGATCCACTGCAAGAACTACGAGGTGAGAAAACTTGGATTTCGTGGTCGAGCGGCCGTTCGTATGCCACACGTCACGACTGTAAATGCCAAACGACGCCTCACTTGGTGCAAGCAGCGTAAACATTGGACGATCGAACAGTGGAAAAACCTTGTGTGGAGTGAAGAATCACGGTACACAATGTGGCGATCCGATGGCAGGATGGCGAATACCCGGTGAACGTCATCTGCCAGCGTGTGTAGTGCCAACCGTAAAATTCGAAGGCGGTGGTGTCATGGAGTGGTTTTTCATGAAGTGTGCTTGCACCCCTTGTTGGTTTGCGGGACACTATCACAGCACAGGCCTACATTGACGTTTTTAATACTTTCTTGCATTCCACTGTTGAAGAGCAATTCGGGGATGGCGATTGCGTCTTTCAACATGATCGGGCACCTGTTCATAATGCACGGCCTGTGGCGGAGTGGTTACACAACAATAACATCCTTGTAATGGACTGGCTCGCACAGAGTCCTGACCTGAATCCTATAGAACACCTTTGGGATGTTTTGGAACGCCGACTTCGTGACAGGCCTCACCGACCGATATCGATACCCCTCCCTAGTGCAGCACTCCGTGAAAAAGGGGGTGCCTTTTCCCAAGAAACCTTCCAGCAACTGACTGAACGTGTGCCTGCGAGAGTGGAGGCTGTCATCAAGGCTAAGGGTGGGCCAGTACCATATTGAATTTCAGCATTACCAATGGAGGGCGCCACGAACTCATAGGTAATTTTTCAGCCAGTTGTCCACATGCTTTTTATCTGATTATCGAGGGTTAATGTGTCAAGACATTTTCATTTAAATGTCTTTGAAGCTGCCACATAAGTCAAAAAGCTAGGTTCCATCTTTTACATCCAGAACTCTGCCTAGGACATACTCGCATTTTTTGCACTGTGATAGGAGCATTTTTCATTTTCCTTCCCAACTTTTATTCTACAATAATTTTGGCATTAGAACGCCATAACCTGGAACTGATGTAAATTTTTCTAGTCTCGTGCGACAAATGACCCAATCCAGGTTTTTTAAATTGACTTTCGAGCCATGTTTCTCATATCATGGCAACTGATAAAGCTTTCAGAAAACAACAAAACGACCATCAATTACATGTGTTTGTTTGCCTACTTAAGAATTTGAACCGATGCGCACAAGTCTGAAGCACAGAAGTGACATGCGAAAAAAACTCAGAAGAAACGTGTTTTTTGTACGTAATCCTAATGAAGCCAGGCTATGAAAGCAACTCTTCAGTTTCATTGTAATAATGGATTTGTTATACATATCATTCGCTTTAAACAGTTTCCTGGCGTTCAGCTAATGTAAGAACAAATTTTACGTGCTACATTTAGCTTGACTTTAAACGATCGTATCTTCGTATCTCGACAACGGATAGAGATTATTGTATGAAAAAAACTTTCGTTTTGAGTTTATGACCCTCGTGCAAAGTATGAACCGATTCGTACAAGTTTACAGTATTAAACTACCTCGCTTCAAAAACCTCCCATAAAAACGTATTTTCCTCTTTCAAACGGTTAAAACCTGTGTTGGATGAAGGTCTGATATACCGGTGGATCAAATTTGTATCGTCAGTCTCCCTCCAGTCTGGAATTACCGAACATACAAATGGCGCCATTAGCTGAGCATTAATTTCAGACCAACAAAAATCCTTACCAGAAGAACTTAATTGATTTGGGCAATTTTCCTGGGCGCCAGCTAACCTTGGTTAACATACTGTAACATAGCTGCAGTAAGCCAGATGTTCGAATGGCTTTACAAATGGCCGCTGGCGCTGGCTAAACCAAAAACCTTATCCCCTTGTTCCTAGCTCAAATAGGAACCGAGTATCTAGAAATCCCCCCCTCCCCCCCCCCCCCCCAAAAAAAAGAAAACGAAATACGATTGTGCGTGCTGCCGTATCATTCACATTTCTTACTGCGTCTCCGAGCTGAAATGGTTGGTTATGAACTGCAGATAAAAGCAGAAGAAACTGGAGTAAGATAGGAAATTAAGAAGATGGGACAAGAGTACTCTGAAAGAACAAGAGAATATTAAGAGATTGAAGGAAACATTAGGCAACGTATGACTGAGATAGGGAAAAATGGATATAACAGAAGACGAATAGGTATAATTTAGAGATGAAATAATAAAGGCAGCATAGGAGCAAATAGGTGAAAAGACAAGCTCAAAGAAAATCCTTGTATAACACAGAGATACTGAATTTAATTGACGAAAGAAGAAGGTACAAGAATGGTAGATATGAAGCATACAAAAACTGAATATAGACGTGTAAAACTGAGATCGACTGGAAGCGCAAAATGGCAAAGCAGATACGGCTAGCGGATAATAATTGCTGTAGACTATGAGTTCAAAAGACTGCACCTACACTAAAATTAAAGAGATCTTTGTAGATAAAGGAACTCAGCTGTATGAACAACAAGAACTTAGATGGCAAGCAAGTAGTAAGCAACGAAGTTGAAAAGTGGGAGGAATATGCACGATGATTCAGCTATCCCTACGGCTGGGTTTTATTCAACCCGCAGATTCTTCAAATACCACATGCAACATTTTCGTATTGTCTCGCTTGCTGTGCACAAACTATTAGTCATACAGAAAAATGAACAGGGAGGTTTCGTACAAAATTTAATGTAGTTAAATTTGGCACTGGCACTTGCATTCGCTGTAGGCAGTAGCCTTCGCATTATTTAAAAAGTACAAAAGTGACCTTCAAGTACGCTTTTCTTTAACAACTAGAAAACTGTGGCCTGCACCAAAAACGTCTCTGAGTACGAAATTCATTTCAAAAAGGTCTTGTTCGTCTTTCTCTAGGACTAATAGTCTGCAGGTAGTGAGCAAGAAAATATAAAAATCTTGCACAGGATATCTGAAGGCGTTGAGGCCTGCCTAAAACCAAGCAGCAGGGGGCAGATGAATAACCCTGTATAGAAGAGCTATATATGGGAAATGAGCTTGAAGGCAATATTGAAAGGGAAGCAAATGAAGATGAAGTCGGACAAGTGACTAAGACAATAATTTGACAGAGCACTGAAAGATCAATGTCGAAACGAGGCACCTGGAGTATCCTATATACCCTCACTACTATGAGATCCTTGGGAGAAAATACGAGGACTAAAGTGTCCCACCTGGTATGAGAGATATATGATACAGGCGAAGTATCTTCAGTGTGAAGAATCTAATAATTTCAATTACAAAAAGCATGTGTCGATTGGCGATAAATTACCGAGGGTGGCAAGAATAAAATACAGGAGCGGAAGGTTATATACAACATATACATAAACAGCATTGCTGTTGTGAGTTTGGAAATGAAAAGGAAGTGGTATTTGAGAAGTGAGTGAGACAGGTTTGTAGCCTATCATACATGTTATTCAAGCTGTACATTGAGAAACCTGTGAAGAAAAGTAAGAAAAATTTAGAAAGAGAACTCATGTTCAAGGGGAAGAAAATAAAACTCCATGGTTTGTGGGGAGTAGATAGCGTCTTGAAGAAATGAAAATCAACAAAACTGAAACAAGAAAAATGGAATGTAGCCGAATTAATTATGGCAATCATATAACGAAATCAGACATTAGAAGTCGTAGTAGTAGTAGATAATGTAATTTAGCCCAAATTTATGCAAGGAATTAGATTAGCAAATGTGACATTCAGAGTAATACATGAGGTTTTCTATTTGGGCAATAAAATGACTGTTGATGCACTAAGTAGGGAGAATATAAAATTCAGACCGCCAATAGGAAGAAAAGGATTTATGAAAAAGCAGAATTACTGAACATCGGATTTAAAATTAAATGTTACGTTTTTTACTACCATGGAGTGTAGTTTTCTACAGAACTGAACCGTGGACGATATGCAGTTCAAGGATGCCGCTGTAGCGGTTCTAGGATCTTCAGTCTGGAATCGCGCTGCTACTACGGTCTCAGGTTCGAATCCTGCATCGGGCATGGCTGTCTGTGATATCCGTAGGTTAGTTGGGTTTAAGTAGTTGTAATTCTAGGAGACTGATGACCTCAAATGTTAAGTCCCATAGTGATTAGAGCCATTTGAACCATTTATACAGTTTAAAAAAGAAGAGAGTAGAAGCAAATGTCGTGTTACGGAAGAATGCTGCAGATTACATTCACTGAAGAGCCAAAGAAAGTCGTACACCTGCCTAATATCGTGTAGCACGCAGAAGTGCCGCAACACGAAGTAGTTCTGGCGGGAACTGACACCATGAATCCTGCAGGCCTGTCCATGAATCCGTAAGAGAAGGAGGGGGAGGGGTGGAGATCTCTTCTGAACAGCACGTTGCAAGGCATCCCAGATATGATCAATAAAGTTCGTGTCTTGGGAGATTAGTGGCCAGCGCAAGGGCTTAAACTCAGGAGTGTGTTCCTGGAGCCACTCTGTAGCAATTCTGGACTAGTGAGGAGTCACATGGTCCTGCTGAAATTGCCCCAGTCCGTCGGAGTGCACAATGGACATGAATGGATGCAGGTGATCAGACGGGATGCTTACGTATGTGTCACGTGCCAGAGTCATATCTAGACGTATCAGGCGTCCTATATCACTCCAACTGCACACGGCTCACACCACTACAAAGCCTCCACCTTCTTGGACAATCCCCTGCTGACATGCAGGATCTATGTCTTCATGTGGTTGTCTCCATGCCCCTACACGTCCATCTCATCGATAGAATTTGAAATGATACGCGTCCGACAAGGCCACAAGTTTCCAGTCAGTAATACTCCAATGTCGGTTTTGACGGTCCCAGGCGACGCGTAAAGCTCAGTGTCGTGCAGTATTCAAGGGTACGCGAGTGGGCCTTCGGCTCCAAAAGCCCATATGACGATGTTTCGATGGTTCGCACGCTGACACTTGTTGATGGACCGGCACTAAAATTTGCAGCAATTTGTGAAAGGGCTGCACTTCTGTCACACTGAACGATTCTCTTCTGCCGTTGTTGGTCTCGTTCTTGCAGGACCTTTTTCCGGCCGAAGCGATGTTGGAGATTTGATATTTTACCTGATATTCACGGTACACTCGTGAAGTAGTTCTAAGGGAAAATGCGCTACCTCGCAGGTGCGCCGATTATAGCACCACGTTCAGATTCACTCACATCTTGATAACCTGCCATTGTAGCATCACTAACCGATCTAAAGACTGCGCGAGACACCTCTTGTTGTCTTACAGAGGCGTTGCCGACTGCAGCGTCGTATTCTGCCTGTGTACATATCTCTGTATTTGAATACGCATGCCTATACCAGTTTCTTTGGGGCTTCATTGTAGGTAGATACAGTGTAGGAGATAGAGACTCGAACTGCAGGAAACAGAAATGTTTGGAATTGTCTGACTTAAAGAAGGGATCCGTTTATAAGACATCTTGAAGCATTGGGAAGCAGCCAACACGGATCAGAGTAAAACGTTTTGTGAAACACACGTAGCTCTTTTTCTCACGAAATAACGAGAGCTATCCACAGGGGATGTCAAATTGATTTCATAGCTTTAGATTTCCAGAAGGCTTCTAACACCGTTCATCAGAATCTACTTGTAATCAAATTGCTTGCCTGTGGAGTATCGTCTCATTTGTACGACTGGATTCTTGGTTTTCTTTCACAAAGGCCACAATTTTTAGTAACTGATGAAAAGTCATCTAGTAAAATAGATGTCATATCGGGCGTTCACAAAGGCAGTATTACAGGCTTGCTGCTGTTTCTGGTACACATAAATGATTTAGGAGACAATCGGAGCAACGCCCGTACACTGTTTGCAGATGATACTGTCGTTTACCGTCTTATAAAGTCATCAGATGATCAAAACGAACTGAAAATCTGTACGGTGTAAAAAGTGTAAATCGGCTCTAAATAATGAAAATTACGAAGTGATGCACATGGCTACGAAAAGCAAACTGCTAAATTTGTATTACACGATACAGCAGAAAAATCTAGGGGCTGTCAATTCAACTAAATACTTAGGGATTACAATTAGGAATGACTTAAACTGGAACGACCATATAGATAGCGTTGTGGTGCAAGCAAACCAAAGACAGCGATAGTGGCAGGACACTTAAAAATGCAACAGGCCTACTAAAGAGACTTCTTAGATTACGCTTGTCCACCCTCCTCTGGAGTATGGCTGTGAAGTGTGGGATCGGCATCAGTTAGGGTTGACGGAAGACATCGAGAAACTCCAAAGAAGGGCAGCTGGTTTTGTGTTATCGTTAAATAGGGGAGGGAGTGCTACGGATATGATGCCCGAGCTGAGGTTGCAATCGTTAAAACAAAAGCTTTTTTCCGTTGCAGCGGGATCTTCTCGTGACATTTCAGTCACTACCTTTCTCCCCAGAGTTCGAAAATATTTTGTTGACTCCCGTCTACATTGGGAGAAATGATCATCATAATGAAACGAGAGAACTCAGGGCTCGCACGGAAAGATTTATGTGTTCGTTTCTCCTGCGAGCTGTTCGAGAGTAGAACTGCAGAGAAATAAGTTGAAGGCGGTTCGGTGAACCCTCTGCCAGGCACCTAATTGAATTGCAGAGTAATCATGTAGATGGAGTTGGAGGAATTGCTAATTTAGTAACGTGACGAAGAGTGGGGAATAAAAACTGTCGAGGGGGACCCAGGCCTGAATACCAGAAAGCAGGTTCAAACCGATGTATACTGCAGTAGGTATGGAGAGTTGAGGACGCTTGCACGTCATGCTTAGCGTGGAGAGCGCAATGGAACCAGTCTTCGGACGGTGGATCACAATATCAAGCTGTCACTATGAAATATAGTGACCGTTTTTTCCTTCTCTACACACACTAATGAGCCAAAACATTATGACCACTAAATGAATGTTATTCATTGTGGATGCTGTTGAACTCCGTGACTGTTCCTTTATAGGGTGTAGAAAAATTTCCGCTACCAGTCAAAGTAAAAGGTTATTTATTTTTCACACGACCAGTTTCGGGCTTGCGCCCATCCTCAGGTGTCTATATATTCATGTACTTGTTTAACACAAGAAGCTATCCAAGGCTAAGGTACGTGAAATCACTGACCTGCTAGAACTAGTCCTATCATACAATTATTTTACTTTTAATAACAAAATTTATATGTATAATTTCATACCAAATTGCCAACCTCTTTCCGAAAACTGGTATTCAAATTTATTTCAGCACTAACAACAAGCTACAACAGCACATCATCCACAACAGTTAGGCAAATAACCAGTGCCACCACAAATCAGGTATTTACAAACTTTTAGGTAACAATTGCCCACAGTTCTACATGGCCAAACTGGAAGGAGTTTGACTATAAGATGCCTTGAGGCTAAATAAATTTGATAAATCCACCTTTGCAATGCATCTCAAAGACCGTGGTCACTCAGCCACAGCCATTACAGATAACGTTCAAATACTACACACTGTGAACAAAGGAAAGAAAATGAATCTACTTGAAGAGCAAGAAATTTATATCCACAGCTCTAACTCACCAGACCTTATACTCAACGAACAAGTGGAGCTTCCAAACAAATTTTATCTTCACATATTTCATGAAATATTCAAAAACAGAAACTAATTATCCTCTACTATAATAACAAAGCAATATTGTATGGAAATTCCATGTAGCAGTCAAACAACAGTTCAAGTTTCTTTATCGTAATTTGTAACAATCCTATTATAAACAAAAGCTGTAACTGTCATTGTATAATTTGTATAGCTTTCAAAATATCAAGTGTGTAACATCATTGTACATCCTAGGTCTAAGTTCTCTGACAACAGTGTGGCTCAAAACAGTTCTAGCTGTCATTTTTTAATTTTTAATAGCTTTTAAAAATTTCATGTACATAACATCATTGTACTTCCTGGATCTAAGTTCCACTTCAAAAATGTGGATCAAATAATTTCATAATGTGTATCAAAAAACTTCGCAGTCTATAATAGCTTTTTTAAGTTTCTGTGCGTACAACGACCTCGCACTTCCTGTGGCTAAGTTGTTTGACAATAACCTACATGTTTCTGTATGAGCAACATCTTTACACCTGCTACGTCTAAGTTCTTTGACCATAGCCCACACGTTTGTATATAAACTCAGTGCATTTGACGAGTGCACGTCGTAATAGTGAAATAAGCAGCTAAGCTTCATAAAACTGAAATATGGACGTGAAAATGATAAGTGAGCAACTAAGAAAAAAAAACTGTCACTACAGCGTAACTATAATAATGATGCTTCATCTTTGTGGAAGTACAGATATACACTCATGGAAATTGAAATAAGAACACCGTGATTTCATTGTCCCAGGAAGGGGAAACTTTATTGACACATTCCTGCGGTCAGATACATCACATGATCACACTGACAGAACCACAGGCACATAGACACAGGCAACAGAGCATGCACAATGTCGGCACTAGTACAGTGTATATCCACCTTTCGCAGCAATGCAGGCTTCTATTCTCCCATGGAGACGATCGTAGAGATGCTGGATGTAGGCCTGTGGAACGGCTTGCCATGCCATTTCCACCTGGCGCCTCAGTTGGACCAGCGTTCGTGCTGGACGTGCAGACCGCGTGAGACGACGCTTCATCCAGTCCCAAACATGCTCAATGGGGGACAGATCAGGAGATCTTGCTGGCCAGGGTAGTTGACTTACACCTTCTAGAGCACGTTGGGTGGCACGGGATACATGCGGACATGCATTGTCCTGTTGGAACAGCAAGTTCCGTTGCCGGTCTAGGAATGGTAGAACGATGGGTTCGATGACGGTTTGGATGTACCGTGCACTATTCAGTGTCCCCTCGACGATCACCAGAGGTGTACGGCCAGTGTAGGAGATCGCTCCCCACACCATGATGCCGGGTGTTGGCCCTGTGTGCCTCGATCGTATGCAGTCCTGATTGTGGCGCTCACCTGCACGGCGCCAAACACGCATACGACCATCACTGGCACCAAGGCAGAAGCGACACTCATCGCTGAAGACGACACGTCTCCATTCGTTCCTCCATTCACGTCTGTCGCGACACCACTGGAGGCGGGCTGCACGATGTTGGGGCGTGAGCGGAAGACGGCCTAACGGTGTGCGGGACCGTAGCCCAGCTTCATGCAGACGGTTGCGAATGGTCCTCGCCGATATCCCAGGAGCAACAGTGTCCCTAATTTGCTGGGAAGTGGCGGTGCGGTCCCCTACGGCACTGCGTAGGATCCTACGATCTTGGCGTGCATCCGTGCGTCGCTGCGGTCCGGTCCCAGGTCGACGGGCACGTGCACCTTCCGCCGACCACTGGCGACAACATCGATGTACTGTGGAGACCTCACGCCCCACGTGTTGAGCAATTCGGCGGTACGTCCACCCGGCCTCCCGCATGCCCACTATACGCCCTCGCTCAAAGTCCGTCAACTGCACATACGGTTCACGTCCACGCTGTCGCGGCATGCTACCAGTGTTAAAGACTGCGATGGAGCTCCTTATGCCACGGCAAACTGTCTGACACTGACGGCGGCGGTGCACAAATGCTGCGCAGCTAGCGCCATTCGACGGCCAACACCGCGGTTCCTGGTGTGTCCGCTGTGCAGTGCGTGTGATCATTTCTTGTACAGCTCTCTCGCAGTGTCCGGAGCAAGTATGGTGGGTCTGACACACCGGTGTCAATGTGTTCTTTTTTCCATTTCCAGGAGTGTATTTTCGACAAATGCTGCCATGCGACCTACAATTGTTCTACTTGTATCTGTTTAGTCACCAGCAAATATTTTTTTTTGTATTTATACAGTGATGTCCAGAAATATAAACATGTATTTGAATGTATAAACACCTGAGGTCGTATGACAAATAAATAACCTTTTACTATGACTGGTAGCGGAAATTTTTCTACACCCTATTATGACCACTGCCCATCGCGACGTTGGATGCCACCTGGCGGTAACAAAAGTATGTAAACGGAGCAGACACAGATAGGGGACCATCCCAGTAAAGATATGGGCTGCAAATGGGGAAATACAGTGAGATAAGCGATATTAACAAAGGGGAGATTATTATTACGTACAGCCTGTGAGTGAGTATCTCGAAAACGGCAAAGCTGGTCTAATGATCACGTGCTACTATTGTGAGCATCTACGAAAAGTGGTAGGACAGTGAAACTACCACTAGGCGCTAAATGGTTGGACGTCCACGACTCTTCAAAGAACATGGGATTCTCAGGCTTTGTGCTCTGTAAAGTAGGATAGATGAGGATCAGTGGCCTCTCTCATGAACGATCACCATGCCGCTACATGCACAACCGTTTCGGAGCACACCGTTCATGGCACATTGTTGAAAATGGAGCTCTGCAGCAGACCAACCGTAAGTGCTCACACATTGAACCAACAACACCGTCAATTATGATTGCAGAGGGCACGGGACCATCGGCTTTCCACCGTTGATCAATGGAAACGTGCCGGCTCTTCGGGTAGATCACATTTTCGCTGCACTAGGTCGATGGCTGTCACCACAAAAGCCGTTATCTAGGTGAACGGCGACTCGAAACGCTCTGCGCGCCACGGACGCAGGCTGATGGGAGCGGTATTATGCTATGGGGCAAATTCTCTTGCTCTTGCATGGGACTTGTGGTAGTATTTTGAGAGCTGCGAATCACGTGCATCCCTTCACGCTTAATGTGTTCCCCGACGGGGATGTCATCTTTCAGCAGTATACCTGCGCGTGTCTCGGTGCCAGAACCATGCTACAGAGCTTTCAGGAGCATTATCATGAACTCACGTTGATGTCTCGGCGTCCACTTCACCTGATGTAAATGTCTGATCCCTGATACGCAGAACCACTGATGTATTTCGTTCGAAAGACGGGCAGGAAAACCATGCCATTAAGCACATGGTCGTAACGTTTTGGCTCATCAGTGTACGCTGTATGATCGAAAGTATCCAGACAAGTGAACGTTAATATGGGGTACCACACAACCTTCGCCTTTATGCCGACTTGAACTCTGCTGAGTGTGACGCGATACGTATACTATTACTGAAATCATGAGTCTTTTTATAATCAATCAACAATAATTTCTTTGTCATTAATATAGAGTACCTGTGTGCAAATTTCATGTTTTAATTAATTGTGGATAAGCCATTAGACAGAGGACATTGTGTATAGCGTGAGGGAAATCGGCAAAAAATGGCGCTTCTTTCAGCTTCTATATCGTATTTGTGATTTGTATTTCACACGGTAGACAATTAATGTATTTTTGTGATCGTTATAATGTTTGGCGGGCATACCGATGGTTCACAATGGGGTGCAAACGGCTGCTCATATTCGTTCTGTTCTAGGCGAGCGTAATGGGCGGCAAGTGACCGCACAGTACTTTAATTTCACTTTTTATTTAAAATAATTTACAAAAGCTAAAGAATTAAAAAACACATTATTTTGACTGCGTATTATCTCTAATAAAAAGTGACAATTAACCCATTACTTTTACAACCTACAACTATGTAACATGTTTTTTTTTCAAATCTGTTATATACACCTACTTTATATACCTTGATTATATTTTCACATACTTTTATATATGTTCCTTGCAGCTAGCACAACAACTTGACATATGCATAGATGTGACTTAGTTACTGTAAATTGTCAATCTCTGTTTGGATCAAATGGCTCTGAACACAATGGCACTTAACTTCTGAGGTCATCAGTCCCCTAGAATTTATAACTACTTAAAGCTAACTAACCTAAGCACGTCACACACATCCACGCTCGAGGCAGGATTCGAGCCTGCGACCGTAGCCGTCGCGCGGTTCCAGACTGTAGCGACTAGAACCTCTCGGCCACCTCGGCCGGCAATCTGTGTTTGCAGTAATCACGTACAATATGTGCTTTTCTGGACATATAATAACATTACGTTTCTATGAAGAAGATACTGACATCTGCTAAACAAGTACTAAGTAAATTACTCTAACATACTTCTTGCACTTCTTATAAATTATAGCCAAGGTCTAAACGTTTATAACATACCTAATTTGTAGGCTTCTGAAGATGAAAAATTCATTTGTCGAAACCGGTAAAGTTAACTGTGTTTACATCTATAGCCATACCCAACAAGCTATTGTACAGTGCATAGCGGAGGATATATCTTACCAGTATTATCGATCTTCTGTCCTGCTCCGTTCGAAAACTGAGCGAGAAAAAGTAGCTGTCTGTATGCTTCTGTGCTTTCAGTACAGTCAGAAATGAAATAATATAATATTTGATCCATTCGTTGCAGAAAGGCAGCAACTACACATTTCCTAATTTAACAGTAGAAAAAAAAACTGAATCAAACCGGTGTAATGCATTTCATCTTCTAAGAAGTATTTCTGGCTTCTTGATGTAGGCATACTTGCTTAGTATATACACGTGAAAGTCAAATGTAAAGTAAGGGGAAAGAGGTGGACGACTTTGTTGGTGTCGGACACGTTCCCTTTCTGCAATACAATGAATTTACAAATTAATTTTATGATTCATTTACTTCTTGTAAAATAGAAGTGTACATAAGAACGTCTTTATTGTAATAAACATTGTTTCTTACATATTTCTGAATAATATTCGAAGTTTTGCATGGTCGTTTTATTCACTTGCCTTCACCTGTATCACGAGATGCTGTTGTTGTCGGCAAGGTATGTCTGAATTCTACAACTACATCATATCTTGAAGAAATAAACCGAAGGTTTCCTGACGTCATCTACTTTGTTCTTATTTGTACGCGGTGCAGACAGGCTTTACAGCTTTTCTCAGCCTAAAAGTGAGCATCGTCAAGTCATCAACAGTCAAGCAACGAGTAACACTGTGTGGATTTTCAGTTTGAAAAGTTCATCTTATAGTACTTCGAAACAGACCATTCTTCTTTGACGTCTAGGAAAGACTTTAGCGTAAGAATCATCGCGCAGGCAGGCTCTTTATACAATGTAGACCACCAGGAACTGTAGTGGATAGAAGAATCCACTTTCATTTGAGCGACGGAAAACTTGTTATCGTTTTTTGAGGAATGTTTTGCGGGTTCAACAACGTCATCCCCCATCCGCATGTCCCGGACTAGTTCCATATCTTTAGTAACCGGAAATCTGACGGCGTTTGCTAGACCTGTGTTATCGCGCAAAGTCGTTCACTTTTTGCGGGAAACGATGCATTGGTCCACTCAGAAACATGATTTCAAAAATCTGAAATTGATAAATTTAAAACTAATTGCCTTTCTGTAGCAAGCATTTAATTTGTAAATGGAAGTGGCTAGAAGACTGAGCTACTTCTTGCACATCTGCCGCTGATGGCCTCAGCTGAATAATCACCTTGTTCAGAGAAAAATATTGCTGCCACACTGAAGTCTGACAGCATCTTGTGCCAGTTCTTAGTAACTGGGGACGTCACCCAACATTTTGTTATATCAGGCAGAAGACGCCCTGCTATAGAAGAGCGACTATGCAATTACAGAGGGCAAATCAGATTCAGACGTTTGCAGGCTTCCTTTAAATCGATACTGGAACCGGTGGGCTTCAGAAAAGCAGACACGTGCAGGCTATTAGATTCGAAAGAGACCGATGGCACACTGAAACGAGTTCTCGTGTCTTCTCGGATACAAAATGGATCTCTATTACGTTCCATCGAATGAAATCGTTCAGATAGTAAGTGTTGTTAACGATATATTAAAAGAAGGAAGTTTAGGATTTGATTTTTCAGTGTCAATCAGGTTATTAGACAAGTGTTAATGAAAAAGAGAAAGTTTCCTACTCATTAGGGGCTGCTAGCAGTTTTTGTACAGAATTCGTGCGTTAAGAAAATACACACACAGACGCCGTTATACGGCAGACTGGATGTATGTGACAGTATGTAGGGAGTTCTGCTCATAATAGCATAATTTTGTGGTATTGAAACACAAAGGTAAAGCGATGTGGGAGGCACCTGTTAGTAAAAATGACGGAAAATTATTTAATGGAAGGTGATGTAAATTATGGGTTCAGCTAGGAATGAAATAAAAACTGCGATGCTCTGCAAACTGTATGATACAGCTGTACAAATGATTTTCTTTCACACGGGAAGAAGAAATGCGAATGAAGAGCGATACTGACAAATAAGCGACACTGTAAACAGGAAATCACTGGTTGACGCTAGAGACCGGAAAGCAAAAAGAGATGGATACAGCAAAAAGATCATTACTATCGTGTGTCGTATGTGGCTCGTTTGGAATAACTGTGAGGACGTCACTAAAGTAAGTGGGACGGAAAGTATAAATAAAAACTAAGCTCGCATACTGCAGCCGTATTTGTTACAGATGGTAAAACAGAAAGAAAAAAAATGTTCAAATGTGTGTGAAATCTTATGGGACGTAACTGCTAAGGTCGTCAGTCCCTAAGCTTACACACTACTTAACCTAAATTATCCTAAGGACAAACACACACAACCATGCCCGAGAGAGGACTCGAACGTCCGCCGGGAACCAGTCGCACAGTCCATGACTGCAGAGCTTCAGACCGCTCGGCTAATCCCGCGCGGCAAAACAGAAAGAAACGGTATTCTGAAAGACCAATTAGTATTTGAGTCACTGGAGTATCTGCAAGTTACGCTGCTACTTTTGATCTTGAACGCCGCCTGTGCAGTATGCTCAATACATTGTAATTGTCATTTGTGGTCAGAGTACTGTTCTGTGTAATTATGGGTGCGTTATATCGGAACTAAGTGCATTTGAACATGAGAAACTGTTAGTGCTCATACGGTGTATTTCCTCCGTACCGCATACAGGAAAGGCGGGAAAACATCATCGGCTAAGACACAATGCCGACAAAAGCGTATGTTGAGTGAAAGTGACAGACGGCCATTGAAGAGGATTGTCACGAAATATAAGAGGACAATAGGTGCAAAAGCTCACGAACCCTGCCAGCATAAAAAATACACGAAGGGAGCTCCATAAGCAGCGAATTGCAGTGCGAGATGGAATTCCAGTCATACATCAGTGCCAGTAACAGGACAATGTGATGCGAAAGTCATGCAACCTGGACTATGGACCAACGGAAGAAAGTAATTTGATCGGATGAGTCTTATTTCATACCATTTGAAACTTCTGACCGAGTTAGCGTCCCAATTGAGAAACATGGGTGGGCGTCGGTCATGCTACGGACAGACATATCGTGGTATTCCGTGGGCCCATGGCTATGCCGCGAGGGCTGATTACTGCCTAGGATCATGTGATACTTTCTGCTGATCAGGTCCATTCCATGGTGTAATGTTTGTTCCCCAGTGGTGAGGTTATGTTCGAAGGAGACGCAGCCCTGTTTACATCGCTCTCATCGTCCAGGATTGGTTTTGTGAGCGCGACGGTGGCCTGTCGCATCTTCCCTGGCTATCACAGTCATCAGATCTCAGTATTATTGAGCCTGTGTGGTGTGTTTCGGAGAGATGGATGTGTGATCGCTATCCAGCCTCCATCATCGTTGCCTGAAGTTGCCACTGCCCTGCAAGTAAATGTTGTAAGAAGCGTTTAAAATTTGTACACGACCTGCGTTGGTCCATGACTGGAAGATATTTTAAATGCAGTGGGGTCTCCTACATCGCGTCAGGCGTGGTAATGTGTTCTGTTTTTGGTGTTTCCACGTTTCTGTTCACCGCCTGTAGTTTTAAGTAAGCATTATTAGATCATAAATTATTCTTCATTGGTCGAAATGCTCACTCTTGCAGTTGTGCCTTGCGGTAGAAAACACCAGTCTGGATGGATATCAACGAAGGACCCGTTAGATAGTGGCCCATATCGAATCAACGGCGCACTTCATCAACCACATTTCGAATTTCACATTCTCTACCGTTTTTACAGTTTCTGTAATAAAGTTGGCCACAAGTAAGTTAATTCGCGGACTTTCCGCCGTCATAGACAGTAAGTTTTAGGCCTCATTTTAATCGATAAATTTAACGGCTTGTAGGGGAAATATAATCACTTTCATTAAGTTTTCTGCGAAACATGTTCTACTCATGTTTAGGGGGAAAATGTGCTGAGATGGTTTATTCTCGAATGCTTTCCACGTGTGTTGTTGGAAGGTTTTTCGCTTAGAGAGTGTGGTTATACTTTGTGTACACTGTTGTCGTTTATTTGCAGTGTAACTGCTGATACCTTGCGCAGACATAGCCATCTAATAATACCGTTAAGCTTGGAGTGCTAGGTTTGTTAGTCCTAGATACGGAATCTATGTATGTGGTGACCGATTTACTACGTGATTCAGTTTGAGAAGCTAAATTACATAATTCAGTTTTCTTAGTTATAAACAATGAGCTTAGGTGCTACTATTTCAACAAATAAAAATAAACAGGTTAGGTTTGCCTGCTGCAGGAATGAAATTAAAATACATCAAATGTGTTTTATTCCCACAAAAACGATCTACTTTTGTATAAGCCGAGATTTATTGAATCTAGCTGCTACAAAGATACTTATCAATTTTTTCGGGAACGACTACAATCTTTCTGTCACACAGCATGACTAAAAATAAAGCAATAATATTCCCAATACATTAACGAAAATCACAAGCTCACTCTGCTGAAATTTGGAGAAAAGGAAGTTGATGAATTTGAGATGGGAGCTCAGATACTGCGAGAATGTGAGACTGCACTGAGTAACTAGTGCAAACAAGGCTCCTAGAGTAAATGACATTCACTCCATATTATTGAAATTCTTGGGAGAGCCGTCCATGATTACACTATTCTACTTAGCGCGCGAGATATATAACACAAGTGAAAGTCCCTCATACTTCAAGAAGAATGTAGTAACTCTTATGTCCAGCAAGGCAGGTGTTGATGCTTCCAGAATGAGATATTCACTCTCCAGCGAAGTATACGCTAATATGAACTTACTAGCAGATTAAAACTGTGTGCCGGACTGAGAGTCGAACTCGGGACCTTTGACTTTTGCGGGTAAGTGCTCTACTGTCTGAGCTACCCAAGCACTGCTCACGACCCGTCCTCAAAGCTTCACAGATAGAGCACTTGCCCGCGGAAGACAAAGGTCTCGGTTCGGCACACAGTTTTAATTTGCCAGGAAGTTTCAGATTTCGATGTGTTTGAATATTACGGAACCATGAATAAGTCATGGCTAACCTCATCTGAAATGAGTTTCGCTTCTAGAAAAATGTAGGGACAGGCGAGGGAGAACTGACCTTACGACATGTCTCAGAAGACTGAAGAAAGGCAAATCTAAGTTTATAGCATTTTTCAGGTATGGCCCCTTTCCTCAAATTAAGGGTTGTATCAGTGGTTTCCTGGACTCTATAAAAAAGGATGAAAGTCACAAGTTGTGTGGTGACTACTTTCTTTAATTATGCGTTTCGATTAATAAATCATCATCAGGTTAATCAAGGTTTGGGTGACCACGTCATACATATGTATGGAGTCATATAAGATAGATTATTGCTTTTTTGGTTGTTTTGAGGAAGATGATTCGAAGTGTGACAAAATCTTCTGGTGTGATCAGCTGAGAGGTGGCGTTGTTTTGTCTCATCGTTTCAACGAGTTTCGTACCCACTATCTTCAGACGAAGATTTTATCATTGGAGTACACTGAGGAAACTTCCATTCATATATACAATTGGAAGTAGATGGGTATATGCAAGGGCATACAGTATATGCTAAATAAAGAAGGACGACTGTAATTTTGAACCCTAAATATGATCTGTTACACGAGTAAACTTTATTTTAGAGGTACACATGGGAGTTAGGAGATTAGTTTCCTTATTATTTTTATAAGTATGCAAGTGGCGGAAGCACGTTGCATTTATGAGTAAACTTTATTTTAGAGGTTAAGGTTGAAGTTGGGAGAAAAGTTCTCTTTTCTCTTGTTTTTTTTTTTTTTTGTTTTTTTTTTTTTTTTTAATAAGTGTGCAAGTGTGTCTGTTATTGAAGTGAATTTGCCTATTCGTACTGCTATCTCTTTTTAGTTTTCGAGGATCCTGAGCTTCATTAATTACTTTGTAATATCAGAAAGACTAAACACAGCTGGCGGGGGTGACCGAGCGTTTCTAGATGCTACAGTCTGGAACCGCTTGACCACTACGGTCGCAGGTTTGAATCCTTCCTCTGGCATGGGTGTGTGTGATGTCCTTAGGTTAGTTAGGTTTAAGTATTTCTAAGTTCTAGAGGACTGATGACCCCAGAAGTTAAGTCCCATAGTGCTCAGAGCCATTTGAACTAAACACATAAAGCGTAGGAAGATATGTGTCTGCAGATATGGAATCGCAAGCAAATAGAAATTAATATGTTAAAGATAGAAAGAATATTAAAAAATAACTTTTTCTCTAATAATGTATGGTAAGAGGTAGTACTGCAAAAGTATCTTCACCTGCTTGGATTCATCATATGCAAAAATAAATCGCTGACTAATAAATATACAATAGTTCGTAAGTAATCTGCAAGAAAATACAAATCAGTTTCCTTCTTACTAATCTAATTAAACCCTAGAAATATATTCAGCTGCTATTGGAGTGCTTATTATAACCAAATAAATCCTGCGTGTCAGCTTTTTGCAAGCAACACATACCCATTTACGTGCACATCCTTTAAGAATGGAGTATCATTAGACAGATTATGTTTCGTACTAGTTTATTTACGATCAAAATTTTCACGAAATAACTATAACACAAGAACGCATTTTTTATTTTTTTGTGAAATGATTTCTGGAAGGAAAGTATTCTGGAGTCAGTGCGTAATTCTGATTATGAAATTTCCTTTAGTTCTATCACGTCAAAATTTCTTTAACATAATATCTATTGTTTTTAAGGTTTAACTAATTGAAGCACAAATACTAAAATAAAATTTCAGTCATTGGCATATTTTTTAAATTGGTATATGTTTTACAGGCACACTAAAAACATTTGGAACTGTTGTCTTATCAACATTATGAATACTCTGTTATATTTAATTTTCAGACTTCCTCTTTTTTGTTTCACTCATAAAACTTCCATCTTTATTGTCTGTCTTCAACGTCCAGCTTTCGGTCGATCTTCCCTGTTATCTCTTTTTTATCTCTTTGAGGACGTGGTAGAAACGCTCTCCTTGTTCTTTCACTATAATGTCCCAGCGTTTCAGGAAAGTAGACAAAGTGCGAATGTGAGAGCTTCTTAAAATTTTACAACATAGTTTTGATAATATTCTTGTAATTTGTATATGTTTTATTCCATAGTAAGTTATTAGTAACAGGCCTGAAGGTAGTCCATGCATCTTTTTTTTCTAATTGGTAATTCGTGATCCTTCACATTGTTTGTGAACTTGGAGACCAACTTTCAATATTTCTTGAGTGATGAAAGAAAACTTCATAGAATGGTACTTAAACCAGGATACTGTTTGTGGAAGACTGCTTCATCAAGCCCATTTTGAATGTTGTTTTGGAAAGAATAATCTTGTGTTGTCTGGGTGCGGTTCATCCTAGACGTCCTTAGTTCCAGACACAAAAGTCTCCGATTTAGTCACACCTCTTAACTCCAATGCTTCACCTTGGGCCGGCTACTCCAGTCGCATAAAACACAGGGCATTTTCGTTTACCCAGATTGCTGTCCTAAACAAGATACTATAACTAAAAAAATAAGCCTTATTCCATTATGAAAAAGAAACTGTGCATGGTAGATGACATCAAAGAGTATTTTTTAAACCAACAAAAAAGTTAGGAACGCATACGTAATTTCGGTCATTTGATGTTATGCAGACTGAAGTAGTCCAGAAAAACTCTCTTCAGTATATCGAAGCACATTTATCGTTGACGTGCGGTTTTTAAGCATACGCTTTCACATATGAGGAAGAAAGCACAGGGTACCAGAGGAATGTTACAAATTCTGCTGTCATTAATCCTGTAATACCTCCGTTTTTATCCCGACCTGACCTGATCGAATAGGCGCCCAGTATTTATTACTAACATGACCGTGAACCTAATGGGGCTGGTAATCGGAATTGACTGCTAAGGAAGTTGTTACTTTCCAGTTCGTCCTGTTCAATACGATAATACTGAATGTCTGGTAATAAGTAACACCAACACAGTTTTACTACACTCCTGGAAATTGAATTCATTGTCCCAGGAAGAGGAAACTTTATTGACACATTCCTGGGGTCAGATACATCACATGATCACACTGACAGAACCACAGGCACATAGACACAGGCAACAGAGCATGCACAATGTCGGCACTAGTACAGTGTATATCCACCTTTCGCAGCAATGCAGGCTGCTATTCTCCCATGGAGACGATCGTAGAGATGCTGGATGTAGTCCTGTGGAACGGTTTGCCATGCCATTTCCACCTGGCGCCTCAGTTGGACCAGCGTTCGTGCTGGACGTGCAGACCGCGTGAGACGACGCTTCATCCAGTCCCAAACATGCTCAACAGGGGACAGATCCGGAGAGATTGCTGGCCAGGGTAGTTGACTTACACCTTCTAGAGCACGTTGGGTGGCACGATCGCGTTACTTGACTAGTTCAAACAGCGATGGCTTGTGTCAGCTCCTAGCAAAGCACCCACAGCCAAGGGTACCTTGTACTGACGTTTCGTTGGTTGGGGATTGTAAGGGGTCCGTAGGCCCTTAATATAACTTTGCACTCGGCACAGGTCGATAGGGCGAACAATCGATTGTGACGTGTTGCGAGAGTGAGTGTCGAGATACGCCAGAGTGGTTGGCGGGAATGCGTGTGTGTGGAGGCCATTATTGAATTACACGGTCTTTAACCGAGAAGGGTGTCACCATCGCTGTGGTTAGACCCCTAAATAATAAATTAATACCGGGAAAGTGATGAAGTATCTTTATAAAAGTGATCAGTGACGTTACTAGTGCCGATATTCAGTTTCTCGTCCACCGCGCCGGCCTAATCTTGGATTGCAGTGTTGGATGCAGTGATGGATTAGCGTGTGACGATAATGGAAAATGAAGAAAGCCTGTTATGAGATTAGCCGTAATTAGATATGTATGACAAAGGCAGTGGTTGTCTTCTTCTTGTGTTTTGAGAAGAATAGAAGTTCGTAATTACACTCCTGGAAATGGAAAAAAGAACACATTGACACCGGTGTGTCAGACCCACCATACTTGCTCCGGACACTGCGAGAGGGCTGTACAAGCAACGATCACACGCACGGCACAGCGGACACACCAGGAACCGCGGTGTTGGCCGTCGAATGGCGCTAGCTGCTCAGCATTTGTGCACCGCCGCCGTCAGTGTCAGACAGTTTGCCGTGGCATACGGAGCTCCATCGCAGTCTTTAACACTGGTAGCATGCCGCGACAGCGTGGACGTGAACCGTATGTGCAGTTGACGGACTTTGAGCGAGGGCGTATAGTGGGCATGCGGGAGGCCGGGTGGACGTACCGCCGAATTGCTCAACACGTGGGGCGTGAGGTCTCCACAGTACATCGATGTTGTCGCCAGTGGTCGGCGGAAGGTGCACGTGCCCGTCGACCTGGGACCGGACCGTAGCTACGCACGGATGCACGCCAAGACCGTAGGATCCTACGCAGTGCCGTAGGGGACCGCACCGCCACTTCCCAGCAAATTAGGGACACTGTTGCTCCTGGGGTATCGGCGAGGACCATTCGCAACCGTCTGCATGAAGCTGGGCTACGGTCCCGCACACCGTTAGGCCGTCTTCCGCTCACGCCCCAGCATCGTGCAGCCCGCCTCCAATGGTGTCGCGACAGGCGTGAATGGAGGGACGAATGGAGACGTGTCGTCTTCAGCGATGAGAGTCGCTTCTGCCTTTGTGCCAATGATGGTCGTATGCGTGTTTGGCGCCGTGCAGGTGAGCGCCACAATCAGGACTGCATACGACCGAGGCACACAGGGCCAACACCCGGCATGATGGTGTGGGGAGCGATCTCCTAAACTGGCCGTACACCTCTGGTGATCGTCGAGGGGACACTGAATAGTGCACGGTACATCCAAACCGTCATCGAACCCAACGTTCTACCATTCCTAGACCGGCAAGGGAACTTGCTGTTCCAACAGGACAATGCACTTCCGCATATATGTGTGTTCGTTTCACACCTCCTCCTATACTGTCAGGCAACAATCATTGTGGGAGTACAAACCAACTATCTATCATAGTTCAGGAGATATGACATTATAAACAATGAGAAGCGTGAAAAACTGCCGCATCATGTCTGACATTTACATGCGCATCTTACTTATGTGCTACTAACTCTTTTGCAGGCAGTATCGACATGTGCCCTTAGAGCATAGACAAAAATATATGACGGTACCGTTCATAGCTCAGGAGATATGCCATCATGCACACTGAGGAGCGTGAAAAACTGCCGCATCATGCATGAGGGTTAAATTCATTACCTCTTTGCTACTAACTCTATTCGCAACATATCTCGCAGACAGTATCCACATGTGCCGATGAATCCGCCAACACAAATATACTGTTGTACAACTCTTGGTTCAAGAGATATGACGTCATACACACTGAGATACGTGGAAAAATGCCACATCATGTATCCAGCTTTTAATGCAAGCATTCTTTACTAGGAAAATCCTTCCGAAAGTAATGCCTCCTATTTTTTGTGGCGACTTTGGATGTCCGCGCCAGAAGCCGTTGGTTTAGTGCTAATGCTTGAACCTTCCTCTTTCATTTGCGAGTGGTTACGTTGCTCTGCGGTACTTGGCGCCAGCAAAGGAGTGTTGGGTCTCTCAGATGCTTACAGAAGAACAAAATACTCATCAAATAGAAATTTTCCGGGACCTGCTGGACCAATATGAAGGTGAAGGTGACAATTTTCTGAATAGCATCGTCACGTGAGATGAGACGTGCTGTCACTAAAAGGAGCCGAATCCCAAAAGACAGTCCATGGAATGGCGGCATTCGAATTCTCCGTGAAAGGAGAACTTCAAGACACAGACGTCTGCAGGCAAAGTGACGTGCATAGCCTTATGAGATAGCCAGGGTGTGGTTCTTTAGGATGTCCTGGAGTCTGGAGAAACTGTCAGTTCAGCACGCGACAAGACGACATTGACAAAGCTGAAATCCCAAATTTCCAGGGTAGGGTGAGAGAGGAAGACCAACTATCACTTGCAACGTGATAACTCCTGGCCTCACCTCAGTTTTGCTACCACGGAACTCAGTGCAAAATTCAGCTGCACTGTCTTATCACATCCACTGTACAATACCGATTTGGTGACTTCAGATAATCATCTCTTTGGGTCTCCGAAGTACAGACTATTTAGCGGAAATTTTCAAGACTCTGATGCTGTTGTCAAAGCAGTAAGGAAGTGGTTAGCCTCAGCTGGATCCGATTTTTACATGCACGGCATGCAGGCTGTGGTTCATCGTTGGCAAAAGTGCATAACAAATGGTAGTGACTACGTGGGAAAATGACAATCTGTAGCTGAAATATTGCTCTATTCAGCTGTTGTGTTGCGATTTACGTATCTCCTGTAGTTTTCATGAATAAAAATAGGAGCCGACCGGAGTGGCCGTGCGGTTCTAGGCGTTACAGTCTGGAACCGAGCGACCGCTACGGTCGCAGGTTCGAATCCTGCCTCGGGCATGGATGTGTGTGATGTCCTTAGGTTAGTTAGGTTTAACTAGTTCTAAGTTACTGATAACCTCAGAGGTTAAGTCGCATAGCGCTCAGAGCCATTTGAATAAAAATAGGAGGTACTAAGACACCCCTACAGTGGAGCCAATTTAAGGAAATTCCTGACAGTTGGCAGCGCTTTTGACAGATTTCAACCAAGAAGCACAAAAGCTGTAGGTAAAAGCGAAAGCCGTCTTTAGAGGTTTACAAAATCACGTTCTAGATACACGAAGCAGTTGCGCTCTGCGTACAGAAACGGCCCGGAATGACGCATCTTAATTTGGATACGGTATTTATACGTTTATATATTATGCAGATTTCTTTGTAAAACTGTTTCATAATTTTAAAGGTATGTTCACGAATACATCGAAATGAAATTTTTTCGAGACTTCACTACAATCATAGTTCACTATAGGGTGAGTTCACTTTCTGACAGAAAACTGCCAAAATGAATACCTGAGCATTGCCAGGTTTATCAGCGTTGTATATAAAAAAAATCCCAAGGAAGGTCTCCCAGGTATCACGATCTGTGTTCAGTTCAAGGATGTACATCTTGTATGTATGTATTGGACTGGGACCTGGAAACGACGAAGAGGCTTCGTCCCCACGGCCCCACCGTGGCCCTCAGTGGTACACAACCCCACAACAGGCTACAGCAGTCCACCCACCCCACCGCCGCCCGACACCGAACCCAGGGTTACTGTGCGGTTCGACCCCCAGTGCCCCCACCTCCCCGGGAACGTCTCACAGCAGACGAGTGTAACCCCAATGATTGCATGGTAGAGTAATTATGACGTACGCGTACGTGGAGACAGGTTTGCGCAGCAATCGCCGACATAGTGTAACTAAGGCGGAGTAAGAGGAACCAGCCCGCATTGGTCGAGGCAGATGGAAAACCACCTAAAAACCCTCCACAGATCGGCCGCCACACCTGCCCTCTACTCTGATCCGCCGGGCGGATTCACACCGGGGACGGGCACGCCTTCCCACTCGGGACGCAGTGCGCTAGACCGCACGGCTAGCCGGGCGGGCATGTTCATCTTACTGCACAAAAAGCTGTCTAAAATATAGAGAAACGAGTTTTTCCATTTATTGTCAGATTATGCAGAATGCGATAATGGATGTTTCTGGGCCCCGTGCTGTTCTTACGTCAGCTGATTGACTACGGTTTACTTCACTCACTATTCTGGGCTCTTACAGGCAATACTGTGGTCCTGCGCTAGTTTTCTCAACGAGGTCCTCAGTATCAGTTGCAAGTCGTTGTAGAAATAGCTCTATCACATTGTTTGGGAATCATACCGACACTATTAATTTTTCCTCACGTGTCTGAAATGAATCGCTGTGTGTTTAAACTACCACAAACATATCATCATCATCATCATTTAAGACTGATTATGCCTTTCAGCGTTCAGTCTGGAGCATAGCCCCCTTAAAAAATTCCTCCATGATCCCCTATTCAGTGCTAACATTGGTGCCTCTTCTGATGTTAAACCTATTACTTCAAAATCTTTCTTAACCGAATCCAGGTATCTTCTCCTTGGTCTGCCCCGACTCCTCCTACCCTCTACTGCTGAACCCATGAGTCTCTTGGGTAACATTGCTTCTCCCATGCGTGTAACATGACCACTCCATCTAAGCCTCTTCGCCCTGACTGCTACATCTATAGAGTTCATTGCCAGTTTTTCTTTGATTTCCTCATTGTGGACACCCTCCTGCCATTGTTCCCATCTAATAGTACCTGCAATCATCCTAGCTACTTTCATATCCGTAACCTCAACCTTGTTGATAAGGTAACCTGTATCCACCCAACTTTCGCTCCCATACAACAAAGTTGGTCGAAAGATTGAACGGTGCACAGATAACTTAGTCTTGTTACTGACTTCCTTCTTGCAGAAGAGAGTAGATCGTAGCTGAGCGCTCACTGCATTAGCTTTGCTACACCACGCTTCCAGTTCTTTCACTATGTTGCCATCCTGTGAGAATATGCATCCTAAGTACTTGAAACTGTCCACCTGTTCTAACTTTGTTCCTCCTATTTCGCACTCAATCCGTTTATATTTCTTTCCCACTGATATTACTTTCGTTTTGGAGATGCTAATCTTCATACCATAGTCCTTACATTTCTGATCTAGCTCTGAAATATTACTTTGCAAACTTTCAATCGAGTCTGCCATCACAACTAAGTCGTCTGCATGTGCAAGACTGCTTATTTTGTGTTCACATATCTTAATCTCACCCAGCCAGTCTATTGTTTTCAACATATGATCCATAAGTAATACGAACAACAGTGCAAACAGGTTGCAGCCTTGTCTTACCCCTGAAACTACTCTGCACCATGGACTCAATTTACCGTCAACTCTAACTGCTGCCTGACTATCCATGTAAAGACCTTTAATTGCTTGCAAAAGTTTGCCTCCTATTCCATAATCTCGTAGAACAGACAATAACTTCCTCCTAGGAACACGGTCATGTGCCTTTTCTAGATCTATAAAGCATAGATACAGTTCCACTCATAACACTTCTCTATTATTTACCATAAGCTAAAGATCTGGTCCTGACAACCTCTAAGAGGCCTAAACCCACACTGATTTTCATCCAATTGTTCCTCAACTAATACTCGCACTTTCCTTTCAACAATACCTGAGAAGATTTTACCCACAACGCTGATTAAAGAGATACCTCTGTAGTTGTTACAATCTTTTCTGTTTCCATGCTTACAGATTGGTGTGATTACTGCTTTTGTCCACTCTGATGGAACCTGTCCCGACTCCCAGGCCATTTCAATTATCCTGTGTAGCCATTTAAGACCTGACATCCACTGTATTTGATGAGTTCCGACTTAATTTCATCCACCCCATCTGCTTTATTGCACTGCAATCTATTGACCATTTCCTCTACTTCCTCAAATGTGATCCTATTTCCATCATCATTCCTATCTCATTCTACCTCGAAATCTGAAACATTACTGATCGTATTTTCACCTACATTGAGCATCTCTTCAAAATATTCCCTCCATCTGCCCAAGGCATCCACAGGATTCACCAGCAGTTTTCCTGACCTGTCCAAAATACTTGTCATTTCCTTCTTACCTCTGTTTCGAAGACTGCTAATTACACTCCAGAATGGTTTTCCAGCAGCTTGACCCATAGTCTCCAACCTGTTTCCAAAGTCTTCCCAAGATTTCTTCTTGGATGCTGCAATTATCTATTTGGCTTTGTTTCTTTCTTCAACATAACTTTCTCTGCCTACCTAAGTTCTAGTATGTAGCCATTTTTGATACACCTTCTCTTTCCGTTTACAGGCTGCCTTGACTGTGTCATTCCACCAAGCTGTTTGCTTCATCCTACTTTTACACACTACTGTTCCAAGACATTCTTTAGCCACTTCTAGTACTGTGTCCCTGTACCTTGTCCATTCCTTTTCCAATGATTGTAATTGACTACATTCAACTAACTGGTACCTTTCTGAGATCTCTGTTATGTACTTGTGCATGATTTCCTTATCCTGAAGTTTCTCCATTCTTATCCTCCTACATATGGACCTGACCTCCTGCACTTTCGGCCTCACAATCCCAATTTCACTGCAGATTAAATAATGATCAGTGTCATCAAAGAATCCCCTGAATACACGTGTGTCCCTCACAGCCTTCCTGAATTCCTGATCTGTTATTATATAGTCAATGACAGATCTGGTTCCCCTGCCTTCCCAAGTATACCGGTGAATGTTCTTATGTTTAAAAAAGGAGTTTGTGATTACTAAGCCCATACTGGCACAGAAATCCAAGAGTTGTTTCCCATTCCTGTTGGCCTCCATATCCTCTCCAAATTTGCTCGTAACCTTTTCATACCGTTCTGTTCGATTTCTAATCCTGGCATTAAAATCACCCATGAGCAGAACACTGTCCTTGTCCTTTACTCTAACAACTACATCACTGAGTGCCTAATAACAACATCTTATGTTGATCTGTCTCTTCACAATACGAATATACTGACACAATCCTAATTTTCTTGCTAGACACTGTCAAATCTATCCACATCAGTCGTTCGTTCACATACCTTACTGCAACTACGCTGGGTTCCATTTCTTTCCTGATGTAAAGCCCTACACCCCATTGTGCTATTCCTGCTTTGACTCCTGACAGGTAGACCTTGTATTCTCCCACTTCCTCTTCTTTCTCCCCCCTTACCCGAATGTCACTAACAGCTAAAACGTCCAACCCCATCTTACTTGCAGCCTCTGCCAGCTCTACCTTCTTCCCAGCGTAGCCCCCATTGACATTAATAGCTCCCCATCTCATTACCATTTGTTTGCCAAGTCGTATCTTAGGAGTCCCTGGTTTGTCAGTTAGAGGTGGGACTCCGTCACCTCGAAAGGTCCGAGGCATTTTGCTCTGATTGTTGCCAGCATCATATTTAAAGTATCAGGGAAGCAGGTTGCTAGCCTTACTTGCCCCGAGTCCCATTGAGTTTTACCCCTAACTGTTGAGGGACTAACCGGTGGATTTGGTAGTCCACCACAAACATATTTCCAGATTTATTTCATTTCCTTTATATTTTCTTTTTTTAGGTTTTTTCCTTTTTTCTGCTCCTCTGCCGCATTTTTGCATTCTTTATTCCATCAAATCATCCCTTAAAAGGAGCTGATCGTTCTATGTAGTGGGGAACCTCGCTGCTCCTTTAATATTTTTACTGAACTTCGTACAGTCCGCACTGTCTTTGACTCTCGTCCAGCACAGATAAATGTTCTGAGGTTCTGAGGCTGGCACATGCATCTAACTCCCCGAGCGTAGTGGCGTGTAGTGTTGCTACCTCTGTATCACGGGGAACCGGGTTCGATTCCCGTCCGGGTTGGGGATTTTCTCCGCCCGGGAACTGGGTGTTTGTGTTGTCCTCATCGTTTCATCCTTGTCATCATCATTCGTGACAATGGATAGACTGGACTACGAAAAAAATTGGACTGTGAAAAAATTTGGACTTCTTACGGGCGCTGATGACCGCGCAGTTGAGCGACCCACAAACCAAACAACGTCGTCGTACCGGCGAGTAGTGATGAGGGGTGAGGAGGAAAAGGAAAACGAAAGCTGCGGCCAGAATCCGCTAGAGCGTGCTGGTAATATTAGCTGCCATCTACCCGTTTGAAGAAAAAAACAAAAAAAAGAAGAATTCAATGAGGAATGGAAACTGCTTTACTCTTCGTTTAGTTTGAAGGGCATGCAGAGCGTTTAATAGAGTACTGCAGAATTATAGGATGGAAAACACTCATTGGAACCTCATTACAGCTCAGCGATATAGACATATGTCTTCTGACGAGCGTGAGTAAATCCTGGCTGAACTGTAGAGCATTAGGGAGGCACTTCATTTGAGGGTAAGCGAAGTGGTGACAAAATCTTACACTGGCGTCCGGAGTAGACGCGAGGTTAGAGGTGCCCTGTCACGGATTGCGCTGCCCCTCCCGCCGGAGGGTCGAGTCCTCCCTCGGGCATGGTTGTTGTGTGTGTTCTTCTTAGCATAAGTTAGTTTAAGTAGTGTGCAAGTCTAGGGACCAATGGCCTCAGCAGTTTCGGTCCCTTAGGAATTCACTCACATTTGAACATTTTCTTTTCGCGTATCACCAGTTGTTTGCATTCGTTACATCTCTTAACGGAAGTTGAAAATTATTTGGTAACAAATAGTGCGCATAGGACTGATGCTATCGAACATAAATTAATCCTATGGAAATATTAGCTTCAAGTTGGTGACATGGGACATTCCACGGAGTTCACGGCATTCAGTTTTGGACCAGACATGACTGATTAATGGAAACATTTCATTACGCATTCTGAAAGGGATTCCAAGACCTTGCGCGACTGAAGACTGATTTCTATTTATTTGTCAGATTGTTCTCGATTTTGGGTGCTGATGTACCTTATGAGTTCCAACCTGAGCTGACCCACATACAGCGTAGAACCATGTCCAACGAAATAATGGCCCAATTCAGAAATTTACAAGAATTCTATAAAATGTTACTCCACGAGCAATATCCTCGATTGCACAGACAAGCCAGCAAAGTTAATTCAGTGTCTGGCTCAACATGTGTGTGCGCACATTTTTTTCTGCAAAAAAAAGTAACAAAGTCCCATCAACGTTAGATTTTAACATATTTTCATCTGCATAACTCCATGTCTTTGTAGTGTTAGCCTGTACGATATGTATCTCATATTCTAAAATGGAAATGTATATCAGTTTATGAACATCAAAACTTATTGTTAAATGCCTGACGTGAAGCTTTTCGTGAGTCTGCTCACAGTGTTATCACTATCTAATGCACTTATTTAATAAAGTCATTGCTTTATTAGGAAAATAAAAAGTTGAAACTAACGTTGGTGACAAACTCCTACTGTGTGTTGGCTTATCCGCCTTGTAGAAGTACTCACGCTTTCCTGCAAACATGTTTCCTAGGTCTCCCGCGTTTGCAGTATTCAGCATATCGCCGTTTCACTCACTCACACGCACACTCACTCACACACACTAACACACTCTCACACACACACAAACACTCACACACGCACACACACACACACACACACACACACACACACACACACACACACACACACACACACACATCACTCACACTCCGACGATCCCACACACACACTTGCTCGGAATAGCGCAGAGCGCTGGTCATGACCAAGCCTCATCTGCAGGAGGAGCAGCAGTGGATGTCAGGAAAAACGAAAGAGTATCAGGGTTTAACGTCCCCGAGGAATGATATCATGGAACCACCAAAAACTACTGTGAAACAATGCTTCCTCTTCGAGATCTTCTTCTCTCTCCCTGTATTCGGCATTGCTAGTTACGCCCTCATTCTTAAAATCATTGACCTCTCCTTGTTCTTCGTATAAATATTCTGATCACTCCATAATAATTCATTCATCATTCATTTTTGTACTCTAGTGACATGGCCGTTCCTGATAGTATTTGTTCTTTAATCCGCCCATCCAAGCTGTTCACGCTCAGTTATTTCCTGATGTCTGTGTTCCTCCTCCTGTCATATAAAGTGTATCCAGCTACTCTTCTTAAGAATCACATCTCAAATGCTTCTATTCTTCCTTCATTTCCTTTTGTTACAGTCCACGACTCACCTCCACAACTCGTGGTTGGTAAGCTAACATCGTACGCTGAGGCGCCAAAGAAAATGGTACAGGCATGCTTATTCAAATACAGAGATATGTAAAGAGGCAGGATACGGCTTTGCGGTCGACAACGCCTGTATAAGACAACAAGCAGTGTCTCGCGCATTTGCTGGATCCTTTACTGAAGCTACAATGGCAGGTTATCAAAATTTAAATGAGTTTGAACGTGGTGTTACAGTCGGCGCCCGACATAGGGACATAGCATCTCCGTGGTAGGGATGAAGTGGGCATTTTCTCGCGCGAGCATATCGGGAATAAGTTAAAACATCAAATCTCAGACATCGCTGCGGCCGGAAAGAGATCTTGCAAGAACGGGACCAACGACGACTGAAGTGCAACCATTCTGCAGATTGCTAAAGATTTCAATGCTGAGCCATCAACAAGTGTTAGCGTGAGAACTATTCAACGAAAGCCGGCCGGGGTGACAAAGCGGTTCTAGGCGCTATAGTCTGGAACCGCAAGACCGCTACGGTCTCAGGTTCGAATCATGCCTCGGGCAGGGATGTGTGTGATGTCCTTAGGTTAGTTAGGTTTAAGTAGTTCTAAGCTGTAGGGGACTGATGACCTCAGAAGTTAAGTCTCATAGTGCTCAGAGCCATTTGAACCATATTTTTATTCAACGAAACATCATCGATATGGGCTTTCGGAGCCGAGGGCCCACTCATGCACCCTTTATGATTGCACGAAACATTACGCCTCGTCGCGGCCGTCAACACGGAAATTGGACTGTTGATGACTGAAAACATGTTGCCTCTTCGCACAAGTCTCGTTTCAAATTGTATTGAGCGGATGGACGTGTACCGGTATGGAGACAGCCTCATGAATCCATGGACCCTGCATGTCAGCAGGAGACTGTTCAGGCTGGTGGAGGCTCTGTAACGGTGTAGGGAGTGTGTAGTTGGAGTGATATGGGACCCCAGATCAGTCTAGATACGACTCTGAGAGGAGACATATACGTAAGCATCCTGTCTGGTCACCTGCACCCATTCATGTCGATTGTGCGTTGTGGCGCACTTGGGCAATTCCAGCAGGACAATGCGACACCCCACACTTCCAGAATTGCTACAGAGTCACTACAGGAACATTTCACTTCCGCTGGCCACCAGACTCCCCTGACATGAATATTATTGAGCATATCTCGGAGGCCTTGCAACGTGCTGTTCAGAAGACATCTCCACCCCCTCGTACTCTTACGGATTTATGGACAGCTTTGCAGGATTCATGGTGTCAGATCCCTCCAGCACTACTCCAGACATTCGTGGTGTCCATGCCACATCGTGTTGAGGCACTTCTGCGTGCTCGCGGGGGCCCTACACGATATTAGGTTCTTTGGGTATTCAGTGTATATGAGGGCTTGAGTAGAGTAATACGCTGCCTGTCAAAAAATTTCCAGGACGCAAACGAATAGGAGGAAACGAAATAAAACTTCACTGGTTTAGAGGCTGTGTGTAATGTTATTTCAGTGATAACAATACAGAGTCAGATTTACGAAGAAGTTAAACGTGTCAGCCCACTTATCAGTATGATGATGCTCCCCTTCTGGCCTAGATGTACTCATTGAATCGGTTGTGAAAGATGTCATAAATCCTTTGTACCCTCCACTGAGCCAATCTGGTCAACGGCAGTTGTAGCTGGTCCTTGATAGCGTAGATATTGGCAATGAAACAAAATTAACTTATTGTTGGTCCTTCATGTGTTTTGTTGGGACAGATTTGTCAGATGTGGCTGTGGGAGAACCACATCTGCCAACAACACGTGCTATGCGTGTACGAGATTGCAACACGATACTGTCGTATTGGAAGTAATACATGTGGATGCATGATTTATGTGACGTCTGTTGTGCCGTCAGAGTTCCCTCAGGCATTTCTTGCTGTGCCTCTCCAAAACAATGGAAGAATAGGACATCGCCGTAGGTCTCCGCCATACTCGCCGATGATGGTCATTTGGGGTAGAGCAGAAGCTCTATTCATCGCTGATCACAATGTGACACCATTCATCAGCAATCCATGCCTCCTGACACCACTCCACCACTCTAAAAGCGACCGCTTTTGTTGTGGTGTTATCGGCAGCCGACGCATAAGACGGTAACTACCTTCTTCGGCTGCTGCTAGATTCCGACCAATGGCACAGTATGACATAGAATGTTGCTCGGAGTGCAGTACTTGTTCTCGGATGGCAGAAGCAGATGTGAAGTGGCAACGATGTGCTTGGTGTAGAATTCGTCGATCCTCCCTTTTGGTGGTCAGACATGGAGACATGGTCGATCGTCGTCGATAAATATGCCTGCACTCTCGTTCCCATGTAGTTGAATATCAGGCCACTGTCACATTATAATACCTCAAAAATCTGGATACTGCACAATGAAGCCCCTTCCAAAATTTGTCAGATGCTGGTAACGGTGTCTCACACGTGTGCACGGCGTCTACGTCTCCATCAGAGCAGTGAGCACTAAACATCGGACGTTGTTGGTGGTGGTGGTTAGTGTTTAACGTCCCGTCGACAACGGGTTCATTAGAGACGGAGCGCAAGCTCGGGTTAGGGAAGGAATTTGGCCGTGCCCTTTCAAAGGAACCATCCAGGCATTTGCCTGAAACGATTTAGGGAAATCACGGAAAACCTAAATCAGGATGGCTGGAGACGGGACTGAACCGTCGTCCTCCCGAATGCGAACCCAGTGTACTAAAACATCGGACGTTGTTCTAGTCTCTTGTGTGTCACACCAGGCCTGGTAACAACACTAAACACAAACAACACTAATGGAATCTGGCGGCTGTTCAACGTTTCACAGAGGGTTGAAACTCCAATCGTGTACATACCAACCGATGGTCCGTTCATGTACAAAGTTACATTGACATCTGACCGTGTCTTTGGGTGCTTCACATTTTTTGTCAGGCAGTGTGTATTTTTATCAACAGACAATTAGTTTCGTCAAGCAACAGTCGTCAAGTAACGGACCGTTGCTGTTCACAATATATATAAATGACCTTGTGGATAACATCGGAAGTTTACTGAGGCTTTTTGCGAATGATGCTGTAATATATCGAGAGGTTGTAACAATGGAAAATTGTACGGAAATGCAGGAGGATCTGCAACGAATTGACGCATGGTGTAGGGAATGGCAGAATGTTGGAATATGTGCGGTAATAATGACCCTGTGGTTTATCCTAGTAACACAAGTAACTTCATTTAAAGCATCTGAAGATTTATGGAAAGCTTGTGTCAGTGTTATCTGGAATACAATCTTTGAAATTCTGAATATAGTAGGTGTAATACACAGGGAGCGAAAGCTTATTTACATGAAACTTTGAAGCAGATTAAACCTCTGTGTCGGACCGAGACTCAAACACGCGACCTTTGCCGTTCGCGGGCAGCACCAAATGCACTTGACTGGGTGGCTCAGTTGGTAGAGCACATTCCTCCAAAATGCAAAAGTACCGAATTCGAGTCTCAGTCCAGCACGCAATTTTAATGTCCCAGGAAATTTCACATCAGTGTACACTCCACAACAGAGAAAAAATTTCATTCCAGATTATTCACAACTTGTACAGCGACCTGCCAGCAGTAATGAAAGTCGAAGGAAGCCAGCGGGAAGCAGTGTCTGACAAGGCTGTGAGACAGGACTGTACCTTATCTATGATGTCAGACTTACATTGAGAAAGTAGTAAAACGAAACCAAGCAGGAAGCACGTAATTCTGCCAGAAACAGCAAAGGACTAGGATAAGAATTGAATTCTGTCACAGGCAGCAAACGACTAAGAAAAGCATGAAATTCTATCAGAGGCGGCTAAGGGCTGGGAAAAGCAATTAATTCTGTTAGAGGCAGAAAAGACTAGGAAAAGCATGTAATTCTATCAGTGGCTGAAAAGAAGTAGGAAAAGCATACAATTCGATCAGAGGCAGTACTAGGACTAGCAAATGCATTAATTCTGCCAGAGTCAGAAAAGGACTAGGAAAAGCATGTAACGTTGTCAGATGCAGTAAAAGTCTAGAAGATGCTTGAAATTATGTCAGCAACAGCAAAGGAGAAGGAAAAGCGTGCAATTATGTCAAAGATAACAAAGGACTAGAAAAATCATGTAATTCTGTCAGAGGCAGCGAAGGACTAGGAAAAGCATTAAATCTGTCAGAGGCAGCAAAGGACTACTGAATGAATGTAATTCTGTCAGAGGCTGCAAAGTACTAAAAAAGCACACAATTCTATCACAAATAACATAAGGAATAGCAAATGCATTAATTCAGTCAGAATCAGCAAGGGAGTAGGAAAAGCAAATAGTTCTGTCAGAGACAAAAAGGGACTAGGAAATGCCTGTATTTCAGCGAGAGGCAGCAAAGGACTAGGAAAGGTCTGTAGTTGTTTCAGATGCAGGAAGAGACTAGGAAATGCGGGTAATTGAGTCACAGTCAGCAAAGGAGTAGGAATGGCATGTAATCCTCTCAGAGGCAGCAAGGGAGTAGGGATCGCATACGTTCTGTCAAAATTCCACTCAATATAATAGCGCAACCTATTGCATCGTTCTACTGTCATAAACATATAACTTTTCTTATTTGTACTTGTATTTTTTCTCAGTTGCTAGAGAAGAAGTGCTGATACATGTGTCCCACGTTCAAAATGTGCTGCCAAGAAACTCCAAATATCTCAACAAAAGGACTGAAAATATATTATTTCTAAGAAGTAAATGATTGTAATGATTATTTCAGTTGTAGATGGTTGGTTGGTGGGCAGTGTTTAACGTCCCGTCGACAACGAGGTCATTAGAGACGGAGCGCAAGCTCGGTTTAGAGAAGAATTGGAAAGGAAGTCGGCCGTGCACTTTCAAAGGAACCATCCCAGCATTTGCCTGAAACGATTTAGGGAAATCACGGTAAACCTAAATCAGGATGGCCGGAGGCGGAATTGAACCGTCGTCCTCCCCAATACGATCAGTTGTAGAGTACGTAAGTGGACTACATAAATTAGGTGAAGCATTTATGTTTTACGGAAGAAAAATTCATGTGCAAAATACAACTGACACTTTGTCTTATTTATAAAGTAATCCCATCATATTTTTCTGGCTGCAATATGAATCGAAAAGGGGAAAGGAAGGGAGTTGCATTTAGAGATGATTCAAAGAATAATTAGGAGTTATAATTGTGTGCTACTAAAGAATTCTGTAAAATCTGGCCTACTTTACAGCGTAATACACGGTTCCTGCGGGAGCTCGCCTCGGCGCACGGAAATGCGATCGCTGCCAGAGCGAAGTGGTCACAGACGCCCCCCCACGGTATCGTTCTGTGCCCACTGATAGCGAGCCACACATGGCTCAGGATGGCGCCGCCCACACATCCAGGAGCAGCCTCACACGCTCCGCTTGCACGGTAGCAAACCCAACTGCGGAAATTATGTTCCTATCGTATGACTGCATTCCACCGTCCTTTTTTGATTTATGTTACTTGAATGTCCCGTGACCAGATTAACAACGCTAAAGGTGATTTTCTCCATGATTCTTACCCAATGGCGCTAAGACGAATCCCTCACACTTATATGCGTACTGTCATATCGCTGGCTTAGTTGTGGAGTATCTCTGCAGGCAGCGCATTTGCAGAGTCGAGCACGAGGCACGGAACTGTTATGTTGTGTTGTGGGTAGCTCTGCATGTGAGAGGCATTATTAGTATGGAAGCTGAAGTGTTGCTACAAGTGATATTACAGTAAAGAGATGAAATATGGAAATGATTCAGAGAAAAGTGCGTCAAGAAGCAATTAAAAAATGAGCAGTGCCGATAATAACGTATTTGTGTATCCTCTCGTTGCGCGTCGCACAGCATCAATCAAACGCGCCGTGTTCGGTCTCTCAGATGAAATAATATGAATCAGTAATACTATTTACCACAAAAAGAGAGCATTTGAGCGCCAGTGTCTTGTAGCGAGCGTGAGAAAGTACGTTCGGTCATCGCGTTCCGCAATCATCAACAATCACTCGCGCCGCTACGGCTACACGCAGGCTCGTACAAGTGAGAACTGAGAACTGAAAAATTAATTTTACGAACAGTCTTATATCGTTACTAGTGTCAAAGAAGACTGGTACCAAATATCGGTGTATGCGTGACGAGCGTAAGAACTTCCGTGCGATCATGCGGCTTCCGCATCAAAAATCACCAGCGTCATGTCGGTTACACGTACGCTCGTCTGAGTGATATTGTACACTGTTAATCATCCATTAATTGGAATAAACATTTATGAATTAGAATGTAAACAGTGCAATCTGCGATTTCTTATCGTCTCAGAGTATAGATGTTCATACCAGACGTAAGGCAGTGTTGTGCTTGACGTTGAGTAGCTCCCCTAAATCCGCTTGCATATTTAGATAGATAATTTCCGGCAAGCCAGCAGCACTGTGGAGCAGAAAAATACAGGGCACACGGTCAAGAAGCGAAACGACAAACAGTTTAAAGTTGCCCCACCCGTTTGTACTCGCGGGCATGTTACACACTCTCAACATTGACGCAACATTAACTCTCAGTTTGACCCTTTTCTTTACGAAATGAAATCGTTTTTTCAGATTACAGACTGAATTTAGCTGTTTGTGACAAACGGAAGTTTATACCCAGCTGAGACTCGAACCCGAATTTCCCAGTTATAGGAAACTGTCGCCTTAAACAACTTTGACTATCCGAGCACGCTTCCAGGACTGACTGGCCATATGGTGCCATGGAGTCCACTACCTTACGCTCGCACATTTTGCTACCTGAATGGTAGCAAGCCCGAAGCAACAGACACTTTGGCAAGGGGAAGATGGTTATAACATGGCCTCTGGGAACAAGCATCTCGGAAAGGGCGAAGCTGATAAGCTGTTAGCTGGATAATGCCGAGAGTATGTACGGAAATTGGTTGGACGATGGTGAAACCAGGAGTGGGCGACCAGGTACTGGAGTCTCATGCCTCATCGCAGAATGCAAGCGATCTACGCCAAGGTTCAACGCTGGTGCAGAAGAAGTGTTTTGGAACCCACTGCTCAGCGCACATTGTTCAACATGGTTCTCCACAGGATACGATCTCTAGATATTCTAGTGTTGACCTAATGACATGGTCAAATACGGTTGCAGTGGGTGTGGGATCATCGAGATTGGACTGGATATAAATGCAAAAGAAAAGAAGGTAACCAGCGGAAAATACTGTCGGAGCACAAAAAGGGCGAACATGCTCCTGTTTATAGACTCTGGCTGAAAAGCTGCAGCATTTGACTTTCCTCAGCAATTTTAATAATTCCGCGTAAATTGGAGCATGCAAATATATTCAAGGTTTTTTTGTGCAGAGGGAAACGAGAACAATGGCAATGGGAAAGAGACGGAAAAGTAATGAATGCTGGAATGTAGCAGACAGTGGATGTGGTGTGGAAAAAGAAAAGGAGACAATGGCAGTGTGAGAGCAAGAGGGGGATACAGTACCAGTGGCAATGGAAAATAGTTGACAGTGACGACGCATTGGTAGAAAAAGAGTGAAGGAGAACGTGCCAGTGAGAGAGGAGTAAAGAGAAGGAGAAAGAAGAAGTGAGTGAGAGCCAGTGGTAATGGGAGACAGAGTCTGTGACAGTGACAGTAAGGTGGAGAGAGGGAGAGAGACAGAGAGACAGAGAGAGAGACAGAGTGAGTGAGAAGAGACAGCAGCAGTGAGAAGGCATGAATGAGATAGTAGCAGTAAGAGAGAACAAGAGGGACGGAGTGACAGTGAGAGAATACAGTAGTGGCAGAACGGAACGAAGGAGACTGTGGGTGTGGGGCAGGAAGAAATTACAGAGAGATAATTACAACTACTTGGGCTGAGTTTGTGAATGAGAATGGGCAGTATTTGCAACTTACAGCGATGGACTAGTGAGTGTGAGAAAGCTACAGTTACCAGATCTTGAGGAAGTGAGAGGTGAGTTGCATGTTAAAAAGAGCGCAAATATGTTTGCGTGTCAAAATTTTTGAGAAAAATTCTAAAGTGCGGAAGGGTCGAATGAGGCAGCTGGTACTCCACTTCTAAGTTAGTCTTTTAATAAACAAGATCATTCTCGCCTTTTTTGCGATGTGATGGGGGCATTTTTCTGTTGATTGTATCATGTTTGTTTCAGATAAGACTACCAACAGAGTACCTGTACATGAGACCAAAAGAAGCCCACAAAATAGTTAGGACCGCAGTGAAAACATCGTGACTCGGTGAAGAAGCAATGGAGGAAGAAACAGGTAATGATTTACGATGTGTATGACGTTACGAGAAGGGTCAGGATACGTTGTCTTCCAAGAGAACATCCATTGGATACAAGGAAATCAGGACGTTTAAGATCGGTGTAATGTATTAAGGGAAGCATTTCTGGAACCTATATGGTTAAGGGGGACACCGTGAAAGATACAATCTACGTCAAAAACATAGCTAAATACGTCCGTTCGCTTTATTCTTTTGTATTCTTACCGTAGCTTACTGCGGCAAGATAGCCGTCCATAACGTAAGTATTACAACGCAATACTCAGTGGCGCATGATCATGCCTAGGCCGTAATTCCATTGAATGCTGATATCTGGGATATCGGCCGACAAAGTGGTGCTCACAGCCGAACTCCGAGTAATACAAAGGATTCGCATGACCCGAGCAATCGTACGTCGTGATCTGTAATGCAGCTCCAGGCCAACGATTTGTAGCTTGCGTGAGACGACAAAATTCAGCTGTTTTGCGTGCGTAACTCAGGAGTGTAATGTTCTGCGAGATCAGTGATTCTCTACTGGATGAAGTGATAAAGTCTCCCGTTATGGCGGGGAAAATTTATTGACTCTTGTGACGTATACTATCAATTTACTTTAGTTATATTTACAGAAAATGCTGTTTGGAGAGGAGGAAGCATTTCAGATGTTTGATGTCCAAGAAAACACGCTTTTCAACACATTGCATTCCGAACCACCTCAACTCGACCCTTCCTCTCACCATAGTGCTCAGTATATACTGTCCATAACTGGTTTTCCCTCTATACGAGGTCTGTTCAAAAAATTCCGGAACTTCGTCCTCAAAATTTCTCTGCGATTACGTTTTACTCATTGTGCATGTTCTTTTTTGAAATACCCTCCTTCACAGTTGCTACACCGCTGCTAACGCCAGTTCCACTTCCGGAAGCAGTCTCGGCAGGCCTCTCGCTGGATCGCGCCAAGCGCCGTCTGCGAATATTCTTTCATCTTGTCTACCGTTGCAAAGGGAAAGCAGAGAGGTGGAAGGAGTATATAGAGGGTCTATACAAAGGCGATGTACTTCAGGACAATATTATGGAAATGGAAGAGGATGTAGATGAAGATGAAATGGGAGATACGATAATGCGTTAAGAGTTTGACAGAGCACTGAAAGTCCTGAGTCGAAACAAGGCCCCGGGAGTAGACAACATTCCATTAGAACTACTGACGGCCTTGGGAGAGCCAGTCCTGACAAAACTCTACCATCTGGCGAGCAAGATGTATGAGACTGGCGAAATACCCTCGGACTTCAAGAAGAATATAATAATTCCAATCCCAAATAAAGCAGGTGTTGACAGATGTAAAAATTATCGATCAGTTTAATAAGTCACAGCTGCAAAATACTAACACGAATTCTTTACAGACGAATGGAAACACTAGTAGAAGCCGACTTCGGGAAAAATCAGTTTGGATTCCGTAGAAATATTGGAACATGTGAGGCAATACTGACCTTACGACTGATCTTAGAAGAAAGATTAAGGAAAGGCAAACGTACGTTTCTAGCATGTGTAGACTTAGAGAAAGCTTTTGACAAAGTTGACTGGAATACTCTTTTTCAAATTCTAAAGGAGGCAGGCATAAAATAGAGGGAGCGAAAGGCTATTTTCAATTTGTACAGAAACCAGTTGGCAGTTATAAGAATCGCGGGACATGAAAGGGAGGCAGTGGTTGGGAAGGGAGTAAGACAGGATTGTAGCCTATCCCCGATATTATTCAATCTGTATATTGAGAAAACAGTAAAGGCAACAAAAGAAAAATTCGGAGCAGGTATTAAAATCCATGGAGAAGAAATAAAAACTTTCCGATTTCGATTGCCGGCGGGGTCAGGGATTTTCTCTGCTTCGTGATGGCTGGGAGTTGTGTAATGTCCTTAGGTTAGTTAGGTTTAAGTAGTTCTGAGTTCTAGGGGACTGATGACCATAGATGTTAAGTCCCATAGTGCTCAGAGCCATTTTGAAATGAAAACTTTGAGGTTCGCCGATGACATTGTAATTATGCCATAGACAGCAAAGGACTTGGAAGAGTAGTTGAACGGAATGGACACAGTCTTGAAACGAGGATATAAGATCAACATCAACAAAAGCAAAACGGGGATAATGGGATGTAGTCGAATTAAGTTGGGTGATGCTGAGGGAATTAGATTAGGAAATGAGACACTTAAAGTAGTAAAGGACTTTTGCTATTTGGGGAGCAAAATAACTGATGATGGTCGAAGTAGAGAAGATATAAAATGTAGACTGGCAATGGCAAAGAAAGCGTTTCTGAAGAAGAGAAATTTGTTGACATCGATTATAGATTTAAGTGTCAGGAAGTCGTTTCTGAAAGTTTTTGTATGGAGTCTAGCCACGCATGGAAGTGAAACATGGACGATAAATAGTTTGGACAAGAGTAGAATAGTGAAATGTGGTCCTACAGAATAATGCTGAAGATTAAATGGATAGATCACATAACTAATTGTGAGGTATTGAACAGAATTGGGGAGTTGTTTGTGGCACAACTTGACAAGAAGAAGGGACCGGTTGGTAGGACGTGTTCTGAGGCATCCAGGAATCACAAATGTATCATTGGAGGGCAGCGTGGAGGGTAAAAATCGTAGAGGGAGACCAAGAGATGAATACACTAAACAGATTCAGAAGGATGTAGGTTGCAGTAGGTACTGGGAGATGAAGAAGCTTGCACAGGATAGAGTAGCATGGAGATCTGCATCAAACCAGTCTCTGGACTGAAGACCACAACAACAAACAACCGTTGCAAATCTTCGTCTTTCGACAGGGTTTTTAACTTTGGTAATAAAAAAAGGTCGCAGGTGCCAGGTCTGGAGAGTATGGGGGACGAGGCGTCACTTGATTTCGTTGTTTTTGAAATAGTCACTCACCAACAGGGATGAATGTGCGGATTTGTTATCGTGATGCAAGAAGCATTAATATTCTCGCCACATTTCAGGCTGTTTCTTTCACACAGTTTACCCCGGGCGTCTCAACACGTCCGGATACTGCCATATCATAAGAGTTTGTCCATGTTGCACGAATTCATGATGAAATAATCCTTCAAAGTCAAAGAAAACTATCAGCATGGGTTTGAAATTTGACCTGACCTGGGGATCCCATCCCGACCCATTCTAAAGATCGAACCTTGGTCTTAACATCAAAGTCATTGACCCACGTCTCATCACCAGTTATGATTCTCTTAGGAAACCTTTTGTTCTCATTTTCGCGTTCCAAGATTTCTTCAGAGACTGCGAGACGATCGTCTTTCTGATGTCGAGTCATGAGTCGTGGGCGAACGTGGCGGCAACACAATGTGTTGCAAGATTGTGTGTCAGCATTTCTTGACACGAACCAGCTGAAATGTTACGTTCGCCTACAATCGCTCCGACAGTCAGTCTTCTATTGGCACACATAATTTCGTTGACGTTCCTGACATCAGCCTCGTCGGTGGACGTCGAAGGGCGTGTTCAACGCAGGCCTTTGTGGCCGAGCGGTTCTAGGCGCTTCAGTCCGGAACCACGCCGCTGCTACGGTCGCAGGTTAGAATCCTGCCTCGCGCCTGGATGTGTGTGATGTCTTTAGGTTAGTTAGGTTTACATAGCTCTAAGGCTAGCGGACTTGTGACCTCACATGTTAAGGCCCATAGTGCTCAGAGCCATTTGAACCATTTTGAGCGTCCTCAACGTGAGGCATCTTTAACTTCCTTCCAGCCGTTTTTAAGCCATGTGAACTATTCGTAACAGCGAGTAAGGCTTAAACGCTGATCACCGTAGCTTCCTGCATCATTTGGTGTGTCGCTGGAACGCTTTTCCAGAGTTTCACGCAAAATGTAATGCAGACGCGTTTCTCCTGTAGCTCTGCATCTCGAAATTCGCAAACTGTGCGACCCAACGTTCTACTCGATGCACCACTGAGCAACACCAAAGAGACGTACAACAATGAAACTTCCGTCAGTTACACAATACATACAGGCGTGTGCAGGGAATTTGGCTCCAACAGACATTGGATCGAAATTACGAATGTCCGGAATTTTTCGAACAGAACTCGTATATGTTTACGTATGGTTACCAAGTCTGCCTTTACGCGCTAGTTCATCCTCTTACTTTGCGACTCCTTCCTATCTGACAAATATGGTCTCTAATCATCTTCGATGCTTACTAGTCAGCGTGCGATAATATTACGCACTATCCCTAGTGGGAAGTGGTTGTTTCCACAGAGAGCAGAAAAGAATTCTTCAGTCATTAATAAATCCTAAAATAACAATTGTTCCACTCCCCGAATTATGCTTGTGGCGAAAAAAAGCGCTGTATCATCTGAGGGATATGGAGGTGAACGAGTGTGTCGGGACTTTACCCCAGCGCACTGCTAGTAGCAGTAGTGGAGGGTCTTTTGGGCGCACGGCAGCTAGTCATCAGCGCCCGCTCAGTAACATAGTGAGACGGGTCAAGAAAACCACTCAGAACATAAAACACAGGTATCAAGCTTTGAGGAATATGTGCCTACCCACATCGAAGCGTGGGATGAAGCACGGCGTCAGCAGTAAAACATGGACAACACAGGAAGAAAGTGGTAGAGGGAGCTAAAACAATGTAGCAGATGGAAGTGGCTGGCTGACGGCAAGGAAAAAATGGAGGAGTCAGCCACTCTGCAATACACTAAAAAAAAAAAAAACTGGCTCTGAGCACTATGGGACTTAACATCTGTGGTCATCAGTTCCCTAGAACTTAGAACTACTTAAACCTAACTGACCTTAGGACATCACACACAGGCAGGATTCGAACCTGCGACCGTAGCAGTTGTGCGTTTCCGGACTGAGCGCCTGAACCGCCTTTTTTTTTTTTTAATCTCATTTTGTTCGCTTTTGTTCGTTAAATCTGCTCGGGGCGGACGTCGTAAGACATTTGTTTCAGTTCTTTGTTGATCGATTAACTCAGTTTTTTGTTACAGAGGGCAGCTAACCCTCTGACCGAACACACTGAGCTACCGTGCCGGCGAACCGCTAGACCACCGCGGCCGGCATACACTAAAACCTCCAGCCTAAAAGTTTAGGCCAGAGTCCAGACACATCACAGAACTTTAAAACCCTAGACACACACGTCTTTACGTTAGCGAAAACACAAGGAGTTCAGTGCTAGTAGCGCCACGTAACCACAACGCGTCCGTGCGTAGCACACGTATTGCACCATAATCTGAGAATGGAATTAAAAGTTAAAGTTGTTTTTCCAACTTTGTCGACATTTAGTATATTAATGTATAAACTGCCAAATCTCAGACTGATCAGATGAACATGTTCCCCTAAATACATCGTTTTAAGAAAAAAAAGTGGCACTAAATAATAAAGCTAGGAACCCAAAAATTGATCGTAATGTGCAGACGCATGTCAATACTAACTTGGTACAAGTCTTAACGTGATTGAAGCAATATTTTGGTCAGAATCCACGTTTTTAAGAAAAATTGAAGGCGCTAAATATTAGACTTAGAAACATGAAAATCTGCATGAAGTTCGCGTTTTGTAATCTCATTGAGCAACCTCTAATAGTTTTCGAGTAATTTGCTGAAAACTAAACTTGGTGCAAAAACGTCCTTATTTGTAGTACGTTAACATGGTGTCTACCACCCGGGACAAACGGGAGATCTGGGAAAAACCCGGGAATTTTTTCATCCGGGAGAAAACCGGGAAAAACCCTAATATTTTTGTGAATTCCGGGAATTTTTCATTGTTTTTGTTCTTAGTTAAATATTTGTAATTTTCACTGGCGAGAACCAATATTCTGACTATGGATCCTGCTACTGCAGAATAATACTACAGCAACAAAACATGAACGAGAGAAAAAACTGAAATAAAACTTAAATTGCAAAGGAAAGGCGCCATACACAGCAACTAAACACAGTGCTCATGCAAGCGTCTGCCAACAGCAAAATGTGTCAAAGGCTTTAGGAAGACTATGCAATGCTTCGTAACAACAAATTGCCTCCGACGAGCATGACATCACAACTGTTAACATTAGATTTGTTTTAGCAACTACGAGTGGGATCATGCGATCATGCGCATGCGCAGTAGCATAGTACCTTCTTCCGCTTGTGGCTACAGGAACGTAGCTGTTGGCTGTGTAAGCAGTCGCAGAAAAAAAAAACAGCTAGGTGCTACCGGGAAAATTTTTACTGGCGCGCCCCAGCTGCCAGATTGCGCAGCAGCCCTGGATCTAGGAGTGTGTGTGTGTGTGTGTGTGTGTGTGTGTGTGGCGGGCGGGCGGGGGAGGTGGGGGCAATTCATATTCTTGAGGAAAAAACCTTGTTTCACAAAGCTCCTAGCATCCAGCGCACGTTGGTCTATCGATTATTCGTATGACTTTGATACGTTTCCCTGTCGATTTCTGAGCATTGTTGAACACATTCTAAGTTGATTTCTGAATGAATCATTAGTTTATTTGTGAATGCGTGCATAGTGTACTTGATGTCTCTGTCAGTGGAATCCTCTTAACATCTGGAAATAAACTTTCCTGCAGGCAAAAGGGGCTATACGTGCTGAGCAGTGTATAGCCGAACGAAAGAAAGCCAATCACTGTCTGATTATGTGGTTGATTTGGATTGCGAATGATGAGAGCGTTGTTATGATTACCAGCGAAATCCATTATTTCAGACTACCAGAGTGCGAATATACGATTAACAGGAATAACAGGTAAAAGGGATAACGTATTATCTTCTCGGTGTGTCCAAGTGAATGAAAGTTTGACAGAAAATTTTTGGCCATATCGATATACTAGCAAGGGCCAGTTGTACAGTCTCCGGCTAGCAGCCGCGCTACTTTCTGGAAGCAGCGCGGAAAACGCGTTGTACGAACACGTAATAACGCCTGACCCGAGAATAATCGTGGGATAACTAAACTGGTGATTCTGGCAGAATTAGTCAAGTTAACTGGCGAATAAGCTTTGACACTGGCAGGAATAGATACAGAATTAGCGATGACAACATTGTTTGTTAGAACTAGGAAGGAGAAGAAACGGTGACATCACTTAAATTATGGAAGAATATGACGATTCTAAGTTTATATAAAAATTTCACACTACTACTTTTCGATCTCATGCTTGACAAACTGGAGCGTATGAATGAAGTGTAAAACTATTTCCTAACGTAAAGCTTTTTGCTTGTAGTAGGCCTAATAGACATTTGATTTTGGTACTTCGTGAATTATATTCTGCCGTGTTATAAAAATGACAATTTCTGTCAAAACAGTCTCGTTTAGTTGGCGTCTGTTACAATTGCTACAGTATTGTAAATGCCTATTCTGTTTTATCTCGCAGAGAGTGACAAAATATAGGTAATCAGGTCGAGAAACCACACCAGTCTTGGGCCTATTTGTAGTTACAGTTTTTTCAGTATTAGACCGCTACATTTCGATTTTTCATGTAGGAAAACGTTTGACGAACTTTGATAGGGTGACAGATCCTTTCGTAGAAAGGAGAGCACGCCTTGTAAAGCTGTAGCAAGATTAGAGAGAAAAAAATTCTAGGAAATAAGGATTGAAGAAATGTGTACTGTCTTGCTTGTCTCTTCTCTTTACTGGTTTTAAGTATCCTATACTTAATTTTATGTCACACAAAGCAGCAAATTGTTAGCTAATAGAGAATAAAGAGTGAAAGTTTTCTGAAGAGTTTTTTTTTTTTTTAAAAAAAAAAAGAGGAGCAGGATGTCAAACCAGCCGACTGGAAGCAGGAGAAGCACCACGGAACATTTTAATTTCCGCTGTCCTGAATATAGTTTGATGGCATCCAGTACAAAATATACATGTTTCAATCCCACAGACCGAAATACAAAGTCGTGCGATAGAAGAATGCTGTGTGAAGAGGAGTGGCGCTGCACTTTGGCACACTTAAGATTAAATGACATATCTTACAATTCCTCGGACACGTATATTTTATGTATCACAGTCTTCAGAAAGATGTGCGCTACAAAATGAACGTATTTTCGAAAATTTTATTTTTTTAAATTTTTGAAGTCATTTCTCAAACGTTAGAGGGACGCCACTATCTACTATTGCCCCGGTTCGGAAATATCGTAGATACGGGTCTGATGCACAAAGCAGTCTTGAGTTGCAATAGGGAAGCGGGTAGACTCCACGTGACCCGTGTTTACATTTAGTGATTTTGCTGTCAGAAGTCAGGACGAAAGACAATTTTATAGGAACTTACGACAGAGGTCGCCTCTGAACTACTCATAATGCTGTGTAGGGTAGAGAGATTTACAGGGTGTTTCAAAAATGACCGGTATATTTGAAACGGCAATACAAACTAAACGAGCAGCGATAGAAATACACCGTTTGTTTGCAATATGCTTGGGGCAACAGTACATTTTCAGGCAGACAAACTTTCGAAATTACAGTAGTTACAATTGTCAACAACAGATGGCGCTGCGGTCTGGGAAACTCTATAGTACGATATTTTCCACATATCCACCATTCGTAGCAAAAATATGGCGTAGTCTCTGAATGAAATTACCTGAAACCTTTGACAACGTGTCTGGCGGAATGGCTTCACATGCAGATGAGATGTATTGCTTCAGCTGTTCAATTGTTTCTGGATTCTGGCGGTACACCTGGTCTTTCAAGTGTCCCCACAGAAAGAAGTCACAGGGTTCATGTCTGGCGAATAGGGAGGCCAATCCACGCCGCCTCCTGTATGTTTCGGATAGCCCAAAGCAATCACACGATCATCGAAATATTCATTCAGGAAATTAAAGACGTCGGCCGTGCGATGTGGCCGGGCACCATCTTGCATAAACCACGAGCTGTTCGCAGTGTCGTCTGAGGCAGTTTGTACCACCACAAATTCACGAAGAATGTCCAGATAGCGTGATGCAGTAATCGTTTCGGATCTGAAAAATGGGCCAATGATTCCTTTGGAAGAAATGGCGGCCCAGACCAGTACTTTTTGACGTACAGAATGACGCACCCACAGACTGCGTTGTCTTGTATATCTTTCACATCACTTGCAGCGCCATCTGTTGTTGGAAATTGTAACTACTGTAATTTCGGAAGTTTGTCCGCCTGAAAATGTACTGTTGTCCCAAGCATATTGCAACAAACGGTGTATTTCTATCGCTGCTCGTTTAGTTTTTTTCCCGTTTTAAATATACCGGTCATTTTTGAAACACCCTGTATTATTAGTATTAACATAATGAATATTACAATGCTATGCATGTGAAACTTTACCAAATATATCTATTTATTAGAAATCAAAATCCTCATTTATAATCATAGTCCTGATCCCGCTGAGCAAATAGAGAACGGAAACATTTCTTTCAGTGGCCGAAAAAGTGTGTGGACTTGCAGACTGAGAACTATGGTCAGTATGTCCTCTATTGGTTTTTGGCTGACCACAAAAACAGTTTCCAGGCTCTCGTAAAAGTTGGCGACAATATTCCAGTATTCAAATATTTCCTCCAATATTTCCTGCTACTTACGATTTATGACCTTTCACTGATTATTATAATGATTATTACTAACCTGCCGCCCCACATGCTGTTCCGTTAGATTTAAAACTGCACTGCAATCGAATCAAAATTTGGATTATATGTGGTTTGTACCTGTACTTTACCTCATGTTATTACGTGTCAAAAAAATGGTTCAAATGGCTCTGAACACTATGGGACTTAACATCTGATGTTATGAGTCCCCTAGAACTTAGAACTTCTTAAACCTAACTAACCTAAGGCCATCACACACATCCATGCCCGAGGCAGGATTCGAACCTGCGACCGTAGAGGTCCCGCGGTTCCAGACTGAAGTGCCTAGAACCACTCGGCCACCCCGGGCATCTATTACGTATCCTTGTATTTGTAAGTGAGTGTGAAGAGGGAAGCTAAATGCCCGCATCTCGTGGTCGTGCGGTAGCGTTCACGCTTCCCACGCCCGGGTTGCCGGGTTCGATTCCCGGCGGGGTCAGGGATTTTCTCTGCCTCGTGATATCTGGGTGTTGTGTGATGTCCTTAGGTTAGTTAGGTTTAAGTAATTCTAAGTTCTAGGGGATTGATGACCATCGCTGTTAAGTCCCATAGTGCTCAGAGCGATTTGAACCATTTTTTGGGAAGCTAAATGTCACTGGTATGTGTCACAATTCGTGTGAATATTGTGTTAGTCCAAACTTCTCCTTCCTTTTAATGTTCCCTGTTTACAGTGCCACTGCAGTATTACATGTTCTGGGAATAAAGGTGAGTATATTTAAGTGTGAGTTATCGTTTTTGGTGTTGCAGTAGCAACTTCTGTCACCAAACGTAACAAAAAAAAAAATGTAGCGGGAAGACGTAGAAGCCACCATATTAAGACTCGTCCGAACTTTCCAAGTGATTTATTGTTTCCAACTACAGTGCCACATTCCCCTTGGTCTGCGTCACCGGGTACCGCAATGCTGAGGACACCACTTCACTGTCTGCGAAAAGGCTTGGCGCGGAATGGCTGCCTCAGTCACCCATGCAGCGCAATGCGGCCTTGTACGGCCGCGGAGTTATGGCGATGTCAGGATGCGCCAGCAGCCGACTCAGTGGCCTCCATCCCCACATGCCTCAGTACCGCTAGCTGGGAAGCTGCAAGACAGCCCAGCGGCGTGCTTCCTTGTGGCGACAACAAGCGCGCGTAATCCGGCAGCTGAATCTGCGACCCTCACCCTGGATGTCTCCGGTGCGTGTTGGGAGCCAAGACGACTGCGCGCGGTAGCGAGCTTTGGCGTGGCCAGCCGCTGGCTAGCTTTGCTATGCACCCCGCGTCAGCCTCAGAGGGTCGAACCAGTGACCTGCCGTGGAATGGAACGCTGGCGCCTCATCTGCTGCTGCGTGTAGCTGGTGGTGTGACACTCGTTGCCGTCCTGGAGAGCTGCCACACTTGAAAGCTTTGATAGTGAACCGCCACCTACTTATATGTGGCTGCGTGACTGATGACCTCAGATGTTAAGTCACATAGTGCTTAGAGCCATTTCAACCATTTGTATTTTCTCCGGCGGTTCTACGCCCCTGTGGCCTCTATTTTACTTCGAAACTGCTGGTGAGCGTAACTTACTGTAAACAGACCTGCACCTGGCTTTAACTTGCATGCTCAGAAATATTACACCAAAACTGACTTTTCCTATTCCAAACGGTAGTGTCACTACAGTGTACTACAAAAAATTAGTTTTAGGAAAGTAAATACGAATAACACTTGGCATCCAACTCTGTACACCGTGTACCTGTGGTCTTGCATGGAGGGTGCTTGTGACTCACGTGCGTGCTTTTCCTTTCAAAATCGATGTTTGTGAATGTACCCTGAAAAATAATACGCAGTCACCTATGATACGTAGATTTTGTTTCTGGTTGGTTTACACGAAGTTGTTAGTGTCTGAAACTTCAGTAGACACTGAATGCGAAAAACATAACATGACTTAGCAAGGCTGGCTACGGTGCCTACTTATAAGACATTTTTCGGACGTTCATAGGCAGCCGCAGAGTGGGAGCTATCCGGGTAAAAGACTGTTTGCCTGCATCCCACCTCACCGTCACAGGCCCTCATCTGAGCTGCCTACTGAACATCATAAATGTGGCTCGATGAGCTGGAGCAAACCTTTCTAACAGAACGCCGCTTCGCTGACTTGGCAGTCCCTGCCCTGCTGCAGTAATGCTCTCGGGGAAAGACGACTTGCAGTTTAACTTAGATCCCGGAACACGTGATGTTCCTAGTGAACAGTCATATCATTGAGGGAAGAAGTCTAGTTTGAAGCTAGAATTAAAATTTGATGGTGGCATCTAGATTCGATCCGGCGACTTTTTGATTTCCAGGCATGCACTTTCGCACTCTCACCACGCCCGAGAATTACTATACGAGGCATGTTCATAGAGTAAGTATACTAGATTCTTATATTTTTTTAAGAAAAAGCATATCTAAAAAAAGCGAATATTCTTCATGCACTTGTTGAGCATTTTTCCACCTAATCGCCCTATCGTTCACTGCATGTGGTGAGTCATGGCACAAGGTTCTTTGTGCCCTCCTCCAAGAACTCTCCATCCAGCTCCTTCCCCCTCTTCAGAACCTCTTTCTGCACCTGTTCGTCGGTTGAAAATTTAATTCCACTCATGTTTGCCTTCTGGGAGGTGAAAAGATGGAAATCTGAAGGCGCCAAGTTGGGAGAATACGGGTGTGGTTGAGAACATTCCAGTCAAATAAGCCCTAGAGCGCCTTGGTGGCTATGTGAGGACGGCCTTTGTCGTGCAACATGCACACTCCTCTCTTCAGCATTCCCTTTCCTTTATTTTGAACGCCCCTTTTGAGTTTTTTAGGGTGTCACAAATCGTTGAGCATTGATGGTGTCCCCAGAGGCGGAAATTCGACAAACCGATGTCTTTTCGGTTAAAAAAACTAAGGCCATGAGGGTGTCGACTGGATTTTTGTCTCAGTCGTGTAATGAGCCACCCACGTTTCTTTTTCAGTCACAACAAAACTGAACAGGTCCTCACCTTCCAATTCAAGTCGTTCAAGAAACTCAGGAGTGCTAATAAACTAATCATTCTTGTGCTGATCTTTCAGCCGTTTTGGGAACCATCTTACTACAGTTTCCGGTATCTCAGCCGTTCTGTGACTGTTTTCGTGTAGGAGAGTTTTGGAGAGTTATGGAGACATCGCAGAAATTTCGTCTACTGTCAATCAGCAGTCTCCACGAACAGTTTCCTCGACTTTTTGCACCAACTCATAAGTCATGAACACTTGTTCTGCCTTCAGTCAACTTCACTGCTCTCGTTATGTTCATAACACTTTCTGCCTAACCTATTTTGATGCGCGAAAAAATTTCGGTAGGTGCTGTTTCTTCCGCGAGTAGGAAATGGATCAAAACACTTGGCGGGATTTCTTACTGACACTTTTCACGTAACTGGACAGTATAACGAGAGTATACGTACTACCGAGTCTTACAATACACAACCGACCTCCCGCAGCGTCCCCTAGTGTCCAGTTTCCCACTCATGCGTCCTGCATATGCATGCCGGAGCCGGATCTACGCATAGTTCAACTCTTCATTACGACGTGCAGCTCGGAGGTTTTATTTGAATGTTACGCGCATTAGTAAGTCCACAGGGCAAAATATTTTTCACTTCTTTAAACACACTGCCCTCTTTGAAGCGCTGTAGGTGGTGTAAGGTTGTGTTGTTTCGGGGAGAAGACCAGACAGCGAGGTCATCGGTCTCTGTAGGAGGTGTAGAACTGGTTCAGGCGGTCGTGTGTACCTGATAGCCAGTCGTTATAGACCCAGCGTAATAAGATGGTAACGTTTAATGGCATCGTCAGCGTTGTAGACAAGCCATCTGTCGTAATCCTTATATTAATAGTTGAAAATCCTCGAAGGCAAGATCGCAAAAAAAAAAAAAAAAAAAAAAAAAAAAAAAAAAAAATAGGTTTCTAGTTTCAACTACACGCGAGCTGTCTTCACATCATAAAAACATTCTTGATTAGTGTGACTGCTATGGTGGCTCCATACATTGTTGTTGTTGTGGTGGTGGTGGGGTGGTCCCCAATTCAAAGACTGGTTTGATGCAGCTTAGCTCTCCACGTTACTGTACCCTGTACAAGCTTCCCCATCTGCTGCAGCCTACATCAATCTGAATCCGCTGGCTGTATTCGTCTCTTCGTGTCCCTCTACGATTTTTACCCCCTATACTTCCATCCAGTTCTAGATTGATGATCCTTTTATGTCTTACAATGTTTCCTATCAACCGATCTCATATGTTAATCAAGTTTTGCCACAGATTTCTTGTCTTCACTGTTCTGTTCACTACCTCCTTATTAGTTACAAGATGTACCCATCTAATCTTCAGCATTTTCCTGTAGCACCACATTACAAATAGTCCTGTTCTGTTCTTGCTAAATTGTTTATCATCACTGTTTCACTTCCATACATACTTTCTTTCCTTTCATTCCCCTCATCTGTCCGTACAAGTGGTAAATACCCTTTCACTTCCTTTGTTTTACCTGTGCTGTCTCCAGAATTTGAAAGAGGAAATTACAGTCAACATTGCCGAAAGCTATCCGTAAGTCTACAAATGCTGTAAACTTAGGTTTGCCTTCTTAGCTTATCTTGCGACAGCAGGGGGCGACGCTAACTCAAATTGGCCCGTGTGGGTCGCTATCCACAGTGTCTTAAATAAAACACTTAAAAATGGCAATTTCTGTTGGCTACTCGTTTAAACAATATGTCGTCCTAGGCTTGCCTCTGCCAGAAGATATTTGTTTGATTGGTATTGAATTGGCCCCTTCTGGATGCCTAAATCATTCTTGGTATTACGACGAGAAAGTTCCAAAATTTTATTGTGAAGCTTAGGTCGATGTCGGACACAGCCACTGTAATTAACACGCCGCGGTGACCGTTGCTTTCTTACTTACTGATGGCAGGTGCTGCGGGTTCATTGATATTTGAAGATTACTCCGGGAGTAGCCGGTTACAAATTCATCCTAAAGATCATTTTAATCGGAGACAATATTCTAACATCGACATTCGTTCCTGAATTCCTTCCCGTGTAATACTGCATACGGTGTAATTGCAGTTTACAGTGTTCCTAATAATTTGTGTTATATTTCCTTATCGTTATTTATTTTCCTGTCAGCATACTATTAATTTCCTCCAGTAAATCTTCCACACCTTGTCTGGCTGGAGCCGAGGAGCTAGTAATACTAATGTACAACTTACTGCAAAAATGAAATGAAGTTCTAGATTTTAACGTCCTTTGCAAATCGAGGTCATTACTGATGGACGATTTAGTCATAACGGACAAGGATGACTGAAGAAACGACACAGTATCTAAAGCGTTTTGGGGAAATCGTGTAAATATTTATCAGGATGTGCATTATAATAAAAAATTAGTTAATTAAAAGGAAAGAATGATGGAAATTTGATTGCTAATTGTCCTTTCGCTTTCAATGAAAAGAGAATCTTAGTACAGTTGCATTATTATGAAACGTCTTGCGTGTACGAAATTGTGCTATCTTTCATTCACTTTATCTTGCGCGGTTTCTTTTTCTGTGTCCAATACTATATTAATTAAATATGTCGTCTTCTGAAAGCTTCTCCTTCCCCTAATTTTACGAAAATATGACCGTGGACTTCTTTCCCTCCATTTCACTTTAATAAAAGTACTTAATACTGTTATTAAGTCTTCTCTTATTCAGAAACACATATGATATAAAAGGGTATACTCCGAAGAGTACGTGTTAACGAAACTTCTACAAACGAGAGAGAGTGAAACAAAATCATCTACAAAAAGGTGAATGATATTTTATGGTATTTGTCTACGCACCGGTTTGTGACTGTTGCATTATTCATGGAATGCATTTTGATATGTTACGAGAAAATATCGTATAGTGCCACTACGTACCTTACACCCCCTTTACTTCTTGGATTTGGACCAGCTAGGTCCGGGGAGTTTTTTGTGAGTATTGGGTGTAGTTCAGTATATTTTGACACAATGGACTGTTCTGATTTTTGACATATTGCACACTTTCTTAATACCTGTAGGACTCGCCTTCTCAAATTTGAAAAATAACGAAGTGTTGCAATTTTTTCAGTACCTTTGCCTACTCCATAATGTCCCCATACTTCACATGTGTGTCTCATAAAATCGTCGAAATAATCTTCAGGATTCAGTTTTGTTCATCTTTTCTCTCTCCTTCTTAGCACATGCTGAGTGAAGTTCTGATGTTGTTACCCTTAAAGGAAGCTCTTCTACAGCTAGAGGTACACCTTCATAGCCTTTGTTTAGTTTGTTAACTACAGTGTTTACCTTTTTACGGTCGAACACAACTGGTTCAGTGTGGCTTCAATGTTTGTGTTCGTGTCTACGATTTTCCTTATCTGTTGCTCTACTAGATCATTACTGATGTTAAAAGAATGTACTTTGTATTTTAACTCCGCAATGTTACTCTTAACTTCAGAAAGTACTTGTTTTTTTTTTCATATGATTCAATTTTTCATCGATTTCATTGGGAAAATTTTTGACTAAGTCATTGAACTTCTGTCAGACTGTGTCTTGGAAATCGTTGAATACTTGTTTTTGTTCTTGTTGCATTGTATTTAGATCTTGTGTAACAGTGTTTTGTTGCTGTTTTATCGTGTTCATACCTTGTTTAATATCACTGAACTAGGTGTTCATATTATCTAATTTCGTACTTATGTTAGATAGTAAGTGCCATAGCATTGCGTCATTTGTACTACTGTTGTTGCTGGCAGCTGTACTTTCCAAGTTAAAAAGTAGTGATTTGCAACATGTTGTCAAGATTCATATTTATATCGCTCTCCAGTGTTTCATTCATGAGCGGTATATCGCTCTGTGAGGTACGTGACATTGTCTCGTAAATTTTAAATATTGTGTCCTTAAAGGTAGTCTGCTGTGCAGCGTGGCTATCATTTGTCATATCTGCGACACTCCTCTCTGACCTACTTAAACTTTCTGCCGTAGGCATGCATGGAACCTGAATTTAAATTGTTCGACTGCGCAATTTTACGCCATTTTGGCTTATTGCGTTTTCGATATTAGTATCAACAGTGCGTATATATTTTTCTGGCATGTTGTATGAATATGCAAAAATAAATTTTTTACAAAAAATGGAAAAACTTGATAATTGTAGTCTACGCGATGTCAAAGTCTGTTTTACATCTATGATAAGCAAACTATTGTGTTGCAGTTCTTTGTGTTTTACTGACACTGAGAATCACACTGAGAAATTCCTATAAATTTTCCACAATAAAATTCAAGGAAGGGAATAATGAGGAAAAGGTTTCTATCTACATCAACAGAGGCGCAACCATGCAAGCAACTTGCATAGCCGTTCTACCTTTGTTGCGTCGAACAAAGCAGTTCACTGTGGAAAATTTTATGTGACCTAGGACCAGCTCTTACTTCTTTCTAAAATTTCTCCTCAGTTTTTGCCTTTCTGCTTTACTTGCTCCCCGTTGTGATTCATGCACACGGAAAATACAGTCAAGACGTTTTTATGACTAATACCAATGCCATCGAAGTTTCTTACGATAACAATAGTTAAAAAACCCTGCTTACAACCGGCGTCCTAAAGTCATGGCGCTTAGGTTATAATAATAATAATAAAATATAATTAAACTGAAAGAATGGTGGAAATTTGATTGGTAATTGCCCTTTGCTTGCAATGAAAAGAGAATATTAGTACAGTAGCATTATTATGAAATGTTCTGCATTTTATAAATTGTGCTGTTGTTCATTCACTTTACCTTGGGTCGTTTCTGTTTCTGTGTCCAGCACTATACGTATTTTAATTATATATGTCGTCTTCTGAAAGCTTCTCCTTCCGTTAATTTTACGAAAATATGACCGTGGCCTTCTTCTACTCCACTTCAATTGTAGATGTAGGCAGCCGACTCCAGGGAACACCAGTACCTCTGAAGATGCTACAAATTATGAATGAATTCTTCTTAACTTGGTTTTATTTCACTTTAATAAAAGCACTTAATACTGTTGTTAAGTCTTCTCTCATTCGGAAACACATATGATATAAAGGATTTGTAGCCCAACATACTCCGAGCAGTACGTCTAAACAAAACTTCTAAATACGAGAAGAGTGAAACAAAATCATGTCCAAAACCGTGAATGGTTTTTATGGTCATTTGTCTACGCTTTACTGCGCAATCATAACTAATGTCTTTCCGACGCTTATAGTCGGTCTTTGATTCTGTTGTTATCGGTATTTCATTTTTTAAATAAATTTTAAATATACCATATCCGGGGGGTCTTTCACCATGTACCTACACAGATGGCAGGGCGGAATCTGAAACCCACTCCTCTCTCAAACGGATCTGTTGGTTTACCAGCTGTGCTCGGTATGACCGGTAGTGCATTTAACACGGTCGTTACACAACAGCGACTCACTCGTCTAAGCTTCACACTTGTCTAAATGTCAAGGCAGCCGTCCCCTTGGGAATGCGTGCTATGGGAGTCGTGACATGCGACACTCGTTAATGACACAGACAACCGTCTGCAGCCTGTTTGTCAGTCGACAATGCAGTGCAGTTACCTGTGCAGGGGCGTGCCAAAACTGCATCGCCTATGCTAATGCAGGTGGGCCCGCCACAAAGTTCATGATGAAGAATAGCTCCTGTTACGTATGTCATATTCCTAGAATTGGTTTATTCTCAGCGTGATTCGTGCGTGTATGAAATTTCGTAATTTGTTCCATGGTATGTCTCTTTCTCTGTGTGGAATCTGTGCCTGAGGGGATTGACATGACTTATATGCTATTTTAGTCTGTTAGGTAGCTATAAGGATGGTCCAAATGTAAGTACATGAGTTAGTATATATGATTACAACAAACAATATTTAAACATTTCAAATGAGTTACTGTAACTGAGTAAGAATGATGATGTTTAAGGAAAAATGCATAAAATACGAGGGTCGGTGAAAAAGTAATGCCTCCCATTTTTTTTCTACTTAAAAAAATTAAGTTAAGTGAAAAATTTGAATTTGGCGCCATTCCTCAAACCTTCTTCTTCAATCCACTGCAGTAGTAACTTTCTGTGTCAACAGGTGGCAGCACAGCAGAAGTTTGTAAAATGGCCGACATCGATGTTCGTTTCAGACAGCGTTGTGTGATTGAATTCTTGAATGCAGAAGGTGAAACGCCCATACGCATTCATGAAAGACTGAAGAATGTGTATGGTGTTGTGACAGTGGATGTCAGCACTGTTAGACGATGGGTTCGTCGTTGTAAGGAAGCTGAAGGGCAAACACCGTTGACTGACGGAAAGCAGAGCGGCAGGCCGGTGAGTGCAGTGACTCCACACAACATTCAGCAAGTTGATGACATCATTCGTGGTGACCGTCGGGTGACTGCAGATGAAGTGTGTCGCATTATTTCTCTTAGTAAAGGCAGTGTGACCACGATTATTAAACAATTGGGGTACTCAAAAGTTTGTGCACGGTGGGTTCCAAGAATGTTAACCGATCAGAATAAAGAGGCAAGGAAAACAATAGCCTCCCAACACTTGCAGCGCTTCCGTTTGGAGGGAGATGAGTTTCTGAAAAAAATTGTGACCGGGGACGAAACATGGGTGCATTTTTTTGAACCCGAATCAAAGAGGCAGTCAATGGAGTGGCGTCACACAAGCTCGCCGAGGAAGAAAAAATTCAAAACTGTGCGATCGGCAGGGAAAGTTATGGCAACAGTTTTCTGGGATACAGAGGGTGTGATTCTGGTTGATTTTTTGGAGCAGGGATGCACAATAAATTCTGTTCAATACGTCTCAACCCTCAAAAAACGTAAAGCACGTCTTCAGCTAGTTCGCCCAACAAAATCAATGGCAGATGTTCTTCTTTTGCATGACAATGCAAGACCACACACCAGTCGTCACACCTCTGACGAGATTGTCAAAATTGGATGGGAAGTTTTGCCTCATCCCCCATACAGCCCTGACCTGGCACCATCAGACTTCCATCTGTTCGGGCCACTAAAAGAAGCTCATCGTGGGATTCATTTTGAAGATGAGGAGGCCGTCAAAACATCCGTGCGTCAATGGCTTAGGAAGCAGAGCTGTGATTTTTACCGTGCTGGGATACATGCCCTTGTTCAAAGATGGACCAAAACTGTAGAGATGGGCGGAGATTACATTGAAAAATGACAAAATGATCCTCAATGTTGTGGTTTTCAACCTATGTAATTGCATTTAAATTTCCTGACAATTAAACGTAGAAAAAAAAATAGGAGGCATTACTTTTTGACTGACCCTCGTATCTACTAAAAAATAACGTAAATAGCTTTAAAATCTACATGCCACCCTTTGGCCATGTGGTGTACAGATATGTGTTCGTTAGGTATTCAGAAGGCACATGCTACTGGTCGAGTGAACTATGATACATTACTACGTCACAGATTTTACTATTTGTAATTCTGGACTAAACTACTCTATACAGCAATACACTGAGTGGCCGTACACTTAACTGTGCCGGTTGGTATCAGAACGAAACTAGATTTGCCTTGATATATAGCACCCGGCGCGTTGTAGCACATCTTCACAGGGTATGTAGATAGGATTGACAGAAGAAATAGAGAAGATCCAAGCAAGAACAGCGGATTTCGTTACAGATTCACTAAGTAAATTGGGTAGCTTCACGGAGGTACTCAGCCAAACTCCAGTGGCAGACCCTGCAAGAGAGGTGCTCTGTATCACAGCGTTTTTTACTGTTAAAGTTGAGATTGTGTACATATCTAGAAGAGTCAACCAATATATTGCTTCTTCCTACACACAGGGTCGCGCACGATATGTCACCCGATTGAACTTTGATTCTACAAGTATACTATTGGGGCAATAGCTTCCAAATTGTGCGCTCAACTTCGTGCAGTTCATGTAAATTGTGCCAGATGTCGTTGTGAGTTCATCGTTTCCGTTGTGAGTCCGCCATTTCAGTTTACCGCGATGGTGCACAAAGGATGGTTGACCGTCGTCCAAAAGACTAAGACTATGTTACTGTTCGCGGCGACGTACAGCGTTACATTGACACAGAGAAGGGTTCGTGCTCATTTCAGCACACGGTGGACTCCCAGCCCACAGACAATACGCAGATTACATCAAACGTTTGAAGATACTGGATCTGTTTTGGAGTGTCAGCGGCCACACGCACGTACCTTGTGTTCTCTGCAAAACACTGAAGCAGTTCGAGTGGCTTTGACTCGTAGTCCGAGTAAATCAACAAGAAGAGCCAGTGCTGAGTTGGAAGTTTCAGGCCGATCTGTACAACGAATTACTCCATCTGACCTTCGCTTGTATCCCTACAAGATGAGGAGTTGGGTTGTTTTAGGGAGGAGACCAAACAACGGCGTCATCAGCCTCATAGGGTTAGGGAAGGATGGGAAATGAAGTCGGCCGTGTCCTTTTCAAAGGACCCATCCCGGCATTTACTTGAAGAGATTTTGGGAAATCACGGGAAACCTAAATCAGGATGACCGGACCGGACGCAGGATTGAACCGTCGTCCTCCAGTATCGAGTCCAATGTGCTAACCACTGCGCAACCTCGCTCGGTGTACAAGATGGCTGTGACACATAAGCATGCTGCGAGAGGTAAGGATCGAAGCCTACAGTTTGCAAGGTGAGCAATAGAGCAAGACCAAGAGGCAGTGCTACACAACACATGGTTTTCTGATGAAGCTTGTTTTTACGTGAACGGTGTTGTGAACAAACGGAACGTTCGATTCTGGGCACGTCAACCTCCGCGAATAATCCACTCGAAAAACACCTACGGGGAGAAACTGTGCGCGTGGGATGCGATGTCAAGCGATGAAATCATCGGTCTGTTCTTCTTCGATGCTACAATAACCGATGAAAGCTATTTACACAGATGCGAAACCAGTTCTTTCCTCAACTCATGACCGCATATCTTCCAATGCAGACACACTGGTTCATGCAGGATGGAGCACGCCCCCATACTGCCAACGTTGTGCTTGATTTACTACACGAAAGACTTGGCCTTATGGTATTGTCAAACAGATTTCCAGAACGTTACGCCGGAGGAGGAATGTGGCGGCCCCACAACCCGGATATTAACCCATGTGACTTATTCCTGTGTGGGTTACTTAAAGAGAAGGTGTTCCACAGAAAACCCGAAAATTCAGTACAACTTAGGGCCATCATTGTAGAGTTATGCCGCGCCATTCCTGAAGATTTGTGTCGGAGAGTCGTCAGAAATGCATGTATGCGACTTGAAGAAGTTGTCAACCAAAACGGCAGTCATATTGAACGTGTATCATTAGGTTGTATTTCAAGCTGTATTCTTTACTTCTACATCAATAAATTACAATTATCGTTAGCAACAAATGTTTTATTCATGAAACAAATCAGGTGACTTATCGTGTGCCACCCTATATATCTCGCGAAAAGACAGTGAATGTAAAATTAGAGGGATTCAAGGTCACATGGATGCTTACCAGTAATCGTTCTTCCCTCGAACCGTTCGCGACTGGAACAGGAAAAGGGGAAGTGACAGTGGTACACAAGGTACCCTCCGCCACAAACTATAAGGTGGTTTGCGAAGTATAGATATAGAAGGTGCATCAAAAAATGTATACACACTTTGAAGTGTCATAGAAAATTTATTTCCCGTTCTACAATGTTAAATTTCTGGAAATGGAAAGCTTAAAGTCCAATTGGAAAAATACATGTACTTTGCAAATGTGATTAATGTTCAAACTAGTGGCCTTCAGCATCAATACCACTGATTCCGTACATCGTACCAAAGTGTCCAATGAGATTTCTGCGCTCACCGCCTGAATCTCATTCCAAAGTGCGTCCAGGTTACATGGTTTACGTTTGTACACCTCATCTTTTACTGTGCCCCATAAGAAGAAATCCAGCGGCGTGAGGTCTGCAGAGCGTGCAGGAAACTTCATTGGTCCCCTGCGCCCTATCCACTGGCCTGGCACATTGTGATTCAGGTATGCTCGTACATCCCTATGATAGTGCAGCGGGGCGCCATCTTGTTGGAAATAAAACTCATCATTACCGTATAATGTACGAATGGCAAAGAATATGGAGTCAGCAAGTATTGTTAGGTACGTTTCTCCAGTAACAGTACCTTCAAAGCGGAAAGGCCCAATGAGTCCCCTTGAAGATAAACCACACCACACATATACACCAGGCAGATTCACAGCCTTTTCAACTGTAATGTGAGGATTAATTTCAGCCCAGTACATGCAATTGTGACAGTTCCATTGAGTTTGAATTGGGCTTCATCTGACCAAATTGTGCTAACCATAAATCTCGGTTCAAGTCTCACCATGTCCTGAACCCATTCACAAAATTCTAACCTTCGATCTGGATCGTCGTCACTTAGCTGTTGCACCAGCTTTGGAATGTACACACAAAACTTACCTTTCTTCAGAATGCGTAGCACACTACTAGCACTTACATTACTCTCACATGCCGCTTGCCTTGAAGATTTTTGAGGCGAACGCTGAAACAGTTCCGAGACTGCAGTTGTGGAATCATCACTTGTAGCTGTACGAGGTCGCCCTGGTCGAACTTTATGCACACCACACACTGTTCCACGAATTTCGAATTTGTCTCGTAGACATGTAATTGTTAACCTTGAAGGTTGTTCTGTACCATACTCACTTCTCCACTGTCTTCGAACCGCAGCTACATTCTCAAACTTCCGGTACCAGTTAATTATCTGCTTCCGCGCTTCAAAGCTCAAACGCACGTCCGCCATGTTACGGTTACTTCCTTGCCACTGCTGCCACCTTTTAAAGAAACATAACATTACTTTCTCACATATATTTAACCTCGTAGAACGGGAAATAAATTACGACAGTTCAAAGTGTGTACACATTTTTTTGACGCACCCTGTAGATTAAAACACTGTGAAATATGAAAACGAAGCACTAACCAAGCAATACAGTCTGATAGGAAGAGCAGATCTTTAGGCATTTGTGAAATGAAAATCTGCTCCTGCGTAACGTTCAGTATCGTTTGCCCCATGTCGTGCATTGTAATATGCTTGGAAAGTTCTTGGCAGACCATCCACAGTGTGTTCGAGTGTCGCCACTCCAGATTGCCCCACACTTCCAAGAATTATTCGAAGGAAATGAAATGTGCTCAAAAAATATTTTCCACGTGTCTCATGTCCCGCACACTTTTTCGCTATCGGAATACTCTCTCTGATAGTCTTGTGCCCACCGAAAATCGCTACATGTTACCACGTACCTAACGAAGTTGAAGTAAACCTGCGTTCTCAGACAAATTCCGGTGACGGCGATGTATCTCCTGCCGTTAACGGTGAGGCCTGTGTAGACTAACTTGTCTACCTACGTGAATCGAAGGTTCATTCTCGTGGACTGTCCGTACATTCTCACTTTCGGCAAGGAGGCTTGTCAGCTTGGGAAATTGCCAGCCGAACTGACATTGTCACAATGGTGTTATTCGAACACACAGCAGCTATCGTGAGACCAAAAAAAATTTTTTTCAGAATGAAATATACTTTATACCAAAGTGAACTTTGGAAAATATGTGAGAGGCACTTGCAGAAATAAGGCTGTGAGTTTGGGTCGTGATTCTTGTACCACCCAATCAGTAGAGCATTTTCTCGTGAAAGGCAAATGTTCCGGGTTCGAGTGCCTGTCAAGCCAACAATGTTAATCTGCCAGGAAGTTTTATGTTGTATATTGCTTCACCCATCCCCTGTTTCCACTTATTCGTATTCGGTAACGTCTCTGGAGTGACTACAGTGGCGAACAAAATGGCCCGGATTTTTAATTTCTCCACAGTTACAGTTGCCGATAAGTTGACGTCCTGTTTGTTAAGATACATGGGTGGGGTCTGAATTCTGTACGTGCTTTCCTGGGATGTAACCGCCCATCCATTCGCAGACATGCATGTAATGCAACTTTTTTGAGCTGTTTATCATCTAAAACTGCTAGTTAGTTTGCAATATGCAGAGAAAGAATGTTATCGCTTCTGAAACCAACCCCCAGCAAAAGAAGGTAGAAGGTCGTGCCTTCATATTCAGTGAAAATTTTTAAAGAAATCAATAGCGTCATACGGCAATGCATAAGAAGTAATTCGCTAAGGTAGTTTTAGAACTGAGTGTAGTTAGTTGGCTTCTGTGTCGAAGATAACTGAACACAATCTCCGAGTTTATCACCAGAAAGTGGCCGATAGGGGTAAGCTGGCAGTGATAGTATAGGGTTGAGGAGAGAATAAAACTTCATGATGTATCTGTTACAGCGCACAATGAAATGGTGCATAGCGTGTCTAGTACGGGTACATTTTAACCATAATTTTGAGGTATGTGTTACTAAATAAACATCTCTTTACTTGACTTTTTTAACGATGACTGCGGATTATTTCCATAAATTTTATTCGATTTTAACCTACAGTTTGGAACTGTAAACATGATTGTAACAGAGCGTCTTCCTTCAGTAGTCGATGCAGGTACAGGTTTCTGTTATATGGTATGTAGGCTTACTGTTACAGCTACTATGAAACCATTAATTTCGTCTACTCTTTTTGTTAAGTATATTGGCCTGTAGCCTTCTGTATACTTTCAGATGGGCAATTTCACTGTCAAAACTAGTAATCGGTGTATCATTCTTTGCCATATTGGCAAATAAAGGGCAATCCTAAAGGAGATTACAACGCTACATATGCATATATGAGCATGTATTGAAGGGTAGGGACGTTACTCTTAATCGAATAACGCTGAAACGACTACCAGATTAAATGATAGAATACTATTGGTGGAGACTATTGGATCTGCTGCCCTAACTGCTACTTGTTCCGACCTTCATATCGTGGAAACTCTGTAAGCTTTTAAAATAAAATAAACGTTATTAAAATTCTACATTTTTACTCTTCGTGTCTATATATTTACAGCCCTCTGTCACCAGAACAGTTCGAATTGCAGTGTGTAACATGGTGGTGTATAACGTAACTATGTCGGCGCTTGAGAAACAGCAACTGCAACTGCAACAGCAACTGCATAAATTTCCAGGCATCACTTACATAATTGGACATCCCCAATCTATAATGCCAGACTTTGCAAAGCATCGCGAATTTTCTACTGGAATATGGATTTATAAGAGAACAGTAAAAATGTAAATGCCATGTGAGTAGGGCCTCCCCTCAAATAGACCGATCGCTGGGTGCAAGTTTCTCCAGTCGACGACACTTCGGTGACTTGCGCGTCGATGGGGATGAAATGGTGATGATTAGGACAACACAACACCAAGTCCCTGAGCGGAGAAAATCTACGACCCAGCCCGGAATCGAACCCGGGGCTCTCAGGATTGACATTCTGTCGCGCTGACCACTCAGCTACCGAGGGTGGACGGACAAGAGTACCATAGGTGAATTAAAGGTTCTTCCAGCACATAATGGAGTTCTAAATAGCTATAAGAAAAAAAAACAGGATAACGAAAATAAAGAAGACCACGTCGCACCACGAAGGAATTACCCGAAAACGACAGAAATCGGTAGATGTCGTGTACCGTACATGTACAGGCAAGCAAACGAGTTGGCCCACTTACACCCCTTGTGTAAGGAGTTATTCGACTTGGCATTCATTGACAGAGTTGTTGGATGCCATCCTAAGGGACAAAATTCTGTCCAATCGGTGCGTTAGAGCGTGATAGCCCCGAGATGATTGCAAGTACTTATCAAATGGTTCAAATCTCTCTGAGCACTATGGGACTTAACATCTGTGGTCATCAGTCCCCTAGAACGTAGCTCTACTTAAACCTAACGAACCTAAGGACATCACACACATCCATGCCCGAGGCAGGATTCGAACCTGCGACCGTAGCAGTCACACGGTTCCGGACTGCGCGCCTAGAACCGCGAGACCACCGCGGCCGGCCAAGTACTTATCCATACTGCTCTAAAAGTTGTCAGTTGGAGAGAGATCCGAAGACCTTTTTTGGCAAGCATGTAGACAAGCAGAAGAAACTCTCACCGTGTGCAGGCAGGCACTACTGCAATGTAAGCCCAGGACAGCTCACCATGAAAGACAACAAAACGGGCGACATTGAGGTTGGTATTCCACCACTGTCTATGGTGTGTACAGATTCGTATTGGCTGATCACTGGGCTTTAGTTCGAAGCGGGACTCATCAGTGAAGACAGTTCAACTTCAGTCAATAAGATCCTAGGCCGAATACGTGTCTGGATATGCCCCGGACATCAGTGGGATGCCAACCCACTATACAGCCCGACAACCAGGACTGATGGTTTGGGCTACTATTATCATTCATAGCAGGAGCGCTTTGGTTGTCATCCGCGACACACTTAGAGCACAGCGGTATGTCGACTACATTCTACGCACAATTGTATTGCCCTTCATAGCAAACCATCTTTGGCTAACATTTCAGCAAGGTAACTCCTGCACGCACACGGCGAGAACTTCTACTGCCTGTCTTCGTGTTTGCCAAACCCTACTTTGGCCAACAAAGTCACCGGATCTCTCCCTGACTGAGAACTTTTGGAGCATAATGGGCAGGGCCCTGTAAACTGCTCGGGACTGTGACAGTCTAACGCATCATTTGGACAGAACTTTGCGCGATGCCCTTCAGGAGGACATCCAACATCTCTACCAATCAGTGTGACGCCGAATAATTCCTTACATAAGGGCTGGAAGTGCACCAACGCATTCCCGACTTCCTCATTTTGTGAAGCTCCTTTTCTCAAATAAATCAACCAATTTTTTTGAAATTTTATTCGTTTGGCTGTCTGTACAAGTACACTACATCTACTGATTTCCGCCCCATTCGGATAATTCCTTCATGTGCGAACTGTTTTTTTTTTTATCTTAGAGTGCGCTAAAGGAGGAAGATAGGTGACAGTGTTTACCTGAGAGGAAACGAGATTAGAATTTAAGTGGCAGCATATGGAGTAACTACCGCTCAAACAGTTGAAAGTTCTGTCCGAGTAGCATCGGCGTGTGGTGCGTAGCCGGTCATCTCGCAGAACAGATTGCGTGCACATGGAATTTTGGCATTTGTGGTAGATCTGTTATTCATTTCCCAATGCGACCATGTTCCTCGTGATATGAGAACAGACACATCCGATCCCAAGGTAATGGAGGGCAATTCATACTACTAGCTAAGACGAAGGCACTCTACCGCTGTAAGCTTTTACGAGCAGTTTCGTACCAAACGGCATTGGCGGAAGGCAGTGACAGAGAGAACTGGAGAGTGTGTTTTATTGCGTCAGTGGTGTGTCCCCTCAAGTAAAAAGTTAGTTCCTGTAGCCAGTCTTTCTGGGTAGGCTACGCTGATCTCTCCTACTGCTTCTTAGGTAGTGGAGCGAGCTCTGTGGTTCTTGGCTAGCCTATTTTGAAGTGGCGACACTCTGAAACCCCATAAAAAACGCCCTCCTCCACGACAATGTGGCTGCAAAGTCAATTTGAATCAGATAACTTTATTTACGAAATATAAGCACAATTATGTATTAGAAACTCTTTCACACTGTTCACCATGTTCCGCCATACCATATGAGAGTAAACACAGATCACAGCAGACTGTGAGTAATTACACTCCTGGAAATGGAAAAAAGAACACATTGACACCGGTGTGTCAGACCCACCATACTTGCTCCGGACACTGCGAGAGGGCTCTACAAGCAATGATCACACGCACGGCACAGCGGACACACCAGGAACCGCGGTGTTGGCCGTCGAATGGCGCTAGCTGCGCAGCATTTGTGCACCGCCGCCGTCAGTGTCAGCCAGTTTGCCGTGGCATACGGAGCTCCATCGCAGTCCTTAACGCTGGTAGCATGCCGCGACAGCGTGGACGTGAACCGTATGAGCAGTTGACGGACTTTGAGCGAGGGCGTATAGTGGGCATGCGGGAGGCCGGGTGGACGTACCGCCGAATTGCTCAACACGTGGCGCGTGTTGAGCAATGCCGTAGGGGACCGCACCGGCACTTCCCAGCAAATTAGGGACACTGTTGCTGCTGGGGTATCGGCGAGGACCATTCGCAACCGTCTCCATGAAGCTGGGCTGCGGACCCGCACACCGTTAGGCCGTCTTCCGCTCACGCCCCAACATCGTGCAGCCCGCCTCCAGTGGTGTCGCGACAGGCGTGAATGGAGGGACGAATGGAGACGTGTCGTCTTCAGCGATGTGAGTCGCTTCTGCCTTTGTGCCAATGATGGTCGTATGCGTGTTTGGCGCCGTGAGGTGAGCGCCACAATCAGGACTGCATACGACCGAGGCACACAGGGCCAACACCCGGCATCATGGTGTGGGGAGCGATCTCCTACACTGGCCGTACACCTCTGGTGATCGTCGAGGGGACACTGAATAGTGCACGGTACATCCAAACCGTCATCGAACCCATCGTTCTACCATTCCTAGACCGGCAAGGGAACTTGCTGTTCCAACAGGACAATGTACGTCCGCATGTATCCCGTGCCACCCAACGTTCTTTAGAAGGTGTAAGTCAACTACCCTGGCAAGATCTCCGGATCTGTCCCCCATTGAGCATGTTTGGGACTGGATGAAGCGTCGTCTCACGCGGTCTGCACGTCCAGCACGAACGCTTGTCCAACTGAGGCGCCAGGTCGAAATGGCATGGCAAGCCGTTCCATAGGACTACATCCAGCATCTCTACGATCGTCTCCATGGGAGAATAGCAGCCTGCATTGCTGCGAAAGGTGGATATACACTGTACTAGTGCCGACATTGTGCATGCTCTGTTGCCTGTGTCTATGTGCCTGTGGTTCTGTCAGTGTAATCATGTGATGCATCTGACCCCAGGACTGTGTCAATAAAGTTTCCCCTTCCTGGGACAATGAATTCACGGTGTTCTTATTTCAATTTCCAGGAGTGTATTTAATACATGAAAAAACACGACATGAACTTGAGAGATTGCAGGGCACACTCACTTCTGCTACAGTGTCATGTCGCTTAATGTTCTTAGGGAAGATGGTCTTTATTACTTGGATGCTATACTGGATACGATCTGACATCATTCATATGATGAAATGGTTGGCAGTAGTTAACCGTCTTGCTTGTGTGTTCTACTGAAGGAATAGTGGTAGGCTTTACTTGCATTCAAAGCAATTCGATGCTGATTTAAACGACTGCAGTAAAAGCTTACGGTGGCTGAGGGCCGAGAAGAGCGTTTCTTTTTGCGGAACTTGAGTGAAAACGTTTTCGGACAGCCCAGCAGAGGATGGGCCCTTGTTAGGCAGGAAGCTGATGAGATGGCTGTAAGTTTCCGCGAATTTCCGTGGGACAGGTCAGTTGTGCCCAGGCGTCCACTCTCTGCTACAAAACATATTGGTGAAGGCGCCTTTAGCGAGTTTATGGCCATTCCTTGGAAAGTTCGAAATGGACGTAACAGGGCAGATAACAAACTTTTTATGGAGGGTGGTGGTTCCATCCAGGTCCTGCTTTTAGCAAAGACACAGCGTAAACGTGTGGGAAAGAGGCCACGAAGCTGAATCGTTTTTCCTTTTCTCTCCCAATTAATTTTTAAAGTCGCTGATTGGTCAAATCTGTGTATGCAGCGGAAGGGGCTCCAGCTTTGAATGCTGCACTCCAGCTCATGATTGGCTTGGCTAGAGTGGGTGTAGTCTAAGCATGTAAATGCGCTATGCTACCAAGCTGGCGAGGAAAGCTGAGAGAACGGGAAGAGGACTCTCTCTTGTACTAGCACTGCACTAGTAAAGAACGGCAGGTCTTTACCTAAATGGTGAGACTTGTGTGCTTTGCTAGAGTGCCACTTAGAGGCTGTGCCAGTCACCACCTGAACCGGCAGAGGTACAGCCTCTTGAGTCACGCACACAATGAGTGAGGCGTGGGTGCACTTACTTGTTTTGACTTGGCCGTCTAATCGCTTGACACATTCTGTCATCCATAATCGTGCCACAGAGACAAACTCGGAAACAGGTACAACTGCACACTGGAATCCACTGGAGTTTCAGAGGCTCATATTCCGAATTAGCTGAACGCGAGACAGTGTAGTTGGACTTTTTGGGCGTGCGCCATTAGTAAGAGATTGCTGCCGTCTATGACTCGAGCCACTGAGCACATCGAGGTGTGCTGCCCCGACCAGCAGGAGGGTAAAGTATTCACTGCTACAGCGTAGGGCTCCAACATATGCTCCTCAGCACCCTGTTAGCCGGCAGCGGTGGTCTCGCGGTTAAGACGCTCAGTCCGGAACCGCGCGACTGCTACGGTCGCAGGTTCGAATCCTGCCTCGGGCATGGACGTGTGTGATGTCCTTAGGTTAGTTAGGTTTAAGTAGTTCTAAGTTCTAGGGCACTGATGACCACAGATGTTAAGTCCCATAGTGCTCAGAGCCATTTGAACCATTTTTTAGCACCCTGTTCTTTGAAACCTTATCTTTCTTTATGGAATAGTAGAGTATAGATGCTTGATAGTTGCGTAGTTTTTGGGTCATACCACGGATTCATATGTATGAAGTCAGGTAAAGTGAATGGTTCTAGTTACTGTCGTGTGTTGATCCCCAGCTGATCACTTTGTTCACCATAGCCCGCATATCATTGACAGCGTTTTTACAATAATAATTTTGTGTGTGCCGTTTCTTTAGACAGTATTTTTTGTCTTGTGATGTTAAGAATGAATAAATCTGTTGTTATTTAAACCACAACTCTTCCCAGTGTTCTGATGAAAATTATCTCTGCCACTTTTATTAAAGTGTTGATTTGAACTGATAGAGCAGAATCTTGAAAACTGTTTGATAATCTAAAAGTAACAAAACTGTATCGTTACAGATCCCACAGAAGATGCCTCAGAGCAAGAAAAATGCAAAACGCATCTGGGAAAATTAAATTAAGTTGCATCAAGGATGGCGGTTTTACTCATAAAACAAGTGGAAATTTGCACATAACGCTATCTGACTTATTAAATCTACACGCAATCGCCCCAAGAATACAGTCATTGTATTTGAGATTTCTCCTCCTCTACAGACCTAGGTTGATATTCTATGTTAACCGAATGATTTTATAGTCATTTTTTGTAAGGGCTGAGGAATCAGTCGCGAAGGTCTCTGCACATGTGTCGGAAAAGTTGAGTTCAAGTCTTATTGAACCTTGCGGTACTTGAATACGAATTGGAAAGCTTCTAAGGAACCTCTTACACCTACTCTTCCGTGTCCTGCCAGGGAGCAGCTTAATCCATGAGTCTGTTTTTTACCACTGATAACTGCAGTGTGGCCATCCAAGGATAAGTGCTGCCAGTCATGTGGCATGTGGATCCTAAGAGCATTTGCCAGTATGAATACGACTCTGAGTGCGTGCTTAATTCTCTATTTACCAAATTAAATGCCCGAGTAGAAATGGTGGAAGACTGTCTTCGAACTTCGTCTGATACTTGTATCTACAGAATTCTTGGGCAAAATTGGATTAGTGAGCTATAGTAATCGGAGCTTATTGGACTCATTTCTACATCTACATGACTACTCTGCAATTCACATTTAAGTGCTTGGCAGAGGGTTCATCGAACCACAATCATACTATCTCTCTACTATTCCACTCCCGAACAGCGAGCGGGAAAAGCGAACACCTAAACCTTTCTGTTCGAGCTCTGATTTCTCTTATTTTATTTTGATCATCATTCCTACCTATGTAGGTTGGGCTCAACAAAATATTTTCGCATTCGGAAGAGAAAGTTGGTGACTGAAATTTCGTAAAAAGGTCTCGCCTCGACCTACCTATGTAGGTTGGGCTCAACAAAATATTTTCGCATTCGGAAGAGAAAGTTGGTGACTGAAATTTCGTAAAAAGGTCTCGCCTCGACGAAAAACGTCTATGCTGTAATGACTTCCATCCCAACTCGTCTATCATATCTGCCACACTCTCTCCCCTATAACGTGATAATACAAAACGAGCTGCCCTTCTTTGCACCCTCTCGATGTCCTCCGTCAATCCCACCTGCATCTTCTAAGTGTCCTGCCAATGAAACGCGACCTTTGGCTCGCCTTCCCGACAATATTATCTATGTGGTCCTTCCAACTGAAGTTGTTCGTAATTTTAACACCCAGGTACTTAGTTGAATGGACAGCCTTGAGAATTGTACTATTTATCGAGTAATCGAATTCCAACGGATTTCTTTTGGAACTCATGTGGATCATCTCACACTTTTCGTTATTTAGCGTCAACTGCCACCTGACACACCGTACAGCAATCTTTTCTAAATCGCTTTGCAACTGATACTGGTCTTCGGATGACCTTACTAGACGGTAAATTACAGCATCATCTGCGAACAATCTAAGAGAACTGCTCAGATTGTCACCCAGGTCATTTATATAGATCAGGAACAGCAGAGGTCCCAGGACGCTTCCCTGCGGAACACCTGATATTACTTCAGTTTTACTCGATGATTTGCCGTCTATTACTACGAACTGCGACCTTCCTGACAGGAAATCACGAATCCAGTCGCACAACTGAGACGATACCCCATAGCTCCGCAGCTTGATTAGAAGTCGCTTGTGAGGAACGGTGTCAAAAGCTTTCCGGAAATCTAGAAATACGGAATCAACTTGAGATCCCCTGTCGATAGCGGCCATTACTTCGTGCGAATAAAGAGCTAGCTGCGTTGCACAAGAGCGATGTTTTCTGAAGCCATGCTGATTACGTGTCAATAGATCGTTCCCTTCGAGGTGATTCATAATGTTTGAATACAGTATATGCCCCAAAACCCTGCTGCAAACCGACGTCAATGATATAGGTCTGTAGTTAAATGGATTACTCCTACTACCCTTCTTGAACACTGGTGCGACCTGCGCAATTTTCCAATCTGTAGGTACAGATCTATCGGTGAGCGAGCGGTTGTATATGAGTGCTAAGTAGGGAGCTATAGTATCAGCGTAATCTGAAAGGAACCTAATCGGTATACAATCTGGACCTGAAGACTTGCCCGTATCAAGCGATTTCAGTTGCTTCGCAACCCCTAAGGTATCTACTCCTAAGAAACTCATGCTAGCAGATGTTCGTGTTTCAAATTCTGGAATATTCCATTCGTCTTCCCTGGTGAAGGAATTTCGGAAAACTGCGTTCAATAACTCCGCTTTAGCGGCACAGTCGTCGATAACAGTACCATCGGCACTGCGCAGCGAAGGTATTGACTGCGTCTTGCCGCTTGTGTACTTTACATACGACCAGAATTTCTTCGGATTTTCTACCAAATTTCGAGACAATGTTTCGTTGTGGAACCTATTAAAGGCATCTCGCAGCGAAGTATTTGCCAAATTTCGCGCGTCTGTAAATTTTAGCCCATCTTCGGGATTTCGCGTTCTTCTGAACTTCGCATGCTTTTTCCGTTGCCTCTGCAACAGCGTTCGGACCTTTTTTGTGTACCACGGGGGATCCGTTCCATCTCTTACCAATTTATGAGGTATGAATATCTCAATTGCTGTTGCTACTATATCTTTGAATTTGAGCCACATCTCGTCTACATTCGCATAGTCAGTTCGGAAGAAATGGAAATTGTCTTTTAGGAAGGCTTCTAGTGACACTTTATCCGCTTTTTTAAATAAAATTATTTTGCGTTTGTTTCTGATGGATGTGGAAGAAATGGTATTGAGCCTAGCTACAAAGACCTTGTGATCACTAATCCCTGTATCAGTCATGATGCTCTCTATCAGCTCTGGATTGTTTGTGGCTAAGAGGTCAAGTGTGTTTTCGCAACCATTTACAATTCGCGTGGGTTCGTGGACTAACTGCTCGAAATAATTTTCGGAGAAAGCATTTAGGACAATCTCGGAAGACGTGTTCTGCATACCACCGGTTTTGAACAAGCATTTTTGCCAACATTCCGAGGGTAGGTTGAAGTCCCCACCAACTATAACCGTATGAGTGGAGTATTTATTTGTTACGAGACTCAAACTTTCTCTGAACTGTTCCGCAACTGTATCAGTGGAGTCTGGGGGTCGGTAGAAGGAGCCAATTATTAACTTAATTCGGCTGTTAAGTATAACCTCCACCCATACCAATTCGCACGGAGTATCTACTTCGACTTCACTACAAGGTAAACCACTACTGACAGACACAAACACTCCACCACCAATTCTGCCTAATCTATCTTTCCTGAACACCGTCTGAGACTTCGTAAAAATTTCTGCAGAACTTATTTCAGGCTTTAGCCAGCTTTCTGTACCTATAACGATATCAGCTTCTGTGCTTTCTATTAGCACTTGAAGCTTAGGGACTTTTCCAGCGCAACTACTACAATTTACAACTATAATTCCGACTGTTCCTTGATCCAAGCACGTCCTGTAATTGCCAAGCACCCTTTGACATTGCAGCCCATCCCGCACTTTCCCGAGGCCTTCTAACCTAAAAAACGCCCAGTCCACTCCACACAGCCTCCGCTACCCGTGTAGCCGCCAGCTGAGTGTAGTGAACTCCTGACCTATTCAGCGGAACCCGAAACCCCACCACCCTATGGCGCAAGTCAAGGAATCTGCAGCCAATACGGTCGCAAAACCGTCTGAGCCTCTGATTCAGACCCTCCACCCGGCTCTGCACCCAAGGTCCGCAGTCGGTTCTGTCAGCGATGCTGCAGATGGTGAGCTCTGCCTTCATCTCGTAAGCAAGACCGGCAGCCTTCACCAAATCAGATAGCCGCTGGAATCCAGAGAGAGTACCTTAGTGTATAGACTTTAAAAAGAACTATTTGGAGCTACCCGCCGTATCTTTCGGTTTTCTAAACTGTTGTATGTGTTTTATATTGTTATAGGTTTGAACCAAGCTCGATTTTATGTAAAGAATTTGCCGGTTCTAGGTTGACAAACTTACATTGTTAAATTTTTTTATACCACAGTTATTTGGAGCTCAGTGTTTAGTACCCGTCTATCAGATTGGAGCCCTCTTGATAATTCATGAATATTATTTGCACTAGAAATGTGCAATTTATTTTGCACCTAGAATTTATGCTACTTAAATTTTTCTATCTTGTGTTTTAGTTTAAGCCATGTGGCCATTGTTGTTCAATTTTTTTTGTTCTTTTTTATTCTTTCATTGTTTTTTACAACCTGCGGAGCTATGATAACTTAAAACTAAGCTTCATGCAATAGTCCATTGTTTCTTGGCTGAGATTTGGCTATTTGTTCCTAATCATGGGCTGTTTAAGGAGACACCTGCTACCCATTTAAGAGAGTTAAAATAGCACATAATCTTCATCACGCTGAGCACTATAGCTGCCAGTAATGTTGATGATTAGTAATAACCACCTCTACTGTGTTATTACAGATTTATGGTGTTATAACCAGTTTCGTTCATAGGCTATCTTAAAGTTACCGGGTTTTACTACACTAAACTGTTCATTGTACGCAGCATGCCGTGTCTGCTCGCTTTATTTCCGCCAGCCAGATTTGGATTTGTCCTTTAACATCACACAGGACTACCAGACTATATGTGTCATCACTCGGCAAACGTAACCGGTCTTAACACAATACATGTGCAGTAATACAGCTATAATGGTTTTCATTAACCATTAACAGTTGAGTAGTCTTCCGCTAATTTACGTAAAGGTATATTTGATAAATTGTTGCTCAATGTCTGTTGTGATCAGGTATGTCTACAGGTGTAAGTAGGCTCTTTAAGTTTTTATGTTGGTAACGCCACGTAGCGCTCGATATGAAAATCGCTGACTGTGCTGTGTGCAGTCTGTGGCGTGTTAGCATTGTTGTAATATTCGCTATTGTAGTGTTGGGTAGTTGGCTGTTAACAGCGCATAGCGTTGCGGAGTTGGAGGTAAGCCGCTAGCAGTGGTGGATGTGAGGAGAGAGATGGCGGAATTTTACTTAGCTGGCAGTAGTGGCGCTCGCTGTATTGCAGTAGTTCGAGTAACGAAGATTATTGTGAGGTAAGTGATTCGTGAAATGTATAGTTTAATGTTAGTCATGGCCATTCTTTTGTAGGGATTATTGAAAGTCAGATCACATTGCGCTAAAAATATTGTGTGTCGGTTGTGTTGATCAGAATAGGTAAAGAGCGAAAAGTCTGAGTACGTTTAGTTCTGCTCAGCTGTTTGAAAATCAAATGATGTAAGAGGATTATCAGCACAGTAATTCATAATTTTTCTAAGGGGACGTTTCATGCAGGTAATAACTGATGTGTTAACCAAATATTTGTTCATGTTTGATGTATTATTGTGGAGCATGTGTTAAATGAAATATTTTTCTGTCTTTTTAACAGTACCTGAATTAATAGAGTGAATTTAGTGGCCGAACCTCCTGAAAGAGGTGAAGCTGTATACAAGGTTACTATTTAATATCTCTAATTAATATTCAGCAAATTTGAAATTCTGACGTTTTATTGCTGAATTTTTGAGATTCTTTTAAATAATTGCATTAACCTGAGCTTGGCATATTTCATGTGTAAAAACAAATAATTGATAATACTAGTACCTATAAAAAAAATTAATGTATCTTTTCTGGATGATGTGTTATGTTATATGTGGCTTGGCATCTTACGATTCCCAGCTCCTCGGCCAAGTTCTGTAATACCTCAGCACACGTAACTATTGCCTACAGACAGGAGATCCAGCTTCGATAATTTGTACAAACGGGCCCTGAAAAGCCTTGCGAGTGTGAATCAAATTAACATCTGGTGGCGTAACGAAAAAATACATTCTCCTCTCTCATTCATACATTTATTTAAATAACTGCCCATAAGCAACAACTTTAGAATCCCTCGGAGCTCAGACAGATCATTTTAATATGGAATGAAAACGAACTGTGGCTGTAGGGGGGTTGAGCGGGGAGGAAGAGTTATCCAAGGGGAGGGGAAGGGGAAGGATAGCCCAGGGGATAGCCGAATGGAAAGTAACCCAGAAAAACAGCAAATAATTAAAGAAGTTCTATTTAAGATCCACCAAATCTACATTACTAAATGGTTGAAACATTCACATGGTCTCAGTTACAGGCTGCTTATCTAAGGCCCTCCAGGGTATAACATCCCAGCTTCCTCAACCAAATTATAACGTCCCAGGACTTTCTGCACCAAATTATAACATTTCAGCTCCTCAACACCAAATTAAAACGTTGCATTAGGAGGTGTCTGCTTCGTGCAAAAGGTCTTGAGTTCATATTGACGACAACAAGTAATTCTTCATTACAGACGTTTATTTACAAACAGAACTGCCAGACTTCACAGACTCAACAACTGACTCTCAGAGCTAACCGCACTGCATATCCGAACTGGCAACTGACAACTCCTAGTTGTATTAATATCTTTCCAAACAATGAGAGTCTTTGACAATGTTTTGTTTACAATACGATAGCAATTCACGACTTAAAACTAAATTAGACATTATAGAATTTTAGTACAGATTAAAGTAAGTAAAAGGATCAGTACATATAAATTCTTACAAGCATAATTTCCAAATAGATTTTTTAACATTTTTCTACCAGCTTCTGGATAACCTTCACCAGATTTGTACCGATGTTTCCAGAAATATCTTGACATTTGATTCTGGATATTTCTTGAGTGATTTAGAACAACTATTTATATGTAAAATGATTTAAATCGTGTTTCAAAACATAAATAAATCTTTTTAGCAATATTTCTTGATACAAATCGTCTTTCGAAATTAGGTTATGAAACAGTTTTCATAAGTTTTCGTATTTTTGCGATCATAATATAGAATTTCTCCATAGAAAGTTCCAGAAGTGTGCATTAAACGTTCATTTACAGACTTTCTCTTTAGCTGGTGAGTTTTTAAAAGTATCTTGTCCATATTATACGAAATAATTTAGCTAAAAACTTATAATTTATACAATTAATCAGAGCTACAGCAAACAGTGAGTCTTTCTTTTACAAAATGAAATATAATTACAAAATTGAATGAAAATAGGTTACTAACGCTAATATATATTTACATTAATTCTATTTTTGTTCTTTCTGTGCAAAATGTCCTAATATTGACACAGTACAATATTTAAACATCACCAAAGTTTCCCTTTACGTTTTGCATATCTGTATCGACATCCCCTAAAAGTCTACAGTATCGAATACTTCAATATGTCCCAATATGTCCTGTAATGTTACAAGGGCCATCAAAATTTTGATTTTCATTATTTCATACAATCATCGATCCAGTTAAAAAATTTCAAATGCGTTCATAAGCTATTCATTAGGAGTTATAATCTTACATTATAGAATCAACACAATAAGTCAAGTATTACAGTTAGACCCCACCTATATGTTTTAAGACAGTGCAACTCATGGCGCACAAATTACCCAGACTATAATGATCCATTATTTGAGAATGAGGGCACTTAAACTGAGGTGACAAAAGTCAGAGGATCGTTCTATTATCGTACCGAACCTCCTTTTACAGAAAATAGATGTGCAATGAACTCGCTGCTTCTCCGCAGCTCGTGGTCGTGCGGTAGCGCTTTCGCTTCCCACGCCCGGGTTCCCGGGTTCGATTCCCAGCGGGGTCGGGGATTTTCTCTGCCTCGTGATGACTTGGTGTTGTGTTCTGTCCTTAGGTTAGTTAGGTTTAAGTAGTTCTAAGTTCTAGGGGACTGATGACCATAGATGTTAAGTCCATAGTGCTCAGAGCCATTTGAACCATTTTCTGCAATGAACTCAAGCCGTTGGAAATCCCCTGCAGAAATGCTGACCCATGCTGCCTCTATCACCGTCCATAACTGCGAAGGTACTGCCTGTGCAGGAATCTACACGTACCGTCCTCCGGCTTATCTCCCATAAATTTTCGATAGGATTCATATCGGGCGAACTGACTCGCAAAATCATTAGCTCGTATTGTCCAGAATGTTATTTAAACCAATTGCGAACAGCTGTGGTCCGATGATATGTTGGATTGTCATCCATAAGAATTCCATCGTGGCTTGGGAACATGAAGTCCATGAATGGCTGGAAAAGGCCTTGAAGCGGCCAACCATAATCATTTCCAGTCAACGATCGGTTGAGTTGGACAAGGAGACCCAGCCCATTGCAGACAAACACAGCCCACGCCATTATATAACTAAAATCAGCTTGCACAATGTCTTATTGACAACTTGGGTCCATGGTTTCTTGGGATCTACGCCACACACAAGCTTTATCATTAGCTCTTGCCAACTGAAATCGTCTAGGGTCCAATCAGTATGGTCATGAGCCCAGGAAAGACGCTGGAGTCGACGTCGTGGTGGTAGCAAAACCACTCGCGTTGACCGTGTGCAGCCACAGCCCATTAACCCCAAATTTCGCTGCACTGTCCTAACGGATACGTTTGTTGTGCGTCCCACATTGATGTCTGTGCTTATTTCACGCAGTATTGCTTGTATGTTACCACCGAGAACCCCACGCAAACGCCCCTGCGTTGTCCATGGTGAGAAGTAACACTGATGGTAGGTATTCTGCGCACACATTTGACACTGTGGATCTCGGAATATTGACTAACCTAACAATTTCCGAAACGGATTGTCCCATGCCTCTAGCTTCAACTACCATCTAACATTCAAAATCTGCTAATTCACATCGTGCGGTCATAACTACGTCAGAAACCTTCTCAGACGAATCACTTGAGTACACTTGACTTCTCGAAGGATGCACTACCCTTTTATACATTGTGTACGTGATACTACCGTCATCTGTATGAGTGGATATCACTATTCCATGACTTTTGTCACCCCGGTGTAGAGACTTCCAACAAACTTTGAACATAATTTCTTCCCTGTTCTAAACGTTTTCTTCCTTACAGCCCCCTCAAAAAACGAAAAGAAAACAAGTTAAGTTTTACTAGGAGTCCGTTGTTCACGTACTAAAACTTCAAAATCAAGCATGAGGTTTCAATCTACTACTCCTTCATTAATAACTATATTCGGACCTATTTTGCTGACGATATTAACATATATCTTTGAAGAAACCCGGACAATTATATAATTTCACAACTTATATTATAAGAGAGAGCCTACCTTTTCAAAAAAAAGTTTGTTTTAGACTTTTTCATTGGTCTATGATGAATAATCCCAAATTAATCAGTTGCCGCGCGGGATTAGCCGAGCGGTCTCGGGCGCTGCAGTCATGGATTGTGTGGCTGGTCCCGGCGGAGGTTAGAGTCCTCCCTCAGGCATGGGTGTGTGTGTTTGTCCTTAGGATAATTTAGGTTACGTAGTGTGTAAGCTTAGGGACTGATGATCTTAGCATTTAAGTCCTTTAAGAAAAAAAAGTTAATCAGTTCATCATACGAAGGGCGTTCAGTAAGTAATGGAACGAATTTTCTCGGTCAGTTTCAGTAGAAAAATGCGAAACTTGTTGAGGGACATCGTGGAATAGTCCGACTTCAGCCGCTATAGTTTCATGAACTTCCGATAGGTGACGGCATTATACATAGGCCTCATAATGGCGTCTGTAAAGGTGGTGCATTCCAAGCAGACAGCTCACATTGATGTTTATATGTCGGAAAATCAGAGCATTGCAGGTATGCATAGGCGCTTGCAGAATATCTAGCGAGATCCGTCAGTGAACAAAAGCAGGATGATCCGTTGGGCGAGGCGTTTCTCATCATCGCAACAAGTTCGCGCAAACCTGTCAGATCTCTTGCATGCTGGGAGACTCTCAGGAAGTTGTCGAAACGACTTTATCTTGTTCTCTACCACAAAAATGCAAACGAACTTCTCCTTATCCATTACAACACAACGCCTCACACAAACTGGCGCACCCGAGAAGACCTCACAAACCATCACTGGACTGTTCTTTCTCATACACGTGACAGCCCACGCCTCGCACCTTCCGGTTTCCATCTGTTTGGCCTGATGAAGGATGCATTCCGTAGGAAACTGAAAATGGTGTTTGGGTGGGAGGGGGGGGGGGGGAGAATGGGTTATTGGTGTAGCAAGACGTTGGCTCTGACGTTGACCAGTGTAGATCTACCATGCGTGCATACTGACCTTACCAGTAAGGTAGAGTTTGGCCGTCTCAAGGAAGGAGACTGTGCTGAAAAATAGGGTTGGGTAGTTTTGGGTGACAATACCAGATATTGAGGTCATCAGTCTCATCGGATTATGGAAAGATGGGGAAGGAAGTCAGCCATGCCCTTTCAAAGGAACCATCCTGGCATTTGTCTGGAGCGATTTAGGGAAATCACGGGAAACCTAAATCAGAATGGCCAGACGCGGGATTGAATCGTCGTCCTCTCAAATGCGAGTCAAGTGTGCTAACCACTACGCCACCTCGCTCGGTGTTCAAAAGTAGGGTTTTATAATCAGAACAGTAGGGAATATTATGTTTTTGTGCTGACGTCCGCTATCGCCAACATACCGGTAGCCAAAGAGGTTGCAAGAAGATAGATAATAAGCGGAGAATCAAGCACGCCTATCAGGAGAGAGGCCAAAGACAGAGTTGCAGGCAAGGTACCACAAACGCCCTCTCGACCGCCAGTAATTAGATCGCGGTCGCAGACCACAGGGCCCATTCAGACACAGACAGCCAGTGTAGTCGCAGACGCGGTCTGTCGCAGAGACTCAGGAGTCCCAGTCACTAGCCTACTTGGCGTCTGTCAGTTCATGTCACAGGCTACGAGAGTGTAGTGTTCATACTGGGACATGTACTTCATCAGCAGCGGGGTTATCATGAACTATTACAGAAGAGCTTGTACGACGAGAATTTTCTTCAAGATAACTAGCTTGTTGTTCTTATGAATAAAGAACCCTATTAATACAAGTGTGCAGTTCTGTTGTAGAGAGAGGATACTGGCCACCAAACAACATCGTCTCTTTTCTTTCCCTGGCACAAGACTCTACAGTGTCAATGACGACACAAAAGTTTTGTTAGGAGACTGATTAAAACCAATCTGCTTTGAGAAATGAAGATGTGTTGTACACTACTGGCCATTAAAATTGCTTCACCACGAACACGACGTGTTACTGACGCAAAATTTAACCGACAGGAACAAGATGCGGTGATATGCAAATGATTAGCTTTTCAGAGCATTCACACAACGTTGGCGCCTGTGGCGACACCTACAAAGTGCTGACACGAGAAAAGTTTCCAACCGATTTCTCATACACAAACAGCAGCTGACCGGCGTTGCCTGGTGAAACGTTGTTGTGATGCCTCGTGTAAGAAGGAGAAATGCGTACAATCACGTTTCCGACTTTGATAAACGTCGGATTGTAGCCTATCGCGATTGCGGTTTATCGTACCGCGACATCGCTGCTCGCGTTGGTAGAGTTCCAATGACTGTTAGCAGAATATGGAGTCGGTGGGTTTAGGAGGGCTATACGGAACGCCGTGCTGAACCCCAACGGCCTCGTATCACTAGCAGTCGAGATGACAGGCATGTTATCCGCATGGCTGCAACGGATCGTGCAGCCACATCTCGATCCCTGAGTCAAAAGATGGGGACGTTTGCAAGACGACAACCATCTCAACGAACAGTTCGACGACGTTTGCAGCAACATGTACTATAAACTCGGAGACCATGGCTGATGTTACCCTTGACGCTGCATCACAGAGACGAGCGCCTGCGATGGTGTACTCAACGACGAACCTGGGTGCACGAATGGCAAAACGTCATTTTTTCGGATGAATCCAGGTTCTGTTTACAGCATCCGTGTTTGCCGACATCACGGTGAACGCGCATTGAAAGCGTGTATTCTTGATTGCCGTACTGGCGTATCACCCGGCGTGATGGTATGGGGTGCCATTGGTTACACGTCTCGGTCACCTCTTGTTCGCATTGCCAACACATTGAACACTGGACGTTACATTTCAGATGTGTTACGACCCGTGGCTCTACCCTTCATTCGATCCCCGCGAAACACTACATTTCAGCAGGATAATGGACGACCACATGTTGCAGGTCCTGTACGGGCCTTTCTGGATACAGAAAATGTTCGACTGCTACCCTGGGCAGCACGTTTTCCAGATCTCTGTCTCGTCACAATACGCCAGTAACCACTTATTCTGTGGTGTTTCTGGAGCTATTGGCAATTTAGATTCTTCCGTGTATAGCTGCAGCCAGTCCAAATAAATAGTGTTCATGATGTTTTGCATGCAACGTCTCGTGTGGACGGAAAGCGTCGTGGGCGCTGATGACCACGCTGTTTAGGGCCCGTAAACCTCAAACACACACACACCGGAAAGCGTCGATTTGTTGTTTCAAATGGCTGTGAGCACTATAGGACTTAACTTCTGAGGCATCGTGTTGAAGTTCCATGGGCAGCTGTACCTATACACGCCATCCACGCTCTGTGTGACTCAATTCCCAAGCGTATCAAGGCCGTTATTACCGCCAATGGTGGTTGTTCTGGGTACTGATTTCTCAGGTTCTATGCACCTAAATTGCGTGAAAATGAAATCACATGTCAGTTCTAATATAATATATTTGTCCAATGAATACCAGTTTATCATCTACATTTCTTCTTGGTGTAGCAATTTTAATGGCCAATAATGTATTAGATATTGAACGTCCTTCGTAATTAGTATTTTGTGTCTTCAGCCATAGAGGTTTTGCAAGCTTGACGTCAATTACTAAACAAATTGTCAGGTAATCAGGAGTTTTAAGCTGTTTCATACATGGGAGTTTGATTCTTTAAATAATCGTGGTGGCAGAGGATGTACACTCCTGGAAATGGAAAAAAGAACACATTGACACCGGTGTGTCAGACCCACCATACTCGCTCCGGACACTGCGAGAGGGCTGTACAAGCAATGATCACACGCACGGCACAGCGGACACATCAGGAACCGCGGTGTTGGCCGTCGAATGGCGCTAGCTGCGCAGCATTTGTGCAGCGCCGCCGTCAGTGTCAGCCAGTTTGCCGTGGCATACGGAGCTCCATCGCAGTCCTTAACACTGGTAGCATGCAGCGACAGCGTGGACGTGAACCGTATGAGCAGTTGACGGACTTTGAGCGAGGGCGTATAGTGGGCATGCGGGAGGCCGGGTGGACGTACCGCCGAATTGCTCAACACGTGGGGCGTGTTGAGCAATGCCGTAGGGGACCGCACCGGCACTTCCCAGCAAATTAGGGACACTGTTGCTGCTGGGGTATCGGCGAGGACCATTCGCAACCGTCTCCATGAAGCTGGGCTGCGGACCCGCACACCGTTAGGCCGTCTTCCGCTCACGCCCCAACATCGTGCAGCCCGCCTCCAGTGGTGTCGCGACAGGCGTGAATGGAGGGACGAATGGAGACGTGTCGTCTTCAGCGATGTGAGTCGCTTCTGCCTTTGTGCCAATGATGGTCGTATGCGTGTTTGGCGCCGTGAGGTGAGCGCCACAATCAGGACTGCATACGACCGAGGCACACAGGGCCAACACCCGGCATCATGGTGTGGGGAGCGATCTCCTACACTGGCCGTACACCTCTGGTGATCGTCGAGGGGACACTGAATAGTGCACGGTACATCCAAACCGTCATCGAACCCATCGTCCTAGCAGCCTGCATTGCTGCGAAAGGTGGATATACACTGTACTAGTGCCGACATTGTGCATGCTCTGTTGCCTGTGTCTCTGTGCCTGTGGTTCTGTCAGTGTGATCATGTGATGTATCTGACCCCAGGAATGTGTCAATAAAGTTTCCCCTTCCTGGGACAATGAATTCACGGTGTTCTTATTTCAGTTTCCAGGAGTGTATTTACTACTTGCTTCCTATTAAGGTCCGGGTGCTCAGTTGCCACACCACGCAGCCAGATTGCTCGCCCGGGTTGTGTCCCCGTTCCGCCGTAACGCGACGCCCGCCGGCCTCGTCGCCGCCCCCTTGGGAGTGACGGCGTTGCCTTCCCGCCCCTCCGAGCGGCATCGACCCGCCCACGCCACCCGCTACGCGCCACCCGCTCGCGGTATGCGGCGCGCATTCCTGAACGGATTGCCGCCGGCTGGCGTCGTGTCGCTGCGTGTCGTGTCGCCGCGTGTGAGGCTCGGGCTGCCGCCCCAGCCGCCGCCCCCGCCTCCGCGGCCCAGTCACGTCTGCCGGTGATGTGGAAAAATGCCCCGCGTCGCGCTGGCTGTCATCCCGGGACGGCGCCGCCGTGCGCGAGGCCGCGCTGGTCCGTGGGAGGCGCTGCCAAGCCGAACGTTTCTGGGCCACGCAGGAGCTGCGCAGGTGCAAATAATCCGCTCGAAAATATAGTCCGAGTAAGTCATCTGTCTCTTTCGTACCCAGACTGTCAAGGGCAGAACCCTCAGAAAAGGGTTATTGTATATGCTATCTGAAGGGAAAAAGTCGCAAGCCACAGGCAGTATTAACAAAGATATCCATAAATCAACTCACTTGCTAGAGAAGCACCTACTCAGAAGGAAAGTGCGTCACCCAGGACCCTCAGAACCGTACGAAAATGTACTTCTCATGTACAGCGTGTCTCTCCAAAGAGTCGTCAGGCAACTCATTCTGTGGTGTTTCTGGATATTGGCAATTTACTTTCTTCAGGGTGTAGCTACAGTCAGTCCAAATACATACTGTTCATCACGTCTTTCATGCGACGTCTCGTGTGGACGAAAAGCGTCGGTTTGTTACACGCTACAATAAAAATTATTTTTAAATGGAAATTTTACATGGCCATTAAATTGCGCGGTGCCATATTGGTCTGTTGCAACATTTGTTTTATCGACACCTATTAAGAGGGGAAATAAAACACGAAGAATAACCAGAAATCCAGCAGCTACTCAGCAACGCCATGTCTGTGTTGTCGCTGTTGGTGTTCTGGTTATTCTTCGTGTTTTACTGCCCCTCTCAAAACGTATCGATAAAACAAATACTGCAACAGACTAATCTGGCACCGCTCTATCGAATGGGCAAGCAAAATTTCAATTTAAATATAATTTTATGGATAACAGGAGACAAACCAGCGATTGCAGTCGACACTGGGCGTCGCATGCGAGACATGATAAGCAGTACTTGTTTGGGCTAACAGGTCAAGTGTCTTTTTGCAGCCATTTACAGTTCTTGTAGGCTCAAGAAGAAAATTATCAAAGTAATTCTCAGAGAACGCATTTAGTACATATTCGGAAGATGTTTTCTCTCTACCACCGGCTTTGAACATGTAATTTCACTAACAGATTGAGGGAAGATTGAAGTCTCCACCAATTGTAACTATTTCAGTGAGGTACTTATTTGTAATGAGATTCAAGTTTTCTTTGAACCGTTCAGCTATTACATCATCTGAGTCGAGGGGGCAGGAGAGGGAAGTGGGCGTGGGGGCGGTAGAAGGAGCCAATTATTGTGTTGCTACAGCTGTTAACTATAACCCTTACCCACAGTAAATCGAAGGAACTATGTTTCAACCTTACTACAAGATAAACTACTACCAACAGACACAAAGACACCACCATATACTTTATTTAATCTATCCTTTCTGAACACCTCTGTACAAATTTCGGCAGAATTTATCTGCGGCTTTAGCCAGATTTCTGTTCCTACAACGATTTCAGCATCAGTGCTTTCTATCAGCGCTTGTAGCTCTGGTACTTTTCCAACACAGCTACGACAATTTATAACTATAATATCGACTGTTGCTTGGTCGATTCTCGTCGTTTCTTTGCCCTGTACCCTTTGAGACTGGAGCCCTTTTTGATCTTTCCCGAGACTGTCTAACCTAAAAAACAGCCCAGTCCAATCCACACAGCCCCAGCTAACCGTGTAGCCGCCTCCTGTGTGTAGTGGACACCGGACCTATTTAGCCGAAACCGAAATCCCACCACCCTATAAAGGAAGTCGAGGACTCTGCAGCCTACACGGTCGGAGAACCGTCTGAGCCTCTGATTCATACCCTTTACTCAGCTCTGTACCAAGGGTCCGCAATCGATCCTGTCGACGATGCTGCAGATGGTGAGCTTTGCCTTCATCTCCCTAGCAAGACTGGCAGTCTTTACCAACTCAGATAGCCGCCGGAAACTTGAGATAATCTCTTCCGATCCATAGCGACACACCACCTGCATTTGGCTGCACCTTGTACCCTTCATTGCATCCAGAAGGACTCTTTCCACATCTTGGATGACTCCCCCTGGCATGCACTCTGAGTGCTCGTTGGCTTTCTTCCCATCCTTAGCTGCCATATCCCTAAGGGGCTCCATCACCAACTAACATTGGATCTCCCAGTGACAAGCAATCCCACCCTCTGCGCTTGTCCGGACCCCTCAGGAAGACCGGCCACTGCCGTAACATCCGAGGTAGCCCTTGCTGGCTCAGAAGTACTTTCAGCAGTGGGCAGTACCTCAAACCTGTTACGGAGGCGTAAGGGTACAGACTTGCGGCCAGCAGCAACTTTCGTCTTCTGTTCAAGGATTCGCGACCCCGCCACGGTTCGCCAATCGCCGTCAGGCAAGTGTAAACCGGCAGGGACGTCCGAATCCGAGGGCGCAATAGCATCAGAGATTCCAGGCGATGCAACAGGTTTCAGAGGTGCCCAAGCTCTCGCCTCGGGTGTCCAAATGCCACCGCTGCCCAGGGCAACAGCGTGGAGCCTGTCGACCACGGCCATCACAGCTTCCAGCTGTTAACGGACGGTGGCCAATTTTACCTGAATCCGTACACAACAGGCGCAGTACCTATCCATCCCTAACAATTTTTTTTCCTCTTTTTTATCTCACAAGCCGTTCAAAACAGATGACTGACGACTACGCGAATTTACATTATACGGGTATTAAAACGCGATGCTACATCTCTCATATACTATAATGCGCCCGAAATTTGTGAATTAAACTATGCAAGTACCCAAAAACGCTCAAAGAAATTCAGAATTAAACTATAAAACAAATAAGTGAGCTAAGGCGTGCTTGATTCAGCGCTGATTATCAATCTACTTGCAACTTCTTTGGCGACCGTGTGTTGGCGATAGCTTACATCAGCACAAAAACATAATATTCCCTACTGTTTTTACTATAAAACCCTACTTTTCAACACTGAGCGAGGTGGCCCAGTGGTTAGCACACTGCACTCGCATTCGAGAGGACGGCGGTTCAATCCCGCATCCGGCCATCCTGATTTAGGTTTCCCATGACTTCCCTAAATCGCTCCAGGCAAATGCCGGGATGGTTCCTTTGAAAGGGCACGACAGGCTTCCTTCCCCGACCTTCCCTAATCCAATGAAACCGATGACCTCGCTATCTGGTCTTCTCCCCCAAAACAGACCAACTCTATTTTTCAACTCAATCTCCGTTCCTTGAGACGGCCAAACTCTACCTTACTGGGAAGGTCAGTATGAATGCATGGTAGGTCTCCACCGGTCAACGTCAGAGCTAACACCTTGTTGCACCAATAACTCCCCCCCCCCTCACCCCCCTCCACAAACATCCATTATCAGCTTCCTGCGGAATGCATCCTTCATCAGGCCAAACAGATGGAAACCGGAAGGTGCGAGGCGTGGGCTGTCAGGTATATGAGAAACAACAGTCCAGTGATGGTTTGTGAGCGACCTCGTTGCGATGATGACAGACGCCTCGCCCAACGAATCATCCAGCTTTTGTTCACTGCCGGATCTCGGTAGATATTCTGCAGGCGCCTATGAATATGTGCAGTGCTCTGGTTTTTCACCACATAAAAATCAATGACAGCTCTCTGCTTGGAATGCACTACCCTTACAGACGCCATTCTGAAGGCTACGTATAGTACCGCCACCTATCGGAAGTTCATGAAACTATAGCGGCTGAAGCGGGAATATTCCTCGTCGTCCCTCAACAAGTTTCGTTTTTTTGTAACTGAAACTGACCGATAAAAATGCGTTACAGTACTTACTGAACGCCCTTTGTATGTTTAGCTGATTAATTTCGGATTATCCATCACAGACCAATAAAAAAGACAAAAACAAACTTTTTTTTTGAAAAGGTAGACTATCTCGTATAATATAGGTTGTGCACTTGCATAATTTTTTAGGTATCTTCAAAGATATATGTTGATATCGTCTGCAAAACAAGTCCGAATATGAAATGAAGACGTAGTAGATTAAAACGTCATGCTCGATGCTGAAGTTTTACTACGTGAACAACGGACTCTTAGTAAACCTTCACCTGGTTTCCTTTCATTTTTTTTGGGGGGGGGGGGGCTGTAATGGAGAAAATGTTTGGAATAGGGGTGAAATTATGTTCAAAGTTTGTTGAAATCCTCTGTTCTGGGGTGAAAAAAGTCATGGAAGTGATATGCACTCATACAGATGACGGCAGTATCACGTACACAATGTATAAAAGGGCAGTGCATCCGTGGAACTGTCAATTGTACTCAGGTGATTCATGTGAGAAGGTTGCTGACGTAATTATGAGCGCACGAGGTGAATTAACAGATTTTGAATGTTGAATGGTAGCCGAAGCTAAAGGCATGGGACAATCCGTTTCATAAATCGTTAGGTAAGTCAATATTCCGAGATCCACAGTGTCAAATGTGTGCGCAGAATACCTACCTCCAGTGTTACTTCTCACCATGGACAATGCTGCGGCTTTTGCGTAGGGTTATCGGTGCTAACATACAAGCAACACTGCGTGAAATTGATTCCATATTTTTAGATTTCCAGAAGGCTTACGACACCGTTCCTCACAAGCGTCTTCTAACCAAACTGCGTGCCTACGTAGTATCGTCTCAGTTGTGCGACTGGATGCATGATTTCCTGTCAGAAAGGTCACAGTTCGTAGTAATATATGGAAACTCATCGAGTAAAACAGAGGTAGAATCCAGCGTTCTCCAAGGAAGTGTTATAGGCCTTCTATTGTTCCTGATCTATATTAACGAGATAGGAGACAATCTGAGTAGCCGTCTTAGATTGTCTGCAGATGAGGCCGTCATTTACCGTCTTGGAAAGTCATCAGATGATCAAAACGACTTGCAAAATGACGAAAAGAGGCAACTGACCCTGAATAAAGGGTGAAGTTATTCACATGAGTACTAAAAGAAATCAGCTAAATTTCGATTACGCGATAAGTCACACATATCTGATAGTCGTAAATTCAGCTAAATACTTAGGGATTACAATTACAAATAACGTAAATTGGAACGATCACTTAGATAATATTGTGGGCAGAGCAAACGAAAGACTGCGATTCATTGGCAGCACACTTAGAAGGTGCAACAGATCTACCAAAGAAACTGTTTACACCACGCTTGTCCGTCCAATTCTGGAGTACTGCTGTGCAGTGTGGGATACGCATCAGGTGGGGCTGACGGATGACATCGAAAAAGTACAAAGAAGGGCAGCTCGTTTTGTATTATCGCGAAATAGTATAGATAGTGTCACAGGCATGATACGTGAATTGGAGTGGCAATCATTAAAACAAAGGAGTTTTTCGTTGCGACGGGATCTTCTCATGAAATTTCAATCATCAGTTTTCTCCTCCGACTGCGTGAACATTCTGTTGCCACCCACCTACATAGGGATAAGTAATCATCACGATAAAATAAGAGAAATCAGGACTCGCACAGAAAAAGTGAAGTGCTGGTTTTTCCCGCGTGACGAGAGAGACAGCTTGAAGGTGGTTCATTGAACCCTCTGCCAGGCAATTTATTGTGAATAGCAGAGTTATCACGTAGATATGTACAGTACAGGAAAAGTTCGACGATGATGATGACTCTTTGTATTAGCATGACAGTGCATTGCATCGTAAGGCAGCGTATGTGGACAGTAACATTCCTGAAATGGATTGGCCTGCGCAGAGTTCGAACCCGAATATAGGATGCAACGTCTAATTTCCTCCAGACCCTAGCGTCGAACATACTGCCTTCTCTGGTTTCAACTCTTGAGGAAGAATGAACTACCATTCCCCCCACAGAGATTCAGGCACCTCACTTCAGGTCAGTAATGTGAAGGATGGACACACTACATAGTAATTTCTACTAATAGGTATCCGGTTACTTTTGATCATACGATGTTTTCATTAGAAAATTCTGTATTCCTTATGAGTACCGCTTTCGTGGGCAACAGCATATGTTGTGGTCCATAGCCAAACTCAAAACTCGTACCATACTGCCGTGTTGATGCCTTTGACAGTACATGCAGATGTGCTGGCTTCATTATTGTCTCGTTGTGAAATAAATGGTCCAAATGGCTCTGAGCGCTATGAGACTTAACATCTGCGGTCATCAGTCCCCTAGAACTTATAATTACTTAAACGTAACTAACCTAAGAACATAACACACATCCATTCCCGAGGCAGGATTTGAACCTGCGACCGTAGCGGTCACGCGGTTCCAGACTGAAGCGCCTAGAACCGCACGGCCACACCGGCTGGCCGTTGTGAAATAAGGTGTGGCTGTCTTGAAAATGAGATTGCTACTGCTGTAGTGTAACAAGCTGTCAAGGAACTAATACCGACTGGTATTTCAGTGTGAGGTGAATTTTAAAATGAACGGCGAGTAATTGATACTAACATCGACAGTGTTATAACATAGTGATGCAGTCAACAGTACCTCTTACGCAACGCTTATTCTCTGGAACATTCTCACGTTTTACGATAGGGGCGCTGTGCAATACCAAAGCACTACCGGTTTGAAGCCTTTATGCAAGGCGAGGCCGATCGATATTTCATGTTTACCTTGCGAATGTCATATTATGCAGTCGAATCCCATCAGAAATATGTGAACTGTTTGCAGTTGTTCATAAAATATGATTTCGGAAGTGTTCGATCGATTGGAAGGGCAACAATGAGAGTCTAAACATTCATGGTGGTGTCTGTTTGTTCTATATCGTGTCTCCCTACCACTTTCGCGCAACGACGCTCTGAGCGTGTTTTTTAGGGAATCAACTAGTTTCAACCTGGGACCTGTTGCTGGTAAGGAGACGCCAGACCACAGATGACATGTAGAATACAGAAGAGTTCAGTGAGACTAGCGATGATATAACCAAATACTTAATGATCTCAGCGTCAGCTCCACTGCACTCCCTGTAAAAGAGTCTTAATACTAACTAAATTTAGTGGAAGGGGTTCAAGAATTTCCTATTTTTAGTTAGCTGGTAAAATAACGTTGAAAAAGCAGTTACGTTTACCATTGGAAATTTTATTCTACTCACAAAACATCGTTTATAAATTGAACTATTGATAAAATGAAATGTTTTAATATAGGATGGTAAAAACCAACTGCGTTCAACAAAAATGTGAACGAATATTCCCTGGACTGGATTTCCAAGTTCTACAATGGATCGAAGGATGACTTCTGCCATATCACATCTATAATCTACGTTTAAATTAACTTTCAGAAAAGAGAAAACTATCAAAATGGTCTACAGTGACCCTCAATTATCTTTAATTACTTATCTAACTTGTCGTAAATTACAGTGGCTGATGTGGCTTCTCAATAACTATATAACAGAAAAATCATCGCGTTTCAGATTTTTACTTCAAGTGGCAAATGTGAACACCATGGGCTTTAGTTTACGAATGACACTAGTATTACGCAAAAAGGGGGTGTAACAGATGACACTTCTGCAGTTCTGAGTGAAGCCTTATGTGCTCAAAAATGTTGCATCCCGTGCGTTCATTACCTTGTCGGTGTTCGTCAGGGGTGCGGTAGGCAGCACAGCTGCGCTCACCTCGCCATCTCGGAACCAACTCCCTTCTCCTTACTACAATTTACCGAAGTTGGTTTAAAAAACTATCTGGCTGTGTTTTCATCTGACCAATCAGGGTCTCAATGTTAACCTTAAGCTCCGCCTACAAAAATTCTGTCTATCCAATGAGAAACGTTATACTTTTCGTAGTGGGTCAATGTTTTTAAAGTTTGCAACGTAACAGGGACGCGAAAAAGTCTCACGCTAAAACCTGCAGCTGGTGTGGTCCTTTTAGTGTTATCATAAGATCTATACTGTTCTTCTGGAGAACTCTATTTTTTAACATTGGATGGGGGGTGGTCCTAATGTAACAGACACGCGAAAAAGTCTCGCCCTAAAACTTGCGGGTGGTAGTGGCCCTTTTTGTGTTATCGTAAGATCTATACTGTTCTTCTGGAGGGCTCTCTCTTTTAACATGTGCTGGGGGGTGGTCCTTGATGTAACAGAGACGCGAAAAAGTCTCACGCTAAAACTGCGCGTGGTGTGGCGCAAATAGTTAGCTGGCGACATGGGTGTCCAGTCCATCCCTTATCGTATGGCCTTCTAGCTTAACACGGTTCTGCTCTCGGCTTCTGTCCTCGTTTCTCCTCTCGGAACTGCATCTGTCTCACGGTGGGAATGTACGACATGCATTTAGGCATTTTTGTGTTAGTCTGTGGTATTCCATTTGCTCACTTTTTACTCCTATTACTTTGGTTAATTTAATGTCACGATTTATTCAGAGCTATGTGACATACTACTGGGTTTGCTTATCATGTCCGGGTGTTCATGGAAGGTGTTGGATTTGCCTGACACCTTACATATCACCACCCTTCGAACTTAATTTTTGCACTGAATTTAGGCAATGATTGAATCGTTGTCTAAGTCAGTCAAAAATTATTCTGGTGTCTAAATTTTGTTGCCTACTGTTCAGCCACATTATTCTGTTCTATGCTAGTTTGTACTACTAATTTATATTTTTATATTCTTCAACATTACAATTCAAAAGACAAGAGAAGAATATTTTTATGCTATTATTAATTTTTTTCTTTCTTTATTTAAGTGTGAAGTTTGTTTTTTAAGAAGTTTGTTATCGAGAGTGAGGAGTCTTTCACATCGATTTTCTTAGAAATATTGTTTTTATAAAAGTGGTAATTAAGTAAAATCTATTCCTAACACTTTTCTAAATATCATGTGCAAGTAAAACTGTTTTTGTTTCTAGACGCTCATTTCAACGTTGTTACAATAACAAATAAGAATTATTTCCAAGAATTACTTTGACAAAGATATATACATACACAAGTATTGAGATATTATCCTAATAAATGGTACAAATGTTAGAAAAAGGGAAAACATCCAACAAGATAATTTTTTATTCTTTGTTTTTATAAGGAGAAAATAAGTAAAATATAGTTATTCTTTTATTTTTATGAGGAGAAAATAAGTGGCATGTTGTTTCTTTATATACTGTCCATTTCATAACTAATGACTCATTTTTATCGACAGTCTATTTTCTACTTAAGTCCATAGTCAATGGCTGCTATTTTTTTATTTTATTAGCTGTCTGGTGTGCTTAACTTATTTAGTTTTTCACACGTTTCTTTTGGACAATTCCTACAACACATAATTTGATTTCACACATTCACTCAATCCTATGAATGTTTAAGCATGAGGTTGGCGAATGTTATTGCACGAAGGTGATGGACTTGAGCGAGATAGATGTTTGCAAGTATTTGATGTACAGCTTCGTTCGCCGTTCCTTGTTGGCTTTGCAAGTGTGTGTTGCTGTTTTGGAGGTCCCATAATGGAATGGAGCTGTGATTGCAGTATCTCGTGGTTTACTGGCTTTGTATGCATGACAGTCATCGTTATGTGTCGCTGAAAGCGGTTGTTTTTCGTTGTAATACTTCGCAGACGACTAGTTTACAGTAGGATAGGGATTTGGGAAGGTATGTCGTCTATGTTTCACCCATCTTCTTTCTTGGTCTCAATCTTGCGAATCTTCAATTTCTGTTCCTCCTGCTTTTTCTCTGCTTCTTACTTGCTTCTTGGTTCTTCTCTGGGCAGGATATGGAAATATTTATTGATAACTAGTCGCTTTGAAGTTCTCCTCCTAGTAACAGTTTGATAAATTGATTGGGCGTGTCATTTTTAATTTGTGGAAGTTCTTCTTCAGTTTCGTCCATCAGTGTGCTGTTTAATAGCAGTAGTGTGACTTTTACACATAGTTTTTGCCAGCGGTGGCTTGTCCAAACGGTGTTCTCGTCGGGCCGTTTATTGCTCGCTCCGCTGAGTCGGGGCGCTCGGGGGTTTACGAGCTGTGAAAATCGGGTGTCTGCTTGTCTGTCCATGCAACCAGCCCCTTCTGACGTTCGGCATCCCGTCGCGTCTCTGCAGGGCTCTGTCACTGTCCATCCCAGCAGGGTTCCACCTAGCGGGCAAATTTATTGCCCACTGTCGCTACAAGGGCCTTCTGTTGGTCTCGCTGTCCTCATGTCTTGCTAATTACGTCCTTTTCTTTCTTGATACTTCTCGCATTGCAACTTGTGGGTCGTTGCATCTCTTCCTTGCTGGAGTTTATACAATGGTTCTTACAAAAAGTTTTACTTATAATCATGTAACATATATCTAGTACCTACTTGTTTTACACCTTCTTAAAAAGCTTTACAAATTTCGGCGCCCTTTCCATGTTACAATTCTAAGATATTTGGAGTCTTAATGTCTGCTCAAGAATCCTCAAATTCTTTTTTTATTTTTGTGTAGTGTCGTGGTGTATAGCATTTTAGTATTTCATGCTGTTAGACTATCTACACTTTATCCCTTCACCTTAATCTATGGTACTATTGGTGTTATTATTGAAACTACTTTCTTTTTCCCACCTTCCTCTCTCTTCATTCTCCTTTCTCCTGACGATATTATCTGCAACATAATCTTGCAGTATTGTGCTGATTATTTACAAGTAATAAAATTAATCTTCAAACTTTTTGATATCGCTCACATGGTGAAGTCCTAAGGTTTTGCCTGTTTTTGGGTTCATTAGATCCAGAGCATTATCATGAGCAATTCGGCTAATTATGACAGGTCTTTTGTATGCAGCGTAAAACTTACGTATTTTGTGTTTCTGTTTGCTCGAGAGATGGTGTGTTTTTACAAATACTTTCTGGCCTACCGAGAATGTTCTTTTAATTGCTGTTCTATCTCCTCTTTCTTTTCTTTTAATGGCTGCCTTTCAGATGTTGGAGAGTACTGTTGCTATGATTTGTTTGTGCTGTCTATGTGGTACAATAGGAAATCTAACATTTTCTCTGGTTATGTTTGGGGGTTCAATATTTTTAAGTACAGTAACTGGAGGTAGTAGTGTAGTGCTATGTGGCATTCCATTTATTACTTCTTGAAAATCTTTCAGATATATATCCCAAGTGTTGTGTCTTTTGCCTGCATATAATCAGCATAGAGTGCCTATGTCCTTCATAGATCGTTCTGCTGGATTTACGCTAGGTTTGTACTTAGATATGTAGATGGGTTTTATTTTGTGTTGTTTTAACGTGTTCTGCCATTGCACTGATTTATATTGTGGGCCATTATCAGAAATTATTCGTTCCACTCGACCTACTTGTCTGAGAAAATATTCTCTAAATGCTTTACTTATAGTAAGACCTGTTGCCCATTTCAATGGTGTCAAGGTAATATATTTAGAAGTAAGTTCCAAAACGATAAATATGAAAATATATTTTTGTGCGTGGGAGGGGCCCCATCAAATCTGTTGCAGCTATTTGTTTTAATCTTTTAGGGATTATTGGAAACATAAGTGGTTTGGTTTGGAAAGTGACGTGTTTAGCCCTCATATATTTTTTGCATTTGACTAATACTGTTCTAATTTGTCTTTCCATATTAGGAAAATGGCTTGTTTGTTTTATTTTTAAAAAGCATTTCTTTGGTCCAAAGTGGCCATTACTTAAATGTGTATACCATATGTACTTATTAATTAGTTCATCTGGGATACAAATTAACCTTTCATTCGTTGCAACATTTCGTCTATAAAATAAAACATTGTTTTTTACGAGATAGTGCTGTCGAATGTCTGGAAAATCCTTACTTCTCCACTTGTGTTTGGTTCCTAGTATTTCGGGATCCTTGTCCTGTTCTTTGCCTAGGTTTGTCAATGCTGTCGTAATGTAGTTTTCGAAAGGTACTTATTTCGTATAGTACATTGTAAACTGGTCTTCTGCTGCTTCCAAACCTAAATTATTGGATGCACCCTGTGGACATCGTGATAAAGCATCTGCTAATAAATTCGCTGGTCCTGGTATGTGTGTAATAGTGAAGTCAAATTCTTGTAGTATTAACATCCATCTGGCTAACCTCCCATGAGTTAGTTTGGCGGATAACAGAAATTCTAATGCTTTGTGGTCAGTGTATACTTTTGTTTTTCTTCCGAATAGGAAGTATCAAAAACGTTGGAAGCCCCATACAATGGCCAATGCTTCCAGCTCCGTGACTGAATAGTTGTTCTCGCTTTTTGTGAGTACCCGACTGGCAAAGGCAATTGTTCTATATGATCTTAGCCCTGCCTGTTCGTATTCTTGGAATAACACAACTCCTAAACCTGTTTTCGCGCATCAGTTGCCATACAAAAATTTTGTGTTAGATCAGGATGTGCTAAAATCGGTGCTGTTGTTAGTGCGTTTTTCACTTTTAAAAATTTTTCATTGGCTTGTTGAACCCATACCCATGGCGTGTTTTTTCCAGTCAGTGCACATAGGCGTGGTGTTGCGAGAGAGTCGATCCAAAGAAATTTTTTATAGAATCCGGTGAGTCCTAAAAATCCTATGGGAGTTTTCTTATTATATGGAGTACAGAATTCTTTCATTGCCGTTAGTTTTTCTGGGTCGGGCATTACCCCTTTCTCGGAAATTATGTGTCCTAGAAATTTGACTTCTCGCCTTCCAAATTTGAATTTTGATATATTTACTGTGACCCCATGCTCTTTCATGACCTGTAAAAACTGATTTAATGTGTCGTTGTGATGTTCCCAAGAGGGTTCTGCTATAATCACATCATCAAAATAACAAGTAATTTTTTGTAAAATTTCAGTACTGAGTATAGTATTAAATCCCCTAATAAACGCTGCTGATGATATGTTTAAACCAAATGGCAATAGTTTAAACTGGTAACATCGACCGAATACGATAAATGCTGTAAATTTTTTACATTCTGGGGCCAATTCTATTTGCCAGAAACTACTCCATAAATCAGTTGATGAAAATATCTTAGTACCGTGGAAGTTTTGTATCAATTCCTCTAATTTTTCTGGGCGATCTGTCTCAGTGATTATGATTGTGTTGATCTGTCTGGAATCAAGCACTAACCTGATGCTCACATCTCGTTTTTGTACAATATGGAGCGGGCTGTGATATGTGGAGGTAGCTGGTTCAATAATATCGTCATCTAACATTTTGAATATCTCCTGGAATACTTTATTCCTGTAGCTTAATGGGATTGTATAGGGTGGCACTCTAAATGGTTTGTGCTGTTTTACTTCAAACTTGTACTGAAACTGTTTAATATTGCCAGTCTTAGGTAAAAATACCTCTGCTTTATCTCGTAAAATACCCTCTAATTCTCTTTTAGTGTGTTCCGAAATACCTTGAACTTCTTGCAATTTTTCGTCTACTTCTTTATGGACTTCTAACATGAGTTGAAGCGATTCCTTCTTTTGTGCATACCATTCTAATTCTTCATCCTCTTTATCTCGCGTCATACTTAATTGTTTGTTTATAACTGGTATTTCTTCTAATTTTAGCTTTTGCTCAAAGAGAAGTGTGACATTCCCGAATGTTACGCTACCTTTCCCCATATCTATTATCGCTTGTCTCTCATTTAAAAAATCTGCACCTGTAATCAAATCTACAGTTAGTTTAGGTATAATCACGAAGTTGGCTTCGATCTTTTGACCTTGGCACGAAAGAGTTAACCTTGTTTGTCTCGTAACTTCCGCAGCATTGTTTCTAATAGGACCTCTTACTTTAATCTTACGTGTTTTCAGAACTGGTAATTCCTCATTGGCATTACACTGCATGAATAAATTTTCTGAGATCGCAGTCAGTTCACCTCCGCTATCAATTACAATATTGACTGGGATATGCTTTACCACGGCCTTCACAATTGGTTGAATTTGAAAGGGTTGGTTCTGTTCTTCTTCTTCTTGCATCAACTAATCCTCCACTGAATCGTACATGAGTCTTTTTAGGAATTTCCCTTGTGAATTCGAACTTTCTGTAGGATAAGCTTCGACTGCTACTTCTCTCTCTTTTATTTCCTCTTCTCTATTTCTTCCTTCATTTACGCTTTCTTCAACATCCTCTACTTTTTCCTCATCCTCGTCTATCTTCTCCTTCTTCGTCGCTACTTCATCGCATCTAAATGCTCTAATTATCGCTTCATAACTTCCTTCATTATATACGTTGGGTTGTGTGCCCACTTGTAACTTATTTTCAACTTCTGTCGACTGCGCATTATCCTCATTGAATTCACTTTCTCTGGTTTCCATCTCAAATAGCTCTGCAATACTCATTACTTCGTCCTTTCCTCCTACATTCGTTGTGCATGCCTCTGGTAATTCATCTTCCTCGTCAGTATTCTCCCAATTAATTTCGTCCCAACACGATACTGTTATTTTCTTGTCTTCGTTTACATCCGGTCTCTGCGGATTTGTTTCTTCCTTCTTCTCTTCTCGTGATAGGATTTTTACTTCTCTGTTCAAGGTGCTGCAATTGTCCTGGGTCGGTGCGTCATTCTCTTTGGCCTGGGCGCTTAGCTGTCACCTCGAACGTTTATCGGGGTTTGGTGGTCTTACCTCCATCCCTTCTATTTGTATTCGGTTTTCTTGTTCAGCTTGTTGATAGTGGTTTCTTTGTTGATAATTTATCGGTCTATTAGTTCTCCAGTACCCGTTCCGGTTGTCGTTATTCCCTCTGTAATAGTTGTTGTTGCCGTTCCTGGGTAAATTATGGTTATTGCAATATTTTCTTTTAAATCCATAACCGGTTCTTTGTTGAAATCTATTGTCGTTTCTTGGTGCGAAGTTATCACGTGGTTCGTAATTATTGTTTCTTCGTACTGTGTCTAGTGAATTCCACTGCTTTTTGCTTTCGTTTTCACTTGCGCTTCGTCGTTTTCTTGCTTCATCTTCCGAAAATATGAACTCTAGTTCCCTTAGAA